>NC_139727.1:5788700-6988700 GCF_964211835.1 Anser anser | reverse complement strand
ACTGGAGAAGTTTGGGGATGACAGGGGGAATAGGTTATACTTTCTGATATTCAGAACAATGCTTGTTTTCCTTTTAAAAATAAGTCAAAATTAATTTTATCTCACTTATTTCTTGATCTCTAACTCAAAACAGGGAACAAAAAGCAAAATGGATCCTGCTACCTGGGTTTTGTGCTGCTGACTGGGTTCTTTCTCCCAGGGTTCAGGCCAAGGCTGCAGTGGTACTGCCGGCTGTAACCGTTCAAGCTCAACAGCCCAGTGGGACTAATTACTGCATTTACAGTAAAACATGCAAGGAAATGTATCTCCCTATCTCCATATAGCCAAGTTTACTGAAGGATAACCTACTACATTACACAGATTAATACTCCAGTGAGTAAATTAATCCTCAGAATTTCACTCACTATTTGTGGCTTATAAATTTTAATTGGCTCTGAGCTGCCACATGAATTTATGTGAATGTATACTGATGAAGTAGAAGGGATCAGAAATTATTCTATCAACACTCAGAGCCCAGAGATAAGATAACAGGATATGTTGGGACCGATTTATAAACATTTATATATGTTTGCAAAGCAGGACTCCAGCTTGTCTTAGAGTTGCACCATCGCCGATTACATACAATTCCACTGAGGAAGAAAGAAGCAGCATTAGATGAGATGGAAAAGCACTGTCAGAATGCAAAATATTCCTATTTTGCCAAAAGCCAGATCCAAAGCTGAAGCATAAGCACTGCTCTTGCTACTTTTGACTGCGCTGTTATTGATCACAGTCAATCGATATTACTGGTACAGCAATCAGAACAGATTCCTGATATGCTGACACAACGGTACACCATGCAAGCTGCTATTTCCACAACCGTTAACTATGGCACCAAGCTTTCACAGGTGTTAAAGTGCCTAAAGATATAGGTAGAAGTTTCTGGCAAGTTATACACCTTCCTCAAGTTCTGTCATTGGTACGCAATTTTCTTTTTATCTAAAGCTGTTTATAAAGATCCAGTTCACTGGTTTAATCCTCCCCCAGTGGCAATCAGAATAGAATCAGTTCCTTGAAATATTACAAAGATGGTCTGAGATATTTACCATCATTTGTTTGTTAGTACTGAAACAGAGTAGTGATTTGGATGTCAGTAACAGCAAGTGTTCTACTGCCCATGACTATGGGGGCACCTGTAGCACATTAACCCTCTTCATGAAATACAGTAGCAGTTAGCGAGGTGGAGAACCAGAAAACTGACACACCCTAGGATAACTGTCAAGGCTTCTTAAACCTGGTAACATGAAGAGCCAAGTCCATCTCCTTTCTGCCACTCAAATATAAATACCTTCCTGAAAGGCAGGAGGTAAAATTGCTGTTTAAGGAGTGCCTCCCTTCCTTGCCTTCAGGCATTTCTTCATTCAAATACCTGTGGCATACTAAAATAATGCTGACACCACATTAATTAAATAAGTTTGCTTTGAATATAAACAATATGGACTAGTGAGAAGTTGCTTTTTCCCCATCTTTATTTCCATAAAGCTTTTCATCCTACATCAACCTTAAGGTTTCCACAGAAATTTCTAAGATGCTTCACAATAGGTGTTTTAGAAATTCCATCCAGCAACATCAGCAGTAATGCTGCCCTACAGAACAAATGGGGCCCTAAGTTTAAGATAGCTCCTTGCCCGTTCCATTTTAGATGTGGATCTCTAAATCGTCCCAAGAAGTACTTCCAGAGCAGAATATCTGAGCCATTGCATCTCAGAATGCCCTTCATAATGTGATTTCAAGCTCTGTGAACAGAGTCCTGTATTCATTGTAGCATCTAGCCATAACTTTAACCCCTAGATGATAGCCACCTGAAAGATAAAACCAACACCTATCTTTGGAAGCCTTTAATACCCAGTTACTTAATTAAAGGGGGCTTAAAAGACAGCACAAGTTTCCTTTGAGACAAACTTCTTATAATCGCAAATACAAGTATCTTGTAGCAAACGTCAGGAATGCCTTAGAGTCTCCAATACTCATAGAAGCACGCTAATGGATACACCCAGTAATTTCACAATCACATATACATTAAAGTATACAGCCCTGTAAATCTTCCTTTTATGCTCTGCAGCTGTGCATTGTGTCACTAAATTACAAAAAGCATTTAAAAAAATAAAAAACATACCATAGAAGATACAATTTAAAAAACATAAAGCTACACAACCTCTTACTCGTTAAATATGTTATGCAGTTTCTAAGCACATAGGAAGAAATTCTGTTTCCATATTCCAGTTTTAGTTTTAAGGGTAGCTTGAAATATTCATAATCAACTATAGAACACCTATGTTAAAAAGCCACTTTTTGACTCAAAAGGTAAGGGTTCACTTCACTAATAAGTGAAGGCAATCAAAAGAAATACCTTCTTTTTCCAGATACTTCTTCCTAATATATTTTGTTCACCCACTCGATACCATTTATTTTGCTCTTATATTCTCTTCCTGCTTGTTTCTGGCATACGAAAAATTAAATTTAGAAGTAAATGAAACTTTTTTACTTTAAAAGCAAAAAAAAGTTTAAGTTCCAGTTAGACATTATTTCACTCATATTTAACTTCTGTCTCTTCCTTCTACGTATCCTCAATTACTGAATAAAATTACTGAGGCTCTATCAGTCTTAAACAGAATCCATAGTTTTCCTACCTTGATCTAAGTTCAACGAGTCTTGAATTTGTTCTCCTTGAATTCTAGGTGAAGCTGGTAATCCCTAAAAACTCCAGGTGTACTTGAGTTAAGCAGTCATTCTTCTACCTTCTCATCCAGAGAAAACAAACCCTTGAATGTTGAACCATTCCCTTCCACTCCTCTTTCATTATGACTTCTTAAGTCTAAGCAACACAGCCCTCAGAATGGAAATACTAGCAGTAGGCAAAAACAAAACAAAACAAAAAACCCCACTTGTGTTATGGGTGTATGTGTTACACCACAGACCTGCTGCCTGGTACACAGATAAATGAGCATCAGCTAGGCATTATACCATCAGTAGCTACAGGTGGGAACCTCCGTGATGTTAGGGCTAACAGCAATCAATCTGTAACACTGTTCAGCCTATCAGGAGTCTTTTGCTAAATTGTCTTTTTTTGTTTTTATTTTTTTAACAGAATAGGAGAAAAAAAGTATGATTGGTTTTGTTTTTCTGCTTCTTAGGAAAAGTTTGAGTTACTTTAGTTATACATAGAAGCGTTAGCTCTAATTTCTTCCATTCATGCTGTATCTATATGTTTTGATATCAGCTCTTCATTGAAACATCTCAGCACTTTCTATTTGCTTAATAAGTAATATAACTAACATCTGTTATGCATTTGTTCTCCTATTCCCTGTGGGGAGAGAAAAGCATGTAGTAGAGCATTCTGTAATCCCTGGTATCTTATCTATTCTACTATGTTGTTTTCTGCTTTAGTGTTGCATGCTAGGTATCAACTGGAAATCAAACGATGGCCCTTTATTTTACTTTTCTAATACTATCCAGATTGCCCTAGACCAAAGGGATTTAGACTTCTCTGGCTAGGAGTTTTGTAGGACAAGAACATCGCCTTTCCAGGAAGCTTTATTGCTTTGTCAATCTTTAGGAAAGCATACACCAAAATTAGCCTGCTCTTTCCGCCTCAGAAAGCACTGGGCCAAAACATCAGAAAAATAAACCACAAAGTTCTTCAGACTAGCCTTGGCTAGAGACGTCACACAGTTTGACCTAGCGCATTACGTGTGGGCCAACAAACTAATTACATAGTAAATATTAGAAGACCTACTCGTTCATTAGACTAACTGAGCTAATGCTGTCCAGACAATAAAATATGAGAAGTGAAAGCTATGTGCAAACAAAACAGCTGTAATGACTTCCTGATAAATACTTCCAAGCTGAATAAGGCTAAAGGATATTACTCAAGGGTAGCAGAAAGATTTCCTCTGCACAGCAGCAATGATCTATATATCCACAGACAATTTAAACATCCGATTGAGATATGCAGCATTCTATGTTTACTACAGATGCAGAGGTAATGTTGCAGCTAAGTTTCTATTAGAAACCAGCATCCCTGAATTCACAAATAGAAGCTTATCAGTTTCAAAATCAGCAGGTTATGGCTGGTCTTCAGAATGACACTGTACCAGATTTCAAGGGAAATGGACAAAAGGTTCTTGAACTGAAGGGTTGGCACGAATGAGAAAGAAGTAGCCATTAGAATTCAGAGTCTAATTGCTACCTTCCCAGCAAAGCATGATCCAAATAAAAGAGAGAAAATTGAGCTTCTAGGTCTTACATGCCTCGATCAATGTACTCCTGCTTTTAAAAGCTCAGATTTTAAATAGATATGAAATCAGTTTATTAGCTCTGAGCTGAGTTGTTTGTTGAAGACCAAATATTGCTTTTTTTAGAACCCTTTGTGCCATTGAAAAATAAAGTGCTAAAGCTTCATTCACCCTGTCAGAAAGCCCCACTGCTGACAGTAGGTCTTCACAATAGCTGTAAATGAACAGGTTCTGAGTACTGTCTTGTTCCCCAAACTGATTTTGTTCTTCAGTGGGATAGCACAGCACAGAACAGAGGGGGAATGCCCACTTTATCTCCCTTTTTTTCTGCTATAACCATGACAGCTCAGGAATCATTTGACCTTTTCTTTGGCATTCAAACAGCAGGAACACAGGAGTGTGCTTTTGTGCATTTCTATGTGCATGAGCATATTACAATACAATGAGTACACAAACCAAAAGCCTGACAAAAGCCTTCTGGAAGAGTAAAGTAAGCTAGGAGGAGGGAATTTTATGCATAAAAATGAGAAAGGGTGAAGAAGAATACATAAAAAAGGGTGGGAGGGGAGACAAAGGTCTAAGGACAAAGCAGTGATTCTGGAGCCAGTTTAGAGAAACAGGAAGGTTCACCAAAACAGAAACTGTTTGCTCCACCACGCCTCTTTATCCTATTCAAAAGAATGCAGTTTCCAAATTTACAGAGTCATCCTAGTCCTGTACGCGGAGACTATATGACTGGCATATTAAAATTTTTTTCAACTCCCTCAAATGAGTATTAAGAACCCATGTTCTGCCTGGAATAACTTAAATGGAATCCATACATCACAGTACTTCTTCCTCCGCATAGTTAGAGAAAATATTTATATCAAGGTCTTCAAGCATCTCAATGATTATTAAAAACTTTGGGCTGAAGAAAAACAATTCTGAGAATTATTTCCAAGGGGACTGTCCTAAAGCTGTGGCATTCTTACGGTGCTGGTTACTTGTACTCTTCCACCCATGTGAGTTATGAGACATGCACCCAAGTGATAGAAATCCCATCACTTACCCTTATCTAAGAGATATCCTCTAATTTGATATGAAAGCGTAAAAACGTTTTGAGAAATAGATCTCGGCAGAATTTACTGCAGATGCCCTTCAAGCCTCTGCCAGTGGAATCATTTATCAAATATGTGAGAACATGTCAGAGTGAGGATTTCTGAGCCTTGTCCTAAATTGCATTTTATATATGGATTAATGAATAAAGTAATAAATCAAGAAAGACTGCTGTGCTCCGATTATTCTCAGTTCCTTATACACAACTTCTTTTAATGTCCTACCTGCAAGGCAATGGGGGGAAGCAAAAGCGAGGGCATAGTACAGAAAAAGACAGGACTGGAGAGAATCAGGTTTCCTCTTTATAGCGATTCTATCCATTGCTGCTTCCTCCTTTTCTGGTTGTAGTCCTGTTCTGCCTAAAAGCTGGGTTGAAACCAGAATTGTTCTCTCCCTGAAAACACCTGTGTGAGCTCTGGGAATGTGTTTCTTCATGCATAATGCAGTAACTGGCCATCTTCTAGAAAGATGTGCATCGTATCTACAACGAAGTGCAGAAATACATCCCAGACTTATGCGTTACTATACCTCATATTACTCCAAAAAAGTCAAGTGCAGCCTTACTACTAACTTCAGTAGTTAGGTATCATCCTAAAGGTCTCTTCTATAAAGGACAAGAGCACTGATTTAACTAATTAACCTAAAACAACTTCCTAGAAGATGAACTGAAACCAAATGAGAACATCTACATGAAGAAATTACTTCAAATAATTTAACAAATATTTTAATCATGTGAATTTGCCATACATGCAAAACCAGAATGCCCCAGAAATGCATTAACTTTCACAGCCTACGCTAAGATAACTACTAGCAGGAAGCAAGCAAGCAGAGTTCACGAATCTTTTCTAAGACTTATAAAGCAAATCTTTCTTCTGTAGCTTGTGGAAGCTGTCTACGTTTATTTTCTTTTAGGCTTTATAATGTCTTTGGGAAGGACTGTAAACGATGTAGAGACATATCTGGCTCCCAGAGTAGAGGACTGTATGACCTGTAGTCACAAGTGCTCTGACAATGTTTGCTGTTGTGTTGCTGGAAAATCCCCCATGTCCATCCCGAAGCTTTTATTTTCTCCTTATCCCTCATTTGCATTCTCCCTTTAATCCAAACAACAATATGAGTTCAGCATTTCGACAGGTTGTCTTCAGTATCATTTCTATCCTGAGGGCTAGATCCAGGATGTACGATTGTTCTCTACAGGCTTTTTCATCTCTCCTATAGAGCATTCAGGAGGGTGCAAAAATATTTCAGTGTTTTAACATGCACACGACTATAGAAAAGGAGGATAGCACATTTTAGCATTCAAAAGGGTGGATGCCAGATGAATACAACAAAGCTGGAAGAAGGCGGATAGATAGCCAGAAAGAGATGACATAAGGTGCAGGAGAATGGATTTTAAATCGGTGCTGAAACAAACCACGTTAACACTGATGTCATGAATTCATAGAGTGTTTGCAAACCACAAGTGTTTGTTTTCTCCTCAGGGCAGTTTGTGTTTGTTCTATCTGACAAGAGGAAAGGTGAAGAAGAAAGCACTAGTATGTTTTAAAGCATGATAAACAAAAAGGGTTCTATATTTATTTTTGTGTGTGTGTGTTTGGAGAAGAGTTTGCTCTCTGTGATTTAAACAGATTCTAACTGGTCAAGGGTGGAAGTCCTTCAAAAGGAGGGACAAAGGGAAACAGAACCATAAGTATGGTCTAAAGTCTGAATGCTGAACTTAACTAGCGATTTGCCCACATCCCATCACATAATGCATTACCTGACACTTCCAACACACTAAAAAAGGAACTCAAGCAGTCTGTGGATTGTCCAGAGTATATTTATCCTATAGCTAAGAGGTGGCGATTATCTGCAAATACAGCACAAATACATATATTTGCTTGCAGTGCAGTTTGACTCCAAAAACATCCCAACATTTTGTTTTCTCCTGTTACCCCTCTGCACATAGATGGTTTAGAAACCTGTGCCTGATGGCAACCATGGAGGGGTCCCACTAATGACAAACAGCAAAGGATGGTTCGTTTTCCCTTGTTGTCTGGGATGGCTCCATAGAAATAATAAATGCTAAAATCAGAAAGAATTGTTTCACTGCAGTGAGCAGATAAACTCACTGAATATACATGACTATACACAAAGTATCACATAAGAAATAGATATAACACAGAGCTCCATTTTGTATATAAAATAATCTGTCTTCCTCAATCATATAACATTTTTAAAAGAAAAATAATTTTCTGATGTATTACAAGATTTTTGAGATCAAAACTGAGTTGTAAAATATAACCAGTACTTCAGCGTAGAACTGCCTCTCACTGCTTACTGTACAGTAGCCAGCACATTTCCCACCGACATACAAGAGGAAATTCAAGTTCAGTTCATTCCAGAAGTTCACACTTCAGAAGGGTGCTGCTATTTTTAGCTTTCCTTTTTTTTTTTTTAATGTATGTAGGTATTTCTTTTTCTAATTGGAGATATCTAACAAATGTTCTAAAAGAGACATATAAATGGTGAATTTTTAAGTCTACAGACATGCCCAGAACAGCTTAACTATCTTCAGGTGACACCTCATCGGGCAGGCAATTTCTTGTCCTGTTCTCGCACTAACGGGTGCTTAACAACCTAGCTAAGTAGAGACAGTGGAATTAGTTCGGTAAGGGAAGCTTTAGCAAAAGCAGAATTTTAAAGAATTTGAGGGTTTGTGTATTTGCTTTTCCCATGTAATAGTCTTGGCCTTCATTTACATTTACAGCATTAAGGAAATCTTCTAAGTATTTTATCCATGTATCAATTATTCTCTGAAGAGGGCTTCACTGTATATCTACAACATTGCACTTGTGCAGTAAAAACAAGCATCTGAAGAACCCTCATGAAAACAAGTAAAAGCCAATTATTGTGATTTGTGTTTACATTCCAGCTGTCTTCTAATGAGATTTTTTTTCCATGCCATTAAAAAAAAAAAAAGCCGATGGCGCTGTCACTTCTGGACTTGGAGATTAAGTTCACGGAAGCATTTAAGTACATATTTCAGTTTTTGCCTTAGAGCTGAGAGATTTTCCTGAAAACATATAATTTAAACATACACTGGAGTGTTTTCATGAATTAAAAGCTTGATGTAATAGACATAAGTAAATGCACAATGAGATTAACTCAATCATCTGTCTGTATCAGCCTTCTTTCCCCAGCTCAGAGTAACCGCAGTGCAGTTACTTACCTGTGATCATAAATGTGCGATGCATTTCAAATTTGAATGGTCTAGAGCCCTTTTGTAGGGACAGATCTTGCTTCCAGAGCATTTCTTCCAGCCTACTAACATTTCTATGTGACTTCAAACTGGGGACCAATGACAAAATGTTACACCTTGTTGTTGGCAACACATGAACCCCAACTTTTACAGAGTACTGCTGATCCTCCTGCCTACATCAACACAGATCTAGAAGCTGCCTATGGCCCCCCATAGGTGTAAGTGCTCCTCTAAGTCCCTTTGCCAAAGCAGCCCAGCATAAGCATCTGGCCCACATGTACTGAACAAACTGACTTACCTCCTACAGGAGAAGGGAAGCGGAGTGAATATGCTTTAACATACCCCATCTGCAGCTGCTGCAATAGCACAGTGAATGTTCCTGTTTCTTAAAGGGCATCATGCATATCAAACCCCTCTCAGTCTTAATTACAAAACAAAAAATAATACGATACTCTTACTGTATGTCTTTATTTACCCTCTCATCTGCTCTGGCATTTTAATATCCACGTTTGTTAGAAACAGATGCCTCAGTTTTAGCACCTTCTTGAAATGGCTTAATACTCTAGGTAGGATCGAAGACAGAAGAAAAAGACACTACACTGAGCACAACTTTTGAGCAAATGTGCTTGAATATTCATTAAACAACATTTAATTTAAACAACCAAACTCTAAAAGCAGCAACATATGGGCCTGCTTTATTTTACATAAACTGAATAGGAGGTTGTGCCATTAGTTTCTGCAGACATAATGTTCATTACAAATGAAGTATGTTTTCCTTTAGGGAATGTGCCACCATTTCTGTGTCAGTACAGTGCTGTGATTCCCCCAAAAGGTTCAGTCGTCTGCACAAAGTACTCTTCTTGACAATGTGCTTCCAAATGTAAACAAAATTCCCATAGATCTTCATCAACAAAGGGAACCTGGGGCAAATTAAATTCTTTAATGAGAAACAAAGAACTGAGCCCTCACTTTTCAGTATTTTATTGTGTTTCAAAGACCGTCTTTTCTATGTAGGTTTTTTCCTTATTCTTTGTGAATAAACATTTCTGCATCAATAACTGTATGATGTGTGGTTCTACAGTCCTCTGCTGGCTAAATGATTCCTTTGCACAACCTCCTTGACAATCTAAGCTCTTCTCTGTCATGTACATTCAATGAAAAGCAGGATACTTTTGCTCTTGATGTTTGTGCTTATTGGAAATGCCCAGACAATTTCGATTATGCAAACTCCATTAAAAGTATTTTACACAGGATCCTGCATTTCACATTGCAAGATAGCTGTTCAAGTGATAAGACAAGTAAGAACAAAGTCTTGGGTTAAGAAGTACTAGTAAGAACTGAGCTGAAAAGCAAAAGAGATGCTTCACAGCATCTGAGATTGGAGGATCTGTTTTCTGTGAGGTTGTTGTAACTGTCATTAAAGTTACTGAGGAACATTAATAGAAGAACAGACCTCAGAGATACCTTAAGTTCAGTATTTTGTCATAGGTGTCTGCTACAGTATTCTTCCATTTACTAATTCTAATAAAACAGTCACTGAGACAACAGCTTTTAAATTAATAAACCCTCTGGAGTGGTTTTTTTTTTTTTTTAAACTTTACTAAACAAAGTCTGTTAATTTAGGATTAATGTAGGTTAATGTAGCTGTGAGACTACAAGGTACCAAATCATCTCAGTGCATTGTCACTACCAAAAGCTAATTCCCACATAAGCCATTGAAAATATTTGAGACAAATCTGTTTTCAAGCCAGCTAACGCATGGGAGCTTTTGATTCAGCAAGAACGGTTAAAAATACCACCAACTAGGCTCAGCACTGTTAAGGACAGCTTTTAAAGGAAAAGTGACTTCACAAGCTATCTCAGCCCAGCAGAAACAATTACCTGCTCCTAGGCAGCTGCATGGCAGCAGGCTGAAAACACCGGCTGGGACATGAAACAGGGACTTAACAGCTGGGCTGAAGCCCAGACGCCACACAGTTACTGACCCAAAGATTGCCATGTAGCACTTCACTCAGGCTGAGGCTCAGGGGAATTCAGTGCTTCGTGGACACCGAAGCACTCACTGAGACCATTTCCATAGAAATCCTGCCTCTGGTCTGCTGGAAAGAGAGCTAGTGCAGCAGATAGACAGAGCATTACCTTGATACTGTTCAACTCCCCAGTGTAACGCTTGCTTGTTTTCTGACCTAGGGACAAGCCCCTGAAGGAGTTATTTTATAGTAATAAAAAGTTAGTTTATTTGCACAGGGTCTTGCATTTTTAAAACATTTCAGTACTTAAAAAAATGACTTTGTACTTACCCTTCTGTGCTTCATCTGTTAAGTGGGAATACAAGAACTTCCAAATCTCGCAGGAAGATTGCCTGGTACCATCCTGACAGAGAACCTGAGTGCTTGCACTTGCCTTGAATACTGGTCTAAGTTTTCCTACGACAACACTCCCAGGTTTGGTCTGTGTTAAAGCTTCTGTAAAATATCTTTGTCCTACACTGAGTCTATCACATAAGCCACCGGTCATATGCCATATAAACGAAATAGTGCCAGTAGCCAAAAAATACTGTTAACCGAAAAATATTTGAAAGCAACTTTCTACTATACTAAAATTACATCTTTTCTAAAGCATAAGACACAAACAGGCAAGGCAACTAACAAGCACCCAAGCCCTTGAAGATTTTCCTATGTAATAAAAATGCCAAAAAAGTGATGGATATTTTGTTTTACTTCATGTTTAATGCTAGATGTTTACTTTTTAGCATTCCTTGGTGTCTGGACAACTCACTTCCATCAAGTTTTCTCTGGTTTATGCCCCAGTACAGTGCTTGAGTGTTTGTTGAAACAAATGCTATACAGTTTAGTGCTAATCAAAATATAGCCCTCTAAGTTTAATTAACACCTCAAAACCTGTAAGTTTAATATTTCTATGTGAGCACAAACTTCTCCCAGTTCTATGTTCCTACATTTTAGTTAATTTCGTAAAGCCCTGAAGATAAATCTTAAACCTTTCTTCCAAAACCAGAACTGATCAATTAAATATTTAAAACCTGAGTTCTAACAGCTCCCTATTTTTGTAACAACCCTATGGTTCACCCTTAAAAAAGACTTCATTTAACTTCTGGTCTGCAACAGGACCTGTCAAACTATAGAGGTAACAGTAAAAATATGTAAAAAACATGAACAACATTTAGAAATCATCCTTTTCCTCTTTTTACTTTAACAGTGCTAACCTACTTGCATTGTCATTTTAGTTGCTTGTTAAAAAAGACAAAATATCAAAAAGAAGTGTCAGACCCAATTTTCTACTTACAGCCAACGCTGTGCAGAAGATACAGATCTGAGGTCATCTGATGCAGAAGTTTTATTATCAGTGATTGAAACCTGTTATCAAATCAACACAAATGATGCCTGGCTTAATAAACAGGCTAGCGAAAATTGACAGAAAATGATAGCAAGGTAGTAGCTCCAGCACAATCAAATCAGATCATCATGAAAGGCAGCGAAGCATGTTTC
Organism: Anser anser; assembly: GCF_964211835.1. Taxonomy (NCBI): domain Eukaryota; kingdom Metazoa; phylum Chordata; class Aves; order Anseriformes; family Anatidae; genus Anser; species Anser anser. Next base: position 6,976,584 of record NC_139727.1, on the reverse strand, counting down.
TCTTAACACAGGTCAGTTTAGAGTCTGGCCAGTTTATTAGATAACAAGCTGTATTTTAACCCAGTGAACACAAGTACAAACCATCATCATGTACCCATGACAAGGCATTGCATTTGATATTTTTTTTTTTTTTACTGATTGTAAAGCATCTGCAGCATACAAAATCAGAGACGCTCTGAATTTACCTCTGCTTCACCTTACTACTTCACCTTACTTAGGAGCTGTGTATATGAACAGCAGTAACTAGAAAGGAAGATGGAGGATTTTTTTTATTATTATATTTGTAGAACTGGTTATTGATGGCCAACTCAGGCAAAAAGCCCCACAGCTGTCTTCTAGTGCACAGGATGTCTTTTAGTCACTTTCACAGCTGCTTCATTAAACACAGCCTTCACGGATTCAAGACTGAAATTAAAAGGAAGCTTACTGAAGTCCAGATGAGGATAAAATTCCACAGAGGGGGTTCCGTTGCTTTTTAGATACAGCTTCATAGACTTCATCAATGTTACCAACAGGCAACATATGATTAAGTTTCCATTTAATCTCTTTACAGCAAAGGAAACCAATAACTAATATACTCCAACGTGCCTAATCCTGACGTTGAGTTGTCAAAGCTTCAGCCTTTTCATTGTACCTATTAGAAGCATTGCAACCAATCTGTTCATAAAAGTAACTTACTGCTATTGCATTAGGTAGACAATGAACAAAAATATTCACACCCATACCAGCAACTTCTGTTGTTCAGATCTAACTTCTGACCTCAAGACACTAACCTCTTCTCCTCCAGACTCAGTTTCCCTCTATCTCTTCATGTGCTGTAGTTTGTCTTTTGCCTTCAGGATTACATTCTCAAGACAGAAGCTGCCTTACATATAAGACCATGCCTTATCTATGTCAGTGAACCTAAAGGTGGAACCTCAATAAGAAATATGACTACTTGATCTAGCTTCAAGTCAAGCTCTGAGGCTGCTGCACACAACTTTTAACATATTTCACAGAAATACTTGATTTAATCTCACTTGTCTAGCCATATGATCAAGTCATTACTACTACTATAAAAAACCACACACATTTCCTGCAACATTGATATACCTTCTAAAAAAAAAACAAAACACACACATAATTCAAACAAGTCCTACTCATTAAAATGGTAGTTAAGGGAAGTCTTTCCATGTAGAACAATTTCACATTATTCATCAATTGTTTCGTTTTTAAGTTGCTTCTCCAAAAACCCTTTGTAGCCTAATTTGGGTTCCAGATGGCTCATTAAATAGATACAATATTTAAAAGTTCTCTTTGAAACTTGGGTTCTAAAAAAATGGGTATTGTTACATGAAGGTCAGGCTGAAGTCCAAAAGCAGCTAACAGCGACAAAAACTATCACCTATAGATGATGGGATGCACCAAGATCAGCAGGAAATAAAAGGGTACCTTCAACACACAGTAGAGAAAGAAGTGAAGATTCCTGTTCATCAGTGCTTTCCACTTAATTGTTTTACCTCCCACAGGAAAGGGGATTAACCTACAGTCTCCTCACAGTATGATACGTGTATTGAACTTCTGAATTACAGAACATCTGCTACACATAGCTTAACGTGCAGCATACGAAGGCGAAATGTTGGCAGAATAGAAACTTGCATGAAGAGATACTTCTCTCTCCAGACTGTGGAAACAGGACTTCCAACAGCAGCTCTTCAGTTGCCTGCCGTTTTCCAAGTGGAATGACAGGAGAAAAGCATAACCGCATTAACACTGTTGCAAAATAGTGGAAAAAATCTGATTGGACTAATTACTTTCAGATCACTTTAAATTATTTCCTCCCCTTCCCATTTTTTGGGCTTACTGTCTCCCGCTGTAAGACAAGAACACAGCTTATCAATGTGTGGTTATAAGCTAACCACGTAACAAAACACATCAATTGTTACACTGAATCACTAGGTCAGTATTTTTCGCTGTCAATCTTCAGTCATAATAAAGCACCACCAAATACCGAAGCATGGTACCAGGCAATCAGACCACTGACTTCAAGCCATTTGCTTTGGACAGCTACTGTACTTAAGCGAACCTTTAATGAAAAATCACTGAAGATACTACAGTATTGCGGAGAGAACCTTCAATTCCAGAACTAAGTTTTTCTTCAAGACGAACATGACCTGGGAAACAGTATTTTTTCTTACGTTAAAACATCAAGACTGTGCAGGACAGACACCTGTGTCAGGATTTATTTATAGATTGATTGCTTATAACTAAGGTAAGAGAGATTCTGAAAAGAACTTGAATTTGAGCGTCAGTACTCCAGAGCTTTAGAGCAGTCAATATTTTGAATATGTGGTCTTTACTGAAAAATCAACTTCCATTCAATTAAAAACAAAACAAAAAAATGCAAGAGTATCACACAAAGCCTCACATCCTCAACAACTATTTTTCATGCTTACTTTCAAATGAATTGACATCTCTGGCAGGACATTTCTGCTTCCTTCCAGCTTTATTTATTATGAAAAATAAGTATTTAAGTCTCATATTTGTATTGCTGTGTTCACACCACCCCCTAGTGAGTATTCAGTTATATTTAATGTGAATTCTCTCCTTTAGTTTTGAACATTTAATGAAAGTTTTTACTCCAGGTATTACCTTAAAAAGAGGTTTCGGTTTAACTCAATGCTTTATGTGAATAATGTTTGCTCCATATCCTTCAAAATCCTTTTGCTAGTCAGAATTTGTCACTTATTCCAAGCGTTCCTACAGAGTCAAGAGTTCAGCGGACACACCAAGTAGCATAACAAATCTTATTTCTAATTCCCCTCTATCAACTCCTCAGATTTTAATTTGCATACATCCTTCTGGAAGAACATCTAATTAGCATCCATCTTTGAAGGTCTAAGATAAAAAACACCTTTACTTCCACAAGACTTAAGAATCAAAACTAGTTATTGTAGAAGCAATTAGTCCCTGATTATACATCCCCTTAGCCTAATTTCATTACTTCACCTACATTTATAAAAAAATAACTGCAACTACCCTTTCTTTAGGTCAGTTGCCTAACCCCAAATACCAACGTCAATGAAAACAGAAATACTATAGCATGAGGTACAGCAACTTTATTGCACAGCTGAGAGTGATGTTGCTGTACACTGAGAATAGCAAACGCACTATTTGGAAAACCAACTGAAGGTACTAGAAAAGACAGGGTTTTATCTGTACCTACCTGATATTGTATTGAAGTTAATAGGGTAACAGTATCCCAATCACTTCAACTGTGGCTCCAGGGTTGTTCCCACTCCCCCTGCCACCCCCAAACACTATGTCTTACCTGTATGTCTTACCTGTATTGCAATATCCTGCCTCAGTACACCTCAGTACAACTGTAGTACAATTTAAACGCACTGCACTTACCTAAGAATGAGGTCAGAACCTTTATCAGCATGTCCAGTAGAGCTGCCCCCGTCAGTTTCAGTCCTATTTACTGTATAACTTCTGTTCTACCTGCTACTCAAGAGACCTGCACCAGAATGTTCTTAAAAGCATAAAGCATGCCTCATCCAACAAGTAATCCAACTCAAATAACTCTTAACACCACCAGATAAAAAATTAGAGATAAACTACACAATTCACAGAGACCCCACAGCCTGTCTTGACAACCCAGGAACCAAACACTAGTTATACTAGACTCCTTCATTAGCTAAAAGCTGAACTGTGAAACATGCAGCTCTGAATCTCTCTGCTGACATGTTTTTCCTCTCTCTTCAGCTGTACTCTGCAGGTCTATACAAGCAGTCAAGCACACCTTAAAAGGACTCTGCAAAACACAACCTAAACAATAGATGACAAAAGCACGCCTACCTCCATTGAGTTAACACTGCCTGCTTGGAATGTCTTTAAAACTACTATCCACAGAAAGCTTGGATTCATACTTCAGATTGATACTCAAAGCAAGAGCTGTTTAATTATGAAAAGATTTTAATACAGTGCAAATAGTGCACCAATCTTGAATTTTTCAAGCTTTACAAAACAGTAGTTGTCCAATCAAAACCAAATGGCAAAACAGCAATTGACTGACATAGTTTATTTGATGTTACAACCAGATGAGCAGCTTCTCTCCAGAATAATTATTCCTGCACTTCTTCACAAAATCATGTAGTCTGTAAAGGAAAAGAAATATCAGTTCCACAAGAATAAAACACATTTTTGTAGTCACACCACTATACGGCCTGAAAAACTGGTTACCAAAGAAGCCAAGGCCAGGTGAACAACAATGCCTTTCTTAGAAGAATGCAAAGTACAGCGAAGTCTTGAACCGTCATGGCAATGAGAGCCTAGATTACAGCATTTCTCTAGACAAGCTCAACAACCTACAATTGCTTTGACAGCCTCCTGCTTAAGACATTATACTCACTATCAACTACTCACTATCAACTCCCAGGCAGTTACTTAAAAATAAGCCATTCAAAATCATTTGCAGTAAAACCAGACTTTGGTCTGTAACTGCTACTGCCCACAACATATCCAATTCACTTATGTTTCTGCAGCAAAGATAGAAAAATGAAATCTAGGACTTGTCTAAAATGGTATCAGAATTGTTTAGAAGGCATTAACTTGAAGTATCAGCAAGAAAACAAAGTTGGCACCAAAATAGAAGTCATGCAACTTCGACCTATTTAAGACAATACAAACCTACCCTACCCTTAGCACACTTACACTATTTAAAAACAGAAATGTTTTACAATAAGACTAAATATCATCTTTTAACAACAGTAAATCTGAGCTTAGCCTGAGCCATTACTCCAGTTTATCTGCTGATCAGGTATCTCATGCAAGTTGAAGTTACAAATTATCAGCTCACTAGTAAGCACAACAATGAATTTTAAAATATTTAAGTCTCCCTTAGTCTTCAACTCTTGCACTATGTTCTATATCAGTGCAAGGACCATGCTCTTTGCATAAATAAACATTGAACCTACATCATGGTCAGACTACAGGCCACTGAATGTGTACTCTTACAAAGCATTCCAAAGTCATACCTGTTTTCCGTTTTCCATCTTAAGTATGTGCAGTTACTGAAAAACAAAAAGCATTACTTAATAAGAGAACAGTTTTAATCAAGGTCCTACTACTGCAGAAGATACAGACAATATACTTTTTTCAATTGCTACAGAGCAACGTGATAGGAAAACCTTGAAGTCTAGACTACTGTAGAAGCTAAGGACTTAGGTTTCATGCATTCCCTCAAACTTAAGATCAGATCTAACAATAGCTGTTTACAGCTCAACTAACTCTCAGGATGCAATTGCATGTTCAATTATACCTCCAAGATAGAAGGCCTTTATTTGCCTATCTATTCACATTACTGTTTGATTATGCTTGAAAAATACTTGTTTGAAAGGCTCATGTGTCAAAGGCTGTCAAAAGTGACATTTGTGCAATAGTGATGTTAAAAGACATGGGTTTTTACTCTCAAAACTACAGACTTTCCTTTGAAGAAGTCTAATAATCCAGTCCCTGCACACTTCTGAGATAAACAATTGTCACATATCATGTAGGTGGACAATAAAACATATTTCAGGATTTCTATTAAAAACCGCAGATAGCTGTTAAAGAGCATGTTGAACCATGCCACATCATTATGTTCAAACACATGTTTTTCAAGACAAAGCTTTAAGACAGGAGTGTATTCTGCAAGCTTTTTTCTGTGATACAGCACAGAACTCTTCCCAACCAGATTTTCCAGAACGCATGCCAATTAGTCTTTAGTTTATGCTTAATGCAAAGACACAATGGCTAACAAGACTGGCGAAGAAGATCTAAACCCTGTAGTCATAAACTAAAGGATCATTTTAGAGGACATTCAAAAAACTTTAACCAAAACAGTTCTCTTATTACTGAGAATGCATGCTAGTTTGACAAGTACTTGAAAAACAAGTCTAGGGAACTAGACTCTAGGGAACCTGCTTTGGCAGGGGGGTTGGACCCAATGACCTCTCGAGGTCCCTTCCATCCCCTACAATTCTGTGAAGTCACATGCTGTGTAATTATCACAAGACAACCGTGTCTTGATTTCTAAAATGCTTATAGGCTTTAAGAAAATTTAGATGAAACAGTTTTAGTTCAAGTGACAGTTACTTAACCATTCTGTATTAACACTCAGTAACAGCCACACTGAAATACCAAAATTCTTGAAGGGAATAAAGTCACCCACACTACTGCCACCAGTGCAACACTGAATGACTCCCTTAACACTTAGAAGAGGGTGCTCTTTACACTGTTACGTTGCAAACAAGTTTAAAACTTTGCTATTGAAACAACACTGAAGCAGAAATGGAAAAAGGTTCCAAACAATAGCTAGCCCTCACCCAGTTGTTAGCCACAACGCTGATTTATCATATCTAATGACTACAAGGACTTCATTTACACAGGAATAATTTCTCAGAACAATTGCTGTGATTTCTGTCTTAGCTTTCAATATCGCAGGCCAATAGTTAGTTAGAAGTTTAATGCTGACAGTTTCATAGTTAACAACCACTGTCTCAAACACATTAAGCTGTGACATGACTTAAGTTTTCATAAAGATACACAACTATTTTTGTGTAAAGGTCAAGTTACACATGCAATTGCACCGTACTACTTTGAACCAGAGCCTGTAGTGTTTTGAACCGATGTCTCAGATCAATAGCTTTGCTTTCTTCTCGATGGGAATTCCTTACTTTTGTGGTATTTTGCTATTTTTGAAAATCTCCTTTGTTATTAGCCAAATTTTACTTTTAAGTCACGCAGAATAAAAATCATTATGTAGTCATCTGAACCTTTACAGGACAGACAGTTGAAGTAAACATGTATGCATGCAAGGCAGTACAGTGCTTCCATTTCAAGAGAGAACAAAGTGTTTCAGTGATTCAGTCACCACATCCATGCTTATTTCCAGTACCTGCTAGATACTTCATTTCTGATGGAGAGTCCCCAAGGAAGTAGAAAAAAGCAAAAGTGAAGATTACTTAAGTTTGAGATGTTAAAGCAACTTAGTAGCTACAAAGCTAAGCATCAAAACCCATCACCCTCTCCTCCCTCATTAAAATACTGTTGCAAAATCCACCTAGCAGCACAAACCTACTCAGTGTTTTCCCCACGTGCAAAATTCAGCAAAGGAAGGTGACGGTCTTCACAGCCAGGCTATTACATAGCTTTGGTGGTTTTGGTTGTTTAATGATAAATGAATTCAATCTCCCTCCAACCTGCATACCTTTTAAGTTTGTATCAAGTTCCAGCCACAGCACAGGAAGCTCCCAGCAGGAAGAAAACCCCCAGTTTTCCCAATCAGACCCTCAGAACCAATATAAAGCAGCCCTTCCACTTTGTTCCTATTTACACAGAGTCCTTACCACCCACACCACTACATATCCTTAACAGAATTTCTAATAGAACACTACCTTGGCAGACTAAGTGTTAGATATTTAGGCAGTCAGAGTAACAAGCGTTAAGAACATCTAATTTGTATACTGAATGACTAAATTACAATATTAAAGCAACATGGTTAGATTTAAGAAAGTTTAACTTCAGTCAAGTGATGTAGGAAACAATAATTTAAGAAGCACGGTTTCTTGGTGTATCAGTTAAGCTGCAGGAGTGATGAGCAGAACTAAGCTACTGGGCTGGTAAGAAGCTCTATGTGACCACACAGATTACCTTCTGTTATCCCGTAGAACAGGTAAAAGAAAGGGAAGAAATACAAAGTTATTCTGTTGAAAAATTTCTACTCGACATTTCAAAAGTAACATACACAGTTCAGCTTACAGATCATCTCATCCTACCTTCTTGCCAGCACCGACGTTAGCCTTAGCTGTGCCTCTGACTTTCTTCATTCTGTTTTTACGTTCCTTCCGCTGCTTCCTGGAAGTCTTCTTCTTTTCATACAAACCATGCTATCAAAAAACAAAGTTATATTTTACGTCTGTTTGCTGATACTAACTTCCAAAATGAAGTTTTCATGTTTTGAGCTGAAAGAATTGTACTGTTCCTGGAACTCTGAAATACTGTTTGAACCTGAAATACTAAATAGCTAGAAATTTCAGTAGCTAACGAATGACACAATAGAACAAGCACTAATATCTTATACGGATCAGTCCCCTCTCTTACACTTCTTTAAGATCTTTAGTAGCAATTAGTAGACTTTTATTACCCAATGTCAGAAATAGCACTGATTTTGCCTTCCCCTTGCCACCTATAATAGGCTGTAAAAAAAGCAACCTACTTTTCAAATGCAAAAGCTCATCTATACAGTACTTTTAACATCATTTACAGAACACTGAATTCCCCATATACATCAGTACTTCCACAAACTGTAGTTTTTATACATGTAAATGAACCCCTGAACACTTGAAAGCCATCCCTATCGTTTTCTAGTTACTGGAAAACAAAACCTACCCTGGCAAGCCTGTGCTTTGGTTCATTTTTCTTTGCATAGTCGAGGGAATCATAGATCATGCCAAAACCTGTTGTCTTGCCACCACCAAAGTGAGTTCTGAAGCCAAATACAAAAATCACATCAGGGGTTGTCTTGTACATTTTTGCCAACTTTTCCCTGATTTCTGTTTTGGGGACGGTGGCCTTCCCAGGATGAAGAACATCAATCACCTAAGAAGACATTAACAGGTTGTTATAAAAACAAAAACCAGTCAATATCCAGTACAACAGCCACGTGCTACACTCCCACCACAAGCTTAAAACTTGAACTTATCCACCTTAGCAACACGAAGTATTACTAACTTAATGCAGAAATGTTCTTAATAGCTTCCTGCTTATAATGACAGGTCAGCTCACTACTTTGGCATCAAGATTTACCTTCACTGCACACGAAGACATTTAAACACATAAGCTCTTACACAGTGACAGCCAAAACAATTTCCAGGGCCCCTTACTTATAACGATTAAAAGAACACCTGCAGCCCAGAACCAACAAAAAAATAAAGGCGTTTTTCACTATTTTTACCATCTGCTTGCGCTGAAGCAGTCTGTTTGTCATGAATTTCCTGGTTCTGATGGTCACCGTGTCATTCTGCAAAATGAAGTATAAAGAAGTGAAACAAAATCCTGGTTATATATATATATATAATTCCAAGCCTAACAAATATATAAACCATACACAGTGGAGTAACAGTCAATAGTTCACCATGAGATAACAGCGAACTCACAAGTGTGAGTTCATGTGTGTGTCCTCACAAGCACACTGGTCCTAGGCTATAAAAACCACCTCAGAAAAGTACACTGAACTAATTCCAGTCTGCAAGCAATACAGCAACATCTGTGCCCCCGCTATCCTAACACGCTGAAATGGCTTTTAATGAAAGACCTCAATTGTAAGGCCGAGTGCTGCAGTTACGCACAGACAGCTTCCTTTGGGGAACTAAACGGTTGGTCTCATTAGGCTTCTCAGCAAAGAACAGCCATGAAGCCAGTACACGAGCAGAGCACACGGCACCCCTTTCAGGGGCCAGAAGCTGCGCAGCACTACCCTAACAGCAGGACCTCCGGCCTCTCCGTCCGGGCAGAAGCCAGGCGACACAGCAGGGATCCGGCTCCCTACTGCCGGTACCGCTGCCAGGCCGCAGCAGCCCCGCCGGCCGGCACGGCCGGTGCCCGCACCCCGTCTCCCCCATACACGCCCGCCCCCCTCGGGCCGAGCCCCCCCGGCCGTGCCGTGCCCCCCAGAGCCCCCTCAGCGCGGGGATGGCGGCGCGGCGGGCGGATGGCGCGGGCCCCTCACCATGATGGCGGCTGGCTGGCAGGCGGCGGGCGCGAAGAGGAAGGGGCGGCGCCGCGCGGCCCGGCATAAGGCGGCGGGGCCTCGGCGCGGGGCGGAGCTGTGCCGGGAGTGTTCGGCCCAGCGCCGGGACCGGGGGGAGGCGACTGGGGCGGCGGGGGGGGGCGCTTGGGCTCGGGAGCGGGTCGCGGCGCCTCGCGTCAGGTCCCGCTGCGGGTTCAGTCGCTGTCCGGCTGTGCCCGCTCGTCTCTCTGACGGGGTTTGGGCACTGGCTCGCAACCGGCGTCCCGCGGGAGGCCGCACGGCCGGCCCGGCGTGGGGCGGTGCTCGGTGCCGGGCTCCGTGCCGGGCTCCGTGCTGTGCTCCGTGTCTGCCGCCGGCCCGCGGGGCCGCGCCGCCACCGCCGCCATGGTGAAGGAGCAGTTCCGAGAGAGCGACGTGGCCAAGAAGATGTGAGAGGGGCTGAAGGGCTGAGGGGGGCTCGGCTGGGGCCGGGGGGCGGTGGGGAGCGGGACGGGGGTGGAGGTGTCGGTGTCCCCCGGGTCGCACTCAGCCCCGTGTCCCCCCTGCCAGAAGCCACATCTGCTTTGGGATGAAGTCCCCCGAGGAGATGCGGCAGCAAGCGCACATCCAGGTGGTCAGCAAGAACCTGTACAGCCAGGACAACCACCACTCCCCGCTGCAGTACGGCGTGCTCGACCACCGCCTGGTGAGAGGCTTATCATTCTTCCTTTAAAAAACGTCCTCTTCGTAGAGTTGCTTAAAATTGTGAAAACGTGAGATAACTGGAGTACACTGTTCTTTCAAAATACGTGCGTATGTGTCTCCAATTGCACAAGCTCTCAGTCGCTGTGCCAGCTGCTTCCTGCATGGTTTGAGAAGGTTCCACAAAGCATCTTAAGGGGCAGGAGGTGTTTGTTCTGCCTGCCTGTCAGAGACCCAGAGATGGTCATCTACAAACCATCACACAGGAGACCCCGTGGGCTGTAGATCGCTGGCAATAGCTGGATGAGTTAGCATCACTGTTATCAGGATTGGCAGTGTGTGAAAACCATTTTTACTTCTTAAGGGTTGGGCCAAATGTAGCGCTACTGGCATGCTTCTAATGCTGGAAAAAAAACGCTTAAGTGCTGTGGGTCTGCTGTCAGGATAGCTACTAGCTTAAAAACTATTGAATCTTCTGTATGTTCAGCTCATTATAGCTATAAATTTCTATTATCAGTATGTGTTTCTTTGCTCTCACAGGGAACCAGTGAAAAAGACCGCCCCTGTGAAACCTGTGGAAAAAACCTAGCTGATTGTTTGGGACATTATGGGTACATTGACTTAGAATTGCCCTGTTTTCATGTTGGATACTTCAAAGCTGTGATAGGCATCTTACAGGTAAACGTGATTTGTTATCAATATCTAGGCTAGAGAAAGAAAATGATCAGTAAAGATTGATTTAAAGACATTAGTTTAGAAGACAAGAATAAGGCTGCATTATACATTTTTTTGGATCTTGTGTTTTGTAAAGTACCCATGTTTAAGTATCACTCTTAGTAATATAAAGACATCAGTTTTATTTTGTGATTTCAGACTCATTAATCCATTATCTTTCTATAGTAGTTTGAGCTAAGTGTAGGCAATGTAACTTACCCTTTAGAACATTCTAATAAAACAAAGCTCTGTTTGCTTTGTATGGATTGTTAAGGTCCTGCAGAACTTACATAAGAATTTACCCTATTGCCTGTATTATTTTCCCCTTGTCCTTTTTTTTTTTTGTTTGTGTGTTACACTATGAGAATTTATCTTTCAACCAAGACTGCTGTATTTCAATAAAAACTTGCATACTATTGAAGGACCTAGGTTCGAATAGCTGTTAAAATTCTCCATGGCTGCATTAAACAACCGTGTTTATGTGTGTTTATATTAAAGATGATCTGCAAAACCTGTTGCCGTATCATGCTGTCAGTGGAAGAAAAAAAACAGTTTTTGGATTACCTGAAGCGACCAGGCCTTACGTATCTTCAGAAGAGAGGGCTAAAGAAGAAAGTGTCTGAAAAGTGCCGGAAGAAAAACACTTGTCCTTACTGTGGTGCCTTTAATGGTAAGTGTTGGCATTAGTAGTTAGTGATAGTTATCTACTGTGATGGTTTTTACCTTGGTGGCTGTGGTAGGCATCAAAATCTCAAATACTCATTCCATAGGTAATGGGTAGTTTCTCCGGCCTTTTTTAAGAAACAGGTAGTTGCATTCTTAATGCCAAGCACAGGCTTATTCACTTCTCGTGTATGTGGATATAGACATTGGCCTAGTAACTTATTTTGTTTTACATATCTCTTCTTGGCAGTGAACAGTATTTAATACTTGAATAATGGCAAAAAAGCCTTGATCAACCATATATATATAATATATAAAATATTGGAAGCTTTAGTCAGTGATCAGTACCTTAACATGGAAGACTTTAATTTTGATTAAACTTCATGTAGACTTTACTTTTGATTGAACTTCATTTGTCATAATTCTGTGAAGTTATTCTTCATAAGATTAAATATGTTTGTCATTCTCTGGGAGGGTAACTGATTTTGGAACAATTACTTAGTTGTTTTAAGTTTTTAATTTAAAAAAAAAAACACAACAACATTTATTTGCTTGCAGGAACTGTGAAGAAGTGTGGTTTGTTGAAAATAATACATGAAAAATATAAGACCAATAAGAAAGTGGTAGATCCCGTGGTATCCACTTTTCTCCAGTCCTTTGAAACTGCCATAGAACATAACAAAGAAGTAGAATCCTTACTGGGAAGAGCTCAGGTGAATTTTGTTACAACTTGAATTTTACGCTGGTTTTTGTGCGTGAAATAAAACTCCTCAAAGGTTTTCACTGTAGCAGCTTAAGGTGGTCCGGTACTTCTGGATACCAAGACACGTGAAGCATATTTGCCATATTGTTAGCATTGCAATAACGTTAACTTGGCAAACAATGAGCAGCTTTGTTTATTAGATACGTACTTTTCTATCCGGAAAGAAGGGAGGTGTTCTTGGTGTATGAAACGTCAAGAAGCAAGAAAAAGAAAAAGTGTAGGCTCATAGAAATAGCACATTTACATATGGATTTACTGTAACTCTGAGATGATTGCAATACACAGAGATATCTTCTTCAAAAGAACTTAGTATGGAGGAGGAAAGAAGAGGCTTAATCAGCTTTTTTGTTTCATCCAGCTTTGCATTGTGTGCGGTTGTGTTTGCTTCTTATCAAGCTGGAAAGATTTCAGGGTAGATATATGAGCAGAAAAAGGAATGAGCATTTTGAATTTCTTATGCTGCATCAATAGCTGTTCCATAAGAGAAATAAAGTTTGTATTTATTTTTTTAAAAGCACTAGAAAGTATTGTAATTCTTGTAAGTTTCTACTAATGAAATGAGAGAAAACATACTTTAAGTTTGTTGTAACATTTATTATATTATTTTGACAAGGAGCTATGAAATACTGCTTCAAAAAAAGTAGCATAAGTAAGTACAAGGCAAAACACATAAGTTAAAATGAGGGAAGACAGACACAAAGAAAACATACCAAGTATATGAGACAATCAAAAGTTGGAGTGAATAATCAGTAAATGAGGGGAGGAAGGAAGGGTTGAAAGTTGTTACTTGATGGCTTAATCTTGACATTTTCTGATGGATTTTGTAGGAAAACTTGAATCCATTAGTAGTATTGAACCTCTTTAAAAGAATCCCAGCAGAAGATATCCCTCTGCTTCTAATGAATCCAGAAGCAGGTAAGCCTTCAGATTTGATCCTCACACGACTCTTAGTGCCACCACTGTGTATCAGACCCTCTGTTGTGAGCGACTTGAAGTCCGGCACCAACGAGGACGACTTGACAATGAAACTGACAGAGATCATTTTCCTCAATGATGTAATAAAAAAGGTGAGTCATTCTTCAAGCTCTCTGAGATTGTTGCCTTCCAAAATATTTGGTTAGAATTCAGTACAGGAAGTGGTTTTATTTATCTCATTGTTCCCAGTCTATCAAGCAGTCTGTACTGTACTGCTGTGCTGTTTGGAATTTTATTGAAAGAAATAAAGTTGCTCCAAATGGAGCTGGCTATCTGGCTGCTTGCATTATAGGACTTCCTGAATATCTGCAGGAGCCCATAGGAGAAGACTTTTTCATTTGAGTTCTTGTTTGTAAACTTTTTTTCCCCACCCCTGTCTATCACTATAACATTTTTGAGTGTTTGCTTACAATGAAAACATTATACTATTCCTAAAGGGTTAAAACAATCAAATGAGCAGTAACTCCCACGACTGAAGAATGATTAAATTCCGGTGATTTTCCTGGCTGTGGAATAATATTAGCTTAACTTCACTGGCTTGGGAAAAAAATAGCAATTTAAACAAATGCATATTTTTGTGAGTGTTTGTCAAAAGATATAAGTCATAAGCAATTAGGTTTTCTGTTGGGTTCTCTCGTGAACAGCCTTATGCTATAGCAATGTAAAGTTATCATGCCTTTTTCATTTCTATGACTACGAAGGGTTTTTAACATTATTTTCCAAAGAAGCATTGTGTTCAATATCAGAAAAAAACATCTTAACTGGTTTAGTCTATTGCTATGCTTATTTTCTGAACTGGGTGACTATTTTGTTTAGCACAGGATATCAGGAGCCAAAACACAGATGATAATGGAAGACTGGGACTTCCTTCAGTTGCAGTGTGCCCTGTACATTAACAGTGAGCTGTCGGGAATTCCTCTGAACATGGCACCTAAAAAATGGACCAGAGGTTTTGTTCAAAGACTTAAGGGAAAGCAAGGTTTGTCTAGAAAGCTGTTTTTAATGAAGTCATAACTATTTGGTATTCCGAAGCACGTCTTTGTTACTATTGTGTTGTGCTACTGTGATGCATGTTGAAAGATGTTCTAATGTGCTCTCCTAGCAGACGGCATTTTGAAATCAACTTTCTCTATAAGAGTTTTTCACTTGCTTGTTCTTTTAGGTCGGTTTAGAGGCAATTTGTCTGGAAAGCGAGTGGATTTCTCTGGCAGAACAGTCATTTCCCCAGATCCTAATTTAAGAATAGATGAAGTAGCAGTGCCTATTCATGTTGCTAAAATATTAACTTTTCCTGAAAAGGTGGGTAGTGTAAAACCAAAACTTCTGTACCTTTTTGTTTTGGTTTTTAAACATGTATCAGTTTTGTCCTTCTTCATGATCCCTCCGTAAGAGGGAGTAAATGTGTGGTTTATATGTTCAGCATGTCATTCAATGATGTTTTGCCAGTTCTGTTGCTGCTGGTAAGTGAAGCTTGTAGTATCAGATATATACAAGTGCTGTGAAAGCATATGGGGTAAGGAGTGACAGACACATCAAGAGAGAACGGTTCAGCTTGATGTTGTTTAAACTTTTATATAGCTTCATATGTTCATTGGTGTAACTGTCTAAGGAATGGTTTTGTGGTTTTTTGATTTCTGAATTTACTTCCCAGATTTCTTAATGTAATTTCACTGTGATGTTGTGCTCTAAAACAGGCTTAAACTTTCCTCCTCTATTTCCTCCTGCCTGTTCGTTTCAGCAGCTGAGGTTGTGAGGGGAATTCTCAGTTGAGCCTAAAATTTGAAAACACAGAACACCAGCAAAAACAAGAGGTCTTGAAACATGTTTCGCTTGTTCCTGATTGAAATCTTTATGCAACAGGTTAACAAAGCAAATATTAATTTTATGAGGAAACTTGTCCGGAATGGTCCTGATATTCATCCTGGAGCCAACTTCATTCAGCAAAGGCACACACAGATGAAAAGGTACCTGTCATTAATGATTCACTTTTCATCTCTCCTCACCAACTCATTCTTACTGTTTTGTGAAACCTGTAATGTCTACAGGGGTTAAAATGGATCTTAATTTTTAGCATTTTTCATAAAGGGCAGTAACAAAAATCATCACCTAAAAAGAACTCACACACTAAACCTTAGGAGATTATATGTTGGATTTAAATATCAAGTGTACATAATAAGGATAGTGAACTGCAATTAGGTTGCTTTATGACTGAGCATCTTTTATTTAGCATAGAGGCTAAGATACTCTAGATAATATAGAACTGGACTGAGATGTGCATTTTGGGTCATATTGACAGGTGATGAATGGAAACAGACAGTATTGGTCACTTTGTGCTGACTTTTTTTATGGGAGGGCTAATGTGCAGTCAGTTTGTGGATCGTCTTATGGAGAGTGATGTTTTACATGGGCAGATAGTGATATGACAAAGGGGAACGGTTTTAAACTGAAAAAAAGGGTGTGGGGGGGTTATAGTAGATGTTAGGAGGAAAGTTTTCACTATGAGGGTGGTGAGGCACTAGAACAGGTTGCACAGAGCAGCTGTTGATGCCCCGTTCCTGGAATTGTTCATGACCAGGTTGGATGAGGGCCTGGGCAACCTGATGTAGTGGGAGGTGCCCCTGTCCATGGAAGGGGAATTGGAACTAGACAAGCTTTAGGGTCCCTTCCAACCTAAGCCATACTGTGATACAAAACATAATTGTCTGTGACTGAAATGGCCTATTCTCCATGCTGCAATTGAAACAAATACTTTGTATGGATTAGCTTTTTTCTTAGTTCTTGTAGTATAACTGTAGTTTTAAGTAACATTACAAATTCGTTCGTTATTTAAAATAGCAACAAAGCTGATGTTTAATGATGTGGCCAACACCAGTTTTGTCTTTTAGTCGTTGTAGTACAAATGCTCCAATGTTTAATGGAGGAACTTGCATTATAAACACAGGATTTATTTTCAGTTGTCTTTATGTCTCTGACTCCATTGTCATGTGTTACCATAAGATTTTTGAAATATGGAAACCGAGAGAAGATGGCCCAGGAGCTGAAGTTTGGTGATATCGTGGAGCGGCATCTTATAGATGGTGATATAGTCCTGTTCAACCGACAACCCTCTCTTCATAAGCTGAGCATCATGGCTCACATTGTAAGTGCACGCAGTCTAACAGACAGGTACTGCATCATGTGAACATTAGGTGGCTTACCTTTGCTGCTGTTTGAAATAAACAGCTTCTCTAACTGTGCAGGGACAAACATGAACGAGGTGCTGTTTGCATGGGAATTAATGTGTAACTGGGTAGTATGCAGCCTGGATGATTCTGTGAATAGCCATGATTGACCTCAGTATCTGTTCTTGTGTAAGGATTTCATTTTTGCAGAGTTGATGTGGTCTTTACAAAGCATATGGTGTTCCATGCTTTGTATAAATATTTCTTGTAATGCAACTTAGTTACATTTGTGTAATGGAATCCAGGTCTGGTTTCTGGCTGAGTTGAATCCTATGATCAGAAATTTTCATTAATGTCTGTAATAAAGAGGAAGTATAAAGCCTACAAGGAAGCATTCGGGCATGTTTTTTCATCTGTTAGCATGCTTGACTGCATGTGCATCACTTTTTTTTTTTCCTTCTTCTATTTACAGGCTAGAGTAAAACCTCATAGGACATTCAGATTTAATGAATGCGTCTGTACACCATACAATGCAGACTTCGATGGAGATGAGATGAACCTTCACCTTCCTCAGACAGAAGAAGCAAAAGCAGAAGCACTTGTTTTAATGGGGGTATGCAGATCAAGTTGGTGTTGGGATAGGCCATGCCTTGTAGTTCTTACGTTGCATATGAAATCTGAAATCATCATTAAGATGCCTGGGTATGGATAGTATGCAGCTGTGAAGCTACTTGAGAGTCATGCAGAAGGGAATTAAGAATAACTAGGGCTGTTAGCCGTATAGGTAGTCTAATAGATATGTATTTAGCATTCCTAGAAAATCCAGTATTTTTAAGTAAGTACATGTCATTAGTATGGTTCTACGTGACTACTGTTAACAACTGCTACCAAGATAGGGTGGCTGTTACTGAACAGATGCGTGTTCTGGTCTGACAGCCTGCAGTTTCTGGATTATGGCTAAACTGGAAATGAGGCAGCAATAGTGTGCTTGTACTGGAGTAGTAGTTACCAGAGAAGGCAGGGTACAAGTAAGGTTTTAGGAGGTGAAAAGGGAGAAAAGATAGCAGGTGGAGGGATTTGGTTGTTGCAGCCATTGATATGTAGCATGAAAGTGGAGTCAGTAGCAATAATCTGAGGATTTTCCAGTACGTTGTTCCTTCAGGGCAAGTGAAGGTCAGTACTACTACAACAGTTCATTGCAGCATGTATTGAGTTGCTGAATTAATCTGAGAGTTTAAAAAGAAAGCTTCCAAAAGGAAAAATGAAGTGCGTGACCTAGGCTTCTGTGGGCCTGCGAATAGTTCAGGCAAAGCTGTGGCAGCCACATACTGCCCAGGTGGGGATCTGGGGATAAGTAACTGGAGCAGTAATTTGTATGACTGGGAACTCATACTAATTACCCTGATTTTATTAACCGATCTCTTTGCTGTAGAATCAGGTCTGAGGAGAACAATTTTAGTTTATGTATATGATGCATGTTAAAACATACTGGTTTTAGTATTTAGTGCATGTAAGTGATATATTTTTAAAATATTCAGGAGTGAAGTGGGTACCTAAATACATTTGACTTCAGTGTCAGATCTAATTGCCAATCCTGACAAAGCCTAGCAGTATTGTGCAGGAGACTGAACTGTGAGTTTGCATCTTGGTTGTTATTTGAATTCTTCGGAGACTTAACTATATGCAAGATCTTCCATAGCTAGGCTTAGCTACAGTCAGAAGAAGGTTTTGCTATCATTGCTAACAAAACTGTCTGAAATAGTAGGTTTACTGCTGAGTAGCAAGTGTGTCTTCAAGTGTGTAATTTTTGTCTTATGTCTTACAGACTAAAGCAAACTTGGTAACACCAAGAAATGGAGAACCCCTCATTGCTGCTATTCAAGATTTCCTTACAGGTGTGTACATAAACTTGGTTTAGATCTGTGTGATTTAACAGTTCTGTAAGAATCACTTCCCTCTTCTTTATAATTTTTCTCTATTAATTTAAAATTTTATCCTTTCACAAGTCAAATTGACAGTATGAGAGTAAGGCTATTGTTGGTCTGAAATATGATGATGACATTCAGATTTCTTCTGATACTGTCAACCTTTGTAGGTGCAATTTTTAGTAGCTTAGCATATGCTCGGCAATCTTTTCTCTGATGTTAAAAGTAAATGTTTAGGGTCTTCATGTGCACTATGTAATGTAAACCCCTTATAATTATGGGAGAGGATTTGAACTAATTAGCCTAAAATGAGTTTTAACCTATAGTAAGTACTTTAAAGTTTACTTATATATTTGAGAAAAGTACAATGAATATTGAGGGAGAAAGTGTAAAAAAATCAATACAAAGGCTTTATTTTTTACCTATGGGATGGTGCGTGAAAGAGAATAGATTGTAGCAATGCACTGTCTTTGGAAGTTTCATTGAGGAGGAGTTAAAAAAAAAAATCTGGAAAGGGTTTACAAGCAAAGCTGTCTAAAACATTGGTATTTTGCAGAGTAAGTAGTTACTTATTATCAGAATCAAATTATTAATACTGAATAGTATTAAACTTAGCTTTTAAATATATTTTAATCTTTATAATAGCTTTTAAATTTAATTATGTTTTACATTCTAGGTGCCTATCTTCTTACACTAAAAGATACCTTTTTTGATCGAGCCAAAGCCTGTCAAATCATTGCTTCTATCCTGGTTGGTAAGGATGAAAAAATTAAAGTTCGTCTTCCACCTCCGGCAATTCTGAAGGTGTGTCAAACTATTTTTCAACATTACAAAGACTTACCATCTGTTCTCTTGACCCATGTTGATGTTCTCAGCTGAGAGACAGTCCTTGTGTTTTCTGACGTTTGTTTTGTATTATATTTGATACTATAAGGCATAAAGTGCAAAGATCAGAATTCAAGTTGTTTGATGGTTCCTGAGACTGAATAGAGTCAGCCTTGCATAGTGTGGTCCAGATACAGGATTCCTTTGTGGTTCAAACATAGTTTTGCTATTGTCCTATTACTGTCCACTCCAAGACCACTTGGCTGTTGATGGTCATATAGCAGACAAACCTAACATGGGGCTAAGTGGAGAAACTGTTGTACCTTGGGTGTGCTGAAGTACTGTTAAAATGCTCAGCAGTTCTAGGTTTCAGTATCCCAGCTGTAGGTGGTGTCAAACCTGGGTGATAGTATATTTTAACTGTTAACCCGTCAGTGTGTCTAAGATTAAAGAAAATGAGTTCTATGTGATATTTGTTATATCATGTACACAAAAAAAAAAGTATTGTTAAGGGCTGAATATTTGTGTATCAGTCAGAAACTTGGAAGAGAGCTGTAGTATCATTTCTTAGATTGGATTAGAGTCTATTAAGCCTTCCTTCAAATATATTTCAGGGTGCCTCTATTTGGTTGGCCTTGTATATAAGGCAAATACTTGTTTAGAGAGAATTTGGTACATTTTCTAACTTGTTAACTACTCATTAAGTGTTCAAATAAACGTTCTTATAGTCTGTAGATAGTTTTAAAACTGTTACATGTGTAATATTAAGGAAACTTCCATAATTATTCAGAAAGAGAAAATAAAATTTAAATGAATAATAATAATAGTAACGTAAAGCAAGGTCAGAGCATTTAGCAATGATATTTAATTTGAATTTTATGAATTTATATGAATGTTGATAACAAGGAGTATTGGTTCTTTGACTGCTTCTGTCATTCCAAATGAGTAAATTTAGCACTAGATGTGACAGTTACTTCTGTTTAACTACAGGTGAGTGAAGTACATAATTATATGAATCTTGAGCCTCCTAAAAATTTAAATAGGAAGCATTATATAAAGAATTAAATATAAATGTGGCACCCTATTTGGGAAATGAAACAAATGTGGCATTGTATTTTTTTCGTTTTCTAATCAAGAAGGGAAATGTGACAAAGGGAGAAATAGAGTGTGTTTCAGTAAATGCATGTGTATACCTTTACGTAAAGGATAGCCTTTTGTGAATCAGTGCTTTTATATTTTTGGAAGTGCATAATACTCCCCTATTCATAATAATGCTGTTATATACTGCTACAAGTATAGTTCAGTATAGCAATATTATGTATTAAAAACAAAAATTTACAATACAATTCTTGCTTGCTGGTTTTACTGCTGTTGTATCATAAACTCTGTAACCCTGTCTCTTGTCCTTTTGTTTTCCTAAGCCTGTAACACTCTGGACAGGAAAGCAGGTTTTCAGCCTCATTCTCAAACCCAGTGATGACTGTCCTGTAAAAGCGAATCTGCGAACCAAGGGCAAACAGTATTGTGGCAAAGGGGAAGACCTGTGTTACAATGACTCTTGTGAGTGACACTTCTAAAGCTGTGTTTTGGAAGCCTTCAGCAAAACTGTAGATACTGTTTTGTTGAGTTTATTGTTGAGCTTACTGGAGGAATTAAAACAGTGCCTTGCATAAGTATTCTTGAAATGGAAAAATACATTATTTTTTTTTCCTCAAAAGTTGAAGTCATGCTAAGCATCAAAGAAAAGACTTAAGTGTTTTCTTGTAATAAAATTTCTGTTGTGTGATGATAGGCTTATTATGATGCTGAAGTATTTAAAGTTAAGATAAGAGAAGCCAAGAAGCTTAAGAAATGATTATGCAGATGGCAAATGGGGAAAAAGTTAAATATTTCAAGTCGGGGTAGTGATGCAGTGATTATAAGTCAAACAGTGAAAGGAGTTAGGAAATAAAGGACAGGAAGAAAAGAATCTTTTGGAGGTCAGACCATCTGCCATTTGGGGAAGTCAAAGTGGCAAGTGGCACGCACAGCATCAGGGTTGAAGAGGCTCTAGGAGATGAGCAAGGCTTCTCCAATTAATAATTTAACGTTATGTAGTAACAGTTGGAAGAGAACTTGAACAGGTGGGATTAGCTCGTCTCCTTGCTGATCATAAATTTGAGCTAAGGAACATAGGTATGTAGGGAGGAAGCACTGATTTATAGTAATTCAGGCATGCAATGGTGATATGAGAAAGAATTCCCATTGAGGACTCAGATACACTCCACACCAGATTCTGAGAGATTTCTTTGGAAGACAGGATCACTCTGTGATCATCAAGTTGGCTGTAAACATTAAGATATTATTTTTTTTCAGCCTGAAAAAATGTAGGGTGAAAGGCAACAAAACAATCTGTCTTATTCCCTTGTGTGAACATACACAATCATCTTTCCTCTGCATCCTTTTTTCCTTTTTGTTCTAGGAAGTATAGGTTGAAGTCCTGTTTTCAGTGTTTGAGGGTAACAGGTGTTGCAGAAAACCTTTGGATGGCTCTGTTCAGTTCTCTGAACAAACTTGGTTCCTAAAGCAACACTAATTCTATTCAGAAAATTGTGCAAAATCTCTGAAGTTTCAAGAAATGGCATTATCATTGTGTAGTAAGTGGTAAAGACCATTGACTTGCAGTTCAAGATGAGTACCTAAATTTGTATTGAAAATATTGAGCATAGAGTATCATATACAGACATCTAGAGTGTTCTGCAGAAAATGATTTAAATTGGATCTATCTTCATGTGTAAGTTCTTTGAAAGATGCATAATAAAGTTAGGAATTAATATATATTGTATGGTTTGCATACCAAATATGTCTAAATTTCACATGCAGAAGATACTTTTCTAACTGCATAAAGGCTGAAAGTCACAATGAAGATTCAGTGCCTGAAATAGAAGGTTCATGATGAAGCAGAAGGAGGTCATCTAAAAGAGGCATTATGTACAGGCCACAGGCCTAAAGCCAGCATGGATGTCTTCACGATATGCTTCTAACTAGAGACATCTGCTTCCACTATGTCTTTTAAATTTAAACTGTACTTCCAGAGGTGAAATGATTATCAGAATCTTCAAATAAAGAGAACTGTAGCTTAGTTTCTGAAGTTTTGTTGCTTTAATAAAAAAATAAATAAATCAAGAACTGTGGTTTGAACACAGAATAAATCAAGAACTATGCACAATAGAGGACTTTATTTCTGGACAGATAAGGTTAAAACCTTGATTCTGATTAAGGAAGCGAAGTTTAGCATTTTATTATTGATTTTTTTCTTTAATGAAATGAATTATTCACATGATCCTCAGAAGTCTTAAATAGATACAGTTGCCCTTCTAAGGAGGAAGGAAAATACATAAATGTTTGCTTTTCTGGGTAAAATTAGTTTGTAGATTGTCTACCTTATACTCACTCATTCATACACTTCCACAGAAATGGTAAATATCTATCTTTTTTTTCTTGAACAAAGTATTTACAAACCTGCTCCATAACATATCACAAGAGTTTAGGTAATGTTTTAGAAAAAATATGAATTATTTTTGCTTTTCTATTTGTAGATGTCACAATTCAAAACAGTGAGTTAATGAGTGGCAGCATGGACAAAGGAACCTTAGGTTCTGGATCCAAGAACAATATCTTTTACATCTTGCTGAGAGACTGGGGACAAGTAGAAGCTGCAGATGCCATGTCACGACTAGCCAGGCTTGCTCCTGTCTATCTATGTAAGTGACAGTGAAGTAAGTTTCTTGGTGAAACCTTATCTTAAAGCAGAAATAACCCAACAATAAAGCAAGAATTTTGCTTCAAATACAATGTATCCCATTTAAAAATCAAGGAAACAAACAAAACACCACAAGCCAGTTCTGAAACTGACAAATGGGGAAACAGCTGATATGTTTACAAATTATAACATTTCTTGATGTTAATTTCTACTTTATTTCTGTGAGATTGAGTTAATACTATAATCCTTTTGTTTTATGACAGCTAATCGTGGCTTTTCAATTGGAATTGGTGATGTCACACCAGGTCAGGGCCTGCTAAAAGCTAAGTATGAACTCCTGAATGCTGGCTATAAGAAATGTGATGAGTATATTGAAGCTCTGAACACTGGAAAACTACAGCAGCAGCCTGGTTGTACTGCAGAAGAGACACTAGAGGTAAACACTTTAAATGGTATCACTGTATATATATACAGTAGGAAGTTCGTGAATACATGCACATAATTTGTAAAGCTCAAAGGTGTCTACTGAAACTTCAGAAGAAGAGCAAGTAGGGCCCTTATGTACACAACTTTAGTTGTCTGTCTCATCTTTTAGATGCATACAAGCATCTCTATGTTAAATGTGTGGTGGTTTTTCTCGGGTGGGCAGCCGAGCTCCACCACAACCGCTCTCTCACTCCCCCTCCTGAAAGAGGAACGGGGAGAAAATACGATGAAAAGGGCTCAAGGATTGAGATAAGGACGAGGAGCTCGCGCAGTTATTGTCGTGATGGGCAAAACAGACTCAGCATAGGGAGATAGTAAGATTTATTGCCTATTACTAACAAGCTAGAGAAGCGAGAAACAAAGGAAAGAAACGAAAAGCATCTTCCCCCCCCATCCACCCTCTTCCACCTCCTCCCCCCGAGTGGCATGGGGGAACGGGGGTTATGGTCAGTCTATAGCGCTTCTTCTCCGCCGCTCCTTCTCGGTCACTCTCGTCCCCTGTGCTGTGGGGTCCCTCCCACGGGATGCAGTCCTTGCGGAACTGATCCGGCGTGGGCTGCCCGCAGGCAGCAGCTCTTCAAGAACTGCTCCAGATATGGGTCCGTACCGCGGGGTCCATCCCTCAGGAGCAAACTGCTCCAACCTGGATCCCCCACGGGCAGCAGCTCCTGCCAGCTCACCTGCTCCTGCGTGGTCTCCTCTCCACGGGCTACAGGTCCAGCCCGGAATCTGCTCCGGCAGGGGTCTTCCACAGGCCGCAGCCTCCGTCGGTGCAGGCCCACCTGCTCCACCGTGGTCTCCTCCATGGGCTGAAGTGTGGAACCCTGCTCCACCGTGGTACTCCATGGGCTGCAGGGGGACAGCCTGCTTCACCATGGTCCTCGCCACAGGCCGCAGGGGACTTCTGCTCCGGCACCTGGAGCACTTCTCCCCCTCCTTCTTCACTGACCTTGGCGCCTGCAAGGCTGTTCCTCACTCCTCTCACTCTCCCAGCTGCTGTGTGGTGCAGCGTTTTTTTTTTTTTCCTGTTTTAAATATGCTCTCACAGAGGCAGAAATCAACATCACTTACTGGCTCCACTCTGGTCAGCAGTGGGGCCCTTACCTAACATGGGGCAGCTTTTAGATCCTTCTCACAGAAGCCACCCCTATGGCCCCCTGCTACCAAAACCTTGACACACAAACCCACTACAAATGCTAGCTAAATACTTAACAACTGGGATCCTCCCACCCCACTGGAAGTATGGAGGTGACACAGAATAAAATTACACAAGTAATCGAAATAGTGTTAATTCCATTTACCCATGTGTACTAAGTTAGTAAAGAACACTAACAGCAACGAATCTAGTTCAAGAAACAAAATGCTCTTAGTTACAATTCTGTATATACACAAGTTTTTTTTCTTTTTTTTCTTGTTACTTATTAGGGCAACGGTCGAGTGGACTTGTGTTACTCTGTTTTCTTTTTTTTCTTCTATGTAAACTTACATTAAGAGCAATGCCCAAAAACTTACAGACAGGGTCTTAAGGAAGTCAACTGAAAAATACTCACTTTGTTGCCTTTAATGGTTTTATACATTTGTTCTATTGGCTATCAATGTCTGTTTTTTACCTTTTAAAAAGTAGAAAGGAAGTGTGTGTGTGGGGGGGGGGGGGGGTAGAAAACCCCACACTGTACTTTAACTGTCACAGTTGTCTAGTCTGAAGTTGTGAAGTTGTACTCTCCTTGAACAAAGTTTTGCCATGTTCTTCACTCTTCTTCCTCTTCTCAGATGCCTATGGTTTTTGATATAACTGTTTTCTTAAAAATTGAAGATACTGGCAATGTATAATGTGAGAGCAGTCCAAAATTACTTTTTGTGGCTATATTTCACATTGAACAGTGAACAGCTCAGTCCAATATTTGGTTTAATTAGCTTAAGCTGGTGCTACTAGCAAAAGAGGTTGCAATGTCCCCAGCCACCCATGTCTTAGCCAAACAAAGAATTCTTGTGCAGCAAAATGGAAGATTACGCGAGTTAAGTTAAAACTTACTTTACCCAAAGAAACATCCAACCTTCTCTTAATTCTGCTTTGAGTTCCCTATTGACTACTGACAGTATTGCGGACAAGTGATAGCATATTGTTTGTGTATGGTATTTTTAACTAATATCACATCTCTGTTTTCTTGGATTTTAGGCTTTGATCCTTAAAGAACTCTCTGTTATCAGAGATCATGCTGGCAGTGCCTGTCTCAGAGAGCTGGACAAGAGCAATAGTCCCCTTATTATGGCTCTCTGTGGTTCTAAAGGTAGGACTATCCGAGCTTTGGAATTAGTTTGCTCATTCCATCTCTGTTCTCAGAGTTACTTGTTCCGTCTTTATAGCTTGTTTTATACAGACAGTTGTGCAAGTACTAAATTCACATTATATGAACTCAAAGTGACTCCTCGATAAATACAGTTTGGTTCTAGTTAACTGAAAGCAAGCTGATGTACTTTTTACTGTATCTTTTATTTTTTGGCACAAGTTGAACAGCATTGTATGAGAACTTTAAATGTTCTTAGATGATTGATCTTGAATTAATCAGCACAGAGACATCAGTTGCACCTCCCATTTCAATTATCTGTATCACACACAAAAATCATCCAGAAATGTTTCCTTAGGAATTGGAAATAATAAAGCCATTTTCACTGCTTCTCTTTGAAAGGATATCCTATATAGTATTTGTTTTATACTCAAATTCTTATCTGAGCTTTCCTTTGTTCTCTGTAAGATTTTGAAGAAACTACTTAACTCTGCCTCTGTCTAGAAATTGTGGAAAACCTCAGGGTGGCATGAAACTTCTGTGTTTTGAAGACATTCTTCAAAGTCTTACAGAAATATTGAAATCTAAAAAGAAGGCTGCATCAAATGTATGATTTGGGAAGGTGGGAGTCATCTTTTGCAGAAATGTTCAGCAAATAAAGCTTAACTAGCGACTTAATTCTCTGAGGTTTAATTTGTTGTAGGAATCTTGATAGACACTGAACCCTTGATTTTAAAAAATGTTTTAGATATGCTTGTTGAAGAAATTGTGAAGCAAAGCCTAGAGGTTAAGATCATGGGATATATAAACCACAACCCATAATAAAAATCAGGATAATATAAGGCCTATAGTAAAATAGTGGTGGCATGAATGTCTATGACTCAAAAAATAAAGAGAGTTTTTAGCTACATGGTTAACTACTTTAGTTACTGCATAAATGCTAATATGAATAGGGCAACAAATAGGAAATCTTTTTTTAACTGATGCAATTTTAAATGCGTTTTTGAAGAACTGCTAAACTAAATAACAGATTTTCATAGAAGTTAAGGCAATTCAGTCATCAGAGGAAGGCTGATATTCCTCATCACTCAATTTTTTTTTCTTCCATTTCAGGCTCCTTCATTAACATTTCCCAGATGATTGCATGTGTAGGTCAACAGGCTATCAGTGGGTCCCGAGTTCCCGATGGATTTGAGAACAGGTCCTTGCCTCACTTTGAGAAGCATTCTAAGGTAATTGCATATGCTTACAGTTCACTGGAAGGAGAAGTGAGACAAGTTAACTTAAACCATTTTGAGAAGGATGCATGATAGGATATGGTGTCGCGGCATGGTGCAGGAAAACAAAAACATATGGTTAATGTAAAGCGTTCGGAATGTGATTTGGGAATTAATAGTAATGTTGTGAATTGCAGTAGGACATCTCGTTAGCTTGAATATTTACAGTTAAGCCTTGCTGTTTCCTGTGATGTAGACCTTTTTAATTCAGTAAGTTTAAATTAAGTCTCATGATGCATTTTGGCTCTTCTGATAGTCCTGAAAATAATTTGTTAAAACATCTGTCTTGCACTCTGTTTCACTGTACTAAGACTTTTCAGGACAACTGCCGGGTGTGTGTTGGTATCTTCAGTCAGGTGAAACATGCCATATAAACCATTCTGGAGTCTGGTTTGTTTCTTTTTCAGCTAGGATATATGTCATGGGCTGCTTTATACAAGGAACAATGAGGAGTCTCATGCACTTGTCAATACAAATCCATGAGATTCATTGTTTTGTTTTAAGTGCTTATCTGAATTTAACAATCAGTAGAGAAAGTTCTTCGTACCAACCATCAGACTTGTTAGTGTGTTATTTTGCTTGTGTCGGATGATAGCCATGACACTTGCATGTGTCACTAAATGTCCAAATTTGAATTTCTGAATTCTGTAACATAAAATCTTTTATTTCCTGAAAAAAAAAAAAGAAGAAAAACTTCATGTATTATATGGGGAGGAATGTCAAATTTAACTCCAGCTTTTTTAGTGAATTAGAAAGCACTGCCTGTTAAATAGTGGCAAATGAAATGTTCGAAGATTAAACTTTTTGTAGTCTATACATTGTTCCATGTGATCATAGAGACAGCATGGTGTTATTTGGCTTAGCGGGATGCCTGCATCAAGTTCATTGTCAAGAACTTTTCTGAATGGTGATAGGAAACTGTTCAAAAGAGTTAGTTCTGTACATACCTCTATATTTTTTCTGGATTCCTTAGTTTTCAGCATGAATGTTCATATCATCCTTTCAATTCTTTTACCAATAAGGGAAGCTGAATTGTTAGAAGTTGGTGTGGTGTTTGCAAAGTGTATTAGTTTTGAAAACCTAGATGAGGGTTTTGAAGTCTGAGTCAGATCTCAAATGCATTGAATTTCAGAGCTAAATATAACAGAGTCAATTGCTCTGTTTATGTATCCGCTGACTATTTGTAGGAATTTAGATCACATTTAACATACGTTTTTCTGTTACGTACGTAAAGAATAGACATTGCATTTTAACTTTTTTTCTGCTCTTTCATGTAGCTTCCAGCAGCAAAAGGCTTTGTTGCTAACAGCTTCTATTCTGGGTTGACTCCCACTGAATTTTTTTTTCACACAATGGCTGGTCGAGAAGGTCTGGTTGATACAGCTGTAAAAACAGCCGAAACTGGATACATGCAGGTAACTGTCTGTGGGGTGGGGATTTTATCTAACCTGCCAGAGGAGACTATTTCTTTTGTGCTTGTTGGGGGGTTGTGCATACATCTTGCGTGGGTTTTTGTTGATGTTTATTTTTAATTTAATAGAATTTGTACTGCAAAATAGACTTGTCTGTTCTCCAGTAGACACATGAAGCTTGTGAAACAGACCTCAGGCAATGGCACAGTA
This sequence comes from Anser anser, assembly GCF_964211835.1. Taxonomy (NCBI): domain Eukaryota; kingdom Metazoa; phylum Chordata; class Aves; order Anseriformes; family Anatidae; genus Anser; species Anser anser. The sequence continues at coordinate 6,947,693 of NC_139727.1, read as the reverse complement.
ATATGCTTGTATTAAGCTGTTTCTTGTTGGATATGGGTGATAAAAGCCGTTATTCTAGGTAATTGTTGAGGACTGCTTTCTTACGTACTGCGTGTGCTTCAAATCCACATGGTTGCTATGCTGTAAGGTTTGTCCAGATAGCACTGATTTGAGTTGTGAGTGCTTTTTCAGACACAGTATTTTGACAATGAGAAACAAAAATTTTGTCTGTAAATACCCGACTTGGATTATTTAAAAAAAGGAAAAAAAAAGAAAAAAAAAAAAAGATTGGATGATAGAAATATGGCTGTCATCTTCAAGTAGCAGGCCCCTGGGGCTGTAGAGACTTGGACTTAAAGTTCTGTAAGTTGCTAGTGTCTTTGGCTGTATCTCCTGTGAAAATAAATGTCCCTCTGCCAAAGCTCCTTGCTCCTATGAACAGTCTTGAGAATTTAGTGGAAATACTTCAGGATTTTAGGTATAGGCATCTTTCCAAGGTAGTAGGCATTAGAAAAAGCAAGATGATGTGGGGCTGAGAATGCGTTCAGAGGTACACAAGTAACTTTACAAAGATAAAGAAATCAGTTCCTGTTGGGGTGATAAGCTAGTGACACCACTTGTCTCCCAGACTTGAAGAACAATTCTTGTATGTGCATAAATGTATATAAATATAATATGTAACCTGCAAATTTTTGTCAACTTTTACCCTATATAAATAGCAATTGGAATTTGGATTAAAAATCTCTTAACTTCTATGTTATCTCACCTTTTTCTTCCTCAGCGGAAAAAAAAATTACCGGTTTATATTTCTTAGTGAGCTAATTTACATTGATAGAATGATGAAGTCCATCTTTCAAGTAAAAAGGTTCTTAACCACTGATGATTCATAGCATGCATTCTTTTTTGGGAGATGGAGGAGGGAAAATGGTAGCAAAGGGATTTCCCACTACAGTGAATCAATGTCAGAGACAGTAGCTAGTTAATACTGGTGGACAAATGGCAACTACTGGCTTTGATGGATGAGCGCTCTGTTTTCTGTGAGTGAAAATAATTGTTGGCTTGTTTTGCTGCCATACGCAAAGTTAGTATTGCTTGAGAAACAAACCTGATTGAAAGAATACAAGGCTTTGAAAATTCAGTTTTCTTGTCACAAATGACTGTAAAAACTCTTCAGACTTATATAATATGTTATGGCAGTTTAGCATTTAGAATTTCTGTTGTATAGGGGACAATGTGAGAATAAAATTTTTGCTTTAAATTTTGTTATTGCTGTCTTTAATGCTTAGGGGAATGTACAGTGAAGCTCTAGTTGTATGTATGGAATCCCAACTAATAGCTATTTTTAAAGAGATCCCATTTACCTCCTTTGTACCTTTTATCCCTTAGAGGCGGCTGGTAAAATCTCTTGAAGATCTTTGTTCGCAGTATGATTTGACGGTCAGAAGTTCTACTGGTGACATTATTCAGTTTATTTATGGAGGAGATGGCTTGGATCCTGCAGCAATGGAAGGGAAGGATGAACCACTGGAATTTAAGCGGGTTCTAGACAATATCAGGGTAAGGATTACTGAAATTTTGTTGGAAATTTGAAAAGAGTGCAAAGCCTTAAGGAAGAAGTAAAAAATTATGCAGAGAATAATTACAATAGTAACTTTTTTTTTAAATCACCTTTATGGTGGTCCTGATCACAGTCTTCCAGCATGTGTATGTGGTTATATATGTATTTTTACGTTACAACAGAGCAACTGGAACTAAACTTAATGAGAGGTAAAAAGCAGAGTTTTCTTTAGTGCTAAGGTATAGTTCTAGGGTGTAATACTAAACAGTAGCTAAGTTACTATTGTTTCAGTTGTGTACTAGGTAAGATTAAAATTACAGAGTGATTCATAAATAAATCAAGATATACATGTTTTTTATGTTGGACTGCTTCTTAAGTCATTGACCTAGCACACTGATGAATAACTTTGTAAATGTTGTGATGTGTGAAAACAGGATAGTTTATTTGTGGTTTGGCTTTTTCTGTAATCTGAGTGTGATGATTTGAAACAATTAGGATTGTGCATGCATATACCTTCAGGTTTCATTAGGTAGACACGTATGTGGCCCTTCACGATAGTCAAAGATGGAATTCTTGTGTATTTTTTTTAAATTAAACTCTTAATCAGTTGTATGTGTCTCTGTCCTGTCTTTACAATGAAGTTTTGTTTACTTTATGTGAAGAAGTTATGAAGAAGTATTTTTTTTTTCCTCTTAAGGCTGTATATCCATGCCGAAGTGAACCAGCCCTCAGTAAAAATGAATTGGTGTTAACATCTGAATCTATCATGAAGAAGAATGAATTTCTTTGCTGCCGAGACAGTTTTCTGCAGGTGAAGTCATTATCTCACTTTCCTATCGCACTTATTAACTATACCTTATAAATCAAGGAAGTTAAATAAAATGGTTTTATCAATCTGCAGGAGAAATGACTGAATTTTATGCACTAACAAAAGGAATAGAAGTTTGCTCATTAATATATTTCTGTATGTTTTGGGGGTGGGGAGGTAGGACAAGTAGTTCTTACTATAATAGATGTTCACACTGACCACAGAAACAGGAAATTAGAGAAGAATCTAGTGATTTTTTTTTTGTGTAGGAGTGAGCATTGATCTGATCTGAGATACCTTGTTGGAATTTCTGCTTATAGCACAATGGTACAGTAATTAACATGCTTCATCTGGGATGTCAGAAATTAAATAATTTTTAATGACTATATATAGCAGACTACTAGGGTCAAGTTTCATGATCCCTTTCATACATTGGTTTTGATATTATCAACCTTCTGAATAACTTCTTTTAGGCATTTGCTTGTTTTTCTTTAATATAAATTCTATGCTTATACCTATGTATGTTGCTTTCCTTTAATACTAACTCAGCAAAAGTCTTTAGCCACATGAAGTGTTTTGCTTGAAAGGGCTTTATCTTCTGGGAGATACCTGCATGTCTTCCAAGGATGAGAGAATTTTCACTTTGAGTTGTGAAGAACTGTTCTTTCAAAAGAGCATTGAGTATTTAAGTATTTATGAAAGTATCTATACTTGAGACTACTTTAGGAGACATTGATTAAAACCTGTGGAGTTAACCTGGGTGTGTATATGTAAAAGTGTTCACTTGATGAACTTTCTGATATCTGGCAATGAATGATTACAATATGAAATTAGTAACCTGCTTTTGGATGGGTTCTTTTGAGTAGAACAGACCGCTTTAGAGCTGTGAGGTGACAAAACCAGTAAGAAACCTGATTTGTAACTCCACTGCTAGAGCAGAGTAGAAAAATAAATTATATCTGTATTTGAAATACTCCCTTCTTATGCACCTGTAAAGAAAAAAAATGAAATATACTTACATCCAGCTTCAGAGATAATGCTGTTCTTTTTAAGGTGTGATTCTTTTTTATCATACCAGGAAAAATTATATCTGTCCTCCTGAAAGTAGGGTAATTTCTTTACATCACAGTAACGGTAATGAGCTTTACTTCTGATTTTTAAGTTTCAAATACTGTTACATTTTCTTCTTTCCTTTTCTTTTTTTCTGTTCGTCCTTGAAGACATTAACTGAAACAGGTTATGAAAAATATAATGAGGTAATTGTAGCATGTGTGTGCACTGTGTGAGCATTAATGTTAGTGCTTTTAGCTAAAGATGTGTGTATAGTGCTAAAGTAACTGATTAGCATATATACATTACTGCTTGTTAAATTCTAAGGGAGGTGTTCAACCCAATAATTTGACCAAGTCCTTTTTTAGTGATGAAAACCATGACATGAATTAATTCCCAGAGTCAAACTGGAAGATTTTGAAGAATTTGAGAATTTGAGGAAGCTTTCTTTTGGTACACAACATTCCATTCTAAAACGTGTTTTTTGAATTTGCATGGATATTAACATGAGTTTTTTGATCTTTTCCTCTCCCTTCATCTACCTTTCCCTTCCAGAACAGAGACATTTTTTACTGCTGTTATTTTACAAGGAGGTTATTATAATGGCCTTATCCACTCCAGTCTAGAAAACAGGATGTCCAAATAGCCTGTTTCAAGCAGGCTAGCATTCATTCAGCCTGCACTGTGTCCTCACTGGAGGGAAATAGACTGATGAAAAAGCGTATTGTTGGCTGGAACAGCTCACGGCTTAATTCATCAGGGCTTAATGCTGTAATGCAAACATACTTGAATATATAAAGATACAGCTAAAGGGAAATTTTTATTTTCTTCGTATGGAAATTAGAAAAAAATTTAGAAACCTACAGAATCTAAAAATAATTTTTTTTTTTGGAGATGGTAGGAGACGAGCACTAGGAAGTGTGATCCAAATCTAAAAAAGGCTTAGACAGTGAGTGGCACATGGAGAACTTGCCTGGTGGGTCTGACTGGGCTTGAAAGGATTCCTGCTGAATCACGTGGGATTGTCTGTACCACTTGGTAATTCAGTGGGCTTCTCAATGTTGGAATTCCTATATTAGCAGTGCTTCACATATGGAAAAATGGTGCAAGTACCTGAGTGATGAGGCTTTATACTCTGAATGAATGCAAACTGCTATTTTCACTGAGTGTTGGCTGTGTAGATCACTGAGTTGGTTTGGTGCCTTTTTGGTAAAATTGTCCCGACTAGAAGACTTTATAGGTTTGGACTGTGTGAAAAATGACATCTTGCATGCTGTGGGAGCTGCATAGGTGTGCTGGTGGAGCATCGCACTGAAGATGTAACTCAGACAGCTGACTCTTTACTTAGCCTATCTCTACCTTCTATTTTTATTTGTAGCCTCAGTTAAGCCATAGTTTAGATGAACTGCCAAAAGATAACTGAAAGTTGAGAGGAATAGTTAATTTTCTATTTTGCTTGAGTAAAACGTTTTGACAATGAAAAACATTTATCTTCAGAGATTTATCATACATTTCTCACCATTCTTTCTTTGTTCTAGTACATGGAAATAACGTGTCATTAGAGTACCCTACATTTACTCTGCAGAAGGATGTGTAACAGATTTATTCAGTTTGTTAGAAGTTTAAAAACAGACAAACAAACGTATTTTAGTACTCGGGATTGTCAAAGAGAAACAGTTGATGATAAAATAGGCCACAGTGGTATTTACAGTCTGTGCTGTGCTGCTTTGGTGTTTTGTCTTTCCTATTGCAGACTTTCCCCATATGGCCACATGACTAATTTTTCCATCAGTATAACAAGGCTTTTGGGTTCCTGTGGTTGTTACTATTATTATTCCCCTGGTTTTGTATGAGTAGATGAAAACATAAAAGAGCTTAGTCTATGTTGTTCTGGAAGGAGAAGTTAGTGTCACACATTGTCTTCTTCCCCTTTCTACCCCTCCACAAAAGAAGTATCTTTCCAAGTGGAGTGACTTTTAAAGGACCTCTCTGCTGTGTTTTCTCTTTAGATAATGTGTTCTGAGTGATCTTCTCCAGTTTTCTCCAGTCCTACAGTATTCTTTTTTTTTTTTATCCACCCAAAATAAAAAATATTAATCTTGCCAACACCACATTATTGTTTAGAACTTATTTTAGAAAAAAAAATTATCTTAAGATTTCAGGGTCAAAAATCTTCCAAGTCACACAATATTTCATTTGTGAATTACAGTGACTTACTACAGGGCAAAAGGGGCAGAAATGTATGAATGCAACTTGTGTCATCCAAGTGGGCAACAACTTGAAGCATCCATTCCAGCAGCACATTTCTATTGTCAATTCTTTCATTTGAACTTCGTGCTGGTATTCACAGAACATAATGAACTATCTGAAAATACTTGGAATACCAGTAAGAGTGTTAGATTTTGAGAATCTGAGGATTCTGTTAGGATATAATAGAAGTGTTTAGATAATTGTCTGTGAATGGAGTCATAGAAAAGGGCAGTTGCTCAAATATTTACTCAATTTTGCAAGTAATTTTCAGTGCTCAGCTATTGCAGTAGTTGGAAAGAGTCCAGTACTGAGTGAAGAAGAGGGGATACTTGGTCTGTTTGGCAAGCAGGGCTGTTGGGGTATAAATGGACTCTAAACATCTAACTTGTTCCTCCTCCACAGAGGCTTTCTTAAATCATTATTGAAGTAGATGGCAATGATTTCCTCTTGCTTTTTGTTCACGTTTTGGTTTTGGTAAGCCTCTTATGGTAATGACTTGCACAGAGTCCACTTGCGTGAGCAAGCTGAATCATATTTCATGACTTCTAGTGTACATATCTATACCCAAAGCCTGGATGATGTTTCATAGAAACTTTGGATATATTTCTAACAGTCTTGTTTCACTTTCTATTCCAGTAAAGACTATTAGAACTACTTTGGCGTAATCCTGATAAGAAAGTGACTGGCTTATGTATTAATATTACACATTGAATGCACTTTTTTGCAAGACCTCTCCACAGCACGGAGAAGTTGCTATTTGAATTATACTAGGTAGACTGATACATTTCTATCAGTTTTGAGTGTTTGTTTGTATTTTATTTATTTTTTGTTCTCTACTCCCCGATAAAGTATGTCTTAAATCTCTGAAACCTATTCATCAGGTATTCTTTGCTCTTTATTCTGTTGCTTCAGTCTTTTCACTTTGACTTATTTTGAATGCTAAGAAATGAGTGAGAATGTTTTTTTGTGTCATTGTGTCAGTATTTTCAGAAAATGGTGATTTTGAGGGTTTACTTCAAGTGACTTTTTTTGATGGGAGAACATAGAAGTTTTAGTGAGTGGTGAGTAGGAAGGAAGGATCAACCATTGTCAAATCTTTTGTTTTCAGTGTGTGCTCAGGAAGGATGCTTTTATTGAGTGTCGACCATATTCCTCATGCGCTGCTACTAATTTGTGGTTACACGAGAGTGAATTTGGTGTGTGTGTTAAGTTTTGATGTTTCTCTCTTCATATTGTGCAGATAATTTTTTATTCTAAACATTTCATTTGGATCTCTAATCAAATACCTTACTGCTGAAGATTTCAGTATGAAGAACATAACTTTGCTTACTGTTGTTTTCATGTAATTTCAGGAAATTAAAAAATTCATCAAAGGTGTTTCTGAGAAAATAAAAAAAACAAGGGACAAGTATGGTATTAATGACAATGGCACAACAGAGGTAAATAATTTCAGTGGGGTAACAATGTAGTTATTTTACATCTTCACAAGCTATTCCTTTTCCAACTGTTCCATTTCCTTTTCAGCCACGAGTTTTATATCAGTTGGATAGGATTACACCAACACAACTAGAGAAATTTCTAGAGACATGTAGGGACAAATACATGAGGTAAGTTTTGGGCTTAATTTCTCTCTGTTTATTTACCTTGCCAGCTTAGTATGTGTTGCTTTGTTTGCAATCTAGGAGTAACTCAAAACTGAGTGTTTGCTATTGTTACTCCAAAAATGTTGGTTTTATTGTGACTACAAAACAAATAAAGAATAAGAAACAGTTGTCCCCAGTGACATGAAATTTGCAAGACTAAGGTAAAATGCCAAAAAGTCAAGTATCACCATCTACAGGTGGAACTGTTAAGGCAGAGGTGAGCCTTGTATGACAGTTTTTGAGGTTTGACAGAGCTGAAGTTTTCATCTTTCTGTCTTGAATCTTAATGAGATTTGTTTTGTTAAAGATTCTCATGACTAACTTTTTTGTGTTTCCTGTAACATAGAAGAAAAAAATGTTTTATATTTCTTTAATCTTTATATCAGGAGACTTGAGTGTAGAAATCTATCTGCTTGTATTTGGGCACCTGTCTTCTGTAATAGTCCTAGTCATATCTGCGGGCACAATTTTCTTCTATATTTCCTTACCAGTTATATCCACAAATTGCATTTTGACGGCAGATTCTGGTAAAAGCCAAAAGCAATGTGATTGGAAGGGAGATAGGATGTTGTTTAAATAGCAACATTTTTATACCTGCTGGTAGACATGTTCCCTTCCTCCTCCTCTTGCAGGAGATTTTTGCAAACCTCCAAAGAGACCATGAGCAGTAATACCTGAATAGGTCAGTTTCAAATCAATAGCAATCTTTGTGGTATTGTGCTTTAAGTTCAGAGGTTGTGTTTGCTCTGGAAAAGCTAATCACATCACACTCTTTGTGAGCTTCAGAATGCTAACTGCAGGAAGAAAATTGTAAGGAAGAATTGTAAACCATTTAGAGATCTCATGATACAGTGTAGCCACCTTCATTTTCTATCCTGTAATGACAACCAGTTTTCAAGGAACAGAAATTTTAGGAAGAGGCGAATGTGGGACTGAGCCCATTACATGCGTAACTTGATGGGGAAGCAAGTAATGTGGCTTAAGAATTAGCTGGAAACAAAAAAGCAGTAATATCTGGATTTTGCTCTGATTAGAAGCAGCCTGCATAATAATTTATTGAAGAATATTTGGTAAAGGTCTGTTCTGCTTCAAAATATAAAGGGGAATTTTGGAAATATTAATGTAGGGGAGTTCCCTGAATGGCAAACCCAGAATTTACTGCTTGATGGTTTTGAGGAGGAGGGGACAAGCATTTTATCTTTTCTGTTAGGGATGTTATTGTGGGGCTGTGTAATGTGTGTATAACAAGGCATGCTCTTGCCTTGAATGAGAGCAGTGTCTTTGAGTATTGGTGATCTTTTAACTTCTCTAAAAAGTAATACACTTCCTTTATGTCTACCAGAAGAGTTGCTATCTTTGCTTGTGTAGGATTGCAAGCCTTACTGAGTTCTGAATCTTCCTGTATTTTTTATGAGACCATTTCTTTCTCAGGGCACAGATGGAGCCTGGTTCTGCAGTAGGAGCCCTTTGTGCACAGAGTATTGGCGAGCCTGGCACACAGATGACGCTGAAGACTTTCCATTTTGCAGGGGTTGCTTCCATGAACATTACTTTGGGTGTGCCAAGAATCAAAGAAATTATTAATGCTTCAAAGGCAATTAGGTACTAACATTGTGGGTTTGGTTTTCATTTTTGAATCATTTTTTTTCTTTCCTCTTTGCCTCAGTGAAACCTGATATATTTTTAAGATTCTGATTTTTGGGATTTATGTGATAGCATTTCCCTGTTGTCGGTAACATGCTAGATGGCATTGAATCCATGGAACACCACCCAAATGAGAAGAACCTAGCTTCAGTACAACTAAGTGATGATTTAAAGACTGAAATTAGAAATGTTTTGTGCTTTATTTTTCGTTGTTGTTGGTGTGTTGTTTTTTTTTCTGAAAATTAAATTAGCTAAACTTGATAATTAATTATAATATTGTGTTAGGAATCTGTCATATTACGAAGCTAACCATTTTTTAGTGGTAGCCGAAACTACCTGGGCATACTGCAGGTATTCTTAAACAATACCGGAGTTCTGTAGGCCATCAAAATAGTCACTATTGTACTATTATAATCTCTCTTGTGTTTGCTTATTTTTGCCGTCCTGCAGTACATAAACGATAACTTTCTTCAACGTAACTGAGGAAACTGAAGGTTTTCCTATTTTTGTTTAAAAGTTAATCTAGATAATGTGATTAGCTTCATAAGGCAAGCTTTAATTCCAATTGCTATCTGTAATCTAGTATAGCAATTTCCTAACTGTTTTCTTGCGTGTTTATTCTTTGTAGCACACCTATTATAACAGCACAGTTGGACAAAGATGATGATCCTGATTTTGCCCGTCTGGTTAAAGGAAGAATTGAGAAAACTTTATTAGGAGAGGTAGGAAAAACTGTATTATTGGTAATGCCTTAAAAGTAAATGTTAGCCAGTATAGAACATTTTAACCATTTTCACATGCTAACTATTTTGCCCTTACCTTTTTAAGATCTCAGAATATATTGAAGAAGTGTTTCTTCCAGATGATTGTTTCATCCTAGTGAAGCTGTCTCTAGAGCGCATTAGACTACTGAGATTAGAGGTGGGTTTTTGAGCTCTTAATCAGAATGTGCTTTAGGAAGGATCCAGAAGGTCTTTTACTCCTTGCACAGAAACAAAAATCATCAGACCTGTGAAACTGAAAATAGAAAGAAAACCAAGGATGTTCTATGCCAATATTACATCTGTTGTGTTTGTTTGTTTGTTTTACTTTTTTTTTTTTTAACTTGTAAAGCAGGTAACTTTTTCCTCTATTTGGAAATTAGAATGTGAATTAATTTCTTGGTGTCATTCTCAAGACAAGAATGAATATTCTTGTCTGTTTGTTAGAAACATACAAACCTGTATGTACCTTCAGCATAGGATGGTATGTCATGTAACTTTTAAGAGTAATTGGTTTTATGTTGTTTTTTTTCTACATTCCACTTTTGATTTTCTGTTGAAAGAGCAGAAATATTGACTGCTGCATGTCTTTGAGCACATTTACATATGTTGAGAGATATCTGGATGTTTGCTGACTGACTCTTGCCCCAGGTGAATGCAGAGACTGTGCGCTACTCTATTTGCATATCTAAACTCAGAGTGAAGCCTGGGGATGTTGCTGTCCATGGAGAAGCAGTTGTATGTGTGACCCCTCGTGAAAATAGCAAGAGTTCAATGTATTATGTATTGCAGTCCCTGAAAGAAGAATTACCAAAGGTAAAAACAAAGACTCTATCTTAGGAGGTATTCGGTAATAATAATTTGGGGTTTTATAGTGGGAAGATGAAGTATTTATTGTCAGTATTGACAAGATTGAAGGTAATGCGAGTACATTTTGTACTGCTGTGCAGCAGAAACTAAGACTTAGTCACTAAGTGTTTTAAATAAAAAAGAAGCCTCGGTACATAGCCCTCATTAAAACACTTATTGAAGCATTCTGAATGCAGCAGTTGTAAATGTATGAACTGATTATCGTCCTGTAGCTCCATCTAGAGTTGAACCACATTGGCAGTATCTGATGTTTTTGCAGCTTTGTGTGAGAACTGTCTACTTTCTGCTTTTAAAAGTATTGATGAGTGAACCTAACTGTTGGCAGGATGCACTTTCAATTGTGTGGACCTACTATTGAGAGAGACGTCTGAATGTGAGGATATATGGGATGAAATATAAAATGTAAGGTTAATAGTACAGTGTGAAGATCACGTTTGTACTGGCATATTTAATAGTGAAATCTGATTTCATATATGTCTTAATTCACTATCTACTCCAAAGAATGAAGCTTCAAAATCAGTTGGAATACTGATTAGGGTCAGTCCTTTATACTGCATTACTGTATGCATCAAAGTTATTTGGGTTTTTGTTTTGTGAAGGTTGTAGTGCAAGGTATACCAGAGGTTTCCCGAGCTGTTATCCATATTGATGAACAAAGTGGTAAGGAAAAGTACAAACTTCTAGTTGAAGGTGATAATCTGCGAGCTGTTATGGCTACTCATGGAGTGAAAGGAACAAAAACATCTTCTAACAACACTTACGAGGTAATGTTTAAATGGTTATTGTGTGTTTTGTTGTTGTTGTTTTGGTTTGTTTTGTTTTTTTTTCCAGTAGAATCTTGATTACAAGTGCTTGTTTGTGCTCAGATGCCACAATTTATATCTAATCAAGCCTGATTTCACTAATAGTTGTCAGAATACATTAACACAAGAGAATAATTTGGCTGGCAGTGGACTTCACTTGAAAGCTTTTTCTATAAATAGTTTTAAAACAAAGAAATCCAAAATGATAATAATGGAAATGGAGTGTTATCTGACATCAGATGGTATTTGTTCCAGGAACATATGTGCTCCAAGGTTGTTCATGGAGTTTGTGATCTCTCTTGCAGGTAGAAAAAACACTAGGAATTGAAGCTGCTCGGACCACCATTATCAATGAGATTCAGTATACAATGGTGAACCATGGTATGAGCATTGACAGGAGACATGTTATGTTACTGTCTGATCTAATGACTTACAAGGTTCGTACAGTGCTTTTTTTCAATGTTACATTGACCTGCTTACACAAATTAATTTTGCCATTTTTGAGAAGAACAGGTCAGCTAGGGAGATGGAACTCAGTTACAGATGTAAAGAATTGTAAGTAGTACAAATACAGTTGATTGTGTATCAAACAAAAATTATTTATCTAGTTCTTGGAGGGCAGATGAAAGTTCTATTTTGATAGAAGACAAGTTGATATAAGGAGTAGAGAATCATAGTTTCATATTCAAAATCTGAAGCTTAAAAATAGCAGGATGAAAATCAACTGTCTCAATAACCATCCATGCAATTTAAGGCTTGCTGTGCAGAAAACCTCATGGGGTGTGGTTCATAGCAGCTGCACTGTGTAGATGAGCCTAAGAATACAGGCATTAGATAGAATCAGATTACGTTTAGAGTATGAACAGGCTTCCAGAACTTGTTAAGAAAAATATCTTATCCATTCTTTAACTTTTTTTTTCTTGCTTTGCATCTGAAATATTGGTGGTGTGGTGTCTTTTTTTTTTTTTTTTTGGAGGGGGGGGTGGGGTTGGTTGTTTTTTTAAAAAGGTATATTTAAGTACACTTAGTGAAGTCCAGTTTTTCTGCTGTTGTTTGCCAGAGGTCAAGGGTTTAATTTGGGTAAAATGGATGGAGGAGTTCAGACTTTTCCCAAAACTGTAGGGCTTTGTACTGAGCTGCAACAGTCCCCAGGGCTGGCTGTGCACAGCTGCCACACAATGAGGAAAAAGGGCATCGGAGTACACTGTTTTACTCTTGTTGGACTCCTAGCATGCATGCATTCTTTTGTTTGTACTTCTGACTTGTGCTACAAAACTGCAGTCGGTTATAACTGGGATGTTTGTTAGAAAGGGGCAGAGATATACCAAGCTAGTTTAAAAAGAGAAGCTTTTTTTTTTTTCTTCTGGAGAGTGAAAAAATTAAGATTTAACATGTTCTGTAATTTCCTGGCAGCTGAAATCAAATTTATCAGTAGACAATAGGCGGTAGCTTGAGTATAGTGCTTTCATAGCACTGCTGTGAGAGACCACAGAAGTTTGTGGCTCTGCAGCAAATTGATCTCTCTTTTTTTTTTCTCATGTCCATGTTTCTGTCAATCTTAATAAGATATTTTCTGAAGAAAGAATATTAACAACAGTTATAACTGGTTCTGTAGTATATGAGTGTTCTCTTCTGGTTTATTGAAGTATCTGTTACTGCAGAACTACTAACCTTCAGGATGTTTAGCTGTAAAGCAGCCTATTACAAAAATGCTATATTATAGACAGTACTTCACTACTTCTTTCATGTGCAAAACACATTTCTGTTGTTAACTTGATTTGCTTCTTCACCAAGTATAACTTGGTAAAGTGACCTTGAGCCACTATTATGAGAGTCTCTCTTTGGGTTTCTCTATCACTCAAGGGTGAAGTGCTGGGTATTACCAGGTTTGGACTGGCAAAAATGAAGGAAAGTGTGTTGATGCTGGCTTCTTTTGAAAAGACTGCAGACCATCTCTTTGATGCTGCCTACTTTGGACAGAAGGATTCTGTTTGTGGTAGGTATTGCAAATTCTGTTGCTGTTTGAGGTTCTCATGCAGCAGCTGTAAACCTCTTCGACACGTATTAGATTTTTTAGCCTCGTTAAGATTTCTGTTCAGCTGAAGTGTCAAAAACTTCAGGTCTGAGGCTGATGCTTACTTCTTGATCCTAGAAGTTTGGTGGATTTTTCTTTACTTCTAATCTCCGTCAGAGATTTTGAAGTCAGTCGGACATTTGTCTTACATTCCTTAAAGTAGACGTGGATTTATGTGGATTTTCTTTCTCTCACTACTTAGATAAGTGAAATACCGGGACATTTGTCCCATTATCAGTAGTTATGCTTTTTCAATCACAAAAGTTTGTGCATCTTCAACACCTAGAGCTACCTAAGGAATCTAGTACCCCACTTAATATTTAAGTTTCCAGAGAAGTAGGAAGACATTTATTTTTCAGGTAATATAGGTGAATATTGTCAGTACTCAGAACAGAGATGGTCCCTGTCCTGAGAAATTTATTCCTAAATGTGTGGTTTTTAAGTTTTAGAGATAACGTTAATGTCCACTAAATTGTCTTTTCACTGAAGCAATGAAGGAATCTGATAAGAAACTGATAAACATTTGTCTCAATTTTGCATTTCTGCTACATGTTATTTGGAATGGAAATATTTTCTGTTTTGTTTTGTTCCTCCTCTCCTTTAACAACACTTCTCCTAGATTTCATTCTCCTTTTGGAGTTATTTGTTAACAAGTCTGTATCTAGTAAGTTAAACTGGGAAAAGAAGTCAAACATCTTTCACCCTTTTCATCAAGTGTTTAAGACCTACAATCCTGGAGCAGTAACTACTCATTTAGAGTTTCTGGGTGCTACTGAAGTATAAAAATATTATTGTGTTAGGTTAAGGTTTGCTAATTTATGTGTATTTCTCGATGGTCTTAAAAAGTGTAGTCAGTGCTTTGTAGACGGAATATTTTCTGAATCAGTGGAATCTGTTAGAAATGTTTGTATTACTAGTCTGCATTTTAAATCAGACACTTTCTGGCTGTCCAGCGTCCCATGTGGGTGGGATTTTACTAATTCTTTTTATCATCCTGCCCATGGTTTAAGCAAAATTCCTACGGCAGAATGATAGTGTCCTGGACAGAGGGAAAAGAAAATTTACTCGAAGTCACCTGACCTAGTAAGATCCTGTTTTGAATGATAGGGAAACCAAAGATCCTTTCATGTTGCCTTCTATATAAATGGTTTAGTTCAAGTAAGGAAACAGAGTGGACAAAACAGAAAATGGTTGTGTGTGTCCCAAAACAGAAGAGATCTTACTGGCTTGCTTATAAGAAAAATTGCTGTGCTGCTGCCTGACCTGGTCATCACTAGTTATCTCTTTGAATTGCTATGAAAAGAGAATCTCACATTCTTGCATCTGCAGAGCAGGAAAACTTATAAACATGGCCAAGAAAAATGAGTATGTGCCCAATATCAGCATAGGTGCAGAAGTGAATGGCATTTCAAATCAGTGGTTCTCCAGAATGTCTGGATGTAGTTGTAGACAATGTGGCTTTTGAATCTCTCGTCTTGTAAGAGGCCTTTTTTCCTTTGAGAAAAACGGGCAAAGCTGATTCATGCCTTACGTACATGAAGACGATGTTTTTTTTTCTGCAAGTTGCTGATGCCACGTTTCAGTGGGCAGAATGGGTTCCTAGAATTTAAGCTGAGCACATATATAACATTCTTGGTTGTTACAGCAGCATGTTCTGTCCATACATCTCCGTGCTATATGTGACTACTGCCAGATGCTGCAAAAGAAAGTGGGAAGAATGGGCTCCTGGTTGTATAAATGCATTGGCACGGGAGAAGGACTCCCAAAATCTAAATGCTGTTTACATGGTTCAGAGGCTGGCTTACCTTGAAACGTTATTATGCAAAACCAGGAAAGCTTTATTTAGTTAAGTTTTAGAAAGGTGTTTCCTTTATGCATTACAACATGTAAGAGGTGGGACTAAATTTACAGTAATACCTAAGATTTCTATTACACATTCAAATTTTTTTTTAAGTGCATAATGCTGGAAAACATGTAGAAATGCAACACTGGACTAAGAGTGAAAATACTGAATCTTCACTTGCATACGATGAAATAATCAAATCTTGCCAGAACTTTAAGGAAATCAGTTTTCATCTTAGGATGTGCATTCAAATGTACTGTTATTTATAGCTTATAGATGTAGCTATTTTTTAAATGCTCATATGAAGGACAGCATTCTCATGTTCCTGAGTATGTGTGAAATTTTTGTTTGGATCGTAACTGTAGGCAAAAGTTAAAACACTGGTATCTGGTAGCTTACTTCTAATAGAGAATATTCTTTAGAAAAATTGTATACATCAGTGTATTTGGAATATATGTCAGCACATTGCTGTGAAATTTTGTAGCTATGAAAAATACTATAGACAGACTAAGTATTTGAGTTCAAACCAAGCACTTTTTGAATAATGAAAATGCAATAAATAAATCAATAAAAATTCCAAACTAAAATAGTAAGTACACCTCTTTCACAGGAAATTGCAGGGGTTTCAAGGGAGCTTGGTCAGATTTGACTGAAGTCTTTGCACTGAGTTAAAAAATTAATATGAAGTGACTTTGCTGTGGGTAACTTCTTATGTTGGCACCAAATGAAACATGTCTTCTCTGGGGAAAAAAATACTTTCTTTCATTGCTAGAGGTGGTGTTTAGATTAGATTGATTTTTTTTTTCCCTAGCTATCTAGAATAGCAGTAGCACCAATTAAGTAATATATTGAGCTAACATTCTGATAGCCATAACATTTCAGTTCATCTAGTGAAGAGACCTTGGCCTTCACATGTGAGGTTCGAGGAGATGTGATACGTAACGTGTTCAGAATGGGCAAATTAAAATAATTAAGGGTTTTGTAAATCTTTACTGTTTGGTTGTTCAATGTGTCTATTTTTGTTTTTGTTTTTTCCCTCCCTAGGTGTTTCTGAATGCATCATCATGGGAATTCCAATGAATATTGGAACAGGACTTTTTAAACTTTTGCACAAAGCAGACAAAGAATCAACACCTCCTAGGAGGCCTCTGATATTTGATAATAATGAGTTTCATATTCCAATTGTTACATAGCACTCGTGTATAATACCAGATAGAAAAACAAGAAATAGCAAGAAAACATAATTTAAGAAAGAGTTTTATTAGTGCTGTGTGTCTCAATAACTGAACTGGTAGGTGAAATACTAGCAAAAGAGTTGCCCGATTGTTTACCATCTGTTGTTTGTACGGACTCTGATACGAGAAGCTTCTCTGCACCAGAGAGTAGAAATACATTTAAGGTGGATTTTGGCTGATGGTTTTCTTCCTGTAGTAACATGCTTTGGAATGACCTGAAACTGTCAGTACCTTATGAAAATGACTTCCCAGGCTAGTTAATGCTAGTTTGTATAGGAAGCAAGCTTGTTTCATCACCACCACAAGTCAAGTTCTGAAATTTTGACATGTACTTTCTGCTGCCTTATGAAGAAAAAATAAAGTGTTCAGAATATAATGTATGTTACAACATATATGTGTTGGGTTTGTTTTTGTTTTTTGTTTGGTTGTTTTGTTTTGTTTCTTAAGAAATTACCTATGGCTAGCCTACAACACATAATGAGAAATAATTCTGTTTCAGGTACTCTTGTAGCATGGGTGAAGGAAAACTGAAATGCGTGTTAAAACATGATGATGTAGGAAAGGAAGTGCTGTACTTGGAAACTTGTGCTCTGTGTGGGTGGATATCAAGTATCAAAGCTACTGTTGCCATGCGTTCTGGTTCTGTAGGCAACTAAAGCTTCTTATAGGCAAACAGGGTTGCTAAAACCTCATGGTAAATTCACAAATGCTTGGGAAAATAATCCACAACTTGCTCATTATTTCCTGGGAACTGGCTGTATGAATTCTGGAGGCTGAAGGAAATTTTGGGAAATTGATGACTGGGAGAATTGTGTACTTAGTGAAGCTGTAATATTGTCTAAAGGTGAAGGTGAAGAGTAGGCATTTGTAGTATAAACATATTTCTGTAATTTACAAGTAGTCCATAAAATATGTGCAGTATGATAGCTTGCTTTATTTTTTGTTATTTGCGTTACTGTTAATGCATGGAATTTCTTCCTAACTCAGTATTAGACCAACTCTGTATTCAGATTTGATAAAAAACACCTGCCTGAGAATTCTGTGAGGTTGCACTGTATGTTAGGAAAAGGCATTTCAGCAGGTGCTGCAGAGGTCATTCTACAGCTCCTAAGAACGAAGTGTATTTCAAGAAAAGTAGAACTGAGTTTCTGATTTTATTCATCCTGTGTTAACTTCAGGAGTGTTGTTAAAAGTATATGAAGTATTTGCTCTTTGCTCACTTTTAAAAAATATTTCTCCCTTATCCAAAGTTACTATTCAGGAAATCGTTTTCCTCCCCAGGGTTCTGGTTTAGGACATACCTACAACAAGTGGCAGGTTGTGAAGCTCTTACTAAGTTCTGTGAAGACTGTTAGAATAATGTTCCGACTTTCAAATAGTTTTTCATATTATAGCAGTTGTTATACTGCTGGACTCTGCAACTTAGAGCAAGCTTAGTTTGGGAAATTTCATAAGTAAGCAGGGTCATTGGAACAACTTAATTCTATTTTGATACGTAATGCAGGAATAAAAAAGCTGTTTTCATGTATGGACCTGAAATAATTTGATTCAGGTATTTTAATCTTTAGCCTATTAGACTAGTTTTCAGAATGAATATACATTTTAAGTTATTGTAGAGTGGCATGTTTAAACTTACTCTAGCGCTGTGGGGGGCAAATATCTTGGTTCTTTTTCTTGTCAGCAGTATTTGGATATTGAAATGTGCTCATATTATGGGTCAAGGTTAGAGAGAAACAAAGAGAAGCGAAGTGTTGCACTCACAAAGTAAAAGCTGGCTGCTCAATAATCTAGCATTTGAAAATCCATGAGTTTGAGCTGCAGTCTGTCTTCATGTGGCAACCAAAAGAAAAGTGTAAGGCTATATTAAGAGAATGTAAAACGTGTTGGTTTAAGTTGAGGGTGCCATTGTTCTTAGGGTTTTGTTTTGTTTTTAATTCTTCTATGCAGTGAAGACACGATGTGAAATTCAACATAGCTGTTCTCAGATGTTTTTATATTTTTTTTCTGTAGGATATACTAGAGTATACTTCTGCCTAGATTTTGCCAATGTAAAGGTTGGGAATGTAATGCATTTGGTACGTGCTTTGAAAGCCATATAGATTTTGCCACCTCTCTTGCAATAATTAAAGAATTAAGCATAAATTTAAATTTTCTTTGTAATCTCTGCGAGATTGCCACCTAAGAGTTTGTCTTAATACAAGTCTAGCTTTATTTGTCTTTAAAGATGCAAGTATAAGACAGGTAGGGGCCAAATGGAGAGAAAGCCGGTAAAGCTTTGCTGTGGATAAGTACTTTGTTTTGTCATGGGAAGTTCTGATGAAAGAGCTTGGCGTTTTTATGAATAGAGATTATTCTACAGTTGTAATTGGGTGAGGTTTGTGCTGACATGAGTAACCACCTAGTTTTCTTTTGTAAATATAGTGAAATGAAGCTATTTAAATGGTGGGCTTACTCTTCTGTGCATCTTAAGTATTTGGTGAATTACATCTGTTATCATTGCCTTTACTATGACAATAAAAAGAGGCAAAGATAAAAATGAAAACCTCGTGTTTGTTTATTGATGCATTATAATTTGTGCATAATTAATTTATGGGTGACCTGACCTTCTCTCCCTCATCTGCTTAGTTAAGACAGTTGACAATTAATGAGGTTTCCTAAAGTGAAGCTTCTAGTAGCTGGAAAGAGGCATTAGTGATAGCTTCATATACTACTGCTGTACTTTTGAAGTGATGGCAGTTTGGGATCTATGCAGCGTCTTTATCGAAGGAAGGAAAAAAAATGTCTGAAGTAGCCATTGCAATAGGCAGTCCTCAATTTTGTATTACTGGTATCACAGTGCTTGCAGATAGGAATGTCTTTAGAAGCCCATAGCATACAGCATAAAGATTTTAGTATTATCCATTTATGTGCCTAAATTCTTCTGTGAGTATAACTCATGAATGTTTTATCTTCAAGATAGCTAGCTACAGCTGTGCATTGAGACGTAGAAAAGCTTGTCACTACTAAGAACAGAAAACTATCCAAGAACAGAAAAATCGTAAGGAATCAAATTAGAAAGTAAATTAATATTTTAATGCAAAAGTACAGGTCACTTCGATGTGGTTACAGCTTTGATTGGCAGAGCAAAATTATCTCTGAGAAAGAATAAATACCCAAATCTCACAGGACAATCTGAAAGAATGAAATAAAACCAACCAGTGCTGCTACTTCAATGTAAGTAAAAATGAAGGCTTTCTGTAAATAATAAAATGAAAGCTATAAAGCATTTCATGAGGCATGACTAGATCATACGATCATCTTCCACTAGAGAGCAGTGTTTTGTTTTTTTTTCTTTAGGAAAAGATCAGTTTGGGTAGCAATTCCTGTTTTTGGATTAAGAAATAGAACTACAAGAAGGAACGTAAACTGGCAAAATTGTATACATGGGGAAGGAGGATAATAGAGTACCTTTCCCTAAGGAAATAAGGAGAGAAGGAAGTCCAGACATGTTTTTTTCATGATCGAGTAAAGACTTGCTTATCTCTTGCCCCATCTGGCTTTAAAAAAAATAAACTGGAGAGTGTCCAGAGGAGGGTGACGAAGATGGTGAAGGGCCTAGAGGGGAAGACACATGAGGAGCGGCTGAGGGCACTGGGCCTGTTCGGCCTGGAGAAGAGGAGGCTGAGGGGGGACCTCATCGCAGTCTACAACTTCCTCGAGAGGGGGAGTGGAGAGGCAGGTGACCTACTCTCTGTTATCACCAGTGACAGGACCCGCGGGAACGGTGTGAAGCTGAGGCGGGGGAAGTTTAGGCTGGACATCAGGAAGAGGTTCTTCACCGAGAGGGTGGTCGCACACTGGAACAGGCTCCCCAGTGAAGTAGTCACTGCACCAAGCCTGTCTGAATTTAAGAAGCGATTGGACTGTGCACTTAGGCACATGGTCTGAACTTCTGGGCAGGCCTGTGCAGTGCCAGGAGTTGGGCTTGATGATCCTTATGGGTCCCTTCCAACTCGGGATATTCTATGATTCTATAAATGTGGCATTGAGATTGAGGGATGTAATCATTCCCAAAGGAACTGAAGTACCTAACTGCTCTTTACTAGTGGGAGAGCAGTATATCTACTGTGAAAGTGGATGGTGTCTTCTGTTGCAGCACTTTCCGTGCAGAAATGCTTGTTACAATCTGCATTTGGTCTCTATAGTCTGTTTAAATAATCCCTAGCGTGTTTGGTCTCTGTAAGTGTTAAAAGAATAGCTGCAAGAGCTTCTCTGAAGGATGAAGCCCTGGCAGCTTGCTGGGTAGCATTCTGTATTCTGCAGCTGCTGCAGAGCTCCCAAACAAGACTGGATTACTAATGCTTGAAGGTGATGCTGAGAGATGCAAGAGACCAAGGTCTAGGATTGAAAACAATATGAAATAGGTGGTCTTCCAAGCGTACTGACAATTGAAAACAGCAAAGTTATGTAAGATGACTTCCCCTTTACGCCTGAAACCTACTGGGATGCTGTTGTTTTGTTAGTGCCTTTCAGATGTGTAACTAAGTTCATGGGGTCTTCGCAATGAGAGCTTGTAACTCCTGCTGCTAGGCCACGATATGGAAATGACATCAATTAAGTTCCTAGTGGTGGTATGGCTCCCACTAGAAGAGAGGATACGGTATCTATGAAGATCAGGTGAATAATTTGCTAAGGTTTGAGTAGGAAAACTATTCCATGTAAAATTAAACACATATGTGTGCATATAGAGATTTGCAGTGTATGTCTGCCACCATAGCGTTATGAGCATGCTGATAGCGAAGCTGGGTAGTGTTGAGGAGTCCGAAGACATACATAAAAGACCAGAGGATATGCAGGCACCCCTGTGGGTGGCTTTCATTGTCTACTGAAAGCTGGGATACTCCACTGGACTTCATACTAGGTTCCTTTCACCTCCGGCTATGTTTAATCTGGTGGAGACACTGTCAACCAGAAATGAAGCTCTTGTGAAAGCAGCAGGTATCTGGATTATTTATTTCTCCTTTTTGTGAAAGTGGGTGTTGGTTGGCTAATATTCCCACACATAGAGCTGTTTTATCTGCATGCACCCCTTTTTAAATACTACGTTGTGCAGATTTTAAAAACAAAATAAAGAGAATTGCCAAGAAATGCAAAATCAGTAGTGAGACTGCACTGTGGTAAACTTTAGGTGTCCCAGACAGTGCCAGAATTAGGCCTGTCAGACTTAAAAGTTCTTAGACTTGATTTGTTATTCAGTGTTTTGCTCACTTCTGAGAAGTATTGGTTAGCAGTGTGGTGTGATTCATCCCTGCTTATAATCCTGTGATATTACTTTTTCCTGTTACTTCATATAGGAGTTGCTTCCTGAAGGCTTTTTTTTTTTTTTCTTTTCCCTTAAGGAATGAAGTTCTTCAGCCTGAGCAACGTGCAGTCACAGGTAAGGCTTTCTCTGAGTCAGTCAGATTCACTGTTGCTGTTGTCAGCTGCTGCTGGTCTTTGGAGTGGTGGGAATGGGCTCGGCCGTATCGCTGCAGTGGGGTGGTGAAGGGCACAGAGGGCAGGAGACCTTTTTCGTGCACGCCCTAGGACGGACACGCTTCACTGCTTGCTACTTGACTCCTGCACTTTTCGAGTGCAGTGATATTAAAATGTTCCTTGTATATATGTATAGGTAATTTGGAAAGCCCATGAGACTCTTGATCACTTTCCCATAAGCCCATCTTCCAGGTTTTCAGCTCATACAAGTATTTTGCAGTTCCATTAGAGACTTCCTCTACACTTAAGTTTTAAGAAGATATTTAATTCTTCTGACTTACGCCACTGTTCTGCATTTTCTAATTTCCCTTTACATTTATTTTTTCTCTTCCTGTCCTTGTTTCTCACATAGATTCCTTCCTTCTGGGCCTTGGTGACCGTCACTGCTGGTGACACTGCTTCCCTGCAGCAGTGCTACATCAACCATACTGTACCACTGGCTGGCTTCAGCTCAGCCATGCGAGGTTGCTGTGAACCTTTGCCTGGAGGATAATGAAATCACTTGAGGAAAAAACACCTCCTCAGCACATCTGGATGTGGAAATGTACTGCCATCAAAATTCCGGTTATGGTCAAATAACGTCTGAACTGATGACCTTGTTATGTAAGGAAATGTGTTTGTGCTCTGAACTGAAAGGCAAGGCATCCCTGTTAGATGTGGCATTCTGTCACTACTGAAAACTCTTCAGCTGTTGAATTTTCCACTTATTTTTTCTCTGTCTTGTTTTTGTTCCTTCCTGTGTACCTGACACAAAGGTCGTTTCACTTGTTTGTGTTTACATGTACTCAGTAGAGAAGAAGAAGAAGCAGCGATGCTCAGTGCAGAAGTGTGGTAATGGGCATATGTGAAATCAGCTGTTCCTGCCGCACACTAGCATGACCTTGGGAAACATTTAGGCTCTCTGTACTTTAATCTACTAAAGACCGCTAAATGATGATAGCCTTTTCTCAGCAACATGATTGTGAAAGGAAATGACAGGATCGTCATGGTGAGTGAAGGATGTGTTTGTGAAAGCTATATGCCATGCAGACGATTTGGTAAAGGGTATATCTTCTTCTCATAATAGGTTCTTATTGCCAGGATGTCTGGATTAAGAAATATGATTAGCAGTTGCTGTGTATAATTCTTTGTTCTTTTAATTCTTTCATCTTCCAAAGAAAGCAGAGAAAGTCCAGAAGTTGCTCTTCCTGAAGTGAGATGTAAGACAGACACCGACTGAAGTGGGAACAGGCAAGGACAAAGTAGTGAGCTGCTGTGCTGCTGCTAGTCTTGTGGGAGCGAGGGTGGCAGCTCTGAGGGTGAGTTAAGAAAAAAAAATATAACAGTACAAATAGCCCGTGGTATAAAGGATAATATTTGGCTTGCCTTACTGATGAAGTGTATTTATCCTTTGTGGAATATCCCTAGCAGAGTTGGATAAAGACTTCTTAATTCAGTTTTCTTTTGCATGGTAGTTTTATTACCAAGTTGGAGCTTAATCTGAGTCCCCTGGAAACCAATTAAAGAACTCTCTCTAACTCAGCAGAACCGGATGAGCTTTGATACATGTGCTTTATATATTTATGTTCATCAACTCCCTTCCAGTCAATGCATCTCTATAAATTTCAACCAGTTGCACAACATTTTTCTAAACAGCATCACTGCAGACATGATCCGGAAGAATCATTTTAACCTACATCCTTTTTGAAGCTTCACATGGTGCTCAGGACTATGTCTCAGATGTTTCTGCGTATTTAGGGACACTGTCTATATATTCTGTTATTTTTCATTTGGTATGGAGGTGTGTGACTTCTCTCTCTCTCTCTCTCTCTGTCAATAGTATTAAACAATGAGGATTTTTTTTCTGCGTTTTCCTAGCTGCCCACTGACAAGTCTGCAGTGGCAGATCCTCCGACTTCCAGCTCAACGTATTTATTCTCCTCCAGAAAGAGGGGATTAGAGATAAAACATTGTTCAGTTCTAACAGAACTAAGCATTTGCAATAATTTAAGTTCTAAATTACTTTTACGGCACTTGTCTTTGAAAAATATTAATGACCATGAACTGTTGAATTTTTAATTTATAGATTTGTTTTGTGAGAGATGGAAAAATACAGTTGTGCTTAAGATTTGTAGCTAGTTTAAACTGGATGACCAAACTGTGTGGAAGTTAGTAACGGAGCTGCCACTGTGCCAAGCTAAGACATTATTTCATTCTGGAAGTCTTTGAAAGTCTCTGGTGTCTTTCCCATCCCTGCCAAGGCATGTAGACTGGCTCAGAGTCTGTGCTCCTTTTCCCTCAAAAAATAGAGTGTGACTTGGGAGTGACTTGGTTTCATGTTAGTTAATGTTTTCAGAACTGGATTTAGGAAGGTCCAGTGTTTTTGTAATGCTGAACACTCCTCCATCTTTAGTTGCATCTTGGACCATAGCCTATTTTGTCTGAGCAAGCTGACTGTAGGAAGTTGTACGAGGGTTTCTCTCTGGGTTCTCAACCCCACAAAGAATATCCTATAATGCAAAAATTAAAAGTTTATTTTCAAATTGCAAGCATATGAAATTTATGCAGTATTTACCTAGATAAATCCTGTGAAAATTCAGCTGTTGCACAGCATCTAGAAAACCCCAGAGAACTGAAGTTGCATGCATATCTATCTCCATTCCCTCAGGGACCTCTTTGGGCTTGGACTAGAGACACCTGGAGCACCCTGGGTCTTTAAAGGATTATTGGCTTTTAATGAGTAGCCAGAGCCTTTTTTCCTCAAGTCTATCTGTGACCCCAGCCAACCCACAGTGGAAGCGCTGCCCCATGTTCCCCATCTGTAAGCGTGCATCTTCATGCTTCTCAGGCAAAGTTTCTGATGTGGCTCTGCAAGCATTCTGCCTGTAAGTACTTCTAAATCTCTGCTTTGTCGTTTCTGCCTCCTAGGCACCATGAGTTGGGTTGCGTTCTTTCTGTACCCATCGGACTAATGTCTGACATGAATTGTATTCTAACCAAACAACTTCTTTCTTTCTTGTGGCACTTTTAAAATATGTTTTCTACTGGTAGAATAAAATGTGTGTACTTTTGTGGATAATGAACAAGACATGAACCAAAGCCTTTTAAAATGAATGGGAAGATGCCTTTTCTAGATCTAAATGCAATTTGAAAACATTCATTGCGGTAACAGCCAAAAGACTTGACAGGAAAACAAGGAAGATCTTGAAACAGAATAAAGATGAACTCAGAAGTTTTTACCATGACAGCTGTCTACCTTCAGCTGAAGTTTTTCTTAAGAATGATCAGCTTGTGCATGGCTTGTTCACAGATAATACCTAGGGATGCTGAGGGCACTTGTTTGCTTTTTATCTCCCTGTTGGCGCAAAAAGAAATAAAAGCAAATGACTGGTATAGCCTGTATTTACTTGAATTGAAAACTGTCCTAGGAACTAAACCAACAGCCAAGTACAAGCAACAGCCTTAAAAAGGGAATGTTTAAGATCCGCTGGCTTGTAGATGGAGGTAAGCAAGTCACAAGTTAGCCCACCCTCCTAAAGAAAATCTAGTTGCCCCTAGTCCTGCTCTGGACAGACTGATACTTGAGATGTGTGTGCTGGGTGTCTTCCCTAAGGAAGATGCAATTCTTGTAGCCCTGTAGCATTGCAAGTTTCCTTTTGCTGACAGTTTCTGGAAGCAGTTGTCTAAGAAATCGCAGCAACCGTGTGTATGTGCATCCCAGGAACAGCTGGTGTACCTCCCCATGTCTTTTCCCTCCCATCCATCAACCGCCAAGACCCCTCCTAGCAGGTATCCTGCCCCAGAGGAAGGCCTTTTCTTCTTCTAGTAGGTAAATTTTTAGTTGCTTGCATAGAACAAATCATTTTGATTTGCTTTTCCTTTTTCAACAGCTCCAGGAATGTTGAAAACCTTCAGCAGACAGGGTAGTTTGTTTCTATAGAAGCTGACTGAGGAAACTGTCAGATCTTCTTCATTTTAATCTAAATTACCAGTTCAACCCCTGCCCAGAGAAGAAATATACCCATATAATCACCATCTGAAAGCTGCCCAATGCAGTGCAAGATGAAACAACTGATAGATTTTAAGGCTACAGAAAAAGCAATGTAAAGCTTTGGTTTGCTTTACTTCATGCAGTGTGCCTTAGGAATTCTCTGAAGAAGGTGCTAACCCATTTGCTGTAGCTCAAGGTCACACATTTTTAGGAAGACCAGTGACCCTTGTGTGTCTGTGAGCTGGACAACAGCAGCTCCCTCAGGCTGCGGCTCCAGCAGCAGAGCCAGGGGTCTGGGTGCTTCCAGACAGAGCCCCTGCCTGCAGGTGCTGCTGCCAGCTGAAATACTTGGCCTGGGCAGGGCAGAGACACTCCATACATACCCGTCTCTTTCCTTTTAATGGGTAAACGGGGCCTTTTGATCTGCTGGACCATTAAACCAGCGCCTTCCTATCATCAAAGCACTAATTTATTGTCTTCCAGTTATATCAGTCTGGAACAATACACTCCCATTGAGAACTGCTTAACTGCTATTGTTCCATTTAATGCCTATTACAAAATCTTTGTTTACTTTGTATCTAGACGGCTCTAATCTCACCTCTATAATCGCTTCTATTTCTCCTACTGGGAGAATATATAATCTTCCTTCCCAGGCTCCACACAGTGTTGTCAGTTTCCATTAACTTACTGTAACTCTCTCAATATTTGTCTCTAAACTCTGGGTTCCCTGAGTCACATGAGTACGTGAGAAGCTTAGCTTTCATTACCAAACTATGCTTCTAGCTTATGTGACTGCCAGTGAAGCTTGAAGACCTGAATCTGAAGGTCTCTGAAACTACAGAGGACATGAAATGTCTCCTGTGTATTTATATATAAGAAAAAAAAAATCCTAGTCTTCAAGTAAATCCTCTCCTTTTGGGCATTAAACTTTCTGATAGCTTAGACTGATGATATTGAGGAGATTTGCCAGTGTAATTCTAGCAGCAAAGCTGCTGCTGGGACTCAGGCAGCAGTAGCGGGTAGATGGAGAGAAGGATGAAGTATTTGAGACTGAGTGACAGGTATTTTTGGCACTGAAAGACTATAGTAAGACCTATTAAAGTGAGTATAAGAAATCTGTTTTAAAGCCTGGATGTTTCCAAAGGATGTCTTATCAGAAAAGCCCAAGCTAAAATAACACAATAGTGTCACTCAGTAGGTGGATCACTAATGTGCAATATAAATGTCATTACCTAATGTCTTTGGGAGGTAAAGAATTTTCAATGAAGAAGAACAGTCACTGGGTACAGTCTCTGTCATTGCCGGTGCAGTGTTTTATATTACAGCACAGAAAGCCATCTTGAAAACAGGTAGGCTTCTCTTTTCTGCTGTTCTTTTTCCTATCTTTCCTTCTCTTTCTTGTCTTCGTCTGTCCTCTCCTTTCATTTTTCCCTTTTCCATGTGATTGTCATGATGCTCAGAATCACCTTAGTTTCCATCTACATTTTTCTAATCCTTATGGAAGATACGCTTTTATAATGAGAACTGTGCTAGGTTGCATTAACTTGAATCTCTTCTTAGTTTCTAATGTGAATGTATGACACAACATTGTATTTCAGGAAATGTGCTGAGTTTGCATACACAAGCGTGATAATGATTGCATAATAAAAAAGGTGTACTGACAGTTATGGGAACAAAAATCGTCTCGTACTATAGCTTGATTCCTGCTCTTGCTGTTCTTTATTCTTAACGTTTTCACGGGCTTGCTTACTATGAGCATACATACATACATACACAGATATATAAATATAACTCCACAGTTAATCTTGTGGAGTTTGCTGGGATTTTGTATACCACACTGAGTTGCATGGACTAAAAACAAAAATAGTCCTCAGCTCCACGACTCTGAATTGCTGAAACAATACTTGTGTTGAGGATGATACTGTCCTCCCAGTTCTGCAAGAAAAGCGCATAAAAGCCTTTTTCTGCTCCCATTGTCAATCTAGAGAGGGAGGTTTCACAGACACTTATTTACCAAGAAGGCATCCTACTTGATTTTTCAAACTCTGTATTTGAGTACTTCATTTCCGCAAGGCAACACTAGTGCAACACTAGTGTTTCTGTACTTCTTTCTGTAAGGAAGATACAATATTGAATCAAAATACGAACCTCATTTCCACCTCCGTATGCCTGTTCTGTCCCCTAAATCTTTCTTAAACTGTATAGGCAACTCAGGAATGAATAAAAACCTGAACATGTACATGTGGTTGGTATGACTAATTACTAGATTGCCTACTACACGACACTGTTTCCACACCCAAATTTTTTGCTGCTTACCCTGAAATTCCAAAAGAACAATTATTTTACTCCTGACTAAAGGTATTGCTGGTCGACTATGCTCCCTGAAGGTCAGTGGCTTTTTCTAATGCCCATAGCATACATTCCCAGTAGCCTAGTTTACAAATCTGCAGCTTAGAAAATCTAATGATCTTTTTCTGTTAATTTGTCAGGTTGTCTTGAATCCAATTTTACACAAGCACCCATGACATCCCCTGGCAGAGCTTTTAATTACAGAGCATATTTTAATTACATCTTAAAAAAAAAAAATCCTTCCTTTTGTTAGTTTCAAGTAAGAAAAAAACCTTTCTGTCTTTGGGAACTGTGATAAATAGAGGGTAAATTCTTGTATATTCTATACAAGGCAGAGACGTGGATTTTCTGCCAAGGATCTGAAAGAAAAAAGGCGAGGCAGGCATTGCAGGCTCAGAAGACTGTTCCATTTGGAAGAGAAAGCAGAGGACCAAGACACGCATTTGGGAAAGGCAGGAGTAAATTGTCTGAGTAAATGGTTGTGAAGATGCACCTCTCTCTGGACTTCAGAAAGGGACTGGAGGTGTCTGTTAAGCTGCTGTTACTCTGCTACTGCAGCCTCCTGCAGCCAGCACCCATCTACCCCAGGACTGAGTCAGGCAGAGGACAAAAACCTAGGATCAGTCTTTACTTTAAAGAGCAGAGGACTGCTTCGTAGATCTGAAGCATGGCTCTGATTCTAAATGCCCTGTGATGGCACTTAGTGGCATGCTTCCTTCTTCTAACAGGAAACTACAGAAGCACATGTGCAACACAACCCTACTGTTACGGGGCTGCTGAGTTTATAAAATCTCATACTTAAAAACTGTGAAATAGCCAAATAATTTGTGCAAACTTTATTCAGTATTCAGTCTTCTGGAGTATGTACCTCATGAAAGATGCCAGTGACATGATTCTCATCCTTGCGGGCACAAAAGGATACTGCCGTAGCAACTCTTGTGACTGCTGTCTGTCTTGTCTGGGTGACCCCAGGTAGGGCTCACCTCTTACCACTGGTTTCACTCCCGTCTGCTTCTTTTTGCTGAGTTGAAACAAAAATGCATGGAGACCAGGATTAATTAGTATTTTTGTCATGTACCACTGCTTTACAGGCTAAAGTTTGTGGGAGAGGAATAGGCATATTTTCAGATAAAATCAAGTGATCTAGGAAGAACATGGTTTGCAGGTATTGCAACATCAGTTGTTAGCCAACACAGCTAATCTCTGTATATGTTGCTTACTAAAAGTCTTCCTAAGACAACCAGGGATGCAAAATTAGAAGAAAGGAATCTACAAGAGCATAAGTAACAATGGATGAAACATGAAAAAACTTGTTTCAAAACCATGGCATATTGTCAAGTATCAAGAGGATTGCTTTGAATAATGACCTTCAAGGCAGAGAAAAATCCCCAAATCCCTTTACTCTGTATCTGCCTCCTCTAAGAACAGCACTGGAATTCATATCATGATTATGCGCATAACCCAAGGCTGTTTTCCCATCTGAGAGACACCATCTTCATCCGTTGAACTACATAATATAACTTGAAACAGGGTGCAGCATCTGAGTTCTCTGAATCAGTGTGTTATTAGAAAATTTAACAAACAATTGTTTCCCGTTGTACCTCACTGACTCCAGCTCTGTAGAATACAGTTATTTGGCCAGGAGTCTGACTTTCGGACCAGTTCAGTTGTTCCTGGGGATAACACAATTACTGGTAACGCCCTGCCATGTCATTAGTGCCATCATTATCTTTGAAGGACCTCAGAAGCATACCTACAAGGCAAGAGAGTCTTTCAGATAAAGCATCAATTTCAGATTATGAGTGGTTGTGGTCGTTCTGCAGTCTGTTCCCTTGTTGTTTGGAAATGAAGGTGCTATTGATTCGTTTCAAGCTGCTTACCTTCAGACACACGCTGTTACTCGTTCTTTGCCTAACTGTTGCATCCCGCAGCTGCTGAGAAGGGGATATTGGAAAATTACCCGGTCTCTGGTGATTTATGAAACAGATGCAATCACATTTGGAGGAAGATGAGCCATTTATACATACCTACATGTATACATTTATAATATTTACATCTATACACATAGTATTTACATCTATTGTTTGAAAACTCTGATTTTTGTACTTCCTCACGGACCAAGCTCCAACCGCGGCGGTACGATTTCGTGCTTTTCGGTCAAACCAGGCGCTTTTGGGGTACGTTTTGCTGGGATACCGGGCCTCCTACCCCCTCAGGACCCAGGCTCGGCACCGGGAGACCTCAGAGCTGCAGCGCGGCGGCGGCCCCGCGAGATGGCGGTGCGCGTCCCGCACGGGCG
This sequence comes from Anser anser, assembly GCF_964211835.1. Lineage (NCBI taxonomy): Eukaryota > Metazoa > Chordata > Aves > Anseriformes > Anatidae > Anser > Anser anser. The sequence goes on along the minus strand of NC_139727.1, from coordinate 6,917,043 downwards.
GCGCCGCCGGCACCCCCCGGCGCGCAGCGGGGCCTTTGTCTCGCCGCTGCCGCCCTCACGGCCTCGGGACCGGTGCGGGGCGGCCCCCCCCGGGTCTGCGAGTGCCCCGTGCTGCCCCCTCCGGGCGCGGAGCGCTACCCGCGGCCGGCCACCTCCTGCCGGAGCCGCGGCTCGGGCCCTGCCCCGCCCGCGCCCCGCCTCCGCGCCCCCCTCCGCTACCCCCCGGCGGCCGACGGGGACCCCCCGAGCGGCGGGCGGTGCTCGGCCGGGGCCGGGGCGGCCGCGGCGCTTCCCCGGTGGCGGCGGGCGGCGAGGAGCGGGCGGGCGGCGCCATGCGCTGCCGCAGCCCCGTCTGGGCGCAGGCGGCAGCCTTGTGCAACCAACATGGCTGCGGGCGGCCGCGAATGAAAGGAGGCGCTTGGAGCTGAGGCCGTCTCCCCCCTCCTCCGCCGCCACCACTCCTCCTCCTCCTCCTTCTCGCCCCGCGGCCCTGGGGCCGTGTGGCCTGCAGCGAGCGGGGCAGAGAAGTTGGCTGCGCCGCCCCGCAGCAGGCGGGGGTGCCGGCTGCCCGGGAGGCGGCGGTAGCAGCAGCAGCGACCCCCCTCCCGTGGCTCCCCCTGCCCCTTTCCCGGGGGGCAGCGGCAGGAGGAGGGGAAGAAGAAGAAGAAGTTGTCTCGCCGCCCGGGGGGCGCCGGCTGCAGGAGGACGAGGAGCGGCCGCCCCCCGTGAGCCGCAGGGAGGCAGCGCCAGAGCCGCCCTCGGCCCGGCCCGGCCCCGGCCCGGCGCCGCTTCCCCGGGACGAAGTTCGGCGGCGGCGGCGGCGCCTTCCCGGGGCCGGGGGGCGAAGTTTGGCCGTCGGCCGCCATGGAGCCGAAGCACAAGGAGCTGCTCGCCCAGTGCCGCCAGAGCCTGGCGCAGGCCATGACCGAGGTGGACAAGGTGGTGGAGCTGCTGGAGGCCGCCGGCGCCCTCGGCCCCCGCGACCTGCGCGACCTGGAGGCGGCGGGCGGCGGCAAGGCCGAGCTGCTCATCGCCCTGCTGCTGGCCAAGGAGCGGGACCACTTCCAGGACCTGCGGGTGGCCCTGGAGAAGACGCAGCCCCACCTGCTCTCCATCCTCTACCTCAACGGCGTGCCCGGAGCGCCGGCAGCGGCGGAGGAGACGGCGGGTGAGCGGGGCGGGGGGCGCGGGCACGGCGCCGGGAGGAGGAGGAGGAGGAAGGAGGGCGAGCGGCTGCCCCCGCCCAGCCCCGCCGGGCAGAGCGGGCCCCTCGGGGCTGGAGGTGGGGACCGGGGACCGGGAGTCCTGCTCCGCCGGCTGCTCCGGGCAGGGCGTGGGGTGCTCAGGCTCCTCGGGCGCTCTGCTGTGGGGGGTCCCGCGGTTGTTGCGCGCTGTGGTGTTGTGGCTCGTGGATGAGCTTAGAGAGGAGACGAGGTGGGTGTAACTGCACGTCCAGGTGAGAGGAGTTCAGCATGAACCTCCCTCGGAAGCTGGGCTTTGGTCCAGGGGTCTTCCCTTTCCTCCCCTCTGCACGCCACAGTCTGCTTTTATTGGGACGATATCAAGCTTCAGAAGAAAAACAAAACAACAACAAAAAAAAGAGGTGGTAATTCTCAAGTCCAGCAGTGTTTCTAGATGAGGAATACTGAAATTGAACTAAATAATAAATACGTGTTTAAATCTGTAGCTAAAGAAATATATGTTTGTCCAAGCGATGTGCAGGCATCCTCTTGTAGTGTGCGTACAAGCAGAGTGATTAAGAAGAGCGTGTTTTTTTGTTTTTTTTTCTGTTGTTACCAGTTTTGGGAGTTGCAGGATGACTACCTGTTTACATAAGAAACTGCTCTGGGAGGGTTTCCTGACCCTTACAGGCTATAGGACTTGGTCAAGAAATTATAACTCTTCAGAGCTGCTTCTGTCAGGAAAATGGTGCTTGTGTGCGCATTTGCACTGTGTGATCTGCCCCTGGTTGAGTTGTGCTGTTGATGGTAATAGTTAGCCAAATAGAAAAACGTGTCAGGGTCTTCTGTTTTGTTTCATATCCGCGTGTTATAGTGTATGGCCTTGCCTAATGAATATATGGCGGGACCTCACAGGAGAGGGAAAACAGACTAAACAATGGACCTCAACACTTCTGGCATTATGTGGTCTGACATCAATGGGCGATGAGGGCACTGCTGCCTTTCAGAAATGGGACCCATGATGTTTCTGTATGATTAGATTAATGCTGGGGCTTGTCTTGTTGAGAACACATATTAATTGTACTGGGCTACCAGCATTCCCCAGCCTTATAAAGAGGTGTAAAATGTGAATGCCAGGAAAAAATGCAGTAGATGTTGTATTTAGTAATACTTCTTATTTTTAATATGGAAGAATTGCAGAATGTCCCAACACTGAGCTCACAAAGAAAATGTAGTTTAATTAGCAAAACTAACCGTATCCTTCTTGACTGAATGTGATCCTGAGGATCATCTGAATTCTATTAACATCTGCATGGGGAAGGATGGTCCCCTGACAGGGTGGTTTTCATTACTACCGATAAATGAAAGCAAAAGAAGAGCTAACTTTGAGGGCTTTGTTTTTCTTTGCCTTGCAATAAACATGTCTATAAATGAGTATGCAGAAGATTGCTACCAGTGAGCTTAGGGATAAGCTGTCATGCATGTATGAAGGTGGGGGACCCGAGCCTTCAAAGACTGCCCTATGTATTCCCACGTTACTCATCTGAGGAGGTCTCATGGTAAGTAGTCATGAGACCGCCTGTGTGTGCACTGAATGCCTCTGAAAAATCACAGCCGCTGTACGAGTTCATCCTGAATATGTTATGTGAAGGGTTAATGTTTGAGGGTAAGTGCAGTAGAAAGGTTCTTGTTTGAACCTGTATTCAGATGTAACCAGGTTTTATTCTAGCGTCTCCCTGTAGGAAGTCTGACCACCCATCTTCTCTTGTCTTGCCACTTAGGATTTTCACTTCTTTTCACTGTGGATGCTGAAGGCGGATGAGTCAAGCAGCTTTTTGTTCTTTTGGTGTAGTAGCAAACTGTAAACATAGTAGTAAGAAATGCTGTTGGATTCTGGTTTTAAAATACTCGAGAGAAACAGTGCTCAGCATATATTATGTAAAGGGGGAAAAAAAAAAACACAACAAACACTTCCATCTTAAATACCCCTTTAACTTAACTTGTCTGGCTGAATTAATTTTTAGAATTACAATTAGTATATGGAGAATGACAGTTTGCAGTGGCATACTTGTGTAAAGGACACCTCCTGAATGCTTGTTTTAGGTGAAAATTATTTATAACCGATAATTCCTTTCTTCCATCTGATGTTGCTGTGAGAGAAACGGGAAGGTAGTCAGCAACGTAGTTTGGTTCAGAGATGTAGAATTCACATGTAGTCTGCTCGTGACACAAGTGAGAGAGTTGTTCTTACGTTTCCATGTGTGTGGTGTGTCATTAGGCTTGCATTTTCCCTTTGTTTTTCCATTGCAAACCCTGTGTTTTTGTCTGTCCAATTTTAAATATAATCTCCTTTCAGATTTGAAACATAACATGTGAACTGTGGTGGAAATGTAGGCTGTTGTTTATATCAACAGGTCTTGTGGCTGGCTGGACAATGTATAGCTGACACTTTTACAAGTATTTATCTACACAGCAGGAAAGGAAGTCAACAGCTGTTCTGATGGCTAAAGGGAAAGAATTGGGGTACTAGTATCTGCTGAAAGACGTCAAGTGTGGATAACTGTAGTTAGGTTACAAGGAGCTTGCTTTCTTTGTAGAATTTTTCCCAGTCCAGTCCGTGTTTAAGTATCTTTGTCCTTTACAGTAGTTTCTACTTGTTTATGTTAAATATAAAACTTCGTAGTGGTTTGATGACAGTTTTTACAATAAAATGTATATTTGTAAGCTTGTTTATTTTTTACTTTGAGAATACTGTGCTTTAACAGTGTCAGTCAACAGTGTGCAAAATCAAAAGGGCAACTACTTTTTGTCAAAGCAATAAACAGAGTACTATTAGCTGTGTTTTCCTTAGTCATGTTTAGAGCTGGCATTCAGTTCTTCCTTGAATAGTACCTTTAGTTATTATGTTACACTTCTGTGCAAGTGTTTTTGTGAGAAATGGGCTCTGTCCATTTCAAAGCGAATGCTTTGCTGATTTAAAATCTCCCAGTGCTTTTTGAACAGGGACTTACTCTTTCTTTTAAGTAGTGTGCTAGTTGCTTTTATTTCTTTATTTTGGTGAGCCATGGGAATATTATTTGATACTTGATTGGGCAAATTACCTCAATTGTTCATGTGAGAAATACTGTATTCTGGTAGTCAAATACATCCTTCTAATGTGGACTTAAATCACTTCCGAGAAGTTGCTTGTATTTCAGATACCTACTAAACCAATGATCTTTCACATTCATGTAATACACATTTCTTTAACATAAAACTTGTCCAAGAATACAGCAGAAGAGACGTATTTGTGAAAAATGCTATTAAAGTTTTTTTTATTAATTTAATAAAATGGCCAAAACACATCTGTTTAGGTTGCATAAAATAATGTTGGGGCTTTGTACTTAAATATTTATTTATTTTTGTGATTTTTAGAAATAATAATTAAAAAAAAAAAGTAGGAGAGGCTGTTTGGGTTGCCATGCTTGAAATTCGTTTGTGATATGAACTTGTAGAGTGGCTGCAAAGGTGCTCCCAGCTCTGTATCCTCAAGCTGAGTGAATTGTTAAACTTAAAAAGCTTTGCTGCTTGTTTCAAAACTATTAAACTCATAGGTTCACAATCTCCTTTTTACGTTAGCAGTTGATTTTCTTCATTTCTGTAACCATCTTGCTGCAGTAAGCGTGTGTCTGTAAGATTAGTAACAACATAATGACTTTCTTTACCTGTAAGCATTCAGCACCCTTGTGAATTTAAAAGCAGAGCATGTCAGTCTTCAGAGATGTTTTATTTATACAATTCAAGGTTAGAATTTTAGTTTTAAAATTTCAAAATTTAAAACTCTGGATTGATTGCATTTTTAAACAAGTTCTCGAAAGGGGTGTGAAGGAAAGAAGGAAGATGGTTGAAAATTGACTTTGAATAGGTTCCTTCTATTATTTTATGAGGCTTATTTTTCCTAATTCTGTTTGGTCAAGGATGAAGTTAATTTCCAGTCCAGAAAGTAAATGTGGGCATTTATAGGAGTAGAAAGAAGTTAGAATTGAAACTTTTTTTTTTTTAGAAGGATTATATCAATTTCCTCCCTCAGTGTTATTTGAAAAGAAAAAAGTGCAGTGTTTCAGACAGAATTGATTTTAGGTCAGAGTTTACTTGTAATTATTGCTGTAGTCCTCATTTAAGAGGACACACTGCCTGTCTGTATGTATGAAGTGTGGAGGTGTGACCCCCTCTGCTTGCTGGCAGCTCGGGGGCAAGGAGCAGAGAAGAAATGCAGTACTTCAGGGGGTACCCAGGAGGCTGGAGCACAACAGCTCAGGGCTGGTTCTGGGGTCTCTGCATTGTGCCCCCATCCCCAGAACAGTGCCCCATGATGGGAAAAGAGCCAGGGAGCTGGAGCGAGGAGCCGAGACCCTGAGTGGTTAAGCTGTGAAATACGGAGACAGGCTGTGGTGTCCTGCAGGAGTAAGTGGGAAAGCAGGGAGGCTTGGGAGGAGTGAGGGAGAAGATAAGAAATAACACTGGAAGTGTACACTCCCTGGGGAAGGAGGGAGAATGAAGAGAAATTATAAAAGCATAATTGACTGATTCAAGGACTGAACTGGCAATTTTGCAATTACGTTCAATTTATGCTCTCTTCCACTGCTGAAAATTGAAGAGTGGGAGAAGTAGAGCAGTATGTCTGGGTTCTTTCAGACCTGTTATTAGTTCTCAGGGTAGCATCTCAAGCCTCCTTAGAGGACTTCTTAAAAATGGTGCAGATCAAAAAGCAGGCAGCATTTAGAAGTCACATTAGGAGAAATACAGGTCTCTGGCAGTGATGAGCAGTAATTAAAGTTGCTAAAATACCCAGTGCTAGTTTTGTAGTACCTGTGTCTTCTGATGATCTCAAATACATGGTGTCTCTTGGAAGTGTCAGGGAAAAAAAATGCAGGAAGCTTCTGGCAGGTGTTAGAGGGGTATTCACAACTAAATAGGTAATAATAAGTGGATGGAAGTAGTCTCTCCATCCCAAAGAAAGAAATGATTGTTTTAGCAGCTCAGAAGTCCCAAGGGTGGTGGTTCTCTATTGCATTTTTGTTTCCCTCAGATGGGAGGGAGAAAGGTAGCTAGAGTAAACTCGTTGGGCCACTGTTTTTGGCAGTGTAAAATCACTAGTAATTTTTGTGGTATCAGCGCATACAGCTACTGAGCTGCTTTGGAGACATGCAGGACTTGATGTCTTACAAAATGACAAAACAGAGCAGAGTGTGATATGTTTCTGAAGGATTCCTTTAACTTCTCACTTCCATGGGTGTTCTGAAATAGCAGCAGTTCACTTTCAGACATGGTCAGTAACAAACCAACAGCTTTCTGTAACTGGTGACTTACTTGTTCAAGCTAGAGATAGTCTATAGATCTGAAACAAGCTTAGGCAAATTGAACGATCATTCTTAATGTTATTGTTTTATTGCAGCTGTAATGGTGTTGTGAGCTTTTTAGACCTCTACCCTAGATAGTGAAGACCACAGCCACTACACGGCTAGTGACTTTGGGCTTTCCAGTTCAGTTAACAGCTTGCAATTTGAGCTAATTTTTTTTTCCCTTTGTTGTTTGCTTTTACCATTTTCTGACCTCCTCCTCCCCTTTTGTTTCTTTCTATTTGCTTCTTAGCTTCCCTTGGTCCTGTTAACTTTTCATGTTTTTCCCCTCAGTCCTACTTGCTATTTCCATTATTTTTTTTATAGCACAACAATTTCATAATCAAAATCTGTATCAATAAACATATACCAGTAAGTCTTGGTAAATTCTTTCAATTTTGCACTTATTTTGAAGACCTCTTATCCTGTAAGATCTCAGGATCTTACTTTATCTTTCAGAGCTGTTCATTGCCCAGCATGTTTCAGGGTGTTCCTGTTTTTTATATATAAACAGTCTTGAAATGCTGAACGTGTAATAAAACTAAAAATGATCTAGGTAGCAAAACATGTTGGTGCATATAATTTTGTAGAAGATTTATAATAATAAAGTTGGGGCTTTATTAACATAATCTATGCTTCTGTGATTTTCTAAATTATATTGTTTAGTTGCTGCTGATACATTATTTATCACCCTCAAGGTACAAGTCATTAGCTGTTATTTAGTAAATGGTGTTGATGTAGAACTGAATCATCCTGTTGTAGGAGGTGGAAATGTTGCACTGACTGAGCTTTGACTTTAGGGTAACCAATACTTTTCTAATGTAAGCATCCAGGAACGGGCTGTCCCCTGAGGAGACGAGCACTCTAACTGCATCTTGACATTTGAATTCTCTTCTTCCAAGAGGGCCACATTTGGGGGTTCTGGGTGTCACTCTGGGATATTAGTTCTTGTCAATGCAAGGCAGAGTTAGTAAAATATTCAAGGAAACCCACAGCACTATTGCTCAGAAATGAGTTAAAAATGCCTGCTGTACAGTGTTTGCTGTGTCATTGGTGTGTTTATGAACTCACCATAGGCTGTGTTGCAGCAACAGTTGTTTTGATGGTGATTGGTGTTATACCAGCATCTGTTGTTGTTTCAACTAATAAGTAAGATCAAATTTGGGAACGCCTTTGGTGAGCTGTTGTGTGAGAGGGATCTGATCTCTATAGGATGCTCTTTGCAGGGTTAAGAACCTGGGGATAGAGCAGATACGGAGGACTGCTGCATTTTAAAGAAGCTGACAATCACTTGCCCACTTGGGCTGAACAATTAAAGATATTTTTCTTGATGATGTGTGGTTGTTGGGCCATACAGAATAACATAATACAACTGGAGGGCCCTTTTTACCCAAAGTCATGTCAGAGGAAGTTAAGAGCAGGCTACTGCCTTCTCCCTCAGCTTCTGCAATCTCCAGTTTCCCAATTCCTGGGCTGAGTTGCTCAGCAGTTCACTTGTTCACAGCATTAATTAGCTTGCTCTGGATTGCTGCTATTTGTATTTTGGTAAACCCTTTTTTTTTTTTTTTTGAATTATTGGCTGATAAAGGAGTTGAATTCAAAATGGCACATTATGACCTGGTTTAGAAGTTTTCCAGGCATACAACTGGGTCTCTAGCTGGAGAAACAAGGCAAGAGGACGTGTAAAGCCAGTGAATGTTTCAGCTGAGGAGTTGGTGGGTTGAGGAAAAATTGGCAGACCAAGGGTTGCTTTTTGGCAAACATTTTATGTAAATGACAACTGTGTGTTCAAAAATGTACAGGAAAAAATTCCAATGATAAATCAAGAAACTTTTCTCACGACTGTTTACATGCACTGTGAGAACTTTCATGCGTCCCCTCTCCTTTCACCATAGCTTTTTATTGTACCTTGGCCATAGTTGCTGATTCATGAATATGGGTATTATTTGTGTATTTGCTTTTGACCATGTGAAGTAATCCCCATTTATATGCATCAAGTTGGACACATGCATATGCTGGCAGGATCAAGGCCTTTTATATGAAGCTCTTTGGATTAACCAATGTCTTGATCTTCAGTAAGCTGCCATTTATACATTGGGCCTCAGTAAATATGGTTGAGAGCTGTTTTTTTATTTATTTATTTTTTTTCCTTTCAGTAATACTTAAAAGGAGCTGTTACAGGAAACTTTGTCTTGAGGATTGATCTGTAATTTAGCTGAAAATTTCCAAGTGCTCTGTGCAGATGAGCTGCATCCTGTTGATGCAAGTGCACCAAAATCCTTGCTTTTTGAGTGTATTCTTTCTCTGAGACAGGCAGGCCAGCAGGTATGGATATGTATGATTTTCTTTAAAAGTGTAAGAACTTTTGGACTGGGAAAAACAAAGCTGATGCAGTAGACATCCATACCAAAATTACTAAATATAGCTGCTAAATTGCTATGTAGATGTTCATGTTATTTTAATAAGCATAAAATTATATTTATGTCCTTTACTGTTTTTGTGGATAGTGTTCTCCTGTTGTGTACTTACATGGAAAAATAAGTTTAGGAGGAAATAGATTTAATGCTCTTGATTGAGCCATGTGATCTCACCACTTAACGTAATTTTAGGTCTTCCTCATGATCCTCTTGAAGAAAGAACAGTTGATTGTCATTAGCTCTTCAACTAGAAGTCAGCAGGAGATGGATATGGTTTTAGTGACTTTTCTCAGGAAAGCTTCTTGTTATGTGTTTTTGAAGTTCTCTTTTAATACTTCCTACACAATCTTGTGAATGCTTGCAGAGATTTTCTGGAAGGTCTACTTCGCGTTTAAAACGTGATTATCTGGCTTTCAAGTAGTGTGCAAGTGAGTGTAGTGAAATCAGACTATTTAAAGGTTTTCTTTGAGGCTGTATGCATCACCACAATGAAAACATCTGGGTATGAACTTAACTTAATCTTGAAAATCATCATGAGTGTCCAGACATTAATACATTCTGCTCATGTAAATAAAAACACTTCTTGGGGAAAAAACTTTGTAATGAAAGTAAGTGAGAATTTGAAGACCTGTTCTCTCCAATTAGAACATTTCAGCTTATTGCTACAATGCATTTAAGAGAGCAACAAAGAAAAAATCCTCAAAATTTCAGGTTTTGTTGAAGTATGGTTGTATACATTACCATTATTGTATAAGACAAGAAACCACAGTAATTATTGAAACTTTTTTTTTTTTTGGAAGTGGGGTAAATAGATACAGATGAAATGAAAGGAAGAAACATTTGGTATCTGTTAGCAGTAGCCAGACTGTTTTCCTTCATGCTAATAAGGGAGGAAATTATCAGAGTACTTTTTTTTTTCTTAAAGGCAACCAGAAATTATAGCTATTGTAGTGTCTTACATAGGCTAGTCAGTATAAAACAGTATATTTTCATTAAGAGAAAAAATAAATTATAAAGGTCTCAATTAGTCCCTTACATGAGGTATTCAGGTTGAAAGAATGGAATCCTAATTAATTTCTGCATTTTGCTGTTTTCTTTATTTTTATTGTGCTTGTTTGAGTGCAACTATGTTTTCATTGCTATCCAAGTATTTTAAACATTAAAAAATTTTGTCTGACATTGGGAAAATGTGTGTGGAAGATGTGTTCTTGGGACTTGTATTGCTCACTGAAAAATTATAGCAAAGCCTGATTTTACTAAATAATTGCAGCATTAAGTAAATATATTCTCCAAGTCTTGACTTGCATTAAATATCTCATCCCTTTTTTATATTAGAAATCTTTCATTAATAAGTTTTTTTCCATTCTCTTAGCTTTTTTTTTTCCATGTATTTTTTTCTGCACATTTCAGTTTACTGGTGAGTTACTGAGTATGAGTTTGCACTGGAAGTTTCTTGCTCCTGTTGGGCTATTTATACTTTTGGAAACTTACCTATAGCATGTGAGCAGTAAGATAAATAGTTCTGATGTTGAACAATGCTATAAATTTAAACGAATGAGGCAAGTGAATGAAAAGCAACAGTTGATATGATATCATGTGCTTTCATCAGAGCGTGCTACGATGTTGTATAGCAATACTTGTATTTTTTTGCGTCCTTTTATTGTTAAACTTCTATTGTCAGCCTCTGATATATGCAGATTGTTCTTAAATGAAAAGGACTTGCAATTATTTGTAACTGATTTTGTCACACCTCCGATGTGTTCAGAAAGGCATCCATTTCTAGTATTAGAAATATTAAATTACGATGCAGTTGCTGTACTTGTGTATAACACAAGCTTTATTTTTTTGGTAGCATTTCCACATAATACAGGTGAAAATGCTTTTTGTGCAGTCAGGCATAGGAGAAGTCTGGTAAAACTTAAGGATTTTGGATTTATTGATGATACAGCTTATGAGCTCTTCAGACAGCTTTCTGACTGTAGCAGAAAGGTCAGTTGTGAGGTAGTGCTTGAAACTGCATGAAAATTGATGTTCGGGGGGGGGAATGTTTTTTTCTTTGCATACTTAGTAGACTACTAAAGACTGCAGCAATAGGCAGCTGGTATTGGTTTTGTTCTGAGTGCTTTCAAAAAAGAAACAAACAAAAATGCAACACTACCTCACAGGACCTTGGAAATGTTTACATTATTATTTAATGGACAAATTTAAAAAAAAAAATCACCAATACAAGCTGTTAAACCTTCTGTTATTCATTTTAAGATTACTCATACCTTACCAGGAGTGGGTGAGTATTGAAGCAAAGACAAATGCGAATGAATTCAAGATTAGGTAACTCTTTGATATCAGTACATTATAGGACAAGACCTCAAAAAGGAATTAAAACTGAGGACATTTTGTATTGGCCAAATACAAGGGAAACAGAATGATTTCATTACGTGTGCTGTGTGTGTTCACTTACACAAGAACATATGCATGTTTGTTTTCATTGTTTCTTTTGCTGGCTTCTTTATTTGTTCAGAACCAGAGATGATGGCATCAGTTTCCCAATTTATGATGATGTATTTCAGAAATGCTTGCATTCTTTTCAGTTGTGCATCTGGTAAAATTGTGTCATGTTCAACTGTGTTCTTTTGATTATAGATGGCTAGTTAACAACAACAAAAAAAAGCTGGAAGGAGAGAGTGGATGAAATATGCATTCCACATTGTGGTGAAATTATAGTTTGTGAGAGAAGAAATTTGCCATGGTTAGAGCAATTTTTGGAAATTGTTCCCTGTTAGTGAGGCAAGCTGACTTTGGATCATAGGGTTTTTAGAATTTCTGACCCTGTAGGTGAAACTGGGAGATTGTGGCCCTTGATTTAATGGTGACTAATATCAGATGTTGAATAATATTTGCATTTAATGTAGAATCCTTAGTATTAAAGAGATTCTTTGCAACTTTTGTGATCTAGTACTGGGCATCATTTTGTGGTGGTGGCATTAAGAGACCTGTACTACCGCATGCACAAAAACATGGACATCGTAAAAGGTGATCAAATGGAGTATTTTGAAGTTATTTATTTTTAATATTAGATAATTTAAATATAAATGTACTTGTGTTGTTCTCCCCATCTCTTCCCTGGCAGCATGATCTTAGGTACTGTTTATAGTGTTGGTAAGATACTGTGTGGCACTGTAAGTTAAAGAATCCAGGAACAATTTTTTTGAGACCCACTTGGGCTTTATACAAGATAAGCATATATAAGAAAGCATTAATAAGCCATTCATTAAGTATTCCCTTAAAACATGTCCTCACGTTAATGACCAATGTTAGTTAGCTTTAGGGGAGATTCAAAAATCGCTTAGTTTTCTCAAAAGTACGTAAATTCTGATTTGAAGAAATTACAAGAAACGCATGTTGTCTCTTTATGTTAAAAAAACATAAAACATGAACATGTTCTGAAGTTACCCTGGATAACATCGTTCTGAGCAGTTGCAAAGGTACTGAATGTGCAGCGCGTTGGGAAGTTGTAACAAAGCATCTGTGTCTTTGGCTGTTGCAAAGATAAGCCAGTGGAGAGACTTCTCTGGGAGTGATTTTCTGAAAGGTTTTGAAGATATAAACTTGTTCTCCAAGTTGTTCTGTTACGTGTGACAGAAGTGATTTAGGGAAGTTAGTCTTTCTACTTCAACAGTTTATTTTTTGGTAAATAAGTGTATATCTGCAGCCTTCTGAATATAAAATTTGGGCTTGTCAAAACATTTATTAGTATTACAGCTCTTACTGAACTTAATATCTTTTTTCTATTCTTTTAAACTCACTTCAAGGAAGTGCTTTCTGTGTGGTCGGTCTTATTTTTTTATTCTTCATTTTATATCATCCTGGAGAAATTTGCACAATTCTTGTTAAAAAGCAGTTACCTAAGACTAGTTTTCATTAAGCACAGGTCAATTAGAATAATGACAACAATGAAATATATAAATTGTCTATACCTTTTCTCAGATCAAGTACAGGCTTTCAATAAAATAACATTCAGTCCTTGACTGTTTCATTCTGTTTCCATCAGATACAGTGCGTGTCTGCATTTTTGGCGAGAAATAACATCAGAGGGAAAAAGCTGTTACTCTGCATCGTCTTCTAGACAGCTCTGTGCTCGTTAACAGTTTCATTAAGGATCGACCTGGTAGTGTTTAAGCTAAAAACGCTCACTTCATGGTAATACAAAAAATTATTTCAGCTTTAAATAGTGCTTCTAAAAATAGCTTTTTAGAGAGAAACTTTCTTTGCCAACTCTTCCTGTCCCTTTAGCCATTCCGTGAATGGCAGAAAGAAGAGGTGTAGTCTCGTGGCAGCCAAAGCTCGCTGGTGCCTTCAGAAGGGCTGCGCTCAGCCCGTTCCTCAGCCATGTGCAGCACCAATCGACTGCTAAATCGAGCTTTGGTACAAGGTGTCTTGTTAACTACTTCCTACAGACTGTTTTCCCCATACCACCCCATCATACGTCTAAACTGAACGTCCAGCCTTACTGATGCTAACCTTTCTAAATTCTTCTCTAAATTTTTTACTAGCGCTGCTAGTGTTCAAATGCTGCTTGAAAATGAAATGGAGACATCTTCAAGTTTTAAATATGCAGTCTAATGCTGTTTTCAAGCACTAAGCAGGAAGAGCGTTCATGGTATTGCATGGGGAACATGTCAAATTAAATGTCATGTCCCTTGCTATTAAATATTCCTGCTCAAAGCTGAAGCTGTAAGAAAATGGGAAATTACAGACATATAGTTAAAATTGCTATATTTTGTTTAGACTTAAGATTACAACTGTTCTATGAGTATAAAGATGTCAGTTCACTTTCATGTAAGAAGTTACTTCTTAGGTGGAACAGGGTGTTTGTGTCCTCAAAATTGGTGAAAATTACACATTTTTACAAATGTATACACTGTAAACGAATATCAAATTGGAGACTTTTGGAGCAGGTTTCTGTCACTCATACGAAACTAATATGTGAATATTAATCTCTATGGCAGACCAGAATCATGCCTCAAAAGACATAAATGACTTGCCATATTGCATTGCATTTTTATTAGAATTTATGTTCCCAATTACATTTTCAGCAGTTAATCTAAATTTACAGGTTTAGAATTGTGATAAAATGTGGTTTTGTAGTTGGGGAGGCAGCGAAGGGAGGAGATCATCCCAAAGGACAGAAGCAGACTAGTACTGGAAGACACCCTGCGCTAGTGCAGCCCACAGAAATATGAATATAATTGCCATTTTTTAAAAATTGCTTTCTTAAAGTACACATTGTAAATTAAAACTAATATTTGAGTGCTGTGATAGTGTCACAGTAGCTGAATCTTCTTGGTACATTTCCACAGAAACAGCCTACTTCCCAGTCCAAAGAAGAAATACAGGAAATACTGCAACCTCTCCCAGTGGCTTACTGCTGATGGACTTTGTAATTACATCAGTCTAACTCCATCTGCAGCCTGCTCTGCAAGAGGTTGGATTTAAGATTAATTGTATGACGAAGGATCCTGGCTTACAGCTATATCTTAATTAGAATTCAGAATCCACTTTCCATAAAAAATATCTGAAAACTCTTTTCTGAAAGAATACTGATTATAGGGCAAATGAAAACATTTTGATCTTTCTCTTCTCATAATTTGGGAATAGCTTAAGTATATATAAATATATTCCCATGCCATCTGGTTTATTTCTCTTTTTATCTTGCTCTCGGCTTCTGTCATCTTGCTTATTCCTCTTTGCATTTATAGTTAGCAGGAAAAAGCAAGTAAAAGTGACTTTTCTGCGTTCACAGTAAGATTTATAAAATTTTTGAATGCTATGTAATACCGTGCTTTTCTTGGTTTTGAAATTTACTGCTGTTAAACATGGTTCTGCGACTGATGTGTATACACTAGGTCGCTTATAACCGAGTGCATAATATTTTAGTGTTGGTAATCAATACTGTTCTGGAAAGTATCAAATTTTTCAGAAATAAGTAGTTGGGTTCTTGAAATACAATACAAAGGCTGAACTATTATTGTTCTTTTAAGGTCTGGTGGTGTCCTGGCAGAAGTTAGTCTGTTTCTGAAAGCTGTGATTTGGAAGTAGTTAGTTAAATGTGCAGGAATTAACATTGACTGCATTCTGCAAACTCTCAGGGTATAGTCTTTTGAAGAATGGTAGAGAAATCCAATCTCCTTCAATGATTGGTTGGCATGTGTGCCAAAAAAAGTGTGGGCTGGGAATTGGTTCTGAAGTCCTTCCTTAAACAGCAACACATTAAAGGTTCAATTTGGTGTAACAAGATACATAAGCATATGCTGCTCTTAAGCAAGAGATGAGTTCCTCTCTTGGGTTTTATAATGATATTGCTGCTTGCCTGAGTTAGCATTAGGATCATACTTAATCATCCTGTCAAACCAGGGCCTGAGTTACTGATAAGATAATTTGCAAATAAAATTTGCTTTCGTATAGAGTCAGTTGTGTTACAGTTTTCCTGGCAACATTTGCAAGTTACCTGCCCTAAGTTGGTCTTTACTTGCTTCTGCTCAAGATCTTTCAGAATACTCTTAATTTCTAAGCAAATGCTAAACTGAAGAAAAAGCATCAAAAATACTTAAGATTTTACTTAAAACTTTCGGTTAATTAACTGAATCATGGGATAATACACCATTTTAAGGTTCCCTTAAAAACGAGGAAAATGAAGTTGGTTTTTATTGTGACATAATCTATGTTTCGAAAATATGCAACTTTGTGTACTGCTTGCAGATATTAACAACTATGTTATCTACTTTTATTTATGCCATTCATAAATAACAACAAGTTCTCATGCATTTCCTCACTTGACGGCAATCTACATAAGGTCTGTTGCCTTCCACAGAAAGAAAGTAAAGCCAAGTAATTCCAGTATTTGTGGTATTTTACAGCTGGACAGAAGTGGTCTCTGTGAACCCTCTATTACAGGATTACGGGAAGGCCTGCCATAAAATGGTCTTGATTACGTGGCTGTTCAGAGTAGTTGACTTGAGCTAATCTCTGATTAATGAGTGATCTTTAGCTTTACTGGAGCCATGCTGAGTGTTAGTGAAGTAAGAAATCTGATCGCAGTTTTACTACTTGATCATCTAAGAACCAAAACCTGTGTTTTCCTCTGTATTCAATTAAAAGACAGTTAAGATATTGGGATGTCTTCACATTTTGGCCCCCTTTTTACTTGCTTTGTGTCTGTCTTTAGTATGGCTTTGTACTTTACTTTAGGCATAGGTGATGAAAAGGGGAAATGGTCTGTTGGAGCATTATTATTGAGAGAGGAAATAGTCCTCCTAGGACAGCACCACAGGGATTTGAGCTGATGAGAAGCCCTTTGCTGTGTGATGGGATGGATGCTGTTGACACTGGCAGCATCTTGGATGGAGAAGAAAGCTCAGTTGGCATTTGTTTTAAGGAGGTACGACTTGAATTGTCTTTGTCCTGCATGTACAGAACTGAAAGGCTTTACTTAAGTTGTCATCACTTTTTTTTCCCCATCTGTGGAGAAGATTGTTCTGAGTAAAGTTTCTGAAGGGAATATTGTACTTTAACGCTGTAGTTCTAGTGTCTTTGGATATAGGATGCTTTTTTGTCTTTGCTAATTTCTCCACAGATGCTCACCCCTTTCCTCATCAGCTTCTTAATTAAGTTTAGTGGATATCAGGAACTTTAAGAGGAAGAACCATGGTATATGCCCTTTACCAACTAAAATCGTTATGTGAGAGCTACTTAGCTCATCTGTGCAATTGCACTGCAGTATTGTAGCATTATACGGAAGAAAAGTGCTGTGGTTAGATTCCTAGACTTGGGCAAAATCCAAAAGCTAGTTTTGAAAGCAAACAAATGCCCCAGTTTCCCTTTTGAAAGGGGTTGTATCGCAGTAGTAAAATCCATCTGAGTGACCTCCTGCAACGTTGTAACTCTACACCAGCACATACTAATTGTCAGCTGAGGTGGCGGCCAGTCCCGCCATTAGCCGCACCGACCAGCACGGCACTGGGCCGACTGGTTGAGCTGCGGCCCAGCGCTGCCGAGAACAAGAGGCCTTTGTTGGGCAGCGCAGGCCTTGCCGCAGGTTGCTTGGCCTGGGGGCTGCCGAACCTGTCAGCCAGCGTCCGGGCGGCTTGTGCTAATAAATCACCCTGCCTTCCGCAGCAGCACAAAGTCCAGAGGATATCAGTAGTGCCTCGCTGGGTTCTGACCGTGAAGAGCTGTGCTACGACGTTTCGTGCTTCCTGTCTGCGGAATAGCACAGCTTGTGGTGCCCCAAGGGTGATGGGGTGTCCTGGGTGGGTTAGCAGATTGTGGCAGCTTGGACTTCTCTGTCCGTGTCCTCATGTTCTCACAAGTACTCTGCTTACGTGTTATACCAATGAAGCGGCTTGTAAAAGCTTACAAGCTATTTTTTTTTTTTTTGTAAAAAGAGATCTTGGTTTTGTCTTTTAACTGTCTCCCTTTAGCAACTCTGGGACAGAGACTTGTATTTGTTTGCTATGAAAACTTATTTTAGGTTGCCTTCTCCAGACCTGTGTGCATAAATGTCCTGATATCAAGAATAAAATTTTAAGAAAGTAAGTGTTGATACAAGCGAACTGTCTTATATTTCCAAGGATTTGGAAACCCAGTGATCTGGGTTGTTTCAGAGATGTTGCTTTATAAGAATACTGCCATGTCAGGAAGCATATGAAGTATTTTGAAACTGCATCTGAACTGATTTCCATGGAGCTCTTATGAATCTGTGTCACATTTATTCAGACATTGCTCCTAGGATTGTTAGTTCTGATTTTTATATGTTCTTGCCATTTTAATACAAACGCATTCTGGAGCTTGACTAATGGAGTACCAGTAATACTTGGTTGTTTGGTGCGCATAACTATAATTTCTTCAGCTGTTTTTCCCCCCAGCATTAACTTATATTTTTAAATCACAGGGGCTATGCTGAGTAGTGATTTTTGATACATATGCATAGAATGTATGTTGCTCCATGTAGAGTGCCTGGGAAGGCACTGTGACTGCTTCTAATGATGCTTCCTTTATGCTTTTTTTCATAGTTGATGCTGAACTTCTTTAAGCTTGATTAACTCAGGCTGAGAGTTTATTGGATTTTATGAACTCTTGTTTTCTGGTCTCAGTCATCTTAAAAGCAGAGCTGAAGATTGCTATGACATGATGAAAAAAATAAAAAATAAAAATAAAATGTTACACAAAGCACATGAAACTAGATGATAATTACTATGGTCATTACGCAACTTGTCCGCCTTTAATCAGAGACCTGTTTGCAGAACATGGGCTTGATGAGGAAGACAGTAGTCAAGTGATAATAACAAAGCTTTGCTGGGTTGGGAGGACATGGGGAGCAGCATATATACTTTACCATCTGCAAGATCAACCTGTAATCGTTGAGTTGAGGTGGAAGATGAGTTGGAAGAGAGCAGAAGCTGAAATGCGTTACTGTAGAGCTGCACTGAAAGGTATTGGCAAATTGAATGGTTACATCAGTGTGGAGTGGCTGTGTGGGCTCTGTGTTGGCTGTTCTTTTGCCTTTCTGCTTGGTTTTCGAAAGGAAATGGAAAAAGCACATGAAAAATCTTGAGTTAATGTTGTTTTTTTTCACTCCTATGCTTCCTTTATGCTACCTTTCTCTCTTTCTGGGGGATTTGATTATGGTGTTGATCTGCATCTTGGACAGGGTATTCTGTGTTTTGGCTATTCTTTGCGGTAGTACAGAAAGTTGCTGTTCACAAGCAAAAACTAATGGAAACGAATTGCCAGAATGCCTTTAGAGAAGGAAGAACACTTCTACTGACAAATCAAGCAGTCTGATGTCCAATGCAGGCATTATTTTATATGATTCCTGGTAAGAAATCTGCAATGTGACGAAGTGAAGCATTCTGAAACTAGAATCAGGCTTTTCTTGTGGTTTGTTTATGATCGTGTCATAACCCACTTCCCTTTTACGGTGCTCAGTATCATATGAGGTTCTTCAGCTTAAGTCTCAACCACCCTGGCTTCCTGTGGTTACCTTGAGACTGATTAAAAACCACACATGGGCGAAAATGATTGTTTTTTTTCCTTCAAATATAGATTATTTTTTTCTCCATAAAGGATAGTGTATGTGATATAGCTATGTGCCATGGAGTAATTTCTTCATGAGCCATGTTAACCTTTTTAGCTTTGTAGAGAGCAGGCAATCCTGCAGTATATGTTTTCATTATGTTTGTTCCTATATTGTTAGTTTTTCTATAGATGTTAAATGATTTCTGGTAATAGTTTGGCAATAGATAAAATGGGTTATTGAAACATTTTCAGGAATGTTGGATCACCTCTCACTGGTCTGCATGTGCCTGATACTGTATAAATAGTGTAAAAGGCAGGAAAGTTCCTTCTAAGTGACGTTGAAGTTAGGAACATGTGAATGTGGTGTCTCCAGTTTATACCCCTCAACTAACCTTCTTCCATTTCTGACTGTGTATAGAGGAAACAGTCTCACTAGCAGCTGAGACTGTAAAATCAAGGCATTACAAACCTGGATTTTGACAGCCAGGACTTTCTACAAGTGTTCTCTTTGTAAATGGAAGTCTTGCTAGTCAGTGTCCTCAAACATATGGTGTTTTCATTTCTGTACCCACCTCCCCAAATGTTTTTGTTTTTAAGGTCTCACTGAACAGAATTTGTCCTGGAAATTCTGTGAGAGGGTTTGTATTAGCAGTGTTATTTGTAACGAAGCTTTGAATTTGCAGCTGTAGCAACCTTTTTATGCTAAGCTGGGGATCAAATGGAAATTGTTGTGTTTTGGACATGCCACAGCCTATATTTTGAATGGAGTGAGGGACATTAATGCATAGCTTTTCTGGGAGAAGTTGATTTATTCTAACAACGTTAGTTCTGCACAGTGTGTGTTGGATGGAGCATGGCTGGAAGTATTTTTTCTGAGGGTTGCCTGGCTGTCCTGGAAGACCTTCTTGATCAAAGGCATTGGTGGGGCTGCAGTTTGGAAATGTTTTTTTATAAAACATGTTCATAATTGTTTTAAAATCTGCTTAAAGAGAAAAATAATACGTGTAGCTGATGTTTCAACTGATAATGTTAAAAAGTGTATTTTTTTATGCACACACATGGATTGCTAGGCACATCTGTGATGTATACCACCACAAGGCATTCACGCAAAGATGATTTTTAAGCATCGTGTACTGAAGGTGTGAAACTTAAATAATACCTGTTCTTGTTCCTTTTCCTTTGCAACAGTGTAATTTTTCAGTAGTGAGAAAGGGTTTCAGAAGGAGCAATGCAATGAAATAACTAAGTTTTGAAAGTTTTGTAGCATTTCATCCTACATATCAGCTTCTCGCTCCACAGAAAAAAAGAAGTGACTAAGGGTGAAAATGAATGAGTTATGGAGTGTGCAGGAGTTGCATTTTGTGGGGGCTGTGCAGAGATAGTTGTGTACCTCCTGCATGTCATAGATATCTGCTGCCTGTTTTGTGGAAAAGTAAGCAGAATGGGGACCACAATCACCTTTTTGTGAAGCCTGATTTGAGCAGTCGCTAGCTTCTTGTTCAGTCCACAGGCAAATATAGGGACAGACTCCTGGGACACTGTGAATAGCATTTGTCTTCACTATCTGTTTCACTGACGTGGCACTTAATTACATGAGATAAGTATCTCATGGGGGATGTAGACTTTGCTTTTGCTATGTTTTATATTACCACATGCATGGATTTTGTAAAAGATGAAATGTTACAAGATAAATTCAGCTTTTAGTCTAATAAATTGCAATTGCCACCCCATCGAGTGTCACTGTCGGAGCAGCTGTAGGGATATTAAGGTTAAGTGACATTAGCCTCAGCTGTAGCTCCAGTTTCTTCAGGTTCTCAATTTAATCTTTTTCCAGCTGTCCAAAAGCTTTTCACCTTCTTCTAAAATTCTTGCTCCATCCATTTCTCGGTAGTATTTTTGTTCAGACAGATATGACCACCCAATCTTTTAGCCATGCCTTCTTAACTAAGAAAATATCACTGTATAGTGGTTTGTCTAGATGGAAGTGTGGGTTTTATCATTGCCATTTTCTCAGCGTGCATATGCAAATCATGCTGACAGCTTTCCTGCCATTCACGGCTAGGCACAGAGGCAAGAGGATATTTTTAAAATGAAGTTACGACTTGTTCTTTAGGACTTCCTGGTTCATGTCTCTTATTCCTCTTAAAATGTGCTGTTAGAGTTTCAGTGCTGCTTGACTACAATTGTGGAAAGCATGTGCATGCTAAATTGTAATTGTAGTCTGTATTATGTAGGATTTCTGTGCTTTGGGGTTGCTCAGAGTTTTTTGATGGGAAATGGCCTGTGTGGTAAGAGTAATTCTTGCTTTTCAAATGGGTATTTTGCTATTTAAGTTTTCATTTAGTATGTGTGTGCTTAAATATCAAAATGCATAGAGAGAAGAGATGAGTCATGCCTTATGTGGCTGTGTGCTTCAAGTGTGCTCCATGATTCAGAGTGCAGGGTCAAGGCAAATGCCCATTTACCTTGCTACCCTCGATCCTTGTGCTAGTTCCATGCCACTTGAAGCTATCTGCTTCAACCTTGTAGTCACGGGGACACAAAAGGCACCTTAGAGTGCTCTGAAAGTTTGTTAGGAGGTTTGGCACAGAGAGCAGGACGCTGAGGCATGTGTTCCCCTTGAGATGGCTGCTCAATAGGTGAGCATCGTATATTGTAACTCAGGATTTTCTCCTGTCCACATCCTGTTGTTAACAACTGCGTTGCAAGTTGTCTGTTTCTCATCCTGTTTTATCAGCTTCTTCCATGCCTACATCACTCAAAATAAGGCCATGTTTTATGAATATTTCTGGTCTTTCAAAGCTTTACCATTGGAGAACAGATTTGTAACCACTATGAGTGATACTAGTATGCTGGCAGCTTCCCAGAAAGCCGTCTGCTTCCCATTAACTTTGGGGAACATGCCCAGTAATTTAACAACTCTGAAGGTTTATTTCTGTTTTTTTTTTTTTTTTTTTTCATGCTGTATTCTACTGGCTGAAACTTCTGGCTGTCTAAAAACATGAGTTATCTTTTCTCTTTGTTTTTGTTGTTTGTAGAAAGAACAATAGGAGTATAGTGTACCATGAATAGACTTACTGTGTTCTAAATGAAATTTTCATCTGAAGTTTCAAAAATAGTAATAATGCTTTCAGTCATAGCTAGACGTATTCATGTTCCTCTTGTAAATGTAGGCTACTGTGTTTGGCTTAAAATCTCGTCAATCTTGCAACCGTAGAGGTTTGGAATAGGGGAATAATAGTTTTATGTCAGTTTACAGTTTTGGGAAGGTAAGTCAAAACACATCTTGCTTCTGTATATCAGCAGTGATGCTTGGTGATTTGTTGTTTTTTTTCTGCTTTTGAAGAAGTTAATCCAGCCACATTTACTGTCTTGTACTAAGACTTGCAACAGAAAAACAATGCCATTTGTTTCAAATGACATCTGTTGATTTAATCCAAAATGCAAAATTTACCTTGATAAATGGAATCAAGTCAGCAACCCACTTGCCTCCTAATTGTGTTGTCACTTGATGTAATCATTTAAGGCTTGTTTTTTCACTTTGTGAATTATATTTTCCTGCTATAGTTTTATATTAAAGCACCAGCAAGGTGCTTTCTTAGATAATTTACTGAAGCGGAAAACCACTATTAGTTGAATAAAAAATATTTTATAGCAGCTCAAATGTCTTGAAGTAGCTAGCAGGGACTTCTTGTCATTGTTGAGTGAAACAGGTTTTTTTCTTTATTTTTACATGTTCCTAATCTGATTACTCCAGGACCTAATCATCTTTTCCTTGTCTCCCCTCCCCTATTTGTTGGCAAGTGGAAGATAAAGGCATGGTCTCTAGTTTGGAAAATAGACTATTAATTTTCTGAGTAGGGACAGGAGAAGATTGACATGATGTTTCGTGTTCTAAGAGGTTGTCATGTGTTGGTTTGGAGTCAAGGGTCATGGCAGGGACTTCTTGGACCAATGAAAATAAGGCTGTTTGCTCCCAGATGACAGCGTGTTTTTTTTTTTTTGCTTGGTTTGGCTGATCTGGACTCTGAATGTTAATCTTTAGCATTTCTTTGAAATCCTGTGCTTTCTGTCGTCCTTAGCTGCAATAAACACTGATACTTTTTTGTTCGATGTTGCTTTTATTTTTACCTACTGCTAATTACGTTTAGGTGATCAGTGTGCATGGCGGGGGGAAAAGAAATCATTCCAGGTCCTCAGCTGCCCAATATGTTGTTTCTGGTGGGTTCTGGACCTCTCTAGCCAGGGAGATCATACCTGCCAGGCAGACAAGAATCAGTGGCTGAACAACTCATCTATGCAAGTATCCTCCGTGCTTATGGTGAGCTGAGGAACTGGGGAGATAATTTTTTTAAAAGCACTTAATTTGTGACTGGAAGCATGTCATCTTGAGAACCAGGTCATCCATGCTGTATAATTGGTTCTGCAGGATTTACTCAAATAATGCTTATGTGCTGTGTCCAGACATGAAGTGCTTTATAGCAGTGACTACTATTTGTTCTTCCCAGAATGCTCACACAGGCTCATAGACATAGCGGGGGGAGATAAGTGTTGTAAACAGGCAAGGTGCTTCCTTTGACTTGTTAAATAAAACATATTTGCCTTGTATAGGTTTCCAGGATAGGGATGTTGCTTTCCTATCCAAAGGGCCAAGTAGCTCAGATACTCCCAAGTTTTCTTTCTCAAAGATTTTCTACCGGCTCCCCTTTCCATGTTGTAATTGCTTCTGGACATCATCACCAACAAAGCACTTGAGGCTGTGCTTTTTGGGCAGAGAAGTCTTCCATGTTTTGAAAAATGAAACAGGTTCCAAATCTTCCTGGATGCAACTTGGATTTGCTTTTGAGTTTTAAAGCTTCTATATGCCTTGGAGGATGCTTCTGCTCAGTTTATCTTAGTTCCGAAGACTGAACAATCAGCTCCTGTGTGTCATACATCTGGAGCCGCGGCCAACTCACCATCTTAGCTTTCTTGTTGAGTGCTTGAGCAATGCAGGGAGTTTGAATAGGTGGGACAGGGACTACAGCAACTCTCCCTCAGTTTACGCCCTTCTTTCACCTTTTTCTCATTTGAATTACATTTGTGCATTGGGTGCCTTTGTACTGATAATTTGCCTAGGGAATGGAGAAAAACATAGTTTATGAAACTGAAAAATAAGTATGACCAGCCTCCAAGCTCATACCTGTCAGAACATATTACTGAATACATGCAAAGAATGTTCTAAAAAACAGGAATGCTGTCCAGATCAAGTCTCATTGCTTTATCCCATTATCCTCACGCTGAAGATAGCAGCATGAGGTTATCTGATGTTGCCCTTGATCAAAAAATAAATCTGAGCAGATTGAAAGTCTATAAATAATTTTTTTTATGGTTAGAAACAAGCTATTTTTCCTTTTCATTTTATTCCTTCAGGGATCTCTACAATAGCTTGGATTTCATTTTGCTCTTTTTTTTTTATTTATCTCTATTCTGTGCATTTAACTGTCTTTCTTTAAAAAACCGACCACCATCAAAAAACAAAACAAAACAAAAAAAAACCAACCACTGATCTATTTCATATTTCTGGATGGTTCTTTGCATTTCATTTGAAGTAAAATAGAATCATCATAAGCATTGCTAATTATACATCAAATTAAGCTTTTCAAATGAGACGTTGCAATATCTGTTTTCCCAGCAGGATAAGATGTAGCGCAGGAAAGGAAAGCAATGATAAAAATCTACATGCTATCAATCTTTTCAGTGGAAGAATTTAAGTTGCTGCAAAATTTTCTCTCGTGTTCTGATGGTGTTTTTCTTTTGGAGAGGGGAAAAAAAGAAGGGTTAGTTATATGCTTTCACACACACTAAAAGACTTGGAAATTTGCATTATGGATATGGAGGTGGGAACCACTTCATAATGGATCAAAGCTATTATTCACATTTAATTATTTCTGACATATCTTCAAATGTATTCAAAATGTCAATTTTTGGAAGGCATTATCCATGAAGAGATAAGAACATTTCTCTTGAGGAACTTGTGGTTTACAGCACCATTAGGAAAGTCAAACTATTGACCTGAGCTCAGATTATTTATTTCTTTTTACATACTTAAGTTTATGCAATAAAACATCCTATTTTTTCAGACACGTACTCTGTTGGATTGTAATCAAATGTAGCCTAATTGTTTGTAAATTAAACATCTTGAATATTCTTTTTTTTTTGTAATGGTAACATAGAATAAAAGTATGTGCTGTAACAACAGAAAATGATGCCATAATATGCAAGATTAGGTTAAAAACAAAACAAAAACATCTTGTAGAACAGAGCTGCTATATCAAAGGTAGAAGTAAGTCGTCATAGGGTAGATTTTAATCCTACACTTCCAAACAGTGATCCATCTCATCCAGTGGTTATATATATATATTACAGACTAGTTGAAGTCGGTCTTCATTGTAACCTGTTTCAAACACTTTGATGAATATGGGTAAAGTAGCATGATAAGAAATGTTCATTTGTTTTATTTGATGTGGGGAGAAGTATTTTTTTATTGCAGAGGAAGGTGCATGGTTTTGGTTATAATATAATCAGCGCTTAACTGTACATTAGCGTTTCACAGTGGAAGTACTTTGTATGTGAAGAGAACAGTGAATGTAATGGATATTTTTTTTTTTTAATGCTCTGGCATTTTCTTCATGTCGTTCCTGTTCCTCTGCATACTGTGCCTTGCTGCCACTCTTATGGCTGTGGAGAAATGGGAAATAAAATGGAACAATTGAGCCTGTTGGCAGCTGCTTTTTGACACCATCTTCAGTAGAAGCATCTCTGGTATAGTCATAGTCTGTTCAAAGAGGGAGATGTGAAGCAAGCCGTCTCACCAGAGGTTTGAAGCGGAGCAGAGATGTCACAGCCCATTTCAAGCCTGCCTGTGGAGGCACAATGTTTACTGCCTCTTCCTCTGTTGATATGGGAACTGTAAAAACACTTGCATGTTTATACAGTTGAAGGAAGAGGTTGAAAAATGTTACCTATTCTATTTGCTACTCCAGGCCACCTAGCACACGTGTTTAACGTGTATCTGTGCTGGCACTAGTAGTCCCAGTGCACTGTAAACCTGAACCTGAATGTTAGAGCTGTCCTCACTCAGCCTTCGTGCCTGACAAGTAGTGCTGGTGGTGAGGCAGCATCCTTCTGTTTTTTGACTCTGAGACACAGGCAGGAGGAGGCTGAGGTAGCTGCCCTTCCAAGCAGGGCAGCTCCTGGCTCGTTTCCTGGCTCCGCTGTTCCTCTCAGGTGGGAGGCCGCTCTTTCTGTCCTTGACAGCTCTGACTTATGCTGTCAGTGTGCCACATTCCATTTCTCTGGTGTTGGAGTCTTGTTCTCTTTTGTCTTCTCGTGCATCGCTGTCTGAATGCTGGACTGAGGCATTGCATTCACCTTTGGAATCACATTCTGGACACGAATTGCATTCAGCGAGTGTTCTTTTTCAGCCTGCGACTCTTCCGGAGAGGCCTGTTGCACTCCATTAGTCTTAGTGTGCACTGTCATGTAATGATGATGGCAATACCACTTTGTGCTAGGGGTGTAATTTCAGCCTTTTGTAGATGTATCATCTATCCAGTAAGCTTTAAAACTTTCTCCAGAATGATGAAGTGAGTAGCATTTGACTGCCAGTAGTGCTGGCATTTTTTCTCCTCATAATTGATCTAATGGTCAATATTAGACTCATAAAAATACTTGCATCACCAAGATCTGCCTGGTTGTCATTGATAGCTCAAATTCTCAGTTATTCTTTGTATGCTCACTGCTGTTGCTTCCTTACCCAGACCTATTGGCTTAAGAGGTCATTGTTTTCAAGTCACGAGCTACGCTTTGACTTGCTGGAGTTGGGGCAGTTGTAGTCACATTTTCCCCCAAAAATCATCTCAAGAAGCTAAAGACCCATGTAGCATGTCGATATCCTTGCTGTGTACAAAAAAGCTCTCTAGACTCTAAAACTGATTTAGTCTTCAAAGACGGGTTTGTCATCAAGGAATGACAAAAAAGAGGGAGTTGGAAGAGGGACCCCCTGGTAATACTTGTGTCTAAGCAAGCCAACTGGCCAGCCCTGCCAAGAACCGCCTGGACGGGCAGCCCTGCCTCCCATGGTCTTCCATGACCGTGGAAGAAGGATAAGTAGCCACACGGGTGCCCTGTAGAGAAGAGGCCAAAAGGAGGACAGAGATGCGTGCTGCCACGGCTTCCAGATGAGTTTCCAGCATTCCCTCCTCCCTGCCTCAAACAGGAGAGTGAGCATTGCTGTACTGGGGCATCCTGGAGAAAGAAGGCCCTGTCAGGTTCAGCTCCCCACGTTGCCTTTCCTATTTGGAAGCATATGGCTGCCCATGCCGGCTGAGGAGGTAGCAGGCCGCTGCCGCTGGCAAGGGAGGGGAAGTGCCGGTGGGTGGTGCAGCTGCAACCAGAAGAGGCATGAAGCTCACCCTGGGGATTTCTGCAACAAATTATTGCTGTAAATAGTTCATAGGTAATAGGCTGCTGTAATAATCACCCGGTACAGCAGAGCACTTAAGGACATGCTTAATTATGTTGTTTAAATGAGAGCGTAGGCGCGGTTTCTTTTTTGTACTTGTGTGTTTGTCTTCTGAAAAAATATATTCTATGCTTTAAATGTATTCTTAATTGATATCATTGCCTTCTCCACCCCTTCTTCTGAGGTCATTTGTATCAGTACTTGGCATATTCATTTCTGGAAACTTGTTTGGTTAAGCTATTACCTTTGCGAGAACTTGTACGTGTCTGGAAAGGTCCTGTACAGACACACACACACACAACGTTTGCTCCAATTTGACCAATTTTAGCGAGGATTTTCAGTCACTTCACCGTTCATTCAACATTTTTGTTCCTTGCAGCACATGGTACGCGGTAGTGCCACTTGTGCAGTTGTGAGGAGCTTCCTGTAACTGGACGTTTCCTCAGGAGGACTTAGGCCTGAAGTCTGTAGGTGACAGGGACTTGTACCCTGCTTGATGAGCAGAGCCTTGGACTCTGTGCCTACAGAACGGATATATTTAATACATAATGTATATGTTTAATATATATATTGCTCTACATTATATATATATATATCTTTAATATGGAATTACTGTTGGCAGCAGGATTTCTGGCTCTCTCCAGCACTAAGTGGGGGGGAAGCTGTGTGTTTTGTTGGTTTTTTTTCTTTTTATACAGGTAGCGTTGGAAAAAAAATTTGCGAAGGAAATGTGAAGTCTTAGACTAAATGATATAGCTTAGCTATTTCTTTTCTGTTACCATTTAAAGTAATAATCATTGTGAAATAAAAGATGGAAGAAGCCTGGATGCAAGCCATCTTCTATATAGAAAGGCATGTAGTTTTTTCCATTGTAAGAACACAACCAAGTTGAATGTAAAGCCTTGGCTGAGGTACCTGAATGAAACTATTCATCTCAGGGCATTTTTTTCCTGTTCTTGTTTTCTGAAGAGGGGGATAGTGAGCAGCATATGAGTAGATATTTTATAACTGTAACTTCTTCAATCAGTTGCTGTTTTAATTCTTGAATAATAACAAAGGCTGCTATTTAAGAAGTGCGTTCAAAATATTTTGTTATATTTCTTGTAAGAAATGTATTTCCTGTCAGCGTGCTAAAATTGTAGAAATCAAAAGTATTCAGAGAAGATAGCTTTGTAAGATGAAATTGTGTGTGGGCAAGTTGATGCATACTGTTGGGGGGGGATTCTTTGGACTTCGATATATTCTGTTAGTATCACAAAGGATTGGCCTAAATGCAACTCCCACCCCCCAAAGTTGTAAACATCATCATCCCTTGGTATGGTTGTGGTTTAAGTACTTTCTTCTTTTGTATTTAATTCTCTTCCGGTACTACTTAGAGCGTACCATTATCGTTAAAGCAGGTCAATTCTTACGTTTCGACTACATTTATGAATGGATGTAGATATGTGTGTTTCTGATGACTTGTTCTCAAAAAGAAAAAAGTGATCTGTGACTGTTGTTTGTTCTGGGAGAAGTCTGAGGTGCTATAAAAAAGCTCAAGTTAGGCACTTGAGAGATGTTGCTGTTGCCTGCAGTAGCAAGCATGCACCCGGCATGTTCTGCTGTGTAAAAACACAGGTACAAGGCTGTGAGTTCATGGAGTGTTGGATGCAGTAAGAGGCGGTTCTCATTGAATGAGTGCTTGCTTTCCTTGTTACCTTGTAGATTTCTGGTCTTCTGAATGCCAGTGTCTGCAGTTTTAAATACCTGTAGTTCCTTTTTTCTTTTTTCTTCCATGTAGGTTTGGTTATGGCATGTTGTGTCTACAAACATAATTAAGTGGTTACTTTGATTTAATTCCAAAATTTAAATTAAATTTTAAATATAGCATTTAGTTACAGGGTTTAATTTTATTTTGCCATTCATATTACGTGATTGCACAATTATTTGATGAAATAAGATGCTGCAAAGCTCTGTGTATATCTATGCAAATTAAATGAAGTTTAAATTTCTTTTCACCGTTGCAAATTTTGTAGACCTACTGTTATAGACAGTTAATGTATTTGTAGGGATCTGGTATTTACCACCCTCATCCCACACCAATTTCTTCCTTCTGACTGCGTAAGTACGTGGGTATGTTTTGAAAATTGTTTCCTTTCACTTAAATCTTTTGGGGTCAGTTGGAAAGGGCAGACTTCATCATCCTTTAGAAATCTCAGCCATGTTACTTGCAAAGTGTCTGGAAAATAGCTTGATGTAGAAATAAAATAAAATTGTCTCTAGAGAGAGAACTCTCTTTGCAAAGTTGAGCTTTCCCTGAAAGGACTGCTGCATAACAAAATAGGCAGCCAACAAGTCTTTCTTCAAACCTCGAGAATTGGTTAGCGTGCTAGGAAAAGTAGGTGTGAATATATTACTGTCGGAGGTTAAATGAAGCTAGCAAGGAGAATTGAAGGTAATCAGAAATGTTACTTCTGCCACAGCTTAATGACAGAAGCAATATTCTGAGAAGTGTCTGTTCCCGGCCCAAATAATGACGTGTTAGGTAACTCAGTGCATCATCTGTCTGTCCTTTCTTCCCTCCAGAATAAAAAAGGATGTATAACCTCCTTATTTTTAAGAATTGTTGCTAAGCTCTCAACTCGATGATATTCTTAAAAAGCTGTACCACGGCATTAGAGCGGTTGGGAGAAACTTCTCTGCGATGCGGGTTGGAAGGCGCTGAGGAACAGCGACCAGGTGTTTTTTCCATGTCCAGCTTTTCTGTTTGCCAAGTGAAGTTTAAGGGTGTATATATAAACTGTTATGCATTTGTTTTCCAGATCTTCAACTGCTGTGCACATTTAAAAATACTTCATGGCACCGCACAGTAGGACAAATTGTGCTCGCTGCTACTACAGTCATTTCCTTCTTTTGATTTATTACCTTTCCTTCCATATCACCTTTCCCAGTTTTTGCTTTCACTGTGTTTTTTTCTTTGTAGCAGCTCTGATTTCCTTATACAGCTTACTCTGCCTGTTTTCTCAACTCACTTGTTGATACACTGGGTATAAAATGCTTCAGGTTTTTGCAGGGTGTAAGGACTTCTCAGAGCTGACTTAAGCTGTGTTTGTTCCTAGGGCAGTGGAGTCCAGGGGTCCTGCTGATACTGGATATTTATAATAATCAGTTGATCATTGCATTTGGGCTTTATAGTTAACCTTGAACGAAATGGATGAGCCAAAATATTTACTTGCCAAAGCCCTTGAGTACAGATATGAAGAAAGAAACATTTCATTACTTCACATATGGGAAACGTGCTCTGACGCTGATAGCTGAAAAGATAATTTCATTTCATTTATGTCAAGCTTCATATTCTAGTTGCAGGCTGGAGACGTGCTTCTGCTTGTGTGCACAGGTGTGTTTTTTGTTTGTTTGTTTAAAGAAATTATACTGACCACAGTTCTGTTAAACCGTTTTTAGAAGTGGTATCACTTGCAGATTTATTGGCAATGCTGTGTTTACAGCACACAAAGTCCTCTGGCCATAAAAAGCCAATGAAACCTTTTTTCAAAAAATATGCTCACCTACCAGCAGAAAGCGGGGGGGCATTTGGAGTTTTTCTTAGACTGACGCTGCATAGGATAAAGATGATGAAACTTCCCTGGCCTGCAGGACTAACTAGCATCATGTTACTGCTTTAAGGTATTCTCTAGATTAATCCTGCCAGATGACTTGTCCGATTTCCAAATTCACCTTCCTTCTGCAGTCGTAGTGAGCAATGCCATCCTCCAGGCATGGCCTAGCAGGAGCCCAGATGGCGTCTGTGGCCTTTTGGTGCTGGTGTCTGGAACTCCCCAGCCAGCTCTCCAGGTACCCTGCATTCAGGTTCAGCAGGCTTGAAGCATGAGGTCCTGTGGATAGAGACCACTGGCAGCAAGACTTGTGTGCTTGGACAATTCCTTACCATGCTTTTTCTCTTATGTAGATGCCTCAGCTTCTTATTTGCCCCTTACGTGACAATAAAACTCAGAAAATGGACCAGATGGATTCCATAGTGGCCTTAGAAAAGACATTTACTAAATGTCTGACTGATGAAAACCAGTCACTATAGTTATAGAGCAGATGAGAAAATTTTTAGAAAGGAATGGGTCTCAAGTGCCCTGATCTGTTAGGAGTGTGGTGAAGAAAAGGGGTTGGGGACCAAATGGGACCAGGCTAGGTGTAAAAGCAGACAGAACTCGAATGCTCCTTGAGCAGTGCTACAGGGACCAAAACAGGGAAATTTGCGGGTGCTCCCTGAGCGGAGTAGACATGCCATGTGCCACGGCTCTCCCGCTGGTGTGCAGCTACTCCCTGCTGGAGGTGGCATCTCACGGGGAGAGCTGAGAGCAGTGCGCTCAACGTGATGTGGGTCCGTAGGGCCTGCTGCTTTCTGGTGACTGCTGTTACTGCACTGTCCAGCTGAAGGAGCCTTGGGTCCTACATCAGTGTCAGAAGTACCTAGGGAGAGGGCAGGATGCTGTTTGGCTGGACACAGTGCAGGTAGAGCCCTGGAAGAGCAGTGGTGTGCCAAGTGAATTTAGGTTCTAGGTTATCTGATTGCCTTCACTAGATGGAAAGGGATTGGTGTGTGTTCTCTGTTAGATTTTAGTCATCTGTGAGGGTTAATGAAACATTACATCTTTCTACCTTAATAAACAAAATTAATTATATCCTGTTATATATAATTTACAGAGGAATCTAGATCAGAAAGATAACTTTGAGAGAAACATAAGAATGTGAAAATGAGATTGCAGGAAGCTTGTTCAAGTAAAATGCTACAAGGCATTTTTATATTTTTTTTTCTCCTTTGGCTTATCATACAGAATCCACCAAGAAAATGTCAACTTCCTGCTGGCTAGAAGCAAAAGAAGAACTAATGAATATGATGGACTCGTTACCAATGTAATGGAGGTGGCCTGTTCTGGGAAAAGCCAACTTGCAGTTTGATGAGCTTATATTAACTATGATTCTTGAACAAAATGACTTTTGTTTGATCACTTAGTAATATCTCATGAGACTTCTAGAACAGAAAACAGCACCAATGCTCTGGCAATAATGCAAGGACTAACTGTAAGTCGCAAGAGCTGGAATATGTGACAAGTTGATTCATCTGCCTGCATTGCAGTTTTACTAAGACTTGTCTTTAAATGCAGCTTTTTCCTGTCTGTATGAACTTCTGAGGTTAAAGAATCTGGAGATGGTTTTTCATCCCTTTTTTGAGTGTGAACCTACAAAAATGAACGTTTCTCTTGTACGAAGGTTGCCAGTGAGGGCAGTGTGTTCAGTTCTACAAATGCCAAGTTGTTCTTTTTGCCAGAATCTAAGTGTAATGTAAGTTAGCATGCTGATATTTCCACAGTAGCTAGGTATGTTGCTGTTAGCCTTAAATAACTGCTGAAAAACCATCGCCCATCTCACAGCACTACCTAATGGGAATTCAGGGCTGTAAGAGGGGCATAGTGGTTGGCTGTGTGCTGTTGAAGCTCTCATTTGAAGCTGAGTGTCGGAGACAAATGACTTGTCAAGGCAAAATGCACTGACTAGAGCAGATTTAAAAGCCATCCCAGTCAAAAAGCAGGAAGACAAAGGTTAAAGCTGTTGTTGCTGCTTCAGAACCTGTATTGCTGCAGGACTTTTTGAATAAGTAATAGCAGTAGTAATTATCATTGCATCTTTGGTCCTGCTGCTCCAGCACATGCATTTAATCGCTTCTCTTGTGGTTTCACAGAGTGCAAGAAATTAAGTAAATTGTTTGGTAAATAGTGAAGAAATAAGTGAAAGATGGGAAGGTAGCAAGGGTCATATTATTTCTAGCTGACCTCATATACTTGGGTGTCTTTTTTGTTAGCTTTTAAGCAGTCATAAGGTTTTCTTACCTCTTTGTTTGCAGTCACCAGATGGCAATAGATATATGTAAGCTGATATCCTGCTAATAAAATATCATGGTCATTTGGCTCTTAAAAATTGCTTTTGTAGCATCTCCGTAAGACATGATTAGAGCATTGTATCTATGGCAAAATAGCTTGTATGTTGTCTACTACAGCACTGTCATCACGCGGATTTTTTTGGACCAAACTGCGCAAATTTAGGTTTGTAAAGTGGTTTAATCTTCTCTGTCCATCCTTATGTGAAAAGAGGGTGATTTGACCCCATGTTCACAATGCAGTAAACAAGAACAAATAATGCTAATAAAGTATGTGGATAGCAGCAAGTGTATCCTAATGATAAAATGAAAATGTATTAAAGTTAATAATCTTTCTCATCCCTTTCCTTCTTTCCTTATCTTTCTGCTGTTCTTCCCTGTTTATTGAAAACATCAACTTCTGTTTCCTTTTGTAATTCATACTGCAGTAAGATGCACGGCAGTATTCTAGTGACTTATATTCTTCTTAAAGATACATTATAAATTTTTTTTAGTACCTCACCGAATTCCTTGCTGACTATCAAAATAATTATCTATAGCAGTGAGCGTAGTCACTACTAAACAGGGTATATTTAGGAATGCATGTTTAGAAATACCAATGAGTGTCTTCAGTCTACTTGAAGTGTTTTGAACAAATGTTCATGAAAATAGGAATTTTCCAGATATGGATGTGTAGTGTTGTTTTTAACACCTGAACATCGGATGTTGTACTTCATTACATGACTGATGGCTTGGAACTTGAGCATCTGAACTCAGGGCTGCTTACTGATGTCTCTGGCCTCAGGCAAGTTACTTAACTTTTCTGAATCTCAAGCTGCACAGAAACTGTCACATTACATTACAATCAGCCTGATCTGTTATTCTGTCGCCACCGTTTATTTTTACGTGTGTGAACTGTTCTGTCCTTAATAAGAGTTTATTCTGAACCTTTTCTAATTGAAAGATAGCCTAATCTCTGAAGTATGTCTTTTCCAAAACTATATTTTTATCTTCTTAAATATGTCATTGTAAAATATTGTCTCGGTTGTAAAAGGAAATTAAGTGCCCTGACCCTCACTGTCTATGTGAAATTATTATAGGCTGAGGTATTTGGGAAATCAAAATGATACATTTTCAACTGCTTCATTCTTTAAAAAGCCATTTAATGGCTTTTTTTGTTTTCATACTGTCCTAAAAATAAGAAATCACTCTAGGCTTCAAGGCACAGTATTTGGGAACTGTGGGTATGATGAATAAATGATAATACTGTCTTTAAAAGCAGATGGGAGAAGAGAGCAAGCTTTTGCTGATCTGACCTCTGCAACTGTTTTACCTTTATTGTTCAGTTCAGTGCCTTTTGGTTTTGGAGTTACTCGTGTCCTTAAAGGTAAATGACTACAAAGCATCAAAACTGAAGATGACATGGACAGAAGCGAATATCCTATTCAAGGTGTTGTGTGAGGTCAGGATTTAAGGTCTGAATGTCATGCAACTGGCAAAAGATGACTGCATTTTATGGTTTCTGACAAACCTGGCTGCGCAGGCTTCCAAGAGAGGAATAGCCTCAGAGACAGACCGTGGCAGATCTATGTGGTCTTCAGCTCCTTGGGCAGTTTTGCTTGTTGTAACATGAAAAGCAATGAAAACGCTGTAATCTGGGTCATTTCCGGTTTTAATCAAAGTTTTTTGGCCCCCCCCCCAGCAAGTAGGAGTCCTGCTGAAGTCAGATGAGCTTGGTGCGCTGAGATGAGGATAAACAAATGTTTGTCCTGCTGCCCTCCCATCCGGTGTGCTGGACCCCTGTCAGAAACAGCCCCTGCTGACAAGGAGCCGAATCAGCTGGTGGCCGCAGTGCTGGGAAGGGAGGTGGGAGGAAGAGCAGAGTTTAATTAACAGTGGAAATTTGCAGCTGGGGAGCATGGGGAGTTGTTTAATGTCATCCTAAAAGTAGAGGTGTAGTGAAAAACCTTGTGTGGGCAAAGCAGCATTTCTAGGCTGAGTCCTGCAGCGCTAAGTGTTCTAGTTGGGAAGGGTAATGAATTTAGAGTCAGCAGTACTGCAGATTGGGAATACAATCCTTTAAAGATGGATTACATGCCAGGGCCTGTGCAGCTCAAATCAGAGCACTCCACATCTTGAGGGATGAAGCACCCCATGTTCTGTGAGTTAGATCCTGGCTCTTCATACTGAAGCTGCTTCAGTAGACCCATCTCTTTGGCTCTGTGCTTAAGGTGTATATCTGAGGGAGTAATTATTCTTATTCCTACACAGTTACTCAGCATAGGAAACTTTAGAAAGTGAAATAGCCTTTAGACTTGACGAGAACTCTCTTTCAGTTGAATTTTATCTTTTAACTTTGTAAGTATTGGAGAGTAAAACATACGTTCTGGGGGGAAAAGTAAGTATTAATGACACATGAGATGAACTTAGAGAAAACTGAGTCCCCTATATCTCTTTTTGCTGCTGTAATCCCTTTCAGTACAGTATTCATTATAGGGCCGTGAGCAGAGCCGGTTTGTACGCTCTCTGGAAGAGGAGAAGGTTCTACAGTCGTAGCAAACCTGGCATTCAGCTTGTGTGACTTCCACAGCTAGGCAAGTAGTTTTGTTAATTCTTAGTTCTGTTCCTCAATTTCCAAGTTTTTAAGTGGTCTTCCTCTCATCAAACTTCATAAGAACAGCAAGAATTTGAGGACATTTGACATGCTGTAATTGTTTAAAATAGAAGGAAACGGTCTTCTTTAAATTTTTGTGTACATAATGTAGCAGTTATTAAATTGCTCTGTTCTTCGAAAGCTGTTTCGTGTAGCCAGGAACTAATCAGAAGCTCAATCTGGTTGAGCAAAATAGGGGGAAAAAAAAAAAAAGAAAAAAAAAAGAGAAAAAAAAAGGCTCTCCTTTGCATGGCAGACTTGCCTGTTTAGGCTTTTCTTTTTAGTATGAGTGTGTATCTGTAAATGTCTGGTCACTTTTTTTAATGAAGTACGAGCAAAATGTACTGTGTTCATCCAATATCTTTTTACTTCAAGCTGTAATTTTGAACTTGAGTCAGTGAATTGATGTCTGATATAACAAGTTTGTGTACTGGGAGACTGTGGCATGTGTGACGAATACTGTGGGAAACATATGAAAGGCAGATACTTGGACAAGTACAGTGAAAGGCATGCAAATCCCCAGATGCGAAGGATTTTCAACATTAACTTAACGTACTCACTGGTTCTTGGTGGTTTTGTGTTCTGATGTTACTCCTTGTGCAGTCTGACAAGATGGACAGCCAAAAAGTTCAAGAATTTCAAATAAAGAGGAGAACAGTTTGCTCAGCGAGGAGAGCTCATGAATAGATTGTGTAGTGCTTTTTGGTTATAAAATCTTGCGTATGTTTTTTTTTCTTGCCTTTTCTCTGTATCTAAATTTCTGTTGGAGTGATTAGGAGCATTTTCCTATGTCATGTGAGGAAGCAACCTACAGGGTGGGGAAATGCTCTTGAGGACCGTTTTCAAGTACTTCTGAACATGTAAAGTATGGTGCTAGTTGAGCATGAATTGAATACATAGATATGTTTCAGTTCAGCAGCTAAAAATGAATTTTAATATTATGAAAGATATACTGAGTTCTCTAGTAATTGTTTCTGACATTTAATATTGCTGATAATGATAATGGTGGCACGTGAGAGATAATGAACTCACAACTTGTGTAGTTGGAAAATCCAGACACCCCCACAAACAGCTTGGAAACATGAACAACAGTGCTACTGGATTTTTGGGGGCTGGGGTGTTAGTAGTGAGGAATTATGAATGGGTCTGGTGATTCCTCCCCTTTTCGCACTTCTCACTTTTCCTGTGATAACATACCATACATGCCAGATCTTGCATTTAGCAATCTGAACTGACGTTTTACGAACATTGCTGGAAAGAGTCATATGTCTTGATTTGATGAAGTCAGCTTCACAAAACTTTTCTATCTATTCCAGAGAGCAGAATTTGACTTGCTTTAAGTTCTGGCTTTAGCTTTCAATTCAGGGAATGAGGACAGAAGGGATTAGTGCTCTTGAAGATAAATAAAAACAAGATCAGCTCAGATGATGAGAGTAGTTAAGTATCTGTTTCAGATCAGCTTGCGCAATCATTGATGTGTGATTTAAGCATTTTATGTTATGAACAATGGATCCAAGTTATTATATTGCTTACACTAGTGTTAAAATATGAGAAGTGCTGTAATCCTTGATTACATATCAAGGTGTTCTATCCAGTATTTTTTT
Organism: Anser anser; assembly: GCF_964211835.1. NCBI lineage: Eukaryota > Metazoa > Chordata > Aves > Anseriformes > Anatidae > Anser > Anser anser. The sequence continues at coordinate 6,879,325 of NC_139727.1, read as the reverse complement.
TAAAAAAAAGGTACACAAAAAGCCCACTCATTTTAAGAATGTATTTCTCTTTTCACTACTACTTATATGGATTTCCCTTCCTCCTTCCTCATCAATTTGTGAATTGAAATAAACAAATGTAGTCAAGTGTAACTTACGACATATCTGTTGAATGCTGGAAATCCGTTGAGCATCATTTGAAAGTATGCATGTGAAACAGAATGTTGACATAAAAATATAAGGGGAAAATAAGATACTGTTTTGGAAAAATTGTCATTGACCCAAGTTGTGTGGGAAATGTAGTTCATGGCTTTAGTAATCAAGTATAGTTATAAGACAGCTGCGGAATGTCACCTTGTTGATTTTTCTTACAGCCTCTGTCGATTCGTGTATGGCTTCTTTTACTTTGTGGATGCTATATAGGTGCTCTAGTTATCTTTAAATATCAAGTGCTCTTACAAGAGTTACTATATTTTTCTGGAAGACAAACTCTAAAGCTAATCATTATATGCAGATTTATAGTAGTAATTACTTTAAACTGGTGTTATTAATCAATGTCTAAATGTAATGTGATCCATGTTTAAAACTTGAGATGATAGATGTTAAACACTAGAATATATCTTAAGTGTCTGTTAAAATTTTCATGTTGATTCTTAAATCTGACTGTAGAGAAAATCAGACTGAGGTGTCAGGTAGAAAAGCCTGTGCATAATTTTATTTTGCTTCAGCTTTGTACAGCACATGTAGCAAGCCATGTTCAGGGCTTTCCAACTTGATCAGTTTATCCTCAAATAAAATATTTAAAGGTGGGAAACTGAGATGTACCAAATACATGATTTAGTAAAGATTGCACAGAAAAACTGTGAAAGAGCTAGAGGCAAAATCCAGGTCGTGTAAGTTTGATATACCATACTTAAAATAGTATTGCAGATACTTTTCTGGGTACCTGGAGACATCCTGTCCATTCACAAAATAGTCAATGAATTATTTGTAAGTTTGTTTTTACAAAACTCCAGTGTTCTCCATCCTTTTCATTATGGCTGTGGCAATCGGTTTTTTTTCAAATATCCTGAAGGAAGAGGAGAACACTCAATCACATTATCTGTTGTGAAAACATTTTCTTTCTCCATGCCTAAAAAGAAGCAGCAGCAGCTAACAATCACTTGAACTGTGTTTCCATGCGGGACTCCTATGTGAGTTTTTAGAGGAAGTGAGTGATTTTAAGTTGCTGAGTGTAATCATGTCTCACTTCTTGGCACGTTATTTCATTGTCTTTGAGTCCCATGCAGTTCTGATATGATCTTGACATACATTGTCTGTTGTAAATACGCATTCCTTTGTTTAATACATTGATCTGCTTTCTTCAGCTACCCCTTTGTTTCTAATCTTTCCAGCTCATACTACAAGAAATCTGAGTTTAGAACAGGCAGGCATTAATTTTAATTAATGACAAAATTATTTTGCTTTTAATAAGCACTAATGATTTAGAAACAGCTTAAATAGTTATCTGAAAATGGTTCAAATGGAAGCAAAAATACATAGCAGACTTCTTCCTGAAGCTGGTGTGTCAGTGTTGTGCTTGTCAGGTTTTATTTAAAAACCACAGCAAGCCAAAACAAAAGTAAGCCCTTACATCCTGTATAATGAACTAGAATTACTTGTGACCAATGTATTTTGAATCATTATTTACAGGGATTTGTCAGGTGGAACAGTGTACTTCATGATCCAGTTCCTTTTTTTTGTACTTACTGGAGCAATGTCTACTAGCAAAACCAAGGGATTTGTTTGGAAGGAGTTTGACTTGGCTTTTGCCTAGCCATCGTCCCTTTAATCAGACTGGGGAGCCTGGTTCTTTGTTGAGATAGCAAACATTGAAACTTGGGGGTCCATCCAAATTTTACTGGCTGGGGGTCTGGCCCTAAGTGTGTTTGTTTTTTCAGTTGATTTTGCTGTTATTGCTTGTGTTGTTGGTCAGCTTCTCTTTGTCACTTCTTGTCTTTCCTTTATCTGATACTGTGATTATAGGTGTTAGTTTTTTTCCTGAAGAAGCACAGGAGATGAGCTAAAGCTGTACTTCTTTATTTAATCCACTTGAAAAGTAGATCCATGTGTTCATTGTGATGCTTCTCACCTTTCATTTCTTAATTTCAAAAAGATTGGAGGAAACAAATCATGAAACATAGAAAGGAGGACTATAGGAAAGACAGCTCCCGAATATATTGACTTCATGCTTTAGCTCATGTTCTGGTTGTGGCTGGAAGTGGACCAGATTTCAAATCACTTAGCCACAAAATGATTCCCTTTCCTTTACTATTGGATGCTCATCTTGTTTGTGATGAATGGTGGAGCTGTTTAGTTGTTCAGGTTTTGAACTAGGGCCTGTTTTTCCAGTTCTTCTGGGAAGTCAAACTTAGCATACTTTTAAATCAACTAAAATGAAAGACGACTCTGTCTATTGGTCTATTTATGTGTGGGGGAAAAAAAATAAAAATGCTTTTATTACCATCAGTGACAAGTTAGCTCCAGTTGCTTTTGGGATCAGATAGTTGAAGTTGCACATGTATGCAAGCAAAACTTATTTACCAATGAAATTATATTTCGAAGTCTGAGGAAAGGAATACAAATCAGTAAGGTGATGAAGTTGGAGCTGGCTCATTAAAAAGACAAGTAATCAAAGTAGATTCTGATGATCATGACAGACATCACTCAATCTTCATACTTCAGAGAAGAAATTTTGTATTTTCACTGTCAGAAATACTCATTGTTTTAGTTCATTTTTTTTGCTGAATTCAGTTTTACCACTTCACCTGGAATAATTTCCTACTTGGTGTGTACTGTGATGTTTATTTACAAGTTATCCATTTCCTATTAGAGAGCATAAATGTTACTAATGCATAAAAGTCTAATTCAGTGTGTTTGGTTTCTACAGTGTCAAGAAAACAAATGGTTAGCTTGATTTGGGGAGAAGAAAAGAGAAGTAGTAGTAATACTGTTTGTCTCTTTCTGATTTTAGGATCTACTTACAGTGTGCTGTCCATAATGCCTTCTGATTCTGAAAGCAGCAGTTCTCTGAGTAGCATTGGTGAGTAAAGGATTAATTTAAGAACTTGATGAGCAAATCTTCTGGGAGCTGGGATAACATGGTTTTAAAGTTGTCTTTATGAAGGGTGGAGGGCTTCAAGTCATAGCATCAAAGAAGTTGAACTGTATGATAGAGTTATGCATCTTGACGAGGAAAAAATATATCCATATTGTGTAGTGCAACTTAAGCATTTTTGTATCTGTATGCAGTTGTTGGCAATAAAATCTATGATGTTTTGATACATCAAATGATATAACTATACTGCAAGTTACTGAGTAAAATGATGTAGAAATGGCAATGTTAGGTTTCTGCAAGTCTAGTATGTATATTCATACACATATTTACAGGCATTCATATATGTGGATGCATATAGTTACATAAACAGAAAAATTGTTAGTCAAAAGTATCACAGAAATTGTAAGGCTGTCACCTTGGCTAATAGTATTTGAACATTCCCGTAACTGGCTGCAAGGTACCTTTTTTCTTTTCTTTTTTTTTTTTACCTGAGTGTAATGAGTTGCTTCATTTTCTGCATTTTTAAAGCTATTGGGAAAGAAAAAAAGAAGACTGGAGGAAAAAATAATGTGGACAAAAGCCCTCAAGATGATCTCAGAATAGACATATGGGCTGTTAATCTTCCTATTCTTTACTTATAATTTTATTGTGAAATCCATGTAGAGTCATTGGTCTTGGGTAGGGAATGTATGCTTTTGCATATTTCAAGTTCCATTGTAGTGTCAGGCATCCATGGAGTGCCCTGACAGCACCAGGCAAGTCAGTTGTCTGTTTAAGGATGTGTGTAGACATCTGTTGCAGTCATTGAGGTGAACTTTTAACTCCAACATGCAGGAACAAGATTTTAGGGTTGATTGAACTATTTTTTGAACCTATAGAAAGCAGTGACATGTTAGTCTGATTTTTATCAAGGTCACACTTCTATGCTGCTACCTGAAAGAAGGGTATGATTTGAGTTATTTAAAAAAAAAAGGGAGGGGGGGATGGTCTGGAAGTAGGAAGAGAAGAAAGTTTCGAAGCTTTAGATTGTATTTTCTTTTTGCAGAAAGAACCTTCCAAAGGAAGCTCTTCAAAGGTGAAATACTGTTAAGTTTGGGGAATAATTAGATCAAATAATGCTTGAAATATGAGAGGATGCAGGTGGTCCTTTCTAGTCCCATGTTCCCGGTTTTAATAAAGGAAGGGTATGCATAAGCTTGTTGTTTTTTTCAAGTTTTATAACTTTGTGAATGCACATAGTTGATCCTTTGTACCTGATACTTTATAAATTTGGAAGTAAAGCTAGATTAACAGCTAGTGTTTGCCATCATGGAGAGAACTTTTGCTTCAACAGCTATCATTTGCATGTTACACGTATATAGCCTCCATTTTCCATTTTACTGATTTTCTGTACCTTATGCAAGTGCGGGACTCCTGTTTTCCTGTTTCTGCACATTTATTTAGAATTTGGCAGTTTACTTGTGAAACTTCCTTTATTCCCATATGTGAGTCAGAACTGAATTATTTTGAAACTGTTTTGTTCATTTCATATTTGAAAATGTTGAAGTGCGTACTAAATAACTGGCCTGTGTATTGTACCTTAAGAGCTATCCTTGGAAGTGTTTTATGCCTTTGTGTGCAGTGGTCCAAGTTATTTGAAACAAGAAAAAAGTGACCGTTCTTAAACAAAACTTGTGATCTCCATGCTTTTGTTTTTATCAAATGATTTAAGTAAATTTGGTGTTTAATATTTAATACATTAACAGCCAGGGGATTTCCTTGTTTGAAGCTGTCATGTTCGTTTTATAGCCTGGTTATAGACTTGTTAGTCTTGAATATCATTCTTCTTTCCCAATCATTTTCTCTCCTTCACATCTTGTTCTACAAGAGATAATATTTTTAATGTGTTCTAATATCAATAGCAAATTTTCTCTGCTTAATAACCAACATGTCCTAATAGATGTTTGCAAGTCACTTCAAAGCTGCAGTCAGGTTATTTGAATAGTGACTGATTTGTTGAGTGACAAGCCATCATAACTGAAAATGTTTGTGTGCCAGCTCCCTGAAGGCTTCTTAGGACTTACTTGGATGGAATCCCAACAGATACTGAGTTGTTCTAGTGTTTCAGGAATGTTACATACATCTGCCTTCTACCACTGCTCTCCACCACGTTGGGCGGTGGAAATAAGTTCTTTGCTAGTGAAATGAATGCATTGGTATAAAAAGGTAAATAGCTCATAGTTTAGAGACAATATAAGGTTTGAAATATATCGCTGGACTGTGGATAATTATGTGCACACACATGCATATAAAGGAATATTTAAATTTCTCCACTCACATGTATCTTCCTTGTGTGGTAGAGAAGGGATTTATCTTATTTTTTCTGGGTTCAAAACACATGTTATCGTTAACATTTAATTAATTTTTATTTCTGATGTGCCTAGTTACCATTTGTCAAGCAGCTTGGAAATTTGACCTTTCAGAGAAAATCGTAACAGTATTACGGATGCTAATTTAACCCAGGTAAAGAAGCAGAGAGTCAATCTTAGAATCTTCAACTAGGAGAGATAATCCAAGCTCTTGTAGTCTTTGGGCTCTCACCATAAAACTAAATAGAGAAGAGTATGTCCTTATGTTTCATCTTTTATTTCCAGTCTTAATAATCCTAGCTAATGTTGGAGGCAGTTTCTGCTGCCAGCATTGTCAGTTAAATTATCTTTTTCTGAAAAAGTTCCAAGTAAGCTAGGATGTTGTGAAATTTAAAAGATTCTATCAATTTTACAGCTATGCTGGGTTTGAGTTAATTTATGGAGCTGATGTATATAATAATAATAAGCTTATTTCAGGAAAAAAAAAAGACCTTGATCTAAGGACTAAAATAGTTCTAAGGCAGTTCTTAAAAGACAGGTTGAAGAAGGTGTGGGTTCAACCTCAGTCAAAGCAAACATGGTGTTAGAATTGGGAAAGGAAGAAGAAAAGAGAAAAGATTTTTTTTTTTATCACTGTATGAACCCGTGGTGTGCCCGAGTCTCGGGTTATTTGCATTCCGAATCTTCCATCCTAAGAAAACAGGACAGCAAGCACAGAGCAGGAGCGCAGCTGCACGGTTGTGGAGCAGCTTCTGTGTGGGGAACAGCTGGATACACTGGGTTTCGTTGGTCTGTAAGGGACAATTGTAGACATGTTAGATGCTTGTTAAGTCATCAACGGCTTGAGGAAGGTGAATGGATAATACAAAATTGGATGGGCATCAGCTTAAACTATCATGTGACAAATATTTTCATGTAACTTATACTTGAATCAGAGAGCTTCATTCTAGAGGATACTCTAGGTGTTTACATTTGATGTGGCCTTGACAAACAACTAGACAAGTTCATGAAGGCAAAACCTCTTGCTCAGGTGATTGTCCTGAGCTGACAATTACTAGAGAGAGTAAGAATTCTGGGCAACTTTTTTTTTTTTTTTTAATTATTCTTCAAGATATTTCAGAAGCTGGCATGAAAGTTTGCTCTGTAAAATTGTGGTATCTATTTTCTCATTAGCATCAGTGCTGGAAGTGGTATAAATGCTTTCCACACACTGTCTGTGACAAGTTTCTACCTTCTTTGTGCATATTTTATGGCATGAATAGCTTGGAATTCTGATCCCCAGAAAGTGGGAATAGTAACACAAAATGGTTGTCATGTGGCATAAATGAACTGATGCTAATGATTGTTAATTCTGATATGTGTATGCTGAAACAGAAGTGATCAGCAGATTGTACTTGCTGTGGGACGGGCAAACCTGATAGTAGTGAAATAGAGAAGGAAAATTACTTTTTGTGGATCAATCTGTTAGGTCTTTGGCACCATGATGGACTGCAAAGCTTTCTCCCGCATTTCGTGAATGCATGAGGAAATCCTTGCTGACCGACTTTTTTTTTTTCTAATGGTACTTGAAAAAAATGTAATAAATGAATAAGCACACTGTGTACCTACCTTTGCTTTACGTTGGCTTAATTCTGTCCATGTCAGATGCTCCATCGCTGTTTTTGTTTTTCCGTGTGTAATAGTGTTCATCTTTTTAAAATTCTGTTCTTAGCGAGTTAACTGTTTATTTGTTAAGTTCGGTCAGAAAAAAAGGCTGGTTACATCTCACAGTTTTGGTATTACAGAGTACAGATTAATATGGGGAAGGCATTCATTGTGCAGTGTAATGTGCGTGTCCCTCATGTTTGTTTTCTCTCGCTTCAATTTGCGGCTGGAACTACTTTCTCTGTTTATTCTGCTGTATGCTCTGTGGCTGTGTCTGCAGGCTCTCAGTAGCCGGGCAGGCACTTGGACCCTTCAGGGCAGGACAGGCTGGTGACGTTCATCAGAGAAGCAGCAGTTCCCACAGGAAGACAAGAAAATGACCTTGCCTGTCTGTTCGTGTCCCAGTGCAGAACTAATTGTGAAAGAGGAAGAATGTCTCTTTGAGGGGCAAAGGTCTTTTGAGGGAAAAAATTAAGCTTTCTGACAGTTAGTTCCAAAATGAGAAGAATATAGAAAGAGAGGCATGAATTCTTAAGGTAGAGCTAGCTGTAAATGCACAAGGTGATTCTTCAAAGTATGTTGGAAGTCCATGCATCTTCGCTGTATGTTTTTCTAGGTTAGAGTCAGGATTTTTAAATTTACAAAATCATTGTCTTCATCCATGAGCTTTTCTATTACCATAATAGCCTTAATTATTGTTGTAAACATGGAACGTTGGTCCAATGTGTTCGTCCAATAGGAAAGTAAGGGATTTTTGGTAGGTATTGAAGAAATGTTACTAAAAGGGTTTTGATGCTCCTAAGCATAGGTTCCTCTCTAACTTCTTAGCTTTTTAAATAACCTGTGAACTTTTTTTTCCTTTGTTTTTATGATAAGCAGGATGACAATAAGTAGTCTCTTCACACTTATTTCCTTACAATAAACTAAGGTACAGCGTGACCTGTTTAATACTGCTGTTGCTGGGGTTTTTGTTTGTTTGGAGTGGGGGGAAATAGGCTTTTCTTGACAATTATACCATGAAGTAGCAATATGTTTGCATGATTAGGTGTTAGGTAGGATTCTTGAAACAGAACAAGGTTTTCTTTCACTGACCACAGTAACTGTTTCAGTGTTTCATGCACTTTTCACTGTCCCAAAACAGGAAAGCACACAAATGGATGGGATTTGGAGCCAGACTGTCAAATTCTTCTCCCTCTCGTGTTGCTGCAGGTGTATATTCACAGGGAATTTTTTCCTCTTTAGCCTTCAGTAGCTGTTCCAGTCCTGATTTGAGAAGAGAGCAAGGAGCGATGTAACATGTATAATTACTGATATGACTCACAGAAGAATGTAGGGCCACTCTATAGCAAACACTGTGCTGTTATCCCAGCTTTTTCCCCTTCCCCTGCTTAGAGGGGCTTGCAGGGCATGATGGATACAGCAGGAATGAAATCCCAGCCACACGTGGTAGAAGTGGTTGAGTAGAAGCCAGGGTATCAGACCTGGAGAAAGAATTGGCTCTTCATAGATGTATCTGCCTTTTTGTCTGTTTAGTCTGTAGATAAATACACTACAGAGTGACAGGCTATTGTACTCTACAAATTTTTCTCGTGTATCTTCCTTACCATTCAAAATTTGTTTAGATGACAGTATTTTCTTTGTTCCCTTAATTTCCTTCCTTTTCTTTCCCCTGTATTAATAAAGTTCATGCTGTGCATGGGAAATAGTTTTGATAGCACTGGGGGGTGGTGGTGGTGATGGTGGTGTCACTGTTAATTCCCAAAAGAGTTATGATATAAGCTGCTGTAATCCCTGCATCCCACCATTGTGCTTCAGCCCCACCTTTTTCCCCACAAAGGAATAAATCCTCATTAAATTGTTATGCTCTCTATGTATTTCCTTTCTCTTTGCTCTCTGTTAGTCACAAAGATTTTTGTGTGTAAATAGAAGCATCCTTCATCTGCCCACTCCCCGTGCCCAGCAGACTCTTTGAATGGAGCTACAATCCTGCATCTCTGACATCAGAATAATTATTTATGGAGATGGAGTGCCTGGCGTGCCAGGCACAGAACAACAGTGTTACTTTAGGAATTGGATAGAGCCCAGTACCAGAGCTGTATGTGACAGTCACTGGCCCATCTCCCACTTGACCAGTAATGGTAATGGAGAGGGAAAGAGCACAGAATAAAGAAACCTTTTGTTTGGTAGTTTTTTGTTTTATAATGTGCCAGTTTGTATAGTGCACTCAGACATTTGACTTGTATAATTTTGAAGATAAATGTTCAGCAAGCATTGAACTGAACTTGTATGACACAGTCTTGGACAACCAGTGCCAGGCAGCCCTGCTTGAGCAGGGAGTTTGGACCAGATGTCCTCCTCCAGAGCTCCCTTCCAACCTTGGCTGTTCTGTGAACTATTCTAAGCTCATATGTCAGAGGTGACTTGTAGGGTACGCTGAAGTCAGTTCTAGTGCCAATGCGCCAGACTGGCGCAAGGGTCCATTCCTGTTGATGTTCAGGAATAGATGACGTAGGCAAGACGGTGGAAGTATTCAGGAGATGTGCATCTTGGACTTCTGTTTGTTTTTTCCAAAGTGTGGTATAGTTTTAACTTCCTAATGTCAGGTTAATCTCAGTCTCAGTTTCTTGCTGTACAGTAAGTATTCTGTACAGTATCAGCTACCACACTGTATAGCATTGTCTGAAACCTCCATAGATTTAACATTACAGGGAAAGAGATGCTAACTACTGAGTCACTTAATTCCAGCTACTTAGGAGGAACCGAGTGATAGTTCCTATGAGTATTAAGTTACTGGGAATTTATATGAATACCGTACGTACAGTGTATCTTGAGTTCTTTACCCTACCTTGATATACTCAAACTGAATAAACAGTCCAGACAAGAAGTGTTGTATTTTTGAAGTACACTCTTAAAATATTTGAAGTATTTTTACTCTTGCTGTATCCCAGCAGATTTTTTTGGACCTGTAAGGAAGGTTGGAAGGCTTGTTCTGACTCGTTGCCTGTAGATGATGTAACATCAGCCAAAGGCCACCCTGCTTATACTTCAGCATGAAATTGTCAAATTTGTTTGCTACAGGAAGTAGTAATGCAACATCTTAATTACTTTCTGTGCCTATATGGATTATCTACTTGACTTCCCATCTTTTTTTTCTTATTTTTTATTTTCCGGGCTCCTTTGTCCCTTTTTATGGTAGGCAGGTAAGTCATTGCTCTGACTCCCGTTCTTTGGGGGAAAAAAAAAAAGTCTCTATGAATTTATTTAGTCTATGCTTCAAGAGTTTTGATACCAAGTGTCCAATAATACGCTATTGACCTAAGCAATGTTTTGCCATGACAGGATTATAGTTTCTGGAATCAAGCCATTATTTAAATATCTTAGTAACGTAATATAACTTCAAAGTTTTCTTTTAATGCTTTCAAAAAAAAGTGATTCTTCTTCCCCTCCTTGTTGCACAGTGTTCTTTTTTAATCTTTATTTTTTCAGAAACGTGTAAAAGAAACAAGCAGTTACGTTTGGGAATCAGGCAATAGCTCTGAGGACAGTCTGCCGCATTACGCTTTTTTATGATGCATGTTAAATAGAATGACATTATATTCTTCTTCATTTTTCAAAACTATAGCAAGATACTAATGAGTGAATTTCCAGAATGGAATAGGCTCTCCATCTGCATTTCTATAATTTCCTTCTTTCCATATCTAAATCTGAGTTGTTGTGATTACAGCTGTCAATCTTGTATCCCCTGTACTCTTCATCATGTATTTAAGCCTCTGTCTTGCAGCTGAAACCATGCTATTATTCCAGCTGTTCAGTTCTTTGCAACTGGCATCACTCTTTTAGTCCTAAGTGGTTTTTTTGGCCCTTCCCTGTTAGTATCACTGTGCTGCCTTTTACTAGGTGAATTTCCATTCCCGTCTGTAACAAACACCATCATTGGCGCTATCCTTTTATGACTTTCTCTTGCAGTCATCAGGTGTCATATGTCTGTCCACACTGATCTCTTCCAACTTTGACTTGAACCAACAGTGTTTCCTTGCTTAACATTTTGTTAGCTTATCAGCGGGACAGGCTATTTACAGGTAGTTTTTCACTAATTGCAATTCAAGTGCTTAATCTGAGGCCCTTCATTCTTACTCCAAAGCAAACATTACGCCCCTCCCATCTGATAATAATTCCTTCCCCACAATGTGTAGTCTTTCTTTCACCGCTTCATGTTGGCCATTTTGACAACTGTCTTTTTATATTACTGTTGTTTCCATTTATTGCCTCACACTTCGTACAGCTGTGCATAACAAAGTAATTGTTTTCAGTATTCATAGGAAGTGTTCAATTACAGGTGTGGTTTATGATACTCCTTCAGTGATAAACACTGTTTCATTGTTGGAAAAAGTCGTTTCCCTTCCCTTTGCTTCCCCCTCCTTGACAGTCAGTCTGTAGATCTCTCTTTTTTGTTAACGTTTTCAGGTTTTGTGCTAATGCAAACACAAACTTTACATTTGATGAAGACACCTGGACGGTTGTCACTTGTTCCTTTGTCAGCATGTGCTAACATTACACCTGCTGAAGAGTCACAAATGATGCAGAAAACTTGTTAAGAATGCTTCCAGTACAGCACATCAGGATCCTTTTGGGCATCCCAGCCTTTGACCTTCTACCTCCATCCCAGTCGTTCTCTCTATTCAGAAGTCATTTTTTCTTGTGTGTAAAGTTTGACCTCAACAGTTGAGGTAAACTGCTTTCTATAGATTTAAATCCTATGTAATTTGCTTTTTCTTTGATCTGAGTAGTACATGTTAAGTTTACTGGAAGCAAGGCTTATGAAATTACTCTCTTCCACAAACTTAGAGTAACTTTTCGCTTTGGTTCATGAATCATATAGGTTATCCTTAATCTCTTTGCCTGATTTTCAGTGTGTTTATTAATAACCACCTTCTCTTAACTACTAAGCTCTTTGAACAGCTTTATTGTATTCTTACTGACTTATGGCATCCATTTCCTTGTAGCTATGTGTTGATATGTAGTCATGCAGTGTTCTTTCAACTTCTGTCACTTCAGAAGTACTTGAGAATTGTTCAGCGGACGTGATGCTCTTTTTAAAAACTAGTAACAACAAAAAAAGTTAACTTTGTTGATATATAGTCTTGGGAGGGGGGGATTTATTTATTTTTTATTTTTTTTACATTGCCTGTAATAAATCAGTTTGAATTACTTCTTGGACTCTTAAGGATTCTGCTTGTAAACCTGTAATTAGTATCTGACCACTTCATGACATTTCACATGCTACAGTATCTTCTTAATGTTTGGCAGCTGACTGATGGAATTCCTGAAGAGTCCATCTGTAATGATTTGAATGGGAATACAGCATGTGTGAATACCCATCTCCTGCACTCCAGACAGCACGTCTGGAACACGGTGTCGTTACTACTCCCTGAGGTCCTTTATCAGTCTGTGCATTCAGGAAATCCTTTTGGTGTCAGCAGTTTTCTTTCAGGACTGTAAAACAGTATGGTGGAATGATGCTCAGAACTCCCTCAGGAAAAACCTCGAAGGGGTGAGTGTTGGCAGGTCTCAGCCCTTCGGTCGGGGTGCAGCAGCTGACCCTAGCAGTTGTCCTGCTCAGGTTTGCATGGGGTTCTTGAGCCCAAGTTATACTTTTGCTGTGTGGTTGTAAGCCTTCCAAAGGGTTTGATCTTTCCCACAAGGGAGCTCTTGGCTACTCAGTTGCAGAAGCTTCAGCTGTATTTTCATGGTTACGGTACAGGTTTACAGATTTTATTCTCTGTTTTATTTTACTGAAGAAAAGTTCTGCAGGGAATTTTTGAACTGACATACCTGGTATTTTTTCTCCTTCCTTGTAATTACTGGGTATTAGATTGGGATTATCATTCATGTTGATCTTTCCAGAACCACTGTTCAGTTCTTTCTCAAGTCTTAAGTTTATCTAAGTTGAGGTTTGTTTCACATTCTGGACAGTTGATTTAGCTTGTTATATTCTGTATAAAGGCAAATACTGAAGTGTTATATGTTTTTGTTCTTGCACGTTACATAATCTTTGCTGCTTTCATAACCTATTAAGTTATCTGTCTGTCAGATGAAACTCTTTCCACTGTTCAGTATTGTACTTTTCAGTTTCCCTTCCTCCATGCATTGCTGCTTGTTTTCATTAATGATTTATTTCACTTGCAAGGCAGTTCTGTTCTCTGATCTGTTATTTGAAGACCACTTCAAAAGATACATATGAGGAAATATATCTAAATGATAGTTTTTGTAATGTAATCCCATTCTAGTCCTTGTAAATTACTGAGAGCAAGTCAATATTTTATCTTGTACAGACCTACAACTTGCGTAGGTCTTCCTGAGCTTAGGGAGAAACCCTCCCTATTGGTCATACTTTGCAACACAACTTATTTCTTGTTCTGCAAAATTCTTTTTGTTTTATTAACATGTTCTTTCATGATTTACAAGGCCATAAAGAAATGATATTCTGACTATCCATGTTGTTTTTTTTGGCATGAAAGCAGTGAGGAAGGCTCAGCTGTACAATGACTAGTCTGATTGCTTGCAAGCAAGAATCGGCACAAATTTTTAAGATGACATGAAAAAATTCAAGTAAAAATTGAAGCATTATGTTAGCTTATGATAGATTGCATTTTGAATTGGTTAACACTCATACAAGTGTATTTCTCAGAGTAAATTAATGAGTTTATTATAACTTAAAATATATTCATGGTATTTCTTAAAAACAAAACAAACAAAAAAACAGTTGTTCATGCATTGGTGCTCATTTTCCTACCTCAACAAGGTCTTGTTTCAGTGTTATACATCTTGGTCAGTTAAAAAAATTCGCAGTCCTATTTCTCTTCATGTTGTGTGTTTCAAAGAGTGCACTACCCCACACCCAAATAATGGGGATGACATGAAAATGAAGTTAACAGTGCTGTCGTTTCTATGTGGTTGTATTATCTCTTGACTCATTGATGATTAGGAAAATCATCAATAATTGTATTTGGTATGTACCATGTTCATGGATCTTTGTGATTTCTGTGAAGTCAGGTGTTTGAACTACAGTTAGGGAAGATGTGATTGCTTCAGATTCTTTTTTTTTTTTTTAATACAGCATATGTTGGAAAATCTGCTTTAGTTTAAGTTCATGTGTACTCAGGACTTAATGCATATACTGCGTTGGAGTCAGAACTTATTTTGTCCATAACACACCCTCAGCGTAGGGCTGTTTCAGGCGTTAGTGGAGCACAGCTTACCTGGAGGCTGGCCAGCAAGGTGGCTTGCATACTGTTGTGTTCTCAGTGCCAAAGTGGACCTAACATGAAAAATGAGTTTTGAGGCTTACCGAAGCAGATGAATGAGTTGTACTTGGCAAGATGTGCAGTAAATCCATTTTAACAAATGCTGGTTATCTGAGAAAGCAGGTAAGTTACTGTAAGGTGGCATCACTTGGATAATGGAAATTTAGCCGTTAGGCTTGTACATTTTAAGACCAGTTTGTCTAGTTAAAGAGCAGAAAGTAAGTACTGTTGCGTAAAATATGCAGTCAGATGGAAAAAGAATACAAAGCTGGAAGCACAGGTTGCTTTCCTTACACTGCATCAGGATGTCAAATGCAATAAAGGGCTTTTAGCATCCAGCTATAAAAGCCCCTTTAAAGGAAATGAAGAATGTTGAATTTTTCTGATGAAAGAGAAGTTTACTGAAGCTTTTTGGAGTGTCCACAAATTTGATTTAACATTGTTAGATTAAACTGAGCAATGATATTCTTTTTGGACTCCTTCTAAGGTTAGGAAGGGGAATATACGAACTGCATTGATCTGAATTTTTATAGCACTTAAATCTTGGCTGGTATTAAACACTGACAATATCATCACTGAGTTTGACATGCAGGTATTTGTTGATGTGCATGTAAAAAGGGACGAGTAAAAGAAAAAACAATTTCTGATACTAATATTAATGGTTTCACATTAGTCAAGAAAGCTTCTTTCCTAAGGTTAGCTAGCTTGTCTTTATGTAAAGCAGCCTTGCCTTGCTTGGCATAGCTTTGGGACTGAATTTGCCGAAGACCATGCAGCCTGTCAGTACTTGAATTAGAGTGTGTTTATCTACCTTTTCACTTCTTTATGAAATGATCCTACTCATGTCCAAACGGTTCCAAGTTAATATGCGTTTTGACTTTTGCATTTGTTTTTTTCCCCTATTTATTCCTTACATCATGAACCTAGGATAGTGCATGTTTATTATTTTTGGTTTCTGTATAATCTTTCCTTAAAAACTATGTAGAATGATTTCTATTGTAGAAAATAAAAACAGTGAAAAGAAAGGAGAACTGTGTTTCAAGTGTGAGATCCTTGGCCCTCACGGAAGAGGGGTCTTCTGGATGGAGGAGGGGACTAGAGTAGTGAGAGAAAAACTCAAATGCAGCTTCCATTTAGAATTCTTTAGAGCAATGTAAATCTGTCTTTGTGTCTTTCTACAGAAGACAGGTTGTTCCTGCAGTTCTTAATTTCTTCATTTGCTATTAAAGCGTTTGCGTGCACTGTTTTGCAATAGCTAAAATTAAAAATGAGAGTATGCTCCCAAATTGTCTTCACAGAATTACAGGAGCAGCTGAAGGGAGTAAGAACAATGATCCTTACGCTGTATGTATGGAAGTCATAACCCTAATGTTACTTTGGTGTGGAAACTTCAGCACAGGTAGCTCTACTTAAAAATTGGAGGGAGTTTTTGCATTCCGTAATACCTTCTTGAACTGGGTTTAGAGGAAGAAAATAAATAATAATAATAATAAAGAAGTCAATCCTTGCAACTCATTAGCACTTGATCAGATGAAATAACTTTGAAATTCTTTATCTTTGAAAAGACAAAGATCCGTGATCATTATTTTATGAATGGATCTCTTGTTGTTTCATTTAAAAAAAAAAAAAAAGGCACTATAAAGGCACATCTTCGAAAGCTAATGCCAAGTAGTTCTAGAACTTCTTTTGGGTAGAATACAGTAAATTCCGGTATACATCAGGACTTCAACTTTCACATTTGCAACCTGTATCTTTGCTGTCATGTGTCTACGATTAAAATGGGTAGAAATAAAATCAGAGATGAATTAATTGTCAGCATGTTGTGAAACGTAATATATCAGACTGTCATCTCTTAGGTGGAAGACCTCTTTGTATTGATATCTGAGGTATCGGAGAAGACAGCAGACATCATTCATTGCTCATCTCTGATATTAAGAAAACAGAATAAGATC
Source organism: Anser anser (assembly GCF_964211835.1). NCBI lineage: Eukaryota > Metazoa > Chordata > Aves > Anseriformes > Anatidae > Anser > Anser anser. Next base: position 6,863,001 of record NC_139727.1, on the reverse strand, counting down.
GCACCAAACTCTTTAATGTATGACTGCCCCTTAGAGGAAATCTGATGTGCTCTCCAGTTACAGTTATTGTCATGTGCTCATTTTAACCGGTGTTAACATGGAGCCTATCTCTCATAATTTGCTGGCAAGTCAAATCTTTATGTACTGGACTGATAAGTTGTGACATATGAAAACATGAGTTGTCTTTTAAAAAAAAAAAAAAGGCAGTAGCACATAGCATAGTGTGTATGTGAGGCTGAAGGAGCAGGAAAAGAGCCCCTATGCTGTAGCAGTTTCTTGGTTGTTGGGCTACCTTGGTATATTTTTTTTCTACTTGATTTTTTTTTTTTGAAGCATGGAACATGTCTCTTCTCTCTAAGTAACCTTGTATCTATGAGTTCTTTGTCACTGTTGTAGCTTTCGAGGTCTTTGCAATTGTGACTGCTAGTTATTTGTCTTCTCTTTGGTAACTTGTAAGTAGGGGGGAAGCAAGGGGCCTACTTGCGCAAAATTAACTTGCAACATGGATAGGGTTTTTCCGATAATGTAAAGTCTGACTGAATTGAGTTGTTCTTCTGCCAACTCGCTGTTGAAAACTCCCACAAGTTACTTTGGTTTTGAACGGGATTCTGCAACCAAAAGTATGTGATTTTTTTGTTGTTGTTGTTAGCACTGACATCTTCGGTGAAGTTGTGTTGTTCTTGTGAGGAGTTTTCTAACTGTCAGTTATTTGTCTTTTGGTCAGGTACAACTGGTAAAGCATCATCTCCACCACCTGTAACAGACACAAGACAGATGAGCGAGAAGCTGGAGACGATACTATTTCAGCTCCGTCAGGTAACTCGAGAGAGGGATGAGCTGCGCAAGCGACTTGCACTTTCATCTCCTGGATCGACTTTTGATGACTGCAGGTAAAAATAAAAATAAAACAAATGTACATTTGAATTCAGTCTTCAGGAGTATTTTCAAGTGTCTTGTCTCCTGCTTGCTTGTAAAGCAGCAATAATATTGCAGTGCAGTTATGTTGCCTGTAAGGTACCTGCTTTGTGGTGATGTACATGTAGGTGACCATATCCAGGTTTCAGAGCTGCATGTTGGATGTCTCCTCCTGCTTTTTACAGTAGTTTTGCTGTGGGATTGAGGGGAATAGGGCTCAACTCTTTCTTGAGGAAAGCAAGCAAGCAAGTTGTTGAGGATTCCTAGGTTATGTTACAGAAAGAGGTGGAAGATTGTGTGTTTGAAGAGTTTGCGGTTTTGAAGTGGTGATTAATTGAGTATTTTGTCCATAGGAGATGAGGTCCTGAGGTTTGAACCAGTGAACTGATGTTGAGAGAATGTTTTATCATTCATTCCTTAGTTAACCTCATTAGGCTCCCCACTCTGGGATGGTTGCAAGGGATACTGTAGGGCTTGAGGACTTTTGTGTTCTGTCAGAGGGTCTCAAAGAGTTTCAGGGATGGGAGAGGAAAAGGTTGTCAAATGTTAACATCATCTGCTGAGCTTTGTGTTACTTTTTGCTCACACCAAGGAACTTCTTATTTGAAGTCAGTAGAGCTTAGGCATTGAGGATTTTACAGCTTAGAATATTGTTCTCTATAATCCCGACTACTATTAATAAAGTTCTGATGAGCTGTCCTCTAGACTGGCCCAGTTTTCTCTTTTTAGTTGTCAAATCATTTTTCTGCCAATGTAGGATTTGTATGTTGTGGAAAATATAAATGTTTACAGCTTAAAAAAATCTCATTAAAATAAACATTGTGTTTGTGCAGTGCTTGGACAGTTTGTTAGATGGAGGATGCTACTTTCCAAAAAAAAATTAAGTATTTGATGAGGTCGAAATGAATGAAGATGATTAGATGATGATTAGATGACTTACTGTTTTCCTTTAGTGAAGAAGGAAATTACTGCTCTCATCTAAATATACATCTATGGTTTGTGAAAATGTGTTGGTATTTTTCACTTTGTTTTTTCAAAACAAAGTTTTTTTTATTTTTCACTTTTTGTTTTTTCACTTCATATAAAAGTAATCGTCAACCTTCCAAGAGTTAAAGCCCAGATATTGCCAGCTACCACCCTGAATTGTCAAGTCTGAAAGACTACTGTTTAGGTGGTGACTCTGACAAGCCAAAAGGCTTTGGCTTTCCTATCTGCATGTGCTGCTTCAAAAATCACTGTACCAAACACAGGTGGTGTAGAGACAAATCTTGACACGTTATGGTGGCATGCTTAGAAATGGTTGCAGCTTGCAACACGTTCGTAGGCTGGGCTGTGCTGGTTGTGAAGGCTGGCAGTTACAAAATTGAGAGCTGTTTTCAAAAACTGGTGTTGACTAAGTCCAGAGCAATGGAAGAGGAGCCACAGAAGTGGATTGTGATGAGCTGAATCAGATTAGCACGTGTCATTCTGCTGGACAGGAGTAGGATTGCTCATGCTGTGCTTGAGTCACTTGACAGTGACTACGCACACATGTGTTGCCGTGATTAAGCAAAGATTTAACTAAACTATTTAGTGTGATCAAGGTGAGCTTTATATACTTACATTTGATGTTAGTAATTATAGTATTTCCCTTAGAGAACTGCAATACAGAGAAAACACCTAAAAACTGCTTTTGAGAAAGGACTGGTTTATGTGCACTCTGTAATTGTTGTTGTTCATGGACCTGCTATTGTAAATGAAAATGTTTTAAAGTTGTTGGTCAAGCATTGTCCACAGGAAGGTTGGAGCTGCTCTTGGCATTAGCTTTGACATCCTAATCAAATATATCTAAACGTCAGTCTTGATGTGGCCCTCATTTATGATCAGGGTGATTCCCTTGGGATGCAGAGTATTTTTAGAGTTGTTATAGGAATATCAGAACAACAGTTGGACCTCTGACCATAGCATTTGAAATTTTTTTGTATAATTTGTATCTTGTTTGAACCAATGCTTTCAAAGCAATAACTGGTGCCTCTCCTTTATTGAAATTATAATATTTTGTGTGTTCTGGTGCAATTTAGCATTATACTGTGGTGGTCTTATTTAAATGAGATTCAATCACTATGTGGTTTTGAATGGATTGCTTTATTTCAAGAGTTAATTTTTTGACTTCTGACCAATGTTTAGTTACATATCCATATTCTTGCTGATTAATAAGCCCTTGAAACAGTAGTGCAGGACATAACTGCCTTGGCAGTGCAGGTGTTCTGTTCCATGTAGATGAACTAGAGTGCGGGAGGTTACTGGTGGCATTGTTTGTTTCTCATTGTGTAGGTAGGCTAACTTTTGTATTTACCATGGTATCTTTGTTTATAGGATTTCTGTTTAGAATTATGCTTCAGCAATATATGAAATACAGGTGTGATTGATGTTAGATATGTTTAAGTTCTCACCATAGCTTTGAGGCTGACTTAAGTTATTTTTTAGAGAAAAAAAAAAATGCACAAATATTTTGCAGGAATGTGCATTTATGATTACAAGCTTAATATGAACATGTGTTAATGGAACTTCAGCTTACAGATTCAGTTGAACTAAACCATGCTTCAATTAATATTCTCATTTTAATGACTGTGGGACAGATGATGTCTGCCTACGATGATTTCACCCTAAAGAGTAATTTAAATCAATACTTGTGTTTTTAGTGATTTTGTCAAGGGTGTGAACATCTCAGGTAGTTTTACTTACACTAACTGGGGTTATATTTTCAAAGAGAAATTAACACTGCAATAGTTATGGTAATATGTCTGTAACACTGTATGAATGAAGTATTTCTTTGTACACCCATAAACAGTGAAGTAAAAACAAACAGAAAATCTTCCAAGCAAACATCGAAAAGACATCCCTGAAGATCTGACTTTATATGTTACTTTATACAAATTTGGCTTTTAATTGTTGTTACAGTATGTCAGTTGAGGAAGGGATTTTTTTTCCTTTGACTTTGTTTTTCCCAGGAGCACTTGTTCAGGGAGGAAGGAGAAAAAGAGGAATTAAAATTGAAGACCTTACTACTCTGCAACCTAAACACAAGTAGGTTGCGAAAATGCACCTTCAGATCTCGCACACATTCCCTGAGCATCTGTGAATCAGATGTGACTGCTATTTATTTTTCTGTTACTATCAGCACTGCAGCCATGCAAAACCGTTTTATTTCGATTCAGATGCCAGCTGAATTTCTGTTCCAGAATCCACGCTGCTGTTCTTACATGAAGCAAAGAGGATTGTGGTTACTTCTCAGGCAGAGCTTACAGTGAAGCCATTCAGGGGGGAGAATGTTGGCAAGGAAAGAGAGAAAGGGTGATCTGTGCAGCAGTAGAGCAAATATGATAGGAGAATAAGCAGTCAAATTAGACATCAATTAATATCTTTCTTTTCTTGTTGTTTGTCAGAGGTGTGAGACCTGGGCGATGCCATAGAGACAGCTTTCAGTAGCTTCATTCTGAAAGTAGAAAATGCATTGGTGAAAAAAATTTGAGACTGCAGAGGAAGAATAAAGTTCAGTGTAGAGTGTCTTGAAGAGTTTAGTGCTCCAGAAGAAGGTGGTATAATTCTGGTAATTTAGTTTTTAAAACGATTTCTGATATTCTAATATAAATAGAGGTGTTATGTACACTGGATACACATTTTAGACATAATATATGCTGGTCAATTGCCAGACAAGATAGGTTATTTTGGAAAACTTCTCCTCTCCCAGTTACCCTGATATACTTAAAATAAAATAAATCAAAATATCATTTGATGGACTTTTGCTTTCATGTTGTTCAGCTTACTGTAAATGGTCAAACTAGTCTAATCAAATTTTGCTGTCACAGATGCATGTATTTGGTGTCCTGTTGAGATTGTGTGTCTTAACCCTAACCCTAGCTGTGGTTTTCCTAGGGAGCTGTAGATAAGATCCTCCAGCTGTTTCCAAGATGATGAGTTCTCCCTAGTATAGATTTCCATGCAGCCCCCACTTGACTTTGGGAGCCTCTTTTCAGCCCCACTCACACTGCAGCTCTGTGCTTCTTCCTTGGAAGTCTGGGCATGATAATGCAGGGAAGCAGTGTGTTCTGTGGTTGTCAAGTGACAGTTCTGGTCTATGATAATACTGCTGCTCCATAGAGATGAATGTGGACTCACAGTACTGTTTTCATTTGATTGAGCGTTGGACAACTATCTCGTTATTAGATGCTATATCTCAGTACAAAACTGGTACAGGTTTATCTTAATTTGTGGTTGCATCTTGATGTGAAGCGGTCGCTATTTCATTTAAAGTATAATGTAGCGTAAGTATAGCCTGTATATATCCTAAGCTGTGTGACAGTGCTTATTGGATTTTATCCTAAGCTGTTATTTGACTTAATGTTCTTTTTCTGCGGTAGGCCTAGTCCAAAACCTAATCATGACTATGAAAGGCTGAAAATTCAGTGCATGAAGGCCATGTCGGACCTTCAGTCTCTGCAGAATCAACATACCAAGACACTAAAAAGGTGTGAAGAAGCAGCAAAAGAGGCAGACTTTTATCAGTAAGTACTAGTAAAGCTAGTAAAGGTGAGAGTTAACCAATCTTTGCTGTAACGTATTAGAACATGGTAATCAAACCATTATTTATATTATTTTTCCACTTTAATTGCAAGATTAATGTTTGAATGCATCAGATAAAAACACTTTGGGACTATTTGAAATGAGACAGGTATGGACTGTGTCTTATTTTGAAGAATTTGAGGTGGCAATCCCTCATGACTTGGTGGGACACTGACAAGGAAAGCCTAGTTACTGATTTAGAATTACAGTCCAGTAGTTCTACTGTCAGGCTGGAGACGAGAATATAATTTGAGAGAATAGAATTCACGATTTCTTGCATGATGTGATGGCTCTTTTGCTGACTTATGTAAGTTTTTATCACAGGCCAAGACCAGTTGTAAGCATTCATGAAAATGCAGTAAAACAGGCAGCAATTGTTGAATAATCATAGTCTGTGTTTTAGTTTAAAAATCAATCATTGATGCAAATAGGGAACTTCTATTTACTTGGGAGACAAATAAACTTGAGTTTACAAGGAAGGAGTATCAAGTATCTTCTCTAGTTTACCAGCTATTTCAAAAACGTAAAATGGTCCTATTCATTGCTTCTGTCTGATTTTTATTGAATTACGGGCTTTCATACCTGCTGGTCATCGGCTTAGAGTTCAGTTTGTATTATTCTGTTTCAACAACAGAAGAGAGTATCAAACTAGCAGTCTTTATTTAATATGCAGTAGTGTAATGTGTTCAAGTGAGTTTTGCTCTCATGCAGCAATGATTAGGTCTAATTTTGGGCTGTTACCTTGAATTCTAATTTGAATGCTAGCCTTATCATGGGTGTCTTGGTTATTTAGTTTCTAAGTGGGAATGAATATCTTTCGATAATTATGGCTTACATAATGAAATTTGGAATACTTTTGGTGGCTTTTTACCGACTTGAATGTAGTTGACTTTGTAGTTGACAAACTTTTTGTTTGTTTGTTTTTTATAGTAGGAAACAAGATTTTTCTAGTTTTAATCTGTATGTTGGTTAGCTGGAGAGGCCAAGGAGGAAGGGGAGTTAATGAGTGGGATAATTACTGTTATCTCCAGTATGATCTTTGGCTCACAAACAGTTCCTGTTTGTCTATCTGGTTGCTTTTAAGTGGCATTGATGTGGTGGTATAGGTCCATCATCTCTTCTGATGCTGTGTAAGAGTACTACTGTATATTTAAACATTTTTTATACTTATAGATTTGTTCTTCTCTGATTTATCTGATTTGTCTTGTTCTTGGAATACTCAAATTAGAAAAATCGAGTTAGTTTGATCTATTTTCTTGGTAGAAAACTCATACTTGAAACTAGTTAGTACAAGAATCTGTCTAGGCAAATTTGCCTCTAAGAGCATATTTTCTGTGTGCCATGACAGCACGTTGCACAGTCGGCTGCTGAGTGACCAGTCACAGCTGAAGGAGGACATGGATACCTTGAAGAGGAAAAACACACAGTTGGTGCGAGAACATAATCATCTCCAGCAGTCATGTGAGGAAATGAAAAGACTTCATGACGAGGATCAAAAAGAGATAACAGATCTACGCAGCCAGCAGCAGCAGGTAAGCTTGTAATGCAAATGCTAGAAGCAGTTGTAAGCTTTCCCTTTGGTAAATAAGTTAATAAAACCAAAGATGTAGTGTTGCCGGATTTTGTCTCACGTAGTCTAGAACATATTTTTTCCCCCAGTGCTGTAAAATGTGAAGCATGAGATCTTGAATGCGATTTTTTTTTCTTCTGTGGCTAGATGGAGAAAGAACAAGGGATGTAGAATATTAAATAGTATGAAGAAATTTTGATGCAGAGAAGAACTAAGTTTACGTGATGAATATTGTAGGTGACATTAAGTAGGTGGAGGAGGGATCAAAAACCTAGTTTGAAGTTGCTAAGAGATGAAAAATACTGTTTTCAAAGGGTATTTTATAGGACCGGGCTAGCTTTAAACTTGCATGCTGTTTTTCTTTTTGTTTTTATTCAAAGTGTCACAGAAAAAAAGAGTGACCATTTTTTTTATTTTTGGTGACATCTTAAACGCTAGGCCAATGATTGAACTAAGGTTGCTTATTTAGGGTCACAGACACTTGAGTTAAAACAAAGCTACAGATTGATTAATGTTTTTGAACTTGAGGCAAAAAAAGGCAATCTCTTCAGGACTGGAAGAAGCGGGCATTTCAGTACTGTGTATAATAGGCTGTCTCAAGAGCAAAGTTGCTTGCACATTCTGGAGAAAGAAAGTCAAGAGGAATAGTTAGGAGCAACTGGTGCTATCAAGTCCATCGTTCACATCTGGAAGTCTGGTCATTAAGGTAAAACAGTTACAGTAACATGAAATGGTTAAATAGAATATCCCATTTAACTGTGTGTAAGCTGATTCACAGGGCAAACTTGCAAATCAAACATGAGGCTTCAGAAGCAAAACCTATGCAAACAAAAATAATTATTTGCTAGGGTAGGAGGGGCAAAGGTCAAAGAGCAAGCTGTATTGCTGAGTAGCACTTTCGGAGGTGTTCTGGGGCTAGTGCAAAAAGGAATGAAGGTTAGTATTTGGTTGTGACCCCGTCCTCTGACAGTTGTGCTGTGAAGTGGTTTAGTGACTTCATTCAGAAGGTGGGTTATGTTCTGTGTAGCAGAAATGGCTGTTTCATGTAAATGTTCTGTGTTAACCTGGATAAATGGCTTAATAGTTTTGTGCATCAGCTTCTCAGTCTGCAAAGCAGAGGTGTAAAACCTTCAAGAGAAGGTTGTTGTATTTTTAGACTGTCTTGAAATCTGAAATTGTCTTGCAGCACAAAAGGAGGTTCAAGCATTGTTTTAAGTATTTATTGAAAGAAATTCTCACATCAACATCATGATAAGACCTTTAGAGAAAAGTATCTGTTACACTCAATGAGAAAGTCGTGTAACTCTGTTTCTTAGCATGTCCAAGTGAATAATGTTTGTTGTCTTGAAGGGGCACAAAGTTCTTTATCTTGTCTGTGCCACTTCTCATCTGAATTAGTCTAATTTTGTTTATGTTGATCTCTGAAGTGTTGTTCCATTGTCGGGCTGTAGCAAAACAGCATCTCAGTGGCCTTGGAGAGCATAAACTTCTGATTGAGTTACTCTTAGTGTGGGCTTGTCATTGATTTGCTGTTTAGCAGCTGACCAGATTATGTTTCTGCAGCTCACAATGTTTCTTGTTGCCATAGCTATCGTCTTTGGCCCATCTGGGACTATTTACTTTTCCTCATACTGGGATTTTGAATGGGAGACTTTCCTTATTCCCCTGCTTCCTGTTTATGGTATTTCTTTGCTCCTTTGTGAAATCTGTTAGCAAATTAATGATAAAATTCATCAACTTTCTGGTATATTTGTCCTTCTTTAATTATTCAGCATTTTAAACAAAACAAACAAAAAAAACCAATATATGTATGCTTTAGGCAGTGAGAAGTGGCTTGCTTCTGTGTGTATTCTCAAATATTCCATTCTCAAACCTGTTTTAAATATGCTTTGGGAAGTACTCTTCAGGAAAAACAGCACTCAAGCACATATAAATCAACACAGTATCTAACTTTATATATGCCTACAGTTCGTTACACAGAATAGTAGTATGTTCTTCAATAAGAGGCAACATCAGCATCTTCAGCTTCTCTAAATTGGTTCAGTGAAGCACGCTGGCTAATCATGGGCCCAGCTCTGTGCAAGTTATGCTGCTGAAGCTGATGAGGACGTGGAACTGTGTGCAATCAGCCATGCTGGTGAGACTCCCCAAAGTCCGGCCTTGTTCCAGGACCACTTTATGAGCAGTGATTCATTGCTTTTATTTATGTACCTTGGTTAGCTAAAGGAGACCAGTGTCAGGATGAAGAACTTCTCTTCTTTTGCCTCTGTACAGAAGCGTTTTTCTGACAGTACCAATTTGTTACTTGCTGCTTGTGGGCGGTGAGCAGCGCACAAAGTGGGCAGTCTCTGCATGGTGGCAGCTGTCTCTGGTCCGCAGGCATCCACGCTCTTCTGTGGTCAGGCACTGGTACTTACTCTGAATGTAAGACAAAAGAAGTCGAGGAGCCAAAGAGTACCTGAAAGTGTCACTGAGATGGTGTATGTGTGCATAGTGGGGAAAGTGTGTTCCAACTGTGTACTGAATCTGTGCTATCACAACTCTGCAGCAGATGGCTAAAAGACAAGTCTGGTTGAAGTCTATTTGACTTTCATTTGTGGAGTGGTTACTCTGTTTGTTAGCAACTTTTTATAAAGTGCAGCTTTTCTGTCTTTTTTTTCCCCAACTTTTTAAGACACGCATGCATACACACCCACCCACACACACCCCCTTTCAGCTAGTTGGGAACGTAGGCTAATGTATTGTAGGCTAATGGTAAGCTTACATAAATTCCTGGCACTTCTGTCTTGAGCCTTCCTATTTCTTCCCACTACATAAAGTTCAAATTTCAATTTAAAGTACAAAAAGACGAGGGGAAAAAAAGCATGACATTACCAAAAAAAAAAAAAAAAAAAGTCAGTCTTAATTTCGTGCAAGTTCTTTTCTGTCTTTTCAGATAGAAGGACTAGATTTGCTGACGTTCTTTATGGCTTTTTGTTGTTGCTGGTTATTTGTAATGCACGTTGCTACTTAACAGCGAGATTTTTTAAATGCAAATTAATTGAAACCAGGGTTCTGGTCAGACTTTATTGATGTTTAAATGGATTTTCTGTCCCTGTTAATATTTTATGAATAGCTTTTGAAACTCGAACGTTTGTGGGTTATTTTCAGATGAAATATTGCATGAATATTAAAATACATGCCTGAGTGTATGTCTCTGGGATATAGGCAGTCTGTCGTCGGTGCCACCTCGTGGTCGTTTCCTAGATTACAGCTATCGGCACGGCCACCAAACAAGTTACTTGTTGCTCAAACTAAGAACTTATTCGAAAACTATGTGAGTTTAATAAATGTTGATAGCAATTACCATTCGAGAGATGTACACATTTATGGACCCTAAATTGTGATGAAGCAGACTTGGTTCCAGTTAAAATGAAGTGGATGTAGTGATGGTTAGAGTAGCAGTAACGCTAAGGAGAAGCTCCATGTTTTCTTAATCAATAAAAAGAATGATCATTAAAATTGGTGTATTTTTGTTCTATTATTATATTCTTATACCTAGTCCTAATAAAAATATTGGACTGATTAAAACACCTTATCAATACAATTCCTGACTGAAGTTTTTATTAGTCTGAAGGTCAAGATTCTTCTCTAGATATTTCATCACTGCATTGTCTGAATACTACTTAAATACAGATTTTTTTCCTGAGGGGACAGTAGTTGTGAAAACCAAGTAAAAACAAATCATGTTCCCTTGATGAGAAGTGAAAAGATGTGTACTTATTTCTCTCTTTACAGCTCAAATTTAACAAAGTTTCTGTCTTTTTTTTTGAGGTTATGAAGCAAAACGGGTCATCAGAGATATTAAATAAGCTCTATGATACAGCAATGGACAAGCTAGAAGGTGTGAAGAAGGATTATGATGCCTTAAGGAAGCGGTACAATGAGAAGATAGCAAGTCACAATACAGATCTTAGCCGTCTAGAGCAGGCTGAGGAGGAGAACAGACGTCTTCAGAAACAGATTGACATGTTAATGAAGCAAAGGGACACAGCAATTCATTTTCAACAGCAATATTCATCCTCTCTCAGAAGGTATAATAAGTTTTTGATATATGAATACCCTGTGAAGGCAGAGTCTTTCCTAATATAGCATCAAATTTTTTCTGTGGTAAAATCTCTAATATTTTCCTAAAGTTTTTCTCTGGTATTAGTTTTGTGTGGAGTAAGTGTGTGTTTCTGTATAAGATTTTCTAGAAGGGCCTAGAAGGTGTGAGGGGGATGTTTATTTGGAGAAAATGAATTTTGTTGAGAAAAGGATTTCCAGATCAGGGTTTTGGAATTGTATGAGGAATTTTAGCCATTGTTTACCTCATGTGAAGAAGGGATATTCTGCCCTTCAAGTTAAAAAAAAAAAAAAAAAAAGGCAAAAACCAAACCATCAAAAAGCAAAATAAAACACAACCAAAGCTTTATTAAACATCAGGTTTAGTGTTCCAAGTTAACTCAAAGAGTGATGAGTCCAATGGCATATGCATCTTTATAGAGATATTAAAAAAAAATATTCAAAAAGTGCATATAATTTCCAAAGATGATCAGCAAATGAAAATTTTCTCAAGCTAACATCTGTGACATAAGAATCCCTGACCATAGGGGACTCTTGAGACAGGGCCTCAGGCTGGCAGCAGAGTTGACTGCAGCTACCTGGAGGTCTTGGTTCACCAGGAAGATGCTGTGGCTATGAGCACCACAAATGCCAAATCAGAAGGGCACAGTGTCACACCATACCTCTCTTTGGTCCTGGTTGATACTGAGCCTACAGATAACTATATCGGGTAGGATGAATGCTAATATGCAAAAGGAGTCCAAAGAACATCTATAGGCATTGAGAATATTTTTACTGCCACCGACCAAAGCCAAAAAAGTATTGTTTTCCACGTTCATAGACTTGTAGTAGTTTTAAAAGATGAAATTGAGCATAGATAATATACTTGTGAATAGCATGTGCATATTTCTGACCTAACTAGTAAGTTAAAAGAGTATGTGTAATAAGAATAAGTTAGAGAATCACAGAATCATCTAGGTTGGAAGAGACCTCCAAGATCACCTAGTCCAACCTCCGACCTGTAACTTCAGACTGCCATGGATTCCTGAAAGTGAGGAAAAGCCCGATGTATGTACTATTAGCAGACAGTGGAACCAGACTAATAATAATACATGGAGAAGCTCAACGTGTTTGTATTACGGTCTTGTGATTTAGCTCCCTTTCTTGAAAAAAACATGTAGCTTGATATTGAGCAAAGGTCAGTTTTAAGAATGTCAGGATTGATCTCGTTATTCCTGTGAACCAGTGAGCCAACTAAGTTACTATGATTGCACTTCAGGAATGCATGCTGTCTATTTGGTTGACTTTGGGTCTGGACTTCTCTGTACTGGTTACTAATTACAGAAACTCAGTCTTATGTTTTATACCCTTTCTGCATAACCAAGACTGTATTTGGTTAGGTGAACAAGAAGTTTTAATACATGTATTGAGTGGGTGTACTTCTCAGAATACAAGACTCAATGAGTTTGCAGTTTAATTATGAATGAGTCATAAAATGCAGCACTGCATTTTCCTAGTAATACCAACTGGAAACCAGTTGCTTTTAAAGAGAGCAGGAAGAACAAGACTTAGTGTCCCAGCTCTCATTTTTGAATGAGTCTGGCCCTAAGAAATATCGTAAATGTTCAGCCATTTTTCTTTTATCTATGAAGTTGTTGCAATAATACACAGCATAAGAACTCTACCAAGATGACTGACCTAGTGAATATATTGCAGATGAAACAGGCGAATTCCTGTGTGCCAAATGTTACTTTTGATGTCTCTCTCTTCATTTTGAATGTGGCTGTGGCACTCAGAAAGATCTGCCCATAGTCTGACTATACTGAAGACAAAGCAGGTCGCCCTAGTTGCTACTTAAAAATTCTATTCTTACTGCTACAAACCGTGCTACTTAAAACCTATTGATGACAATTTTTGCAATTGGTCTTTCTCTGCAGAAGGCATCTGTAAAAATGTGATCCAGCTGCCTGTATTTCCTTCTTAGGAGACAATGCAACGTAAAGCAGGACTGTGGTGTTTCAGATAGAACTTCAAGATTTCCTCAGTTATCACTATTTAATATATATATATTAATATATAATAAAATTTCATATTAATATAGCATGGCCTTCTATGGCAGAGACTGTCCTTCCTCCCTATGGTTGCTTTCCTAAAGGCGTCTGTTTTTCCACATGTTGGTCTGCTTATCATGTTTTTTTTTTGTCCTTACTCGTGACATCTCCTTGGTTTGGCAAAAATTGCCTGAAATTGCCATTTTCCTTTTCTTTCTTCCCTGTGTCCTCCCAGTGTTGTCCTCGTTTTGACTCCCAAATAGTTTGCAAATGTGTGGGTTCTTACATGGCAATGAGGTTGTTTGACATAGTTTGTCTTAAATTTGTTATATATCCTTGTATTTCTCTTAAAGTATATTCTTTTTATCTTCATGTTCACAGTTTAGAAAGGGGAAAAAATATATAATTTGCAATGTTAGGAGTCCTGTACTGCCAGCCTGATGGTCTGTTAGACTGAAGAATTTCCCGAAAGGAGCAGGGAGATGGTTTTGAAATCACTGGCAGATGCCTCAGTAATGCTATGGCAATCCTTTGAATTCAATGAGGCTTTCAAGGGAATATTTGAAATTGGGTTTATAGCTCTCCCTGGGGAAAGGTCAGGCAACATGCTGGATTAGACATGCAATCGCACTTAAACAGTATGAGGTGGGGGGAGAGCAAGTTCCTTTTCAAGCCTCATTTGTGAACTTATATGTGGAATTTCATTTCCACTTGTAAAAATGCTTTGTCAATATAAATACAGAAATTACTACCTACAAAGAAATTAAACATTTTGTGTAATGTTCAAGTACATATGCTTTCCATCTGCGTCAATCTTTTTAAAAAAAGACATCTTAAAAGATGTGTTGCATTTGAGTTTTATTGGATGACCTACTGATTAAAATGAATAGGCATGTTCGAATTACCTGTTTTAGTTCCATTGTTTGCATTTTAACTAGAAGCCTGCTTTATTTCTCCTCTAACCTGTCTGATACCCATCTTGTGGCATATATCTGGGCATGTGGAAATTGGGTCTTTTTCTGGTTTCTACATTTGTTTCTCTTCTTGCCACATGCCTGGGAGTGTGTGTTGGGAAAGGAAGTACCTGCTAAGATAATCAGAACTCAACACATCAAATAAGGTTAAGCTTGTGCTATTAAATAATTATTTTTTTTGTATTCCTTTTTTGAATAATGGAATATAATTTTATTTTTCATAATTAAAAGTAATTCTAACTTCTAGGATTTTTTCAGTTCCTCAAACAGGTTCTGCCTTCCATGATAATATTGCTAAAGCAATAATTAGTGTAACTTTTATTTTGTAGGACTGTACATTGTCTAAGATACCTACTGCAGTTGTGTTTTACCAATGGATACATTTGGTTATCCAGCACAATCGTTAATGTATATAAAAGAGAAAGTGAGGAATAAGTATCTTACTGGCATTTCTGCTTGTTTCTAGATTTGAGTCAGTACAGCAGGAACTAAACAACGCCACAGCACAAAACAAAGAGTTGCAGAGAGAGATGGAGCGATTACAGTCAGAGGTGACAAGGTTCAAAACAATGCAGCTGAAAGCAGCAAAGGATGCAGAAAAATACAAGGAAGAAAGGGATTCAGTTTTCAATGAATACCGCCTCATAATGAGTGAGAGAGATCAGGTAATCAAAGAGGTAGATAAGCTTCAAACAGAGCTGGAGCTTGCAGAGTCCAAACTGAAGAACACCTCTTCGGAGAAACGAGTGGCTAGTGAAGAGATGGAAGCTTTGAGACAGGTACTAAGCTATTGTTTTGATGGGGAAGGGAAATGAGTATACGTTATTGGTGCTAGAATTGGAAATGTATGACCAACTGGTGGAAAATATGAATGCACGGCAAAGAGGAAATTCCATGCTCACATTCCCTTACAGCAATCCGTTTTAAGTTTCCATGTTTAAATAGATTGCATGTCAGCTGAAATTTGTTGTTTGCTTGACTTAACGCTCTTCTGTGTATTACCAATTCATCCTTTTCCAAGTTAGTTTCGTAGGCCGTTTTCAAGTAATGCTGTCTCTAAAGATTTAGGTCTAAACATCCATTATTTCTAACTTTTAACAACTACTAGAGGAACCACAGGATGCCATCTACCCTGATTTAAGATGTTACATGATAGATAAAATAGCATAGGCTTTGCATTAATACATAAATATTTTTGAGACTGATATGCATATTCTTACTCATTTGCCCTCCTTCTGCCTTGCGTTGAGTTAGAGGATATTTTGAAGATATATTTCTCTTGAACTGAGGCATGCCTTAAAGTGTGTGAAACCTGAACTTCATATCTTTCAGCAGTATGTTCTTGAAATGTTAATGACACAACACTGTTACAACAATGCTGTTAAGATACCTAAAACACAGCTTGCTGCTCGGTTTCATTTCAGCAGAAATGCATTCACTTCAATGTTTGCTTTACAAATATTTCATTTGGCCTGAAAACGATAAAAGCAAATGTATTCCATTGCCTATGAATCTCACTTTACTATATTTTTCCCCACAGCATTACAACTCAACAAAATGCCCTTTATGAAAATTCAAGGCGTAGAGCTTTTTTTAAATTACACCCTTGTTGAGAGACATAGTATGGATTATGACATATGGCATCAGAGTTTTTAAAAAAGAACTATATTTTCTGGTTTTAAAAATTCAAAACTTTCCAAGCTGTATATATGCCAGCCAAGAAATTGAGCTTTTACATTGAGTGAGGTTTTTATCTAACTCTCAGTCAATCAAACTAAACCAGTAAACCAACAGGAAATTATTGATTTCATTGGAATCAGGGTAGCTATATAAGGAGTACTGGTGACAGTAGACATGAGTTCTTTCTTTGCACACCTGCTCCAATTTGTTGTATATTTTGTCATGGCACTATGAGTAATTTTCCTAAGTGCTTTAATAGGCAGGAGATGACAAATTTTAAATGGGTGTTCTCTCTGGATGACCATCTTGAACAGGTGGTTGATAGAGAACGGAAAAGGGCCTAGAACTAGAACTGGTGAGTGAGATGCTGAGAGGGGGCAGACATGCATTTTTCTTTACCCCCTAGACAGTCTCATCAGAAAGCAGAAATAACTGTTTCTGTTATGTGCTAAATAGTGTAAAATATTGGTATTAAGTTTTCTTTTTTTCTTTTCCTGTATCTGAGACTTGTGTTTGTGAACAGTTATGTTTCTGTGTCCCATTGTATTGGCTAGCAGCAGTTGCATTCAATGCAGAAGGGATTTTGTAGCTCTGGCAAGGCATATGTAAGAAAGGTTGAAAAAAATGATTCATCGAGTGATATGTTCACTTGAAATAGTATCCTGCAAGATGCCCCTACATAAGTGGGATTTTCCTATTAGTGACTAGTCCGATGCTTGCCGAATTTTACTTCACTGTGCTGTGTTCTTGTTCTGATGTAGAGCAGCTTTACGCGCAGTTACCCTGCGTCCACTGACTAATTGGGATTTGCGCATTGAGGTTGTTTTAAATGTAGTTTCTCCTGTGAAGCTTGTTTATACCAGTATACCTTTTGCATATAGAAGAACTGTAAAAGCTGCTGAAGTTGAGAAGGGGTTGATTTTTAAGCATTACATCTTGAGCAGTTACTGTGAAGGGTGGTGGTGAGTCCATTTCTTACGTAGATATTTAAATTCCAAACTAGGGATCAGATGTTATAGATTTCAACAGATGTTATAGATGTCAACACCACCACCCTCTTCCCACCAGTCATGTCCTTGGTTTGGCATAACTTTTAGCTCCAGCAAATCCTTAAGAATATGCTGTTTTGTCTCGTTGGTAGTCAGCCCTCCCTTCTGTTTAACAGGCCTGTTGAGTTTTATCCTGTATGAGGTGATTGCACTGTCTTCAGATGTGAGAACTTTATTCAAACGTATGACTTCTTTACAAATTCAGAATTCTGTTGAAACCAAAGCACTGTAATGTGTCAAAACAGTGTTTGTACTAATCAGTGCCAAATAGCAGGTGGTCCTGTGCTGTAGCATTGTAATTTTGTGCAAACGTCATAGAAAAAGACAGAGGTGAAATTTTACTACTGACCACTGGAGGCAATGGCTGCTCTTCTACACACACTTTATACCAAGCATTCTGGACTAAATTGTGGCAATACTTTTTTTTTAATCGTTTCAAAGTACTTTAAATTCTTGTTTAATGAAGGGCTTTCTGACAGCTTTCCATCTGCATTGATACTGTGGTGACTTTCATCTCTGCTGCATGTTAGAAGACTTAATATTTTTCTGTAAGTTTAGCAGTTTAGCACATACACTTGAACGCACATTTTGATACAGACTACAGTTAAGCTGTGCAAAACATTGCTTACAGTACTGAAATTTGTTTGCACTACCGTATGGGTTAGGAATTTTTCTCTTCAGTTAAAAAAAAAATCACAACTGAAGTGCTCTGTTAATTGAGATTTGCTGATATGTTTGAAGTTCACAAAGCGAGTCATGATTTCTAGTAGTTGTCTTACTCTAGCACAAAATTATCCGTTTTAATACCATCACAGCAATGTTTTAACAGCTTGAGTAACCTTTAATTAAGGTTGCTCAAGAGCAACTATGTTTGTACTGCAAAATAAAATGGTCTTCCATGTTTTAAATTCTCAATTTTATTCCTTGCAAATTGTCCATGAAGGTAGAACAGAACTGTCACTTCATTGTGTGGTGCCTTTCTCTCTTGAAATATGTGGACCCTTTCTTTTCTTTGCCTTTCAGATACCAGCTGTCTTAAATCTTCTTGAGATCAAAATATCAATGATTTCCAGCCAGAAAGAGTGCCTGTATGTAGAAGGACTTCAGCCATTGCTGAATGCTCTTAGAAAGCTGTACCATCTAAAAATGCAGCAGTCTGAAATTTAACTTTTTCAATGCCTCATTCTTACAGTAACACCTTAAAATAAATATATTATTTCTAGTCCTGCATAGTTGCACCAAGTAACCGTACTCTGAGTCAGTCATGAGACACATATGCCACTTCATGCATATCTTCTTTGTTCTGTGGTATCATTTTGCTAGACATGTTGGTGATGTTGTGATAACTGTAGCACCACACTTAATATTCTTTGCTAGTCGTTACTTGTATGTAATGTGAGCACAGTACTGTTCTGCTTCCATTTTTCAGAAAATTGGTGACCACCTCTGTAGGATTTTTAGGGTGTCAGTGTATATCCATTTGCAAAGATAAACTATTTCCTTCTGTACTTAACCTACTGCAAACAATGGATCTTGTTTTAGGAGCTAAACTCAGCTCTAGTAGAAAGAGATCGAGCAATTTGTGAGAGGAATGAGTTGCTGGAAAAATACTGTCATGAAGTGAAGGACAAAGCTGAGGCCCAGAAGGAACTTGATCAAGCTTGCAAGGATATAGAGACGGTGAAGGAAGAAAGAGATGTTGCCAGGAAAGAGAGGACAGAAGCTATCATCCAGAGAGACCATCTACTAAGGGAATACTATCAAGCCCGTCAGGTATTGCAAGTTTTCAGTTTATTTTTCCTTATTAGTTTCAAAGGGTCATTTTCATGAGACTTGATCAAGATCTGGCCGCATAGGTTATTTTCCCCCTTTGCTTAGAGTCACTCTAGAGTGCCTACATATAGAGTGCATTTCTCTTTAAGAAGCAGTGACAGAGCTTCGTATTGGCAAGAAATACAGTCAGGTTTCATATTAAGTTTGTTTTTAAAAAGAACAATAACAAGAAGCTAATATAATGTTGTAACCCCGCAGGTTCCTAGGCAGCTTATTACCTGCTGGTAGGCTTGTTGCCATCTATACTGCGTGTTGTTCATGCCTGTGACCTGCTCAGGATGTTAGTAATCTCTAATAATTGACAAAGGAAGTTAAATAAAATGACTGTAAATGTTCTAATTTGCATGCATTTTTACTATAAAGACTATCTGTTTCTGTGTATGGATAGTAACATTCTTAAAATTGATGAGTTCTTACTGGTGCTCATCCTGTGTGAGCTAGTAAAAGTCAATCCACATACAATTGTAAATGCTTTCATATAACTTAATTTGAAAATGCATAGTATCATCACTTTTATGTTCATGAAATAAAAAAAGGGATATGGATTTGTTTAATATGAAAGCAGATTTTTTTCATGAAATACGTGTTCTCTTTTTACTGAATACTAACCAACCCTTTATCAGTACAAAAAGTTTTTAGTCTTAACTGTCAGGATTTGCCAACCCTGAATGAATATTTGTGGAAGCAATTAAACCACGTTTTCCGTTGCAGTTTACTTCTGCTTATTGTGCTGCAAAATTCAGGTGTTCTTTATGCATCTGTGTTACCATTGTCATCATCTCTCTCGTTCAAAATAGTGAATGGTAGAGGAACAAGTTAGCTTAAGAAGAGTTCTTATCTAAATTTTTATCTAAAACAAGAAACATTGCAACTTTTTTGACCTTCTTCATCTACTTGTCCCTGAGTAAATAGTAGACACTAATGCAGGAAATCTGTATTATAACTGCTCATAATAGTGTATCTAATTCCTTAATGTCCTTGAAGATTTTTGTCTGATAAGCAGAACAGGATAAAAGCACGCAATGTTTTTTACATTATACAACATGAAATGTTCACTGATGTTAATTTCAAGTAAGGTTTCTTATTCATGTAGATTTTATTCCTATAAATGTGTGTCAGTGAATGAAATACATTACAGCTGTTTTTAATTTTTAACCCAAAGTTGTTATTAAGGTAAGTAGATTTTTTTCATGAAAACGTGACAATTAGCTAGTTCAGGTAACATACAGTAAAGGTTCTTTGAGTGCATATTTAAAACTGTCCTTATCTATGTTTCTTAATTTCTAGATACAAGATTCTGCTACACTAGACATAGAAAGAGCAAACAAAGAAATTGAAATGCTTCGGAAACAATATGAGGCAATGTCACAAGAGCTAAAGGAAGCTGTCCAGGAAGCAGAAGTAGCCAAGTGTAGGAGAGATTGGGCCTTTCAAGAGCGGGATAAGATCGTTGCAGAAAGGGAAAGTATACGGTAAATACATGTTAAATGGTACATGAGCGATGTTTGTAACATCTTGTGTGCTGTCAGTGCAATTCTAGGATATAATGGATTTTGCTAGCACTTGTATCAACTTCTTGGAACTTCTGCACTATCAGTTTTTTTGTTTGCTCTTTAAAGTTGAGGGCATATTACCAGACACTTTGCTTGGTCTGTACTTTAATCTTTATAATGTGTCTCCAGTAAATACCTAAGAGCATAGCAGCACCGCTACAAAAGAATAACAAATCATGTCTTCTTCTAGGCCTGATTATACTACGCTCTGTTATAGCTATAGTCTTGCAAATAATTCTTCACCTATGGGAACACTTCAGAAAAAGTACCTAACATACTTGTTACTGCACATGTAAAGAATAAGGGAAAATACTTTTATCGGATTTTTTTCTCCTAGTATAAAGATCAGAAGAAAAAAAAAGTTTTGTAAAGGGTGAAGAAAGATTCAGTAATTCTGATGAGCTCTTCCTTAAAAACTAGCTTTTTTTTTTCCTTAAAGCTTTTTCTTCTGAGTTATTTTGAAACTGTTTCCTTTACTTTTGAAGGACTTTGTGTGACAACTTAAGGAGAGAGAGAGACCGGGCTGTGAGTGACTTGGCTGAAGCTCTTCGCAATCTGGACGACATGAGAAAGCAGAAAAATGATGCTGTGCGTGAACTGAAGGAACTGAAGTATGTTATAGAAATAATTGAACTGCATGGAATCTTTGTGATTAAAACTTTGCTTCATTAGCTCTGTCTGTGAATGAGCTGTTTGTTGTTATACCTGTTGGCAGCACGATCTTTTTATGTTGAAACACTGCTTATGTTTTTAGTTACTGTGGAAATTGTTGTGACTGACAGGATTCAAACTCTTAAAATTTCAACTGTTTTATCTTACTGAGACAAAGATTTTAAAGATTGTACTGTGTAAATACACTTAAGCAATATGGGAATTTTTCATTGAAGTTGGATTAAGTGCACGTTACTTCTTCCCAACTGTATTCTCACTGTCTTTCCAAAATAATGTAAAGAAAACCCGCATTATATGTCATTTCAGTGTGTTATGGTAGAGGTTTTCCTTCTGGTGTTTATCATGCCCGATTTGTGATAAGCATACTGATGCAGCTCATCTCAGGGTAAATTATAGATGCATTGTCAGGGAGGCATGTTAGAAATCGAGCTGTGCACTATAATCATTTAAAAGCAATGCAAAAAATGTAAGGAAGAGTTAGCATGATATATAGAAAGTGAAAGTCTATTTGATAGTAGCCAAAGGATATTGCAAAGATGGAAGCAGGGGACAAATTTTTGGCACACCTTGGACTTTTGAGTTAGAATATAAAATGCAAGTTATCTCATAATTATAATGTTATGGATCAGTTTGTTTAAAAGGTTTGTCTGTATAATATTTTTCTTTCCCTAGGGAGAAGATGGAGAATCAATTGGAAAAGGAGGCCAGATTCCGTCAATTGATGGCTCATAGTTCCCATGACTCAGCCATAGACACAGATTCTCTGGAATGGGAAACAGAAGTGGTAGAATTTGAAAAAGACAGAGTAAGTCAAAGATACTAACTGGATTGTCTTGTGTATTGGGTATTTTTGAGGTCGACTGCAACATCTTGATAATATGTATGACGAAAAATAGTATTTTTAAGTTTTCTATTGCGATAGGAACCATGCATTTGTGGTAACACGTAGATAAAAACTTGACAAAAACGAGCTGTTAACATACAAACTATAGCTTTGTCTTCATACAGTATATAAGTAAAAACATCTTGCAGGATACTCGGGTACCATGTACTATCAAAAATGTTTTTTTAAGTTAAATGTTCTGTTCTTTAAATTGGTGATTTATAACAGAAATGGCAATGCTAAAGCAGGAAAAATTTAAGACGTGATAGAAACACTGATGTCTACTGTAATAGGCAAGATCAATTACTACCTGTGTACAGGATGGATGAGCTCTTTCATGAAGCTATTTCACCTACTTTTGCTTAGATTTGGTGGTTAGAAAATTTAAAATATGTTCATCATGACTACTGTTTTAGTGCAACATTGCTCTTCAGCTTAAACATCTGTGATGAAGGGATGCTAATCTCCCTCTCTGTAGAAAGAGTTAAATGCCTTTTCAACTTTGGTATATTAATATATATTTTTTTTTTTATTTAGTGTTCTAAATAACTTTTACATCCTTTTCGTATCCTAGTAGTACTTTACTCCATTTCATTTTATTTTTCCTCATTGCAGTCTAGAATTTAAATTTCACTGCTCTGTATGCTAGTTGTGTATGCTTTTCTATTTGAAATTTTTGTTTGCAGTGTCACGCTGTTTGCTAATAGTCCTTTTTGACTGACAACAGTTACAAGTGGTTTTCCAGGTTCTGTTTCAACTAAAACAGCTTTTAATCATACTTGAATTTCTTGTTGAATCCTGAATGACCAAATTAGCAATGGAATGCTTTCAAATCACATCTCTTTTATTTTGCTGCAGTACTTCGGGTTATGCTTTTAATACTCGTGCAATGTTTTTGTTCTGATGGTGCATCCCAACAGAATCATTAATACATTCCTATTTTCACACTCAAAATATTTATTATTATTATATATTGAAAAAGACAATATGAATCAAGTACTAATGCTGGTTCATCAGGACTAGCACTTG
Organism: Anser anser; assembly: GCF_964211835.1. NCBI lineage: Eukaryota > Metazoa > Chordata > Aves > Anseriformes > Anatidae > Anser > Anser anser. Next base: position 6,840,107 of record NC_139727.1, on the reverse strand, counting down.
TAGAATCTTTCCAGGACATCTCCTCCTCTTTCACCATGTTTTCCATCTCTTCGGGCCAGCTTCTTCGCTGACTTATTTCATGCAATGCCATCTTATCTATTTTAACTGAAAACTAATACTTTCATATTTTAATTATATGGAAAATTAACTGTCAAGTCCAATGTATGCTGTACCTTTGGTTAAAAAAAAAAAGTGGCCTGATGAATTTTCTATTCATCTACAGCTATTTAGTTATTATTTACTTCAAAAATTGTTCTAAATGTGTGCGATACTGAGTTCAAGAGTGTAGACTTTATCATTTGAATTTGCCTTCCCCTTTTCTTTCTGTTATAAAATTATAATAATGCTGTTGTGCCAACCTTGATTAGATACATGGGGAAATCTTGCTGATTTATCAGCATTTGAATTTCTGGGTGGAGATTATAGAGTCAAATAAGTCTACATTGTTTTATTTTCGCTTCAGCCTCACCTGTCTGCTTATGCCTGAGTTCTGCATAATTACTCAGCTCAAAACAGGGAAATAATATTCACTTCTCAACTCAAAATAGAGAGGAATAATGTTCACTTAGCTCTGAGGCTGTGCAATTATTCTATGATCTCTCCATTTTTATTTTCTAGCAGCCTCACTCTCTTCCCTGTGAACTTGCTTATTACATAGAACACCTGGAAGAATCGCAAGGATTTTAGTATAATTCTGGTCCAGTTGATTTCAAGTAGAGTTCCCTAATTTTTTTTTAAAGTGTATCATTTAACATTGAAAATAACAGTAACAAATCAGTTTATCGCTTTGGCCAACTTTTTCTTTTTTTTTTTTTGGCAGTGACCTTCCCATTTACCGAAATGAACACTAAATTAACACTTCCCACGTTAGTTCAATGACTGATTTGTTAAAGATGTTTATAATTTTTAACATTGAGAATTACCTGTTTTCGACAAAGGTTGGGAGGATGTTATCTCTAACATATATTTAGAATCACTCTCCTATAATGTTAAAACTTTTTTTGCTTTTTACTTGTGGTCTCTGCCCATACCAAAGCCTATTCTTTCTGAATTCATCACTGAGATGCAATACTGTTGTCTTAACTTTATAATTGTATTTATTTTTCTTCCGAAGTGATGCCCATTCTTGGTGAACGTACCCTTTTTCTCTCATGACACATCCAGAATCATGCCTAAAAACAGGTGCTTTCTGAAAGTGCTTTCTCCCATGCTCGACTGCTTTCTCATTTCTCTTCTGTGAAATTCCGCTAGTGCATTATTTCAGCCTTAATCTGAGGGAGAATCAATTTTCTAATGATGCAGAATGTCTAATACCTGATGAAAAAGGGAGCTTGTGTCGCAGTACAAAATGCAGCAACTTACTATAATGGATATATCCTGTAAATATAAGGGCATAGTACAAGCTTGCACTGATGCTTCTTATTAACAGACAGAGGCACGTGGGTTGGCAGTGCTGTGGAGTCACTTGTTAATAATATTTATTAGGACGATATGGACTTGAAAGCACTTGGTTTCGATGTGGCAGAAGGTGTGAATGAACCATACCTCCCTGGAGACTGTGGGATCTTTGTTACCAAAGTAGACAAAGGAAGTATTGCGGATGGTCGATTAAGGTAAGGCTTTACTTCGGAAGATACATCTTTGATTGATCATAAACTAAATATGAGCATATTGTGAAAAGTCTTCAGTATTAACTGTTTTTCAAGTTCTTCTTTTGTCATTGACATGTGTACTATATTAATGTAAGTTAGGAAATGACACTGACAAAACCAATACCTAGAAGTGTTACAGAAATTAAAAACTTTTTGACTTGTCCCTTGAAACTCCCCAGGATTTGAAATGATGCTTCTATCTTTTGTTTCTCTGTCTCTCTCCTACTCTGTTCGTTTTTTCTTTAAACTTTGAATTGATTGTTTAAATTTTGGGCAAGACGAAGGTGAGCTTTTGGTTAGGGGTCAAGTATAATTTGAAACCTGTTTCTGTTCTTATCCTCAATAGGAGGGTCTTAAACACTTTGTTCCTTTCAAAGAGTTCCTTTTAAATAAGGAGTACTCATCAGTGATTTGATGGTTTCCCTTTCGTAGTGAAGAGCAGACTAGAATTAAGTTATTGTTTTCACTTAGCTACTTCTTAATGCTTTTTAAGGAATGGATAACTCCAGATAATTAAGGATTAGCATATTGAGATATCAGCTATGTTGCATCCCTTTTCATGGATGTTATTTATGTGCAATGTCCAGATAAGTATGCTTTGGAATACTGACCTCTCTATTTGAATTTTTCTGCCAGAGTGAATGATTGGTTGCTGAAGATAAATGATGTGGATCTTACTAATAAGGATAAAAAGCAAGTTATAAAAGCTGTTCTAAATGGAGGAGGTGTTATTAACATGGTGGTTCGAAGAAGGAAGTCCTTAGGTGGGCGAGTGATAACACCTCTTCACATCAATGTTTCTGGGCATAAAGGTAATGGATATAAAGGCTGGATGTAAATGGTACATGTTCATACAACCAAAAATAAAGGTACATGTTCTGAGCCTTTGTTTAAATCCCATTTAACCCGTTACTACCTCCTAGATAGGCATTTGAATCAATCGTATCTAGCAAACTAGGAATTGAGCATATTGATGATAGGATTCTTCCTTAAGTACCTTGACCTTTGTTTTCATACTTAGTTCTATTTGACTAAAACCATCAGTCACCCCTGATTATATTAAATATTGGGATGCTCCAAATCCCCATTTTCACACAGCGTTTTCTTATTTCTTTAAAAGGAATTTCAGTAATGGAGAAGCTCATTTGGTTTGGTAGTTACATTTCTTTCTCATGCAGGCAGGTTATCATGCAGTTATTTGAGCAAGATAATTGAACTGCAGGAGTACATTCATGTTTATTTTGTGAATTTCAGAAAGTGGGGTCAGCCTAGAAAATGGAGTATTTGTTGCTGCTGTTGTGCCTGGAAGCCCAGCTGCCAAAGAGGGTTCCCTTTCTGTGGGAGACAGAATAATTGCTGTAAGTCTAAATACATTGTTTTTTTTTTTCTTATGAACTTCCTGTGAAACAGAAGAAGATAACTGTGGATGTACGAATGAGTAAGTGCTGATGTAATCAAAAAAATGTTATTAAATTGCATCTCTACTAGGAATAGAAAAATTTATTCAAGAGACCTGGCTTTTAGTGGAGAACAGGGCAAGGTCAACCAGACTTAAGTCATACATGCATGTAGAACTAGTATTTTTCTTGTCTCAGAGATGGTACATTGGTACATTAAGATGCTCCCCACCTGCCATTTTGGTTTTATCTATCTCTGTTGTGATTTTTTTTTTACATGTAGATCAATGGCATTGCACTAGATAATAAGTCACTTACTGAATGTGAAGCTTTGCTACGAAACTGCAGGGATTCTCTTACCCTGTCACTGATGAAGGTGAGTAAGAAAAGCTCAATTTGCAGTTTTCTTGAACTTTGACAGACTTGTCTTAGTTGTTAAGGGAAGTGTGTGTTAAAAATGAATATATCACCATGGGAAAGTCTCTGCTATAAATAGGGCCATCTGGCTGTATTTCACTGGTAGTACACTTAATAGTTATTTCCAAACTAAGGCTGTTGTGGCATCTGGTAGGAAACAAAATTTATTTGTTGTTCTTCTTTGTCATTTGTTTGCTGGTCACGTGGAATGACTCCTAGCACAGTTGCTTCTATTTTATTGCTTTCTGCTTCAGAGCTGCACCAGTTCTGTGCATGGAAGATTAATTGTCTCCTGACTACAGAAAGGTTTACTCTTAGAAGGAAGTTGCACAGAAAATTGAACTCTGTCTGTCGTCAGGGATAAGTACTAGGCTTTCTTTTTCAAGGTTAATGTTATAAAAAAATATTATTCTGCTCAGCTTGTTGGGGTTAGAATCCCATTATATTGGGCCTGTCACACCGGTTTAGTCAGTGACAATTCCAGCTCCAGAGAGACTGAGTTTTTAAGAAACTGTAAAGATAAAATGTGTGAAGCGCAATGGGCAATGAAAGATGATTGCAAGCACAACCTAACAGAAGTATAAGTAGAATGGAGGTCCCTTTGCAGTTAGTTTGATGCATCCACTTCCATGTGGAGTTGCTCTTCTGGGGTTGTTTTAGAAATATTCCAATTTTGGGGGGTCTTTATTTTATATGACGATCTGTGCTTTAAATCTGCAAGTTTTTTATTAAAGTTTTCCCAACATTATCTATGCATATGTACATCTATATTCAGGTTGAGGTAAATCAAGGAGGCTAGAATATGCCTCATACTAAACAGAAATCAGCTGTAAAAATATGGTTCTGTTTTTTGTTTTAGGTTTTTCCTCAGAGTTCATCTTGGAGTGGTCAAAATATATTTGAAAATCTGAAGGATTCAGAAAAAATATCAAATTGTAGGGTTCATGCATCAGAGATACAAGCCCAAAACAAAAGGAATCTTAAACTCAACAGCTCAACACAAACTGACATTTTCAATCCAGACATCATGGATGGCAAGAAGGACCAGAGTGATCAGGGCAGTCGTTCATTTTGTGATCACAAACCCTTCCCTAATAATACCTTACGAGTAGACTCTCACAGGAGCACAATGCACAGTTGCCACAGTAATTCAGAACACAGTCTCAGTTCCTTCAGCCCAGAGGCATATGGGGACCGAGGCTATGGAGTTGTTGACTTGGACAACAAGAGGCTGCCTTATGAACCTACGGGAACCGACTGTATGATGGTCGAGACCACATTTGACAAAGGACATGGTGCTAAGCATAGTGGTGGTACCTGGCCAAAAGTCATGGTTAATATCTCAGCAACAGAAACAGAAAAGTTCTCTGTTTATAAAAAGCCAAAACAAAGGAAATCTATTTTTGATCCTGATACGTTCAAAAGACCACCAACTCCTCCGAAGCTGGAGTACCTTTCTCCTAATCAGGTGACGGGACATTCACCTCAGCCATCAAAAGCTGAAGTGGCTTCAACTCCTCCAACCCCTCCTAAGAGAAGTGACTCTATCAAATTTAAACATAAACAGCAGGCAAGCTCTGCATCTGAGTCTACAGTAACAACTGGATCACCACCCACCAGCCCAGCCACTGCCCAAGCTCCGGTTTCCTTGGCACTTAAGCAGGACTCAGCTACTCTCAAGGGGCGCAGCAGAAACACTGGGCATTATTATCGTGATGAGGGAATTGAGTGCACTCATCTGTCTTCAAGGAAATCCTGTGAAGATGACATTGGCTTTCAAAGAGTTGAAGAGCCAGAGATTAAAAGACCAAGGCCAAAATCAGCCCCTGCTCTGAGACATAAAATGACCCCTGTGCCCATTCCTAATCCTGCCCTTCAGGTAGAATTTTCATATGAAGGTTTCTGCCTTTTGTTTCAATATGAGTATTTTCAGAAGTGTGGTTTTGGGTAGCCAGCTGCATACCTTTACAGGGGAAACATAGCCCGTTCTCAAGGTCCAAGTCCCCTGAGACTCACTTGTCACTTCACAGTATCAAAAAATACAAAGTCACCTAATAGAATGATAGGTTTCTGTTTAGTGGCCACATCTTGACTTTTAATGCTGCTTGATGGAGGATCAGGGCTCTTTCTGGTATGTTTTTGACAACATGAAATAAATAAATAGAAAGAGACAGTCTTAGAAAAGCTGAAATTAAAGCTTCTGAGGTTTTACAAAAATTACATTGGCACACTGTAATGATTAGTGGAAAAGGGTATACAATTCAGTAGTGTTTTTTCTAAGTCTTTCTATATGTCTACATGTCTGTAAATGTAATCTCAAATTGATAGGGCATTAGGCATGTCACATTGCTAAGATAGATCGTTTATAAAAATATGATTTAACATCATTATTCAAAATAGGACTATTGTTTGTTTGAATAAATCTTATTCTGGAGATGGTGTGTCATCTCTTTCCAGATTAGGTAGAGAAAAAATTGTGCGTGGTCTAGGAAGACTAGCCTATTTAGCTGACCACATTATACAAAGTGGTGTAATTAGTAATATAGTTTCAGATCCTTCATCTTGGTTTCTTTCAGTTAGAAAAAATATTACCTGTATTTGCTACCTGAAGGCTCAAGTTTCAGAGTCACTTCTCCTTGTATTTAACCAACATCAAAATGACTTAAAATGTCATTGTCATATCCTTGGCCTTCCCTCCTCCCCGATACCTGATCATACCAGAATAATCATACAGATATTGGTCCATGGTGAAAAGAAATGTATAACAGAATTTAACAGTAATAGTTACTGTTTTTTTTAAGGTTACTCGATGCATTAGCATATTTCCATTTTTGGGGTTAGATTAACATCAAGTTCAATGATTTTTTTCCCCCTTCTCTAGTTTCTTCTCAGTCTCAAAGACAATAGGTAGAGCTTTAACTCTACAGTTCTTATCTAGAGAGCAGTGGTGGTATTCTGCCTCAGAGTAGACACCAATAGCTCTGAAAATAACTTTGGAATGGTCTTTGTGCACTAGGACTACATTAGGTTGTGTGACAGTAGTGTATAGTCTACATGTATTCACTACTGAAGTAGTGTCTATAATATTTAAAATATGTAGATAGAACATGTAATGTAGCTGAACTTGTAGCCATATTGAATGGCATCAATTACATTGATAGCGTGTGTATATGCTGTTAAGTTTGTGTGGTTTGGTAAAATAGTAAGTTCAAGAGCATTTTCATCCCTGAGTAGCAGGTAGTACGGTTACTAACACACCCATGGTATTATTCAAGTGTTGGTTCTAAGAAGGATTCTTTTCACTTTATAGTCTTCATACTGTCAGTAGCTTTGTATAATTAAAATACTACTTGGATTTAAAAAAAAAAAATAAAAAATTGTAACCATTTTTCACTTATTACATCCTTTAATGTCGTGCTTCTATGTCGTGTGTTTCAAAATACGTAAACTCTGCATGCTGAACCCTGAACTTGTAGCTTCGTAGCATCACTGTCAATATCTGAGCTATTTTCATGTCTCTTAGCTCACCAGTGTCTATTTATTATATAGAGAACAAATTGGCATGATTCCTCAACCTGAATTGCTATGTTGAGGAGAGGTTGCTCCACATATATCTGACAGTGCAGGCTTAGAGGAAAACAGTTTCTGGCACGATAGCCAGGTGTCCTTTGGCAACACTTGCAATAATGTCTAAAGGAACAGAATGAGATCTACAGTTGAATATCCTGTGAAAACAGTAATAAAAAATGTAACTTAAGTGTACTGTTCTGAAGGAAAATATATCAGATAAGTTGCAAATACGGGCCTAAAAAGATGACAAAATAATATATAACAGCAGTGTGCAGGAAGAGGAGTTAATAATATCAGTGGAAGATAAAATGTCAGTTCTTGTTACACCTTTAAGTGATGGCTAGCACATTGTGGAAGGACATTAGGAAGTTTGAAGTTGCTTACTGCCTTTGGAGTTCGGGTATTTTCTTCTAAATCTCCAACTGCCTGTAATCAAATTCTGTGTTTACGTAGGTGCAGAAGTATACTCCAGCCAGTGAGGAGCATCTGTCTCCAGAGCTACAGGAATGGGCACCATATTCACCAAAACGTTCTGCTAGGCACAGTGATGGCTTTGTGTCTTCCACCTTATACACTGGAAGCATGTCATCAGGTGCGTGACACTGATGTGGATGGCAAGATATAAAGTGTCAGTATGGTTCTTTATGCTGAAGTCACAGATATATCTAATGTGACCTGTGTTTCTGATATTCTGAATAATAACTGCAAAATTTCCCCCTCTGAATTATTTTATTCCAGAAATATGCTTAGTTAAACTACTATATTCTAAATATCTACCCTGGGATTAGATAAGAACTCAGATTTACTTCCTAGGAATGCCCCAAGGAATCTGTCCCTATCAGTCAGGATAACTGAGGAACAAACATGAATTGCAAAATGTATTTTTGTAGTCTGTTGTAATCTCAGCATGATGTGTTGGTTTTCTGGACTATAAAGAAGTAAAATCTGTTTAACCATGAAGGAAACTGAACAGCTCCTGGCTGAAGGATTTGTTTCATCTATTTGTGTGCAAAGGAGTTCTGAATGTCTTAGTGGTGAACGAGGTATAGCCTGTACGTTAGGGAGACAAATGAGATGTCCAAGGTTTTTGAAAGTGAACAGTAAGTGAAGGCATCCCGAGTGTTGGATGCTCAACTTCTGAAATATTTTAAAGCAAAAAAGAGGTGGTGTTCAGGAAGTATTATGTATCAAACTCTGCCTATTGGAAATAAAATGCTTGGAATATCTCAAATAGAATGCCCAAATTGGTTATAATCTTATTCTGTCTTAATAAAAGATTAAAAGTCAGTGTGTTTGAGATACTGTTGAAGTGGGGACTCAGAAGTAGCTCACATGTAAAACAGAAAACAGTTAACTTACTGTCTCTGTTAATCAGTTGTTGGTATTGAATTTAGAATTGTTAGCTGGTTTAAAGTTGGCATGGGCTAAGCAGAGTGCTTCAGGAGCTAATGAGGCTATTGTATGCTGGTTGCTTTGAACTGGTCAAGATGCATTTGGTTAGACCTGGTAAACTTGTGGCCAGATGGATTGTTCAGTTTTCAGTGCTCCAGCAGTTGCGTATGACACTTGATGTTCAAACCAAGACAATATTGATTTTTATGAACTTACTCTCAGTTCTTTGCCAAGTCCCAAGCTGCCACAGGTTCTAGAGTACTTCTTATTGGAGACAATGGAGAAGGTAATGAATAGTGTGTGTAGAAGAATGGACAGCTTCAGACTGTCTCAGAAGACATACTCAAGAGTGTCTCAGCTTAAAGAAGCTTCTGCTATTTGGTTTCTGTTGTTCTTTTCTATCTCACTTTCCTTCTCACTGAGAGAGAGCAGAAAACTATCATAAGTTTTTTCTTCCTAAAATAGTCATCTTGTCATGGTATCCTTGATTGCATAATAACCCAATCAAGTCAAACCTACATTATATGGTATGATTCTGTCTTGAAACGAGAATAAGTTTTTGCTGTTGTATGCTATGCTACCAACTCACTGAAGAGGGTATTGATCAAATAGATTTAGAATACTGAAGGATGAGTGTACTTGAATGAGCAGCTTGAGTAATAACTCTTTTGAATAATAAAATAATGGAATACTACAAGCTAAAGTCATAGGACATGTCAAAAGTGGGAGTCTGAACAGAAACAAGATGATTTTAGCTGTGCATAGTTCAAGTACTGAATAAAATCTTGACTGTATGGAGAGAAAAACAGGCTCGTTGTTGTATAAAGAAGTTTAATATTTGAAAATAGATGAAATCTTGTAGTTAGCAGTGCATTTGAAAAGGATGTTGAAAATTTTTTGTTTTGTAATCCAAGGCACTTTATTATTGACTCATTACAAAATTATAATCCAGATTTTATGTATGTACTACTTAAAAGGTGTTTAATGATACTGAGTATTCTTCTCTATGCTAGTAAACTTAGAGATTCATGTACATATATGCAGAAATTAAATATTTATATAATTACATATTATAAATATAATCTGTAATTTATATGCTGTTAATTTTAGTAAGAATGTCTTTCTATCATCTTAAACAGGTACTGTACCAAGAAGCTTAGCACCATGCCCTGCAGTAACTGCGGTCATGAGAAATCCCATCTATACTGCATGGAGCCATAGAGTTCACACCAACAATTGCCCATCAGTCGCCAGCCAAATATGCCATCAACATCTGCATCCCAGGTATTTTGAGCGTGATATCACCTTAATACTTATTTACATTAGGATGAAATTGTTTCTGGTAGTTGGTTTATACAGTGCAGAGTGAAAGACTGCTGTTGTCTGTTATTTTGACCCAGACTTCTCAATACCATTATTACATAGAAATGATGTGCTAGTTGCTTTCACCTTGCTTTCAGCAACTGATGTTTTGGGTTTCTGTCCTGTTCCATGGGCTAATATTCAGTAAGAAGTTACTTGTTTTAATGAACTAATTCATATTTTTTCTTTATCAAAACAAAATAAGCCTCTCATTTCTTTTTTCCTTTTTAAAGCAGTTTAGGCTCTTTTCTCTCACTTGTCTTAATTCATAAAGTAGTGGGGCAATTAGGAGGTGGGAAGGAGGGGAACATTTATTTTACTCAGGATAAGGATAATCAAAATTGTGTGGCCATTTACTATTTGCTGAGATGCTTTGCCTGGTTCTGACTGTTGCCCTATTCTTTGCTTTTGATGTAGTGCTCAGCATCAAGGTCGTTTGAGTTTGGACCTAAGTCATAAACACTCCAATGATTACTCTGAAAATTCACGTACAAGAGCATCTCATGGCTCAAATTCCTTGCCATCCAGTGCAAGACTTGGTAACTTGCTTTTATGATTTATTTCATGTGACACTCCTGCCTTTTGGAGAATAGTAATGAATGGAAAATTCCTTAAGTACATGCTTAATGGGATTGTTATAGCTGGCAAAGCCTAAAAGGCTTCCTGTTTATTTGCGTCATATTTCCAGTTTTATGATTAAAGGTCTTTCCTGGAAGTAGCCTTGTTTAATTCACCCTGTATAGTCTTTAAAATATTATTTGTGAGTGATGCAAACTTGTTCTTTAGATGCCTCTTATTATTTGAAAGTATTCTCGTAAAGGTGTGGGAGGCCTAGTGACAGTATTTTTGAGATTCAGTGAGGTGGAGAGGTGAAGAGAGAAGGAGAGAGCCTGCAGAACAAAGAAATTATGACAAATGGCCTAATGTAAATTGTATTGTTGGAAGATAAGTTACAATTATGTTTACTTGATTGATGTTTAAGATTGGTTATGCCTGTCCTAATAATACCAAAGAAAACATATGCTTTATAGCAGTAATATTTAACATTGTAGAATTTCTTTCATTTTAAATTATGTAATACTTCTTTGTGTATGTGTTCTTGTGTTCCATCTGTGACTGCAATTGCATTTGAATAGAGCCTGAAAGCTTTGTAGGCACAACAGAAAAAATGGCACAATAGTTTGGAAACAGTGTCAAGAAGTTATGCATTCATCTAAGCAGAATATAATCAGGATACTTTAAATACCTTTTGGAAAGTTTCATGGGTTCTTAGTAATCTCAGGTATTAGTTTCTTGCTCAGACTTCAGGTTAAGCTGCATTTCTATTAAAAAATGTTTTGAATATTTTTCAATCAAGAATGGAAGGTTGTTGATATGTTGATATATATGTTGATATATATGGTATATACTGTGTATGTACACACACAGTGCATGGCTGCATTACGTTGTTTGTACTCACTATGTAACCAAGACCATTAACAAAAAGTATGCTGTATACGATATATATTCATAATCATCAGTGCTTCTGCAGAAATTTAGAGCCCCTTTTAGTGTTTGGTGAAAAATTAGTCTAAATGTATTTTTTATTCAATGTTGTTGCTTTTCAATTTGTAAAATTGTAATTTTTCTCTTGTAAAAATAGGTTCTTCAAGTAACTTGCAATACAGAACAGAACGAATTAAGATCCCTTTAACACCAAGATATCCAAGGTCCATCGTGGGCTCTGACAGAGGTGAATTATTTCATAAATAATTTTAGTTGTAATATTGTAAGTATTGCTAATCCAAAGCCTTTGCAGTTGCTCTATCAAGTTGCATGAAAATCTAAATATGACAGTTTTATGAATGTTACAAAACTTGTATTTTACAACAAAAAAGGTAAAGAAAAGAAACTTTATAATGAAAGGTGATTCTTCTGTTAGTTGATTCTAGAACACAGCAAGAAAATGTGCACGAAAAAGTAAGGGTAAGCATAGCTGTGTGTTTTATGGTTGTAATTTTCTTCAGGAATGATATCTTAAATGTTTTGACAGTGAAATGACCTGCAGTAATATTTTTTATTTTTTTTTCAATTCTTTATATTATTTTGTATGCTATTGCATTACAGATGATAAATCATGTTTTTAAATCCAGTGAAAAAATTTTAGTAGTTCACCATATTTTCTGTTGAGCAATTTTTAATATATCATACTAATACCAGTTGGAGTGCACAAGAGCTTTAGAATTCAAAATTTGATTACAGTAAATAGCAGCTGATTGCTACCATTATTGCTCAAATATTTTATAGCCTTAATCGATTGTATGCAATTGTTTTCTCTAACCGGGTAAATGTAATTATTGCAAATGGCTTTTGTTTGTAATAAGTAACTTTAGATTTATTTTCTGTAGCTTTGTCAGAAGAAGCAGATGACTGAATGTTCTTATTAGGGAACTTGTTTAGTAAATGTCTCGAGGGTGCAACAAGGGAAAAGATTAAAAAAAAAAAAAATCCAAGTCAGGCTTGTTTAAAATTGCAGTCTTTCCTGTCTTTGTGTAAAACTCATGCTGGGGTTTTGTTGGTGTTTTCAGGTGTTTTGTAATGCTTCTCATACACAAAGGAAAAGGCAGTAAATAAATATTTTATTTGAAACTAAACCAACATATTAAATCTTAATTTTTACTTTACTGTTTTCCATTATTTTTCCTTAACTTGGAATGCTAAGTGTTTTCAGACATGCCCTTGTATGTACCCAGTTCTTTATGGTGAGAATGGAAATATTTTTATGCGCACATATAGAAGACATACTTAAGATATTAAGGAAAGCGAGTTTGCACTGTCTAATGGTAGTTACCGAAGTTAGGAAGCTGGCTCCCTAAGCTCATTTGATGGCTAACAGAGTGCTAGTGAATGGTGTGGTCGTTATTTGTGTCTGATGTGTATGGTGTCTTTCCCTATGTCTCTGTAGATCTTCCGAAGTATGACAAATGCAGGACACTGAAACCTGACTTTGATTGTTGTTTTGTTTTTTTTATAGGCTCCTTGTCACACTCTGAATGCAGCAGTCCCAGCTTGATAACTCCTCCACAGTCACCTCTTAACTTGGAAACATCTTCCTTTGCCAGCAGCCAATCTCAGAACTCCCTTTCTACTTTACCTAGAATTTCTATTAGCCCAGTATCTGTTGGAGAACGTAGAAAAGATAGGTAAGGTCCCCACATTATTTGTTTTTAATAGGAATGTGTCTGAAGAAATCTTGTACATTTATTGGGCCAGAAGGAATATGAATAGTTAGTTTAAATGAAAAATATAAAGATACAGAAAAGCATCTCAGGTCCTGTTACTTAATGTTTTTACTTTCTTAACGAAGTATATAAAAGATCTTTGTTGTTTTTTTCAAAACCTAAGTCTTAAGTTCAGAAAAGTAATGAATTTCATAAGGATTTTATTTTTTCATGGTAGATTAATGGCCACACCAAATGCAAATAGTCTAAAATGGAATATACTCCTTTAGCTGAGCTACCTCAGATGCTTATTAATGGTAGGCCTCATCTATACCCTAGAAAATAAAATACCTAGTAATATTTGATAGCTAAATATCAGCTGCCTCAGTATAGCAGAATATGCATTCTAACCACTGTGCCTTGATTCAATTCAGCCAGATGAATAAAAAGAATAAACTAACTGTGCAGGAATATATCTATATGTACAGACTCTATTTTACTACTGTGACCATGATTGCTTTGGTTATACCTGGACCACTACTAGCAATAGCGTTAAGTATATGCGTAGCTGTTTGTGCAATTTGAACCTCATATGATAGTTTTCTTAAGATCATGAGCTTTGTGTTGTAATGACTTATTATCTCATGATGAGTATGTTCAAGATGCGTTGTTTTTGGTATCGGGCTTGGGCATTTGATTTCATTTTATTGTGATCTGGCTAGACTGAATATATGAAACATTTTGCATGAACTCAAAGCATTGAACAACAAGAAGCAAATCTGAATCAGGCTTTTATTTACACTGAGGCAGCTGAATGCCACTCAGGCAGTGTATGACATACCGGGAACTATGGTGTGTTGGAGTATATTATATTTATGTGTACTTCAGGACCCCTTTGTATTGCATGGCTTTTGTAAAAAGACTGACCATAAGAATGTGAACAAAGTAATAAGGATATTCTGTATTCTAAGTTTGCTGGTAGTAATAAAAAGTTATTCATAAAATGTTATATGAAACTTTTTTGTCTCGTTTAAAGAATCTTTGTTATTGTAGTGACACTATAGATTGTGTGCTCTGTTACTTTGAAAGGCAATATAAAGAGGTCTTTGTGGGTTTTCATTCTTTTTTACTTCGTTGTGACTTCTGTACTATGTTTGTTTTCTCATATAAATGTTCCTGTAATTGTCAATTGCAAATTCAAAGTCAGAATTTATTTTCTTCACCTGACTAATTATGTTTAGTGTTCAGCAGCAAAGTTAGATTTTTGACATCCCTACAACTTTTGTAATTGTGAGGACGTTCTAATGTCTAGGAATTAACAACTTCTATTAATGGTGATCAGAATATTGAAGTACAGTCAGGTGCCAGCCCCTCAACTCTTGCTGTACTTGCATATAAACAGTAGTATAAATGACTTTCCCAGTCTAAAAAGGATATGATTTTGTTCAGAATAAGCAAAACAAACCAACAAAAAAGACAAAACACAAAAATCGTTCCTAAAATAGCTACTTGGCTAAATGAAATATTTTAAGCATATGTGAGATGATGCCATGTTAAATGGTTATTTGGTCTTTCTATCCCTTCTCCTCCCCATAAAATATAAGCAATTTGCTTGGCATTTCCATATAATATATAACACAGATTTTAAAAAAAAATCTGTTGTGTTCATTTTTTTAGGAGAACAATTTAAATGAAAATGAAAAGAAATCAGATTCATTACTTTTTTTTTCTAAACATCATTTAGTGATTGTAGCAGGCAGTCTGAATATTATAAAAGAGTGCATGTCACTTGATTTTAATTACGCTGCTAATCAAGTAAGATACCTTTTTAATGCTGGTTTATTTTATTTTTGTTTCCCTACTATATGCATTACTAGTTATCTTTCATTTTGAATTTGCTAGAGTTCTAAGACATGATCCTGTGCAGTTTGTATGGGCTTGATTCTTAATCATTCCAATGCAAAACAAACAAAACTGAAAATGCATGTGGTAGATGGAGGCAGAAAAATACAATAGAGCAGAAAGGTGTAATTTTAGTTCTCAGTGAGGTGATAGACCTTGATAGATTTTGTTTGGGCCCATTAACACGTAATCACGTTGATATTAAGAGGTTTCATATAACATCATAATTTACATATTTTACTCCGCTTTTTTATCTTCATTACATTGATAGACAAGCTTCAAGGGCATTACTGCTAATAGTGATGTTGATGTTAAAAGATTCAGGTCCCAGAGTTGCATACTTATCAGACAGTTTGTATATTTTATACATTAACAAGGTGACAAAATATTATGCCCAGCTGCAGAAGGCTACCAAATGTTTACCTTCAAAGCCTGTAACAATAAGCATAATTTATGAAGTAATGTCCCCTTCCCTTCTCTCACCCCCCCCTCGCATCCCCCAAATCCTGGTCTTCCCAAAGATACCTTTCATCTGTCACATTAATAGCAGTGAGTGAAGTGCAGTTAACGCGGCAGGATTTAAATAGTTTGAACAGTATGCACAATTCAGAGAATCTCTAAGTGATATAATGAAGAGTTCAGAAAGAAGACATTCCAATTAATGCATGCCAGAAGTAGTATAATGCTATTAAAATTGTGTACTAGAAGGGCTGCCAAGACCTGCTGTCACCAGTAATGTGCTCTAGACACCCTCAGGTACGTCTGGTACCTCATCTGTTTCATTCTGAACTAGCTTAGCTGTTAGCACCTGGTGATGCCTTTTGCTGTATAGATACCATTGAGATCATTGTAATATGAACCAGCACTTTTTAGGATGCTTCTGTTTGTTTATACGTACTGTGGAAGGGACTAGCTATGTTTGTATGGGTGGATACTTCCCAACTATGGGGGGCGGACAGGGGAACGCATCAGGGTTTTATTTCATATAATCCGTTCTTTTGTTATACTTACTGGTGTTGTATTACTGTATGTCTTCTTCTAAGTGTTCTTCTCTTCTCAAATCTTCTGCGTCTTTCAGATATCTGTTCCGTAATAGGTCTTTTCTGAGAATCCCTGTGGCTCCTAGGCCTAGGTTCTCATCACTAAGGAGTTTGAGGTTGGCCTGATATAAGGTTGTCCTTCTCAAGCAGTATTGCGCACTTTGTGCTATTTTACGTTTGGATAATTGCCCTGAGGAGAATTTGCATGGTAATTTTAATACTACCATGCAAACTGCTGTCTTAATGGCTTGGGTTTGCAACTGCTTAATTTTCATTACTAATTTATGTTTCACTGCATACAAATACAAAATCTGATATTGTGCATTGTTATTCCTTGGTTTACTACTTCATCATTTATGATGTTTATTTTTATGGTCAGTAAAGACTCTCAGCATTTATAAGTAACATACCCTTCTGGAATATCGCTTGTAAATTACATATTATATATAGTAGTTAAATTACTTTTATATAATATGGGTCTGGAAGTTTCTTTTCCTACCAACTTCTCCACCATACTATTTGTAATTCATGTTTACCATAATGCTTTAGACCAGTTGTGTACCTGGTATATGTTTAGTTCTGCCACCGTACATTGCATGGAGTTAAAGGAATGCATTTACAACAGTTGACAATACTTTTTTAAGTAACTGTTTAAACTTCTTTTATTATTGCAATTCAGACAGGCATAAAATATTGCATGTAAATCTCATTGTTATGGTTCAAGTGCAATTTTTTCCAAATCAGTTTTAACTATCTCCTCTAAAAGGCCCTACATGGAAGAGCCACGTCATGTAAAAGTGCAGAAGGGTTCTGAGCCACTAGGGATTTCCATTGTGAGCGGAGAAAATGGTGGAATATTTGTCTCTAAAGTAACAGGTGGGAGCATTGCGCATCAAGCTGGCCTTGAGTATGGTGATCAGTTACTAGAGGTAATTGTTTGCTTACTATTCCTTTGGTTTAATGATTCAGTTCATATGAGTCCAGCAATAACTGCCTTTCTTAAAAGACTATCTTGTGAAAGTTTGTCTGCTGTGAGAAATAGCAGAGGTTATTCTTTCTGTATTGTCGTAGTCCAGTAATTGTGACTGTTAGTGGCTTTTATCAGGCTTTATCATAAAATAATGTCTTTTGATGATAGGACTGCTTTGCATCTTATATAGATATTCTTCAAATTAAAGTTAGCTAGTTAAGTTGCCTAAAACAAAATAGTCCTAAAGTCAAACTTCACTCAACTTATGAGTCTCCCTCATAAGGAGAGTAAATACTCAGCGTTTACTGAGTTTTGTGCTGCTATTGTGCTGTACCTACACCTGAGATAGCTGGTTTAAGAAATACTCAGGTAGGCTATTAGCTACAGTCACGTTTTGGCATATGGCGTTCAATAAGTATGTAGAGGAACATTATATGAAGTACAGAGTCACTTTGTAAATGTATGTTAAAGCATAGGTATGTTAAACAGTGTGCGGATGACTTAAAATGGACCTGAACAGGATTATGGATCTGAATTTACCTTTCAGTCCTGAATTTTTTCACATCAGTCATCTGAACCAACTTTCATTTAATCAATGATAGCAAGTCGTAACACGGTTCAGAATACTTATGTCTTTCAGTAGTAAAAGGATTTTAAACTCATGGTTAGGTTACCAAATAATAAAATTAGTGATTCCTTCCGAAGAGTTTAAACCCTAGGAATCATTGCATGGCAGCTCTTCCATACTTCCGGTTACTCCAGTGGGGGGAAAAAAAATCAGCATTTAAATATTAAACTAATTAGGAGACAGAAAGAATGGTTTTGCTAGTTCCCGTTTTAAAACTTTGTATCCTGGTTTCTGTGTTTTTTTCATAGTTTAATGGAATAAATTTGAGAAATGCTACAGAGCAACAGGCTCGACTAATCATTGGACAGCAGTGTGACACCATTACTATTCTGGCTCAGTATAACCCACACATGTATCAGCTTGGGAATCATTCACGATCAAGGTAAGGATGGCGAGGCTTTTAAAGAACTATTCTAATCCTTGCAGTTATCTAGATAGTAGGTAACTTCTATATGAGTAATTTGTATGCAAATGTGTTGATAAGTAGTGTGATTGCATAGAAAAGTAATGTGTATGTGCTTATCACAAGAAAAACATTGTATACAGTTATACTTTTTCTAACCTAAGACATAATCCTTAGATTCATTAAACCAAAACTGATGATTACCTCATACTAGCATTAAGAGATTCCAGTACTTCAAACCGATTTTGTATTCTTTTTATAGCTGAGAAGTTTCCTGAAACAAATTGGACAAGGCATATGACTTAATTATCTATACCATTTTCATGCATGATCACATTTCAAGAATGAGCTTTATCTTCATCAGACTTGTGGAGAGCATGTTATTTGGCATGTTGTTTGGGGGTGTTTTTTCTTGCTTTACACTTGTTTTGGGGTCAAATTAAAAACTGTGTGTCTACATGGAAAATACTCATCACTGGTGAAATTCTAACCACTAGCCTTCTATTCTTTTTTTCTATTAGTTCTCGCTTAGAACCTGTGAGTAATCATTCCACCCCTCAAGGCAGTGGAGCTGCGACACCTGACAATCATTCCGTAATTGATACTGTGAGTGAACAAGATGAAGGAACAATGACACCCCCATCCAAGCAAACCACACCAACTACAAGTCCCCGGAGTTCCTTAAGGTAAAACTTTTTGTCTTTAAAATGGAAAGCAAAAAGGTCAGAGTAGATGTGGCTGGTTCAAATGAGTCAGCAGAGAAATTAGGTGGACCCAGGATAAAAGTACAGGATTTCAGTCTGGATTTGAAAGATGGGGTCTACAATGAGTGAAGTAAAGTCTAAGAAAAGATTGATTTAGTTGAGAAGATCAGTAAGTGATGTGTAGTTTTTCTCATTATTGTATCTGTAGGTGCATAATTATTGAATAATAATTATGCAAACATGTATTGTTCAGGGATATAGTTCATTGTGTACTCTTAATACAGGTTTTTAAAGTGAATTACATTTGTTTTTTCTTCCTTTTGGAAGGGGCCCTGTGGACACAAATAAACGGAACCCTGAACCAAGAATTGTTGTTGTTAAAAAATCCCAGGTGGATCTTGGGATCCAGATATGTGGTGGAAACCTCTATGGAATATTTGTGTCAGATGTAGATGATGATAGCCCAGCAAAAGGACCTGATGGACTAGTCTTAGGTGACATGATACTTGAGGTAAGTTAGGAGAACTGCAGCATACGGACAAAATATCTAGGGTGGTATAAAGAGGGAGTTGTACAAAGAATCTTGATGTCTTGCAATGGGAGATGTTCCGTGAGCCTGCCACAAAAACTTGGTGAGAATGGTGTGTAATCTTTGTTCTGACGGCAACCTGTGAAGAGCTGGATAATGCACACCTGGAGAGCTACCACTGAGAATCTAAGTTGCACAGGCTTGAAGGACTAATATATGTCTACTGGAATTATGAAGAGCTGTTCTCTCCATCTAAATGGAAAACCTTGAATCCAATTGCTGTATGTATGACAAAGACAGGAATAGGGATGATACTGTGAAACAGAGAAGAATATTGTATTTACCCAATGAAATTGTAATGAGGCTTCAGGGGAAAACATGTCATGTCTTTGACTCTGCTTTCTCAATTTGACATGGGAATATTTCTCTTCTTGGCCGGTCAGTTAAGGTGATAAATGTGTATTTGTTTATGAGCTTTTCAGATACAGCTGAGCATTGATACTTTCTGAGCATTGAGATTCTCCCATTGTGCTTCTAGTAACCAGATGCAGACTTGGCTTTGTAATTGTGTTGGACTCTCCCTCAGACTACCTGTTTCCCCTAAAAATATTAATTTCTTTCCAGTGTGAATTTTACAGTTCTCAGTTTATGCTCTGAAAATTATTTAAAGAAGCGTAGACTCTCTCTCACAGGGCATGTATGCTGTATTCAGCTAGTACTTTGCTTACCACCCCAAACCCTCAATTTTCTGTTAGACATCTTGAAGTACAAACTGTAGTATAGTTAAGTGGTAAGATTCACTTGTATATTGAGTCTGTCAGTAGGAAAAAGACTAATTTTACATGTTTTTCAAGCTCACCTGATTCTATTGCACATTGAGATCTGTATCACACTTAAGGGTTTTGTGTTTTGCAGTATGGGTCCATTGATATGCGCAATAAAACAGCTGAGGAAGCTTATCTCGAAATGTTGAAGCCTGGAGAAAACATCAAAATAAAGACTCAATACAGAATAGAAGAATTTAATAAGATAAAAGAGCTTCCTGGAGATGGATTCTATATTAGGTATTTGAGTGTGGCTGGTAATGAAAATATAAGGCAGTTTAGGGTAGCATGCTGACCATCATATGAGAGAGTACATCTGTTGTACTACATTTTATAAATTCCAAGTTATTGATTTATCCCAGCTAGTCTCTGACAGCAAGTACGCAACCTGTAACACTGGTTAAAAGCTGCATGTTTCACTGTAAACTTCTGTACTCCTGAAATGTAAAATGTGGCCCTAATCTATTATAGTTTTTCTTCAAAATGCATCTGTTCTACCCTTGACTTGATGGAGATTAGTTGAAGAGACTATTTATGTCTTCCTTTGCAGAGCACTTTATGACCGTCTTGCAGAGGTGGAACAGGATTTAAGTTTTAAGAAGGATGACATTTTGTATGTTGATGATACTCTACCACAAGGAAACTTTGGTTGCTGGATGGCTTGGCAGCTAGATGAGAATGCTCAAAAACTGGAAAGAGGACAGATTCCCAGTAAATATATGTGAGTGACAGCCATACAAGTTACTTACCTTGGTCTTTAAAAATGTCTGACTAATGAGATGTGATGTAAAATGTGTTTGCTTCTATCATTTCTGGGAGATGTTAATTCTCATATGTCATTTTATGGGTGACATATTTTAATAATTTTAAATATATTGCTCTACCAAGTCATCTTTAATGCTACTGAGAAGTAAATTAGAAATGGAATGGATACATAGCCTTATGGTGTGACAGGTAATTCAATAACGGTAAGTGATATTAACCACAGCAAAAGTATCCTTTAACTCACCACTGCACTCATTCTTGCAAAGTACCAGTGGTTTTAGTTATCTGTGGATATAAATTTTAATATAAGACTGTGTATTCACCTCAACTGCATAACATGGGTAGAAAAGTTCAGGAGCATGGAAGAACTAAAAGTTTTAAATAGTTACCAAAATCACATGAGTTATTACTCAGTGATAAAATATTTGTTCATTTCAAGGTTACTTTTCCTCTGCTTTCCTTTATATTTTTCCGATAATCTTCTCTCCACGTTGTAACTCAAAATTCATCCTGATCATGGAATAAATGGTATTATGTAGAATGTGCACTATATACATACAGACGCATACACATCATTGATAGGCTTATTACTAGAAGATGGTTAGTAAAATTAACTACATTTCACATGTTATGTGGCCAAAATGTTTGTGCTTATCTAAAATAAAACTACATGTTATTTTGGACTGATAAGAGATGATTTTTATGGATGATTATAACATGCAGCTTCATATAAAGAATGGGATCTTCAGTTGTATGCGAAGGCTGGCTTTACTGGCAAGTAGGGGCATGCTGCTCTTGGAGCTTTGGAAAATTTTGCCCTGGCTGTTAGAGTGGTCACCCTACGTGCTTTGTTGCTATTTATAATGTAAGAACCTGAAAAAATGATGGAGGGTGAGTTTTGAAATGTTGTTTATTTGATTATTATATATGTTTGCTTTTGATGAATTTTCTGTCATGAAGGTGTTCCAGATACAGCAGTAGTACTGTTTGTCAAAAAAAAAAAAAAACTAATATATTTATATATGTGTTGAAATACCAACCACTTACTCTGTTCCATTGTAGGATGGATCAGGAATTCTATAGGAGACACAGTATGTCAGAGGCTAAAGATGAAAACAGCTCATCTAAGACATTGTCAGCAGCAGCACGAAGGTCATTCTTCAGAAGAAAGCATAAACACAAGCGAAGTGGTTCCAAAGATGGAAAGGATTTACTGGCTCTTGATACAATTAGTACAGACTCAATTCCGTTCTTGGATGGCAAGTACCTTACTTGGAAGGGGCTAGCCTTTCTCTTTTGTTTTTAAATTGCTGCAGCAAGACCCTTTACAAATAAAATAGGTATCTTTTTCGTGTGCTTTTAAGTGATGAGCTTACGTTACTTTTAGTAATAACAACAAAAAATAATGTATTAAATGGCAAGACAGATTATCTCAAATGTAGACAAGTCATTTTGTTTTTTCTTGTTCATTCCTAAGTCTACTGACATTAATGTTTCATTTGCAGAGGGGAATGGCTTTTTGATGTGGGGTTTTGATCTTTCCTTCAACTTTTTAATTTTTATCCAGGTCACTTAATCTAGACAGAAATCCTGAGTACACTCAAAAATATTCACTTTGATTTGTTTAGTGCTGTACAGAATTCATGCTGATTACAACACTTCTTGGAAGAAACCAGCAAACCGACTGATTATTGTGTCTTGTTCACATTGTTAAGAAATAACAGGAATGATTGCTTTTAAAAATTGGGGTGGGGCTGTAGGAGGGGTGAAGGACGGAAGCAGGAGGTTCAATTATAAAAATAGTTATTTTAAGCTGTGAAATGCTATAATGGCTAGTGAGCATTTTTGTACTTCTCAAGGACCTTATCTGCTGCAAGGGAGCTGTTTTCACAATTACTGTTATCTCATCTGAGGTTATCTCATCTGAGGAATGCCAGGAGAATAATGTCTACTTCTATAAATAAGTCTTCTGTGTGTGTAGATTCTACAAGTCTGGCATATCAGCGTGTACAGAAAGTGGACTGTACCTCTCCTAGGCCTGTGCTTATTCTAGGACCATTACTTGATGCTGTGAAAGACATGTTGGTCAAAGAATCCCCTGGAAAATTTTGCAGATGTCCTCTTGGTAAGTATGTGCATATAAATAATTTTTTCTCCCTTAGCTAATAATATCCGTATGTGAACTAAATGGTAGCACAAACATGGAAAAAGCAAGAATCTTAATTTACAGGCTGTTCTGTTAGTTTTGTTCTGAAGGAATAGGAATGAACAATGGCTGTTTTGTGCTTCTGTGTAACAGAGGTTATGAAAGCTTCCCAACAAGCCATTGAACGGGGCGTGAAGGATTGTCTGTTTATAGATTATAAACGGAGGAGTGGACATTTTGATGTGACAACTGTAGCTTCAATAAAGGAGATAACAGAAAAGGTGAGTCACTTAATGGTACAGTTCTTGGTAAAATTTGTAATATGCTGTCATACTATTGGCGGGGAGAGGGCTAAAATTTATTTTAACGTTGTCGTCATTTAAGCCATCGAGAGGCTTGTTCCTAAGGCCGCAAAGTGGTTACCTGTAGCAGTTTAAAAATCACTTTCAGTAAGCTCACCTTTGCAGAAAGTGGGATATTTTTTTCCTATTTTTCAGCGTTACTAAGTAAAGTTCAAAATTATTCTTCTTAGAATCCATAGGTTTCACCTCCCTGTAAAACTGGGATTTTTTTAACTGTTCCATTTAATGTCATCCATAATGTAAACATAATGATCCTGAAGACAGGTTAATTAACAGACATAAATTAAAATCTGTTCATTGCTTGTAGTTTTTTGTCAAACCATACAAAATCGTATTACTTAAACACTTCTGTTTGCTTTTGATTTCTCAAAGACAAAATGAATATGTGCATTTAAATTGGAAAAAAAAACATTGCATATGTTTCAGTCTGAGTTTTCATTTCATTAGTTTTTAAAATATTCTTATTTCTATCAATGCATGCTTTTGGTACTGTGAATGGAATTTCTTGCAATTTTTCATTTTCTGTCTTTTTTTTAACTTATAAGTTATTTGGGTACAAATTTATCAGTAGCCCTAAAAATGCTAAACACGTAGTGAGATTATGTTGAGTTGCTATGATGTAAGTAGGGGAGAAAAAGGGGGGGTGCATGTGTGTTTGTGCTCTTTAACTGAATGAGTGTTTTGCATTTACATTTGATCTTAGGATTGTCATTGTCTGCTTGACATCGCTCCTCATGCCATCGAACGGCTCCACAGTGTTCATATCTACCCTATTGTAATTTTTATTCGCTACAAAAATGCTAAACAGATCAAGTAAGTCTGTAAGGGGTATAGTTCAGGGATGTTTATTTTCGATTAAAATGAGTTTTGGTGCTGGTGTTATTTTTTTCATCCCAGTCATGTTGAATCTCTTTCAAATGCAGAAATTAACTATCATAAAAATCACCTGTGAAGTAGATGGCCTTAATTTCTTTTAGGTTGCATGGCAATTAAGTCAATCATTCACAGAAATTAAATAACGTATTCCAAACTGAATGTACTCAAGGAGTCATTCAAATCCTTCTCACTTACCTCTGTATTAAGCCATAAGATAAATACAGCGTGATCCATAATGACATTGAGGATTAAGTGGTAACTATGACCTAGAGCTTCATCTCAGTGGGGCCAAGTATGATGATGCTTAGCCAGTTTCCTCTCCTACACTGCAGCCAATTGATTCCTGCCTTTGGCTTTCACTCCTCTGTTCTCCACCCAGAAAAGTCACCTTTTGTCATCGAGTGTGTATACTGTGGTCTTGTCAGGTAGTGCTCTTTAAGTAATTGTGAATTTCCTACTTGAATTCCTGTCCAGAAGCAGGACGCAGGAATTACAAACCACTTGATCTTTTATTAAATAAAATATCCCTTGATATTTTATTAAGCCTTTGCACCTTCTGATAGAGGTGCAAGAAGTGACATAATCTCCCTATATAAGTATTAAGAAACAGTTTTGTTTTATTTCAACTTCAAAAATGAAGATAGCAAAAGACTTAGATTCTTGATCTTTAGATAAATTTGATTCTGTTTAATAAAGAAGATGAGTATCACCACTTTCAAATTAAAGAAAGACATAAAGGTCTGTTTCAGTATGGATTGTATGTTCGTACATGGAATGATAAATGGAGCTGTCATGTCTTGAGCCCATCTGAAAATATAGTAATGACCATTAAAGCTATTTTATTTGGTAGGTTATTGAAAGAGACAGAAAGCAAGGATTTCTAACAGTTATCAAATAAGATGCAGTGGCTTTTGCCTCTGTCTCCTCTGGGCACCAAAGGTTTCCCTTGAAGAACCTTTTTGGTTTGCCACAGATTCTGTTGACATTCTGTATATATTTTTGTACACAGTACATTTGTGTACTCCCCATCCGCAAGCTGTGTAACGTAAGAATCCTACACAGCAATGATCACTAAAATTTTCATAGTGACTTTTGTGTTTATAAAATAAAATACTGCTTCTTTTTCTCACTGCACTAAGAAACTATGCTTATATGGAAGACTGTCTTGCTCTGATACCGAACAAAAATTGTTAGCACACAAATGATCCCGATGACTTTGCTAAACCTGATGAACTACTGCTGAACCACAGTAGATGGCACTCTGTGCACAGCATTATGCCTGCAAATTAATTAGCTTCTCACATGCAGCAATCTAGAGGTAATCATATTGAGTCCATTTAAAATAAAATTACTGTTATGCAAGATTTTTCTTTTTTTCCCTTTTTGTTTTTGCAGAGAACAAAAAGACCCAATCTTCCTGAGGGACAAAGTTACACAAAAACATTCCAAAGAACAGTTTGAGACAGCTCAAAAAATAGAACAGGAATATAGCAAGTACTTTACAGGTTAGTATTTAATCAACATATCGCTAGGAATAGAGTGGCAATTTCTTCAATTTACGCTGTAATTCCAAATATGTTCCTTCATAGAATTCTTTTATTCATTTTACTTCCTGATTGGGCAACCTCATGCTCTGGTGTTTCATTTTACAGGGAAAGGAAATCTGCAGATATAAGTACTATCCCTTGCTTTTTTGTGCTTTGTTTTTAGTATGTTACACATCTTAAAACCTAAGGAGATTCTGAGAATGTTTTATTACAAGCCCAGGAGTATTAGAAATACAGTGAAGTTAATTTGAGTATGATAGATGACACGGTGTTATCAGTTTTATACCATGTAAGGAATATTGTTTTAGAATTGGGTAAAGACGAACAAAAAAAACCAAAACAACCTGTAACTGGTGAACTAATTATTTGAGATATACTTCAAATCTTGTAAAAAAGGACAGATTTTGTCCACGATGTCTCAAGTGCATTGTAATTGGGAATAGTTCAGGTTTAGAGACCTTTTTAACATCTTAAAGTGTGTTATATGAACCTTGGATTAAAGTTAATAGGCTGTTCACCACAGAAGTGTTGCTATATTTGAAGGCTGCCTTGTCTTATTTCAGAGTAAATTTCCATGTGGTTCTACATTACATTCAAAAGAGTAAGGATGAAATTTTATCCATCTTGATGTGAATGAGAACAAAGCCTATAAAAAAGGAAAAAAAAAAAAAAAAAAAAAGCCCAAAGCAGCCAGAACCAAACCCCTTACCCCCAAAACAATGGGTTCATTACAGAAGTGTTTTGAAACGCCCAGAAACCAACTCCTCACCCCCAAAACAATGGGTTTCTTATGGAAGTGCTTTTGAGACAGACCTGCCAAGTGCAGGGGAGTGGATGCATTTAGCGCAGAGCTATCCGTGTATCCTGAGAAAAGTTGCACATCCTCAGCCAAGCTGGTTCCCTGGTATGTAATAGCAAGACAAATGTTCATTTAAATTATACTGAGTGATTGTTCACAGAACTTAACTTGTGCATGGCCAGATTGTAGAACTATACGTTATCATCTGCTCCTTGTTAAGTCATTTGTTACATTCCATTTTCACCCTGGTAGTGGAAGTGGACTCCCTTGAACAAGGTGCTATGTGTACCTTCTTACATGCCTGCGGGAAGGGCCTCTCTGTTAGTGTCAAGTGCAGTGGACTCCAGCTGTCATCAGCTTTTCCAGATGCTGTTAGTCAGGTTTCCTGTTGAAACTGCACTGACGTGTAAGCAAACTGCAATTGTGATTTGGTGCATTAGACTAGCATGTTGGATACAGCAGCTTCCTCATGAAGTTAGTTGTATGGTACACTTTACAACCTGAGCTCCGCAACTACTTCATCAAGTGCATTTTTTTAACTCATTGAAGTTGCCTTTGTTGCCTGCACAAAATTTTAAGCAAAACTTATCTGAATCACTGCCTAACTGCTTTGTCACCTTTCATAGACCTTATTGGTTGCATGTTCTGTAGCCAAAATCACGTGACATCCTTAACTATAGTATACACTGCAGAATCAATTATTTTTTTATATAAGAATAAAGTCTGTATTTTTCAAAAATGGGAATTACACCTTTAAGTTTTATAAGGCTTGACATAGTCTTCCAGCATTAGCGTTAGCTGAGGCCAGAGGCTTTGCTGACACATTTTAGTCCTGAAGTTCCTTACCTTTGATGTCTTAAAGCTCCTATATTCTCCCCTGCTGTGTCAGTGTTAGTATTTTGCTTTTTATGATTGTTATCTTTAACAAGGGTAGAATGCAAGGTGTTCTTTGTTTAACTTTTAATTGATCTTCAGGGAGTTGCTTGCAGTTGGCCTTCTATTCCTTGAATGTAGTTGTCGATAAGAGTTGGGGTAGCAACTGTGGCTGTTTTGTTTTACCTCAACTTTGTGAGCTGCTTCATAATTTGATTTTAATATTTGTAAATAGTGCCTAGTTGCTACAGCTATAGTCTCTATGTATATTATCACATAAATACAAAACTCTTAGCACCACATGCTGAACAGAGGTTTATTATGGTAGGTTCTGACCATCTTTAGACTTAAACTTTGCCACCTGATGTGTCTGAAAATAGCACACGGAGGACTCTAACAAAACAGTTGTCTTAGTTGATTATAGCCATCGGGTCTACTGCTTTCCAGAGCTGTTTTAACAGCTAGCAGAAGAGACTGTGTACTGAATGTTTGACCTCCTTGCTCTGTTTATTCTTCTCCCTGTCTCAATGGTCATGCATCTGGCAAATATTGAATTGGGCAAATTAATTGTGATATGTTGATAAACACTCAGCAGAAAAACGCCTAAGACTGGTCTTTGTACTTAATCATAACTGTTTTTCAGCCTAATTTTTTTTTCTTTGGGGGGTATCTTTTTCTTTAGGCATTGTCCAGGGAGGAGCCCTTTCAAGCATTTGCACTCAGATTATGACAACTGTCGATCAAGAACAAAACAAAGTCCTGTGGATCCCAGCTGGCCCACTGTAGATTTATTTTGCTGTGAAACCGCTTTGCAGGTGTAAATAACCAACTAACTTTCTATCCAATGGACTCTGTCCATTTCTGTCTTTATAAAGATATAAGTGATTTCTGTTTCATGAAGGGGAACGATAACACTGAACACAAAAACAAAAACAAACAAAAAAACCAAAACACGATGCATGTGGGAAGGGGTTCGTCACTTCACTGAGCTTGTCTCTTACATTGTACGTGTACATGCGACAGGTTGTCATGTGGTGTGCAACCTGTGTGTACTTCTCCATAAATAATGAATTTAGCAATGCTGCAAAACCCTGTAGAATGACCAGTTTACAAAAACCTTTTCTAAGTATTTGGTTGTTGCTGTTTACTTGAATGTCCTTTTTTTTTTTTTTTAACTATGTCCTTTAATGTAATGAGTTAACTCTCCACAACAGAGTGAAATTCTGAGTGAATGGTTTATGCGCAACGTGACTCTTACTTGCAATTTTTACTATTTCTAAGCACATTTACTTGACAACCAGATAATAATGTGGGATTTTATGGTACGTCTTGGGAGTAAGCTCAGAAGGAAGTACACTCCTCTACGGAGCAGACCACTGTTTGTATTATGTCAACACTTGTCTGTCGAAGATACTGTTTCTTGTTTTATGCATGAATCTAATATTTAAACATCGTAATATATCTGAACAATCCAAGCTTAAGTGTGTTGAGAAATATTGATTTTTGGTTGTTGGGCCTGGTTTAAATACTGGTGGAGAACGGTCCTAAGCTAGGCCTAGCATGCTGTGCCCTGTCTCTTTTAGATACTGTAAATATGGAAAGCTTATGTTGGTGCAATTTTGCAGGGTAATTCTTATCTTTGTATTTCAGTGTGTAGCATTCACATAGATTTGTTTTTATTTAAGGCCAGCCGCAGGTTTAGGGTTTTGATTAAAAGCCTTTAGGAAGGTACTGAATTGTTAATGTTTTCACTGTAAAAAGTGATCATTTAGTTTTGGTTGCAATACTTATTTACCTATTGTACCAAACTCCATTGTATCGGTTCCCTTTTTTTTTTTTTTTTTGCACTTCTGACTCTGTGTTCCTAACACAGGTTTCCTACCTGGCTCTTCTGTCTCTGTGCCATGTTTTTTGAGTACTGTATTTTAATTGTTCTTAAAATATTATTTGAGTAGAACTGCTTCTCAATCACTGTTCCTAACATTTCATTATGTAGAGGTTTCTAGTTTTACACTACAGCCTGCAGTTTTGTTTGTTTGCAGCTTAAGTAAAAAAAAAAAAAAAAAGAAAAAAAAAAGGGATTCTTCTTGTACAGGTCTTCAAAGAAAGATTTGGTCCAAAACATAAATTGTTTTACAGATGCTATTTTATAGTTCAAAATACTATATATAGTTATATACTATATAGAGAGAGTATTTTTGAACTGTAAACCACACAAAATATATGTATACAGTATTATTTTATATAGTATTAAACCATACTGTTATAATACTGTGTATATATATATAAATTAAGAAGGTGGTATGGATGAATTACTAATCAAAGTATTTGTCATGGTGAGGGACAGCAGTTTTTCTTTTATCTCCTTTTAGCTTGTTTTTTAAAGTTTGAGGTCAGAGTAGACTACAATGGTACAACTGAAACTGGTACTGTTCTGACATGGATTTTCTGTACTAAAATAATGTCACTTTGTATCAAAAAAAAAAGGTTGAAGAAACTGATTATAAGCAAAATAAAGGTCAATTTCTATAACTTGACTTGTGTGTAAAAGGTGCTTATACCTCATGGCCTGTTTGACTCTGTTTAGGGCCCAATACAGGGTTTTATCTCTTGCCTAAAATGAGTGTATATAGGTACAAGTGTCCACCTTGAAAGAAACAAATTTTGTTTTTGTCTTTTTGCCCCTGCCTTGTGTACAGGCCCATAAATACCAAATAAAATAGCTAAAAGCCATAAATACCAAAGACTTTAAAAAACAGCAGGTTGCAAGAAGGGACATTTTGGTTTCTGTTTGCCTATTTTTAACGTTCTGTGTCCAAGTGGTACATAAGGATTTTAAGCAGATATTTTTTTGTATTTAAAAATGCAAGGTTTGATGGGAGAACAAATCTATTACAGTTATTTTGACGAGAGTGTCACTGAGAATTCCAGCCCTGTGTTCAGGTGAAACCTCAATCGCCAAAATATTTATTAATAGCTTTAAGGTACTCTGTACCTGTATTCTTTAGCTCTGTTTTTACAGTTCAAATAAACCAACCTGGTTTGTTCATTGAGTTATCTTAAACTTTAGAGAAGGTAATTATTTTGTATTATTTTTTCTTTTTTATCAGTTGTTTTATTCTCAAATACTAAATGGTCAACTTGAGCATGAACCAGACTGGAAGAAGATCAGTCTTCTAGTAATTTGAGTACAGGACTTGTACACCATCTTCAAATAGAGGACAAAGAGAATGAGAATGCTCAGGCTTTGGCAGGTCAGTAAAAAAAAAAAAAAAAAAAAAAAAAAGCCATACCATGCATGCCTTCTGATCACAAGAAAGTAGAATTGAAGGCTTGGTTAAACACAGAATAAGTTTCCTTCAGCTCAGATTAAGAGTTACCTGACACACCATTTTATTTTATAATACTACATGCTGGAGCTAGATTTGGCCATTGTTCTGAAAACAATAACTTCGTACAGGTCTTTAAATAGAGAATATAGCTCTGTGGTTATTTAGTAAATCCTTTAAAGGTAACATAGTTATATGACAAAATCTGCAAATGTCACCCTCCTGCTTTTAAGCTGCCATGTGTGCAGTGTGTATTGCTGTAGGTATGGAGTTAACTTTTTACTTTATTTCCCATAGCTAAACTGGCATAAAATGGCTGAAGATACTGTGTCCCATCTGTATGATCTGTTGTTAATACGTTGACAAGCATCTGTCTTACGTACTTACAGACCTTTGCATTCTGTTCACGTTGACCTGAATTGCAGGGCAAGGGTTTGTTAGATACAGAGTTACGGTCCAGCAGCTGCCAACTCCTCTGCATCAGACAAGGGTCTTTTTTTCAGAGTCTGATAAATTGGTAGGCCATATCATAATCCCTTTCAGTGAATGCCAATCATTGTGCTAAGCAGTCTTGAACAGCTTTTCTAGATACACCTGAGATAGATGTATTCATGGTTGAAGCGTTATAATCTTTTCTAAAATTATGCTTAAGGCTGCATATAATTTCTAATATTTCTATTTCACAATGGATGATTTCTTTTAAAATATGCTGACACTGGAGAAATGTGCACTCATTTGGAAACTGAAGAGACATCTGTGAAAAATACGAATATCCAACAAGGCAGACTTCAGAGTTGTGCACTGATTCATTAATGGTCCCAGACCTGCAGAAACTGAACAGAATAAAAAAGGTGTTTGGCTTCTTCCTTTAAATTCTGTTATATCTAAATTTTGTTATATCTGCTGTGTCAATTGGTGTAAGGTGTTTTTTATTTATTTGGTTGCTTTTGAAGAGAGCTGTTTTATTTTTTTCAACCTTAATTCTCTGTCATTTTGCTTAGAAAATGTCTCAGTGTTCTTCACTGAAGAAGTACATTTCTGATGATCGTTTGATAGCAAACAATTATTCTAGTTGCATTCTTTTCCTTTTAGTATTCAAAGACATGCTTTTGCTAGCATAACCTAAACAATGCAACCAAAAGCCAGGTGAATAGGGGATTCTGTCACTGAAGTGCAAATGTACTAGCTTAATTTGGGATTCAGCACTATTTTAACAAACAATTTTGTTCCCTATGAGTAATTTTAGGTTAACTTTGTAACTTTTCAATAAAAAAGCTGTCTAGATGGATTTTTTTCTTCAAGTAAACTGTGCATAAAAAGAATATTGTGAATAAAAAAAGTCAAAATATTTTCAGTACTGTAAACCTACAAAACAACTTCCAGTACTGAAAAAGTTTTCTTTTCTTTTATATATTATATTCATTTCATATAGTAATTTAGTTTAAAAACAGTGAGAAAGGAACTTTAAAGGTACTTTGATTGTAGTGTATCTCATCCAAGTATGAGCTTGCGATGAGTTTTCCTCTACAAGACATGCCTCTTAATTTAATCCCGATACATGATGCACGTCTGACAGAATACAGTGATTTCTCTAAGATTGGAACCCAGTCATTCAATGCTAGATGCTTTAAAATGTCACTGGTAATGTTTCACTTTGATTTGCAAAGGCCTTTTTATTTTTTTTCTTTCGTTTTGTTTTCTCAGGGCAGGTGGGAATGCCTTTTTTATGTAATACTTCCTGTTCTCTAAAGGCAGGGGATCATTGGCTTTCTGGAAACAGTGACTTTGCTCTGCAGAGCAAGTGACCCTTTTCCCAGAACTTCTGCTTCTGGTTTTGGTACAGATTCATCTTATCTCATTAGAAATAATGGTAGTCATTTAAAATAATCATAACTTCCTAATGAGCCAAATCTGCCTACTCTTCAAGTACTAAACTTTACTCAAATCCTCTAATTGGTTAACCCAATTAAGACTATTTGCAGCCAACCTGTGACAAACCTGAGTATGTTTGGAATTTTTCTGACGTTTACATAGTGCAAGCAACAAAAGTCTGAAAATGCATCGTTCCATCCAAATGTGGTGTCCTGGTTTCAGCTAGGATAGAGTTAATTTTCATCCTAGTAGCTGGTATGGTGCTGTGTTTTGGATTTAGGGTGAAAATAAGGTTGATAACAGGCTGATGACCGTTAATTGTTGCAGAGCAGTGCTAACACTAAGTCAAGGACTTGCTTGCTTCTCTTACCACCCTGCCAGCAAGGAGGCTGGGGGTGCACGAGAACCTGGGAGGGGATGCAACCAGGACAGCAGACCTGAACCGGCCGAAGGGGTATTCCATACCATGTAATGTCATGCTGAACAATTAATATGGGGAGGCTGGCTGGGTGGGGGACCACTGCTCAGGGACGGGCTGGGCATTGGTCAGCAGGTGGTAACTTACTTTGTACATATTATTATTACTATTTATTATTGTTGTTATTATTTCTCTTTCTTTTCTATCTTAGTAATATGTCTTTTATTGCAACCTACAAGCTTTTACTTTTTTTACCATGATTCTTTCCCCCATCCCACCGGGGATGGGTGGGAGGTGAGTGAACAGCTGTGTGGTGCTTAGCTGTCTTATGGGTTAAACCACAACATATGGGTAAGGGGTCTAAGTATGATTTTGTATCCTGTAGTTTTGTAGTGACAATTACTTAAAAATTTTTGATTCCAGTGGAATCAACCGAAAGGTCCTAAGGTAAGTTATAGGCTCACATATGAGAGAGAAACTTATTTTCTCCTGTGAAGATACGATTTGAAAAAGCTAGCGATTGCTTTTATTATTTTAGTAACAAATAGGTTTGTGATGCAAAGATAAATTAGTGCAATTTCTGAAGAACGTAGGTGTATGGAGTGGAGTTCCAGGATGGTGATACAAGCTGCAAGTCCTCAGCAACCCTTAAGGTTGGTCCCATGGCTACAAATCAGCGTTGCTTATATGTGGGGCTGGTTGAACTGTCTGACCTTGTGCAGCTTCTGGCTGCAAATGTTTTTCTAAAATTCAAATGTGAAGAGATTACTCAGACTTTTATATCCTGACTTGTTCTGTAGTAAAAAATGTGTGTTTAATAGCCACAATTATGGTGTGACCTGTTGAGACCTGCTGTGACTGATTTGCAGTTCAATTATTTAGAATTAATTTTTCAGGGTGGCACCACATAGTTGATTCCAGAGTGACTATTTTACAGCCACAGTCTAACTTGAATGAAGTTGTAAGAACAATTGCATATCCTTGCCTCCTCTGTCCTTCGACCGTACGTGGCAGGGTTTCCCTCAGAGCCACATGATTTGAACTCCAGGAGACATTGAGTTCGGAAGTGTGGGTCTGCACTGGCTTCAATCCACAGCTATTCTCTTCCATGTGATACTTCCTAACACTTCAGTCCATCTTGGCATGAAATAACCCTAGCAAGATGTTTTTAGTCCTGGCCCCAGCGTGCTCAGATGACTTAAAGGGCATGGTGGCTGTTTTGAGCCTTCCAGGGCTTCACACTGTGCCTTGGCTGTCTAAGCCCTCTGAGGCCACTTGGTGCTTCAAAAGAGCATGCAAATGTTTTTGTCCTTGGGGGAAACCTTGTCCTTTTAATGGGACAGTTTTCCTTTTTCTGGGATAGCACAGAAAATAGAGTAGAATGCTTCTGAAATGGGGTTTCTGACCAGCAATTGCTGCTGCATTTTTCATTTGTCATTTCCTGGCTGCTGTGTACATATATACACAGACACATAACTTCAGTAAGTGTTCCATGAAATTTTCCTTGGAATAGGTTTATCTAAGATCTTTGTTATGGATACATCACAAGCTCCTTCTTTTACAATTAGATGCAGCTTTAATTAGATGCAGCTTTAGTTTCTCTTTGCTCTAGTCTTGCTACCTTTAGTATATGCATCCTCTGTCAAGGTGTGTCTTCCAGTGCAGACTTCGTATTAGTGCCATTTCCTTCATGCATCACTTGCGTCAGTACTCCACTACTTTCTTACCTGAACTCTGATTTGTTCGTTTTTTTCCATAGCTGATGCAACCTAACTTCTCTCTTCCTCAGCCTGTTACCTAATGTTAAAGTATCTTGGGACGTTATGTAAAGCCTGCTTTGTAAAGCATGCTGTGCAGTTGAGTATTAATTACTGATTTGATTCTAGACACTTGTTATACTCATTGTTGAGGATCTTGTGAGCAGTAGCAACTGACCTGATGCTTTAGCAAGGCTTCCAAGTCTGCAGTTTCTGAAGGAGATGCCTTGCTGTGTTTCTAGCAGTGTCAGCACTACGTTTGTAAAAGAACTGACTTGGTAAGCAACAAAAGACAACTTGAGGAAGTACACACACCTGCCTTAGGATTTTGTGACCTCTGGCTTGCAGAGGCTGCAATTTTTGAATTGATTTTGATTTCTGTCTACACTGTTTGCATTCTGCAGTCACACTGCACTGGTAAGGTATGCAGAAGTATAGCTGAACCGACTCGGTAAAATTACTGAGATCAAAAAACGGTGCTTCAGTAGAAATAAACCATTGCTGCTCTAATTTTGTTTGCTCTAACTTAGGATGCTACTGAAGTTAACAGAAGTCAGTTGATGAGTTCTGAAGTGCTGGAATTCACCTGAAGTAGCCATGTTTGTCTCATTTCTTCCCCACCCTGCTTTTGCACTAAAGCCCAATTCTTACTCTAATTCCTATGTGTTATCACTCTTTAGTCTGCAATACACAGTGTGACAAACAAGAACAACTGTTGTTTGATGTTACAAGTTAAGGGCCCTTAAGATCACTTTTGGTTCTTTTACTGCGAGGTCTGTTCAGATATATATACAAATGCTTTTGTTAAACAATTACACCAGAGTTCGAAAGACATTTTCTTTTTTGCTTTCAGTACTTTGATAATGACTTTCAAACTACCTTATTTTTAGAAATCATCTTGTGTCCAGACTGAATGCATCAGTGGCACCTTAATGCTTATTTGTTCTTGTTCTATTTTAACTTCACTGCCTCAGTATGTATTTGATGATGCAGAGCACTTTCAGCTTTTGTTCTACTAAGATAAACAAACTTACCTCGTTGTGTCTCATATAGTAGGTTCTTCATTCCTGCAAGCTCTTCTCTGTGCCTTTTATAGGTTGAATGAAGGAACTTTGAATAACCAAGGTTTGCTACCACATGAGCAAATGGAAATGTGGCTTTCAAGCCATTAAATTAAGTTAACACTTGTAAAAGAACAGAGTTGCTCTCTTCTAGTACAGAACAATTACATTGATTGGAGCAATGAAGGTTCCATTTACAAAAAGTTTCTAGCTATGCCACAATCTTACTTTGTGGTTTAAAACACTGTCAGTTTTCCATTGAATTCTTAGAGGAGCTCTTTAATCCAGGGACACTTCTTCAAATATACCAGATGCAAAACAAATTTGTTTATATCATTTTAAAATTTTTTTTGTGTGTGTGTGTGTCTTTCTTCTGTCCCATGCTACTTGTGAGATGTGTTTGTTTAAATAAGGGTTTGTTCCATCATTAAATTGGCATGCTTGATGATGTGAATTCAAGGTTCTGTACTCCTTCCAAACTGATGTTCGTTCCTTACTGGAAAAATAAAAGGCCAGCTAACCTGTCCAGTGTGGGATTCCCACCAGAATATATAAAGGGTGTGGTGTTCCTTTCTTATTGTTGTTGTTTTTATATGTAATTCTGCAAATATAATACACAACATGAATACTTCTTAGAAATCAGTGGTACTACAGATAGGTAAGTGGCTGATTTAGGGTTTCTTAGTCAAAATGAAACAAAAACTACCGAATTGTTTAGAACGAGGCTGATAGATTATTTACGTTAAGAAAAAAAGTGTTCTGTTTTTCATTTAGCCTTGTTTGATTTTTACGATAACAATTTAAAAAACTGGTATGAGTCTGAAAGTTATATTTAGAAAATGTAAATGAAAATGTTCAATATAGTGAAAATGAAGTATTTCATTTGGTAGGTGTTGAAATAAGGCATTCAGTTTCAGCAACAGGACAGCTGTTGTTCTGTTTCATCCAATTTTATGATACGCACTATTTGCAGGATTTTTTTTTTGCTTCTCACAGAAAATATCTCATTTTCACTTTCCTTTACCTGTTCTCAATACAAATGTTTTTCCCCCCATCTGAATCAAGCTATAGGCCAGTGACATGTTGAAGGGGCTTGCAGCTTTTCAATCTTTACAGTAATAGAAGCCAGATATTTAATAATATTTGAAAGAGAAAGGACACTTGTAAACGTATCTCAAGCCAGCTATTGAAAAATTGAGTTATACTGGATAATTATCACTAAGAGTTTTGTTTGGGGATATTTAGTGTGCATAGTAGACAGAATGCATTGAATAGGGGGAAAAATAATAATTCTGGTGAGTGTGAGACTAAACCTCACTTTTCCCAGTATGTTAATATTGCTAGTACCAAAGCTGCAAGAATTTTTTTTAAAGAAAGACCTTTAAAAGTGTTTTTTTTTTTTTTCAGAAATAGTAGTACTTGATAGATCATTGGCATTTATCAAATCTTATTTTCAAATTTGAAAAAAATCCCTTTATGCCAGCTGATTATTTATTTTAGTTACAACATTTCATTTGTAGTTGTTTGTTTTTCTTGGAAGATTGAGTTTTAAACTGTCATCCTCAAGGTCACAAGCCTGACAGATTTTTTTTGTATATTATGAAGTACTTCAATAATCAAGAGCTGAGTCAGACAGTTATGTTTAGAATAAAGAAAATAAAAGAATGCGTGTTCCATGACAATTTCTTCTTTAAAACAGTGTTAGCAAGATCAGTGGTGAGAATTGCAACGTTAGTGATGACTCTACATCAACAGCTTTCACACATTACATGAAAGCACAAAGTGACTGAATCTTAAAATAGTGTATGCAGTAGTCTATAACACAACTAATGAGAGCTCCAATAATGAGGGTTCTGAGGAGATTGAAAAAAAAATTGCATATTTCTTATCTGTAAATCCAGCGTTACTAGTGTGTTAATTCAAAATGCCTAATATGGGCTATTTTGTAACAATCACTGTAAATTGATGAAGGCATACTAAGCCTTGTATGGACATAGACCTTTAGTTGAGACCAGACAATAATAATCTAGTCTCTAAAGTATGCAAAAAGCACGAGAGAGCATCAAGCTGACTGGCTCGGTGTCAAGTCATGCTTATAAAAGGTATGACTTAAAATGGAAAGCCTTTGTGACAGTTTATGCTGACTAGCTCAATGTGTATAGCCTATGCAGAGTTATTTTCCACCTATTCATAAATACACAAGCAAGGAAATTGGCTTTAAACACGGAGGGCTGCAGACAGTTCTTTTGTTTAGTCAAATAAAAATTTTCCGATGGGCATTTAACTGTTTGTAATTTATAGGCAGCAGATGGTTTTTGTTCTGTAGTAATTGTTTTTACAGAATAGAACTGTAGTAGACCTTGTGAGGATTTGTTGGCTCTTTTCTCATAGCTAAAGCTCTTTCTTGAAACCACTTGAGTTTTTTAATTAAAAAGGGAAAAAAAGTGACTTCCTGAAACGACCAATGCTTATTTTTTTATTATATTCTGTAGTGGTGTGTGTTTGTTGTTTAAGAGGCAAAGAGCGTTAAACATGTTGTTGAACTCAGCCCTGGAAAAAAGTATCCTTAAGTGTTCAGACGATTAAAGCATAATATTAGTTTGCTAAAACTGTCTCTGCTTTCAGCTCAGGTAAAGTGCAATGGAACAAGACATAGGTCCTGAGAACTGCTCTTGAATCCATCTTTGTTTAAAATGAAGTGTCTACAATTTCCTGATAGTGGAACAAGTTGTGTTCTTCTTGTTTTGGGACTCGTGAAGAAACAATTTGATTTTTTTTCCCTCCATTCTTGTCCCCCTGAAATAGACGCTTTACCCCTTGCTGTAGGCACAAGAACAGGAACTGAGGCCTCTCATTTTATAAACGCTCCTGCCAGAAGCATATTGTTAAGTTCTATTTAAAGCATATTAAGTATTTTGAGTGATCAGAGCAATACCAGGAAGCTTTAACCTTAATAACCTATATGCTTGTTTGACAAAGCTTTCACAGCAGAAGTCACTGTTGTATAAGCCTTCACAGATTCAACACTTGTCTCGTTATAGAAACATATGTGCAGCTGGAGTAGCATGTTCCTTTTAGGACTTATTCAAAGCTCTCTACGGTCCTCCAAGATATATTCATACAAATAGAGAGAGAGAAAGCCCTTTAATACACAAGCATTTGAAATACCAATGTCCTGTTATGTTGACTTCGAGCTTTAAATTTTAAAGGTCCAGAATTCAATGGTAACAGCATTTTTCCCCTAACATGCAATTTAATGAGTACCAGTTTCTAGAATTATCTACTTATAGAAGTTCCTTTTAAATTGAAAAAAAAAAAAACCCACAGATTTGCATGTTTGTTTTGCTTAGGTACCTATGTAAGTAATACAGTCATTAACTTGTCAACTAACCACTCTGCCATGTGTTGCTGTCTTGTACACGGCGTATGCAGATTATCCC
Organism: Anser anser; assembly: GCF_964211835.1. Taxonomy (NCBI): domain Eukaryota; kingdom Metazoa; phylum Chordata; class Aves; order Anseriformes; family Anatidae; genus Anser; species Anser anser. Next base: position 6,800,872 of record NC_139727.1, on the reverse strand, counting down.
GGTGCCGAACTAAAAGTTACTACATCTTTCCTTTTGCGCTGTATGCATTGGGCCATGACCTTTCACTTCTAAATTTCTTTATTCAAGTTACAGACACCTCTGAGTACAGGTTTTGATGTGAACTGTGCCCTGTTTCTAGTGCTAACACCTACCATCAAAGGGCACAAGAAACGGTCTTGTTCTGGCACGAGGAGAAGCATGGCTGCAGTCCAGCACTGCCTGCTGTGTGTTTTCCCTGTATGTTTCGGGTTGCTGTTTTTTCAGGGACTGAGATGCTGGCTGGGTTTCTTGCTTATCGCTCCTCACCCTGCCAGAGGCCCCAGGGTCCCCACTTGCTAATGTTTCCCCCCCACACCTCCATTTGCTCTGAGACTATGGAATTACTTCAAAGCTGTTTTAATTACCTGGATTCTACAGGTGGCCTCCCTGGTTGTGTTTGGAGAAAATCTAGCAATAGGGAAAAGGAATGGGACAACAAGTTCAGTGAATGGTTAGCTGCTGCAATGACCCAGAGGAAAATAATGAAAACAAGCCCTTGAATAGTGAAGTGGTCTGCGAGAGGCTGAGCAACACCAGATGTGATGGCAGGGGTGGCCACATGTTGGTTTTCCAGTGCTGTTGTCTCTTGGCTCCTGTGTCATATCCCAGAAGATGAGACCTTTTTATGCAGCTTAGCACCTTTGCCCTGGTTTACGGTAGTACTCTAAATGATGCCTTAAAGAGTAGAGGCATGTCAGCCCAGTTGTTTTGCTTAACAGGAGAAGTGTGCTACACAATGGTGCATAAAGAGTCAAACTACCTTAGGACTGCAGATTTCATTGCACTCAGTGAGGCAAATAATTACTCCAGGAAATAACATCTCAGTATCTCACGATCAGCATTTCTCTAGTTTACTTCTTGCATCACTCTGTTCCTATTTCTTCTGGCCTTTCAGAAAGGACTTCTCCCTCTAGTGCCACTGAAGGCAGCTCAAAGGCAAAGCTTGTTGCTACCTTTTGTTGTTGCTCAGACAGCTGAAAGATCAATTTGGTCCTGTTTTGAAGTAAAGCTGAGTTTATACCAGTCGACACAATGGATATAGCTATGGACTACAGCCAAAGCTGGAGGAAGAGTCAGTCAGTTTTAACCTGATGAAGGGCAGAGATGGACATAAATTCCCCTCTCTAACAGTTGCCAACATTTTTCTGATTGGCTGCTTTGTGTTTGCTCTTTTGTAAGCTTGTAGAACAAAGGAATTTGAAGGACAAAAGTCTGGACCACAGTAGTGTTTCGGTTAATGGAGTTTGTTCTAATTTACCAGTGTTTCCTACTAGAGGATTAGTTGTTGTTATGCAGCATCTCGGGTAGCCCTAGATTTTCAGGAGAACTATAATACAGTGAAGTTACAGTCTTGATTTCCAACAAGTACTAAGTACCAATATTCTACTCTTTTCATTAATGACAAAAAGGAGTTCTGAGCACCTCTGAAAAGCTGGCAGTAGAGACGTTTGATACAGTACAAAACTACAGCTTGGTGGTGGTTGTTCCCAGCTGCCATGAGTGCTGTGCTCTCTGAAAGACAGTGGTCTAGAATGGCTGCTATAGATCGACTTCCACCGAAGCTGACACTTTTACACATATTTTGAACTTAAGTTGCTGGAAGACAAAGACTAATAGAGTTTCCTATCTTGTTTTTAGTTTGTTTGTTTATCAAGGCCTGTATTTCATTTCCTACAAAGCATTTGCTTTTTTGGCAGTATGATAAATCAATTAGAAGAGGCCACTCAGTTTTCATCCCACATCTTCCTAAATTTCACAGAATGCATTTTGGATGGTTTTCTTCATTGCATTCTGTCCATTCCACTACTCCATCTCCAGATCCTAATAGCAGGCATAAGGGCAAGCAAGCCTAATACAGAGCAGTAGGTGGTAGCACCAGCTGCAAGCAAACGTGCACAGCTTTCTAAAAAATCTCGTCTTCTGCACGCCAAGTATCAAGTATTGGGATGATACAACTCTGTTGTGAAAAAAACTGCAGGCCTATATCTGAAGTGGGAAAAGGAAGATGTATTTAGAAAAGGGTCAACTTCCCAGTGCCCTTTTCACTGCTTGAAGTGGTGTCCACACTGAACTTCTGTGCACAACCTGTACCTATAGGAAAGAGAGGTGCTGGCTGCCCAACTGCTGGTGTCTCTCAGCTGTAAACATGGACTTGACCTGCAGCACTTGTCAATACCAAGGATGTGAGAATACCTATATTTACTGACATTCCCTGCAAAGTCATTGCCCTCCTAAAACATGGGTATCAATTACAGCTAGAGAGAAACGTGTCGACTCCAAGGTCGAGAGATGACAGCATGTAATCTGGAGTTTCCATCACAAGTAATTATGCTTATGCTTCAGCTATTATAAGTTACAAGGTTGCATTTCTTTTATGGATGTTTGCTTCTAATTAAAGAAAATGTGTGTGCTGTAAGAACGCTGCATAAATAGATTTGAATTTTTATCATTAACTCAATTTCTTAATGCATTCCTTTTTCACATAAATCTTTTTTTTTCTTGTGCAAATGTGCTTTGTGCATATGTTGAATGAATTTAACAATGTTCTACTGCATTTATGCTTAACTTTTATCTTTAGAGGCAAGTGTTGCCTGCAGCACAACATAGAATGAGCTTTATAGTTTTGTCTTACTCTTTTCATCATCTTTGGTGTATCTCTGTTCCCTTTTCTCATTTAGTGCCTGTCTGTGTGGAGGCACTTCAGACGGTTAATCTAGTCATGTGAATGTAATGTTGACTACTGAAACCAAAATGGACAGTATGGATACACTCATTCAAGAATAGAGGCATGTTGAAGTGAGTTACACTGCAGAAACAAAAACTTCTTGAATTCTGATGAGCACATTAACGCCACAGTGTGAGATGTGCAAGTACTTCAACTAAAAATGAAGTCAACTTACTTTTCCCAAGTGACTCGTTGCAAACAGAAAAACTCAGTTCCCATAACTCCAGCATCTTGATAAAAGAATGAGTCCATGCATTTTTCTCTTATCCCCAGCATTAATTTCTCTTGTAGCAGAACAGTTTCCCTTGAAGACAATGCTTTCCATTTTCTCTGGTAACCTTGCTTCTTTATTTGTGTTTCAATTATATCATTTGTACTCCCTGCTTGTCTTCCTTATTGTTCTCATATTTATGTTTTCATTATTTACTATGGTTTGAGTATGCTGGTAGATGGAGTAATATTTTTTGACGCAAGTCTTTTATGATGTTTATTGATGAGACATTTGTGAGAACAGTCCCTTTGTACCCTGTTCAGTTATCATTTGTTTTGTGTTCATGTGCTGTTTTTCAGAAGCCTTTCTGTAAGATGCATAAAATGAGACTCCCAGCTGAGAGTAGTTCACAGAACATCTCCTTTTGGCATAGTAGATGCCTTTGTATTTTAACTGAGAGTCGATGAATGTTCTGAGGGTTATATGAACGAGTACATCTGAAGCTACGCTAGCTTAGGGATAAATACAACATGGGATGTCAAGTGTATGCTTCCACAGAAATACTCACTTATGCTATGTGTGTGTAGCATATTTATATAATGGGAGATTCTCCTATCAACCGTGTGATCTTGACAGTTACTTTTCTGCCATCCCTTTTGAAACTCTTGTTGTGTATCACGACTGTTAACGGGAAGGCTAGTAGCATACCTTGGCCAGTGGAGAAGAGACGGCTCTTTCCTCTCTATATAACTGATATATTTCTCCTCGAAGCAGAGATTGCATTCACTTTACAGTGGTGTTGAAAGATGCAGAAATAAGAAAGTGATGATAAAGCTGCTAGCTGGCGTCTGGAGAAAATTTGTCTCCCATTTCTTGGAAATACTTGTAGAATCTTAGTTAAGTGAGTCTGGTTTGACATTGGATATATACCATGAAAATCTTAGCAAACTTGAAGAGAAGAGAGGAAGATACTATAGTCAACATTAAACTGGCATAAATCTACCCAAACTTGAAGAATTGTTTATATTATCTTTATTTTCCTTAATGTACCTTTTTCCCAAACTGTCTAGATTATGTAGATGCATCCTAAAGTGGTCACCATTCTGTGTCTCAATTGCATGAAGAAGAATGCCATTTAATTTTTTTTGCCAGTCTTGTTGAAATCAGATGGTATCAATTGATATATAATTGGTATAGCACCCAGTAGAAAGAGACTGTTCTTTCTGGCCCTCGTGCAGCCCAATAGGAAAATGTGTAGAACTGCTGTATATGGAGGAATATCTGAATGTAATAACGTTCAGATAGTGTGACTAACTGAGGAAGGGAGATGATCTGGAACTGCTGAAATAGCAACTGACACAAAAAAATAGGTGTTATTTGTTTGGTCACAGGGCATTCAATGCTTTCAGTACCTCAGCTGAGTCCCAACAGCAAAGGGACATGAGAACCAGCCTTTCCTGCTATGCCCTGCCCTGCCCTGCCTTGCTGAGCTTGAGTTCTTCAGGAGTCTGTAAGAATGGTCAAATGCATTTTCATTGCTTCTGAAAATGCCTTAATATCAATCCGCACCCACCATCTGTCATGAAATTTCAGGGAAGAGAAATACTGCATTTGAAAAACAGCCTTCAAGAGCAGGGAGATACGAAGGACAGAAATGGCACAATGCTATCTCCACTTTATAAGGAATATAAGTTTGTATTTTGCAGACACTCATAATAATTTTCAAGCTGCAGAAAATGGGCTAATGGAATATATATCGTGTATTAAAATAATATAAAGAGATTTATTGACTGCAGAGCAAATATGGGCCCTTTCAGTCTTTCCCATTAAAGAAAACAGCTTTTTGTGACAGGAGAGAAAGTGGGAGTTGATGTTCAGAGTACCCAGAACAGAGAAGACTGGTCATGTCTTCAGCCATAAGCTTTTCTGTCATCTGCGGTCAGCTGATTGCAGTGACAGCTGTAACACCACTGGAATACACATTTTGGCTGTTTCTGCCAGCATCTTGACTTCTCAGAAAAAATGGTTTATATCTGCAGAAAATACAGGAATGTGCTGAAAACAGCCCAGGACTTTCACCTGTTGGTCTTGCTGTTGTGCTGGCACTTTGCAGAATTATAGCAATCAGAGAGCTGTGGTGTTTAGGGAAGAAATCCAAGTGGTATAAAAGCGAGCATTACTGTTGATATTGAGTGAGGAAAAAATGCCAGTAAAGGAAGAAAATGGACAAGAACCCTGTAAGACAAATTAATACAATTACTTTGCATGCCTTGGACGTCTTGCAGATGATTTTGGACAGTAAATGGTTTTCAGGGAATGCCTTGTTACAAGGAAACTCCAGATGCTGCAGGAAGGAACACCACCAGCTCTGCAGACGGGTCGTTCCAGAGCGCAGGCTCTGGGTTGGCCATAGGTGCAGTGTCTCTGGAGAGCTCCTATTGCTTATTTACTTGCACTACTGGCAGCTGTTCTCTTCTGCAAGTATGGTATGCTGGCTGAATTCTAACTAAAATCCTTACAGCCTACTTAACTTAAAATAGCACATATATTAAAATATGTTGTTTGTCTTCTAGCTGAAGGTGGTGTTTTTAAACAATTTCCATTTTTCACCCCCAAATATGGCTCTTTCAGCTTTGAATGTTTCTCTATTTCTAGCTTGTTCAAGTATTTGGAAGGCTTTATGCATTGCATGTATGAGAGAAGCTGTTATAAATATTTAGCTTGTTAAAGCATTAGTGATTTTTTAACTTCAAAGCTGAAGTAAATGTGGGTACTTGTAAAGACTCTTCCATTATTTTTTTTTTGAAATTTTTTTAACAAACATTACCTTAATAAATCTTTCACAATAGTTTGGGACTTTTCACAGCGTGCCAAACTGCATTTTATGTTAGTACCACTGGGATTCAGAAACTAGACAAAGTGTCAGAGACTAAAAGAAAGAGCCGTGCCTGGAATATTCCTAAAAGACACTTCCTGGATCAGTTCTCTCTCCAAGTGCCACTCTGAATGCTCACTTGTCCATTCCTTTCCACAGACCCTTCTCAGTTGTGATCCTACAGTCTTCCAGTGAAGGGAGGTGCAGCTTTGAACCATCCAACCCTTCCCACCAACACCACTCCTGGAAATGTTGACGGTTGAGCCTTTACTGAGCTTTTACTGCTCTGTCTGAACACCCCTTTTGAAGCATCTCCCTTTCTAGAGCACCGTGCCTGTATCCAGGTTTCATTTTCTGCTCTGGCAACTATCACCTAGAGGCTTAAAATATCCTTGCCTTATTACATCTTGCAATCAGATTTTGAGAGCATCAGGAGGGTGTTTCAGGCTCCTTCTTTTGGTCCATTTAACTGTTCATGTATATTGAATATATTGAACTATAGCTTGTGTTTAACAGTCTTGGCCAAAGTTGAAAATACAAAGAGTGAAAATTTTACGTAAGAATCTGGGTGTTTTTTTTCCTTGAATTTTGATAATTTTGACTCAGGATTTTGCTCGGGATGGGCCTGTTTTGTAGTTGAATTGTGTATTTCCTATTTGTCTGTGATGTTTGAAACATCACACCAGCCTATTGATAGTCCTCAATATCTCAATAGCCTCTGCAAGGCTAGGATTTAAAAAAAAAAAAAACTATAATTGCTCACAGACCATCTTTAGGCCAAAAATGTATTGCAGAACTTACTTAGAGTACAGTAGGAAATGTGCCAATCAGAACATGTTCAATGGTAATTCAAAAATGAAATTGTTTTTCCAATATGTTTACTGTTTGGACTGCTAGTGCTATTTCTAAATTATTTTTTTTCCCTGTAGTCAGGCACAAAGCAAGGGAGAAAGGAGCTCCAAAAAAGGAAGTGTTGAAGATTGCCTTTATGTTAACAGTATGGAAATGTTTAAGTATAAAATTCTTCCCTGCTTTTCAGGCCAGGGTTAGACCATCACCAACATGCCCAGGGTGAGTACTGCTCAGTCTCAGAGCTACCCTTACCCATGTTGCCCTTTGTGTTTAAGACACCACAATCCATTGGAGAAAGCATAACACAACATTTTCATCATGTGGTTTTGTTTTAATTGGATTGGGTTTTCAGCTAGGTCCAGACAATCACTAATGAAGCTGTGGCTTTCACATATTTTTCACTGAGACTGACCAGAACTGATAATTTATGGCTTGTAGAGCTGATGACCTAGCACTTTCCAAGTTAGATCTGGAGCCAAGCGCTGCAGTAATTATTCTGCAGTCAATTTTTAATGGATCTTTGAAAGCTCAGCTTGGGACTGGGTGAGGACCAGAGGCAGTGCAGCAGAGGCACTGACAAAATGGCAGTGGTCACTAGCATTTTATGCAAACTCCAAGTCTCACCATTGCCCTTTTCCAAAAGAAGCTTCTGGCTTATGATCAAAGTGGCTAACGTTACTCTGTTTTCTGCAGAAATCAGAGCAAAACTATCACACATGCATATATGTATATGACTGCTGAAAAGTTGTGCTAAAATCACTACGGAGTAGTCTACCACATCTTGCTGCCCTTTCCAACAGCCGAAGATATTCAACAGCCAGAGGATCTCTAAATATGCTTTTTTTTTTTCTTTGAAGTGCCACTTCATAATTATTCTGTTAAGCTCAAACAGCAAACTAAGATGAAACGTAGTTCAGAAAGGAACCGAGTTGAAATGCACAGGGAATCAAGATACTGCTCACTAAGGTGGTAGATGGAAGCCGCTTGGTAAGCGTGACGTTTATCTCTTTCAAGATTTTCCTTGGATTTCTGTTGGGACATTTTCTGGTTGGGAGAAGATGCAAAGAGGGAGAAGCTGTTTTTAGCTGTATCGTACAGAATATGTAGTAGTTGCTTGCCTTTCTTTACTGTTTGCATTATATTCTACCGTAGTTCAGCCCAGTTTAATTTATCCCACAGGCCTCCTTAGTAGTTGCATGGCAAAGCCCTAACTTTTATAACATGACTATTTTAAAATTAACAGTCAAAAAAGCTTTTCTCTAGTTAAACAGAACATGAGCTACTACCTTCCCTCTTCTGTCTTCAGGTCACTTAGAAGTCAGCTCCCAAACTCAGTTAATGCCCCCCAACCTGTGTGCAGCTATCCCCGCTGTACATTATCATTTACTATGAACAACTGTTTCACAGTACCGTGTATATACAGCTCAGCATGTCATCATGACTGACGGAGTTATTCAAGTATCCTTAAAAGCTCCAGTACTCGAGAGCTGCTCAAATCTCACGCAAGAGGTTACTTACCATAGAGCAATAGAAGGCCGCTGTGTATTGTCATTGGACCGTAACCTGAAACAGCACCTACAAAAACATCCCAGATGCTCATCGTCATCATAAACGATACTGAGAGGCCTAGAGGAGTAGCTTCATGTACACTCTAAAACAGTGAAATGGCTTTATATATACACAGCGAGACTGAAATACTCTATCAAAAGAACGTGAAGAGACAGAGCCTTGGTGTAAGGATCTATCCCCTGGGTCTTGAGCTGTGCGAAACGCTTTTAGAAGTTAATGGTGCTTCTTATTTTTGAAACGGGTCTTTCAAGATGTCAGGGTAGGATTTCATGCCTTTTACGGTAAACAGAGGTACTGCACATCAAACTGATTGAAAAAGAGCCTCCAACTACTTACTTTTGTGGAACCCTGTATTAAAGTGGTCTGACTCAAAAATAATAATAATAATAATAATGGGGGGGGGGGGGGGGGAGAGGAGAGGAGAGTATAGATTGGGTGACTTAAAAGCATCCTGGCATAGAACCTGTTCTGAAACAATGTAATTTGTCAGTCTCTGTTGGATTTCAGGGCTGCTTTTCGTTATTGTTATTTTTCCCACTGAATTAAGGAGGTTTTTGTTTGTTTGTTTAATGGAGGTTTTGTTTGTTTTCGCTCGGTGTGTTTATGTCCATCCCCTCCCACCCGAAGTGTTTGTTGCTCTTTCCAATATTTTGAAAATCATGCTGTCTCTTTCTTCTGCTACAATTGACCTGTATTTCTATTCCTCCATGCCAAACATTGTCTTTACCTATAATTCCTCTTTTCTTGAGTTTTCTGGACTTGCCCTCTTTATCCTAGGCATTTGCTAATTTGTTAAACTTCGCTCCCATTCTTGTCTGAGCAGTTAAGTACAGCAAAGGGACAATTTTCAGTCTGGGAGAATGCTAAAGCATCTTGGTGTATATTGCAGCAACCAGTGACTATGTAGAAAGAATATCTGCATCCCTTAATCCTTTTCATTTCAGAAGTTCTGATTCTCCTTGTGACAGAGGTCTCCCTATAACTTTCAAGTTCCCCTTTAGCTCATTCTAGGCCACCACCTACCATGCACATAGATTCCACGTTTCCCTGTCCCTTGGTTAGCAAGGCTATCCCCAAGCTCTCTGCTGAGACTGCCTTTTATCAGAACAGAGCTGGGCTTTATCTTCTACAGGTGTCCTCTGACAAACATGCAAGTATTCTTGCACTTACTAGTGACCTACCCGTTATAGCTCTTTATGCCCTTTATTATGGTGATTTAATGACGTCCATCTATCAAAATATAGCTGAGAATTCCTGCTCTTCCCTATGTGCTTCAAGGTGACGGAAGGGGGAGTATCATGTGCAGGCAATAAGCCTGTTTTGCTTAGTGAGCTGAATAATTAGTAATTTATGAATTCAGTAAACAGTAAACTTGCTCTTGACCTTCCACTTGCACCAGCTGCCTGACGAGGCACCCAGCTGACATGTCCAGCTGCCTGATGCCTCCTCCCTGTGCAAAGCCCCCCCACCAAAGCTCCTGCTTGCTCTGTGCTTGTGTTTCAGAAGGCAGCGTGGTACTGCCTACTCTGCATTGTGCTTTCTGATTCATACTAATTCCTTTATCTTCCTATGGAACATTAAGCATAATCACGATATTGAATAATGGAGGCGTTGCAGATTTAAAAGTGGGATCTGCTCAACTAAAAATAGCACTAAAGCAAACCCTGTCCTTCTGTGCTGAAGGACTGGCTGGTATTTACAGTGCTGTATAGTCATTAAACTCGAGCATAGGAGTAGGAAAGAATGCCAGCCAAGGGGGACCAAGAATTATAGCCTTGTCCTGGTTTATTCCAAGCTCCTCCTTTGCTCTGTGACCTTGAGTTTGTCACGTGGTGTACCCAAACCACCAACTATTTGCCTGTAAAGTAGGTATAATGCTGGTTTTGCAACTCCTGAGTGTAAATGAAGGAATTCATTTTTTGCAGAGAACTTCAAGATCCTTGGAGCTGTAGTAGAAATAAGCAGGAGACCACGGGTATATTTGGTACTCATTCCTCTGAATTTTAAAGGAAAAATAACTTTACAATAGACGAGTTCAAATAATTCCTTGAAAATATGTCTTGGCATACTAGACTAAGGCATCCATAATGCATCCTCTAATCTTTAGCCCCAGTTGCCATGATTTCTAGATTTACTTTGCTCAATACTGTGATTTGAAGTTAGCTTTTAAATTATATGTTCCAAGGCAACTATAACAGAAACAGTTTGATAGGAAGAGAAACCTCGTTTTTTCTTACCTTATTCTCTCTTAACCTTCTGCTGTCCAGAATCTTGCTAGTTCCCTATATACTTCCACGATTCTGTCAGACAAATACTGACTTGGAAAACGAAATCATATTTACAATAAGAAGATTTTGGCTTTTAATAGTTAAATTGTAAAAATGACATGCATACTGAACTTTTCCCTTATCTAAAGAATTCAATATTTTTATTAAACTGATGTGTAAAGTAGGAGAGAGCATTACAAATTTAATGTTGAAATGACCTTCCCAAGAGCTAGAAATGTTTTAATATTAAATTAAATCAGACTCTCTTTAGTCCTTAATTCTAAGAGCTGAGGTTCTAAGGAAAACACCAACTGTCACAAGTCTTGCCAATCTGCTTATGCATTTCACTATATCAGTTTTCCTTCCCTTCACTCTCCCTGTTCACTGCAGTTGACTCAGGCTTTTTTTCTAGGTCTCAAAACCTATTTAAAACTCTACAGCTTGCCTCCCACACTCTCCTCTCTATAGTAACAAGCAGCTACAGTCTGCATTCAGATGTCCTGTGATCTTCTTAGGACTGAGGTCTGCAAACAGAGACTGGATATTGTACATGTGTTCGGTATGGCAGTACGCAACCTTTTTTACTCAAATCCAGTGAGAGTGTATCGAGGAAACAAATGACTGCAGGTGTCATTGCACTGCTGAGCTGGCTATAGTCCTGTTCCACTAGTTCTTTTTCCTCCTCCTCGTTCTTTAACTAAGAGAGCTTAGGAAGGAGTAATGCTTTTCTTTTATCAGAGCTATGCAGTCTTTGGTAGACATTTGGTAGAGATTTCAGGGCTTTCAGAGTATTTAAGGTAACAGCTCAGTGGCTCGGCTTAGGCAAGTCTCATGACCAATGGTATCATCTCAGGCCAACAGGGTAGCTCTTGCACGTTTCTCTCTCAGCTTCCACAGCTTCCAACCAAGACTTTAACCAGAGACACGTTAAAGCATTAGGATATTTCTGCCTTTTAGAAAAGCCCAGTGAACAGGATGCAACCTTGGGCAGTTAAAACAATGTATAATATGAGACTGTTCTTAGCTGTGTTGTCATGGACAGCCCTGCATTCTGAAGGAACAAACAAAAGCCATAGTTTTACCTTATGTAGAACCAAAAGTAGTTAAGGTCTAGGCTGTGATTTTTATTGTAACTTTCTGGCTATTATTTTTGGGATGGCTGCCCAAATCTCAAGAGAAAGTATTATAAACAAGACTGTGCTTTTTCCTTCTTATTCTTGCTGTCCACTTTTAGACATGGAATGACCTGTGGTGAACATGTGAGTTTACTTTCTTTGTGTGTATGAAGCTGTCATTCGTAGTATGTTGCTATTGTGTTTCTGTTGTTGTAAAATGAAAATTTTTGAGAGGTCACACTTTTTTTCCTCTGCTGAGATTTATTCTAGCTTAGGTATTTTTTAGGCATCAATCACTGTTGTTGTGGCTATAAAAGTGAGAAGGATAAGCAGACTACAGAAGATGTTTTTCAGCTGAAGGGAATTAATATTTTTCCTTCTATCAGGCTGGATCTGCTCTCTTGGTATCACACCCATAGTAATAAATCTGGTTCTATATATAGTCATAGAAGACAGCCAACTAAATTGCATATAGACAGCACTGGGGATAGAATCCAGGATCCCATGTTTAAAAAGCTACGGGGCTTGACCACTGATACTAAAGAAGAACAGCTCACGCTTGTTTATTGACTAGTAGTCCCTTCCCTGTGAAAAGGAGACTGGCACAGCCACATGGAGATGCACATGCTTTAACCGATCTGATGCCATCTAGCAGATGTATACATAAGCAGACATTTACATAACAGAAGGTGGTGGAACTCATACAAAGTTTGTGTTCTATCTCCAGTACAATCAGGCATACTCCTGGGTGTTGCTAGCTGAAACTCAGAATTTCTGCTTCTAATTAAAAGAGCATCTGTTTTCAATACCCTACAAAAACGATTCCAGGCTAAAAGACATATACAGAAAATAGCTGCTCCTCTAATTAGTACACTGAATTCTTATCTGTTTTTCTTCTTCCTAGTAATAAACAGTTTCATTGTATTTGGTGTTCATTTGTATCACAGGCTACCCAATAAATTAGATGAGATGTCAATCCATATTACGTTATGCCTTGTCTTAGTCTTTTTAATGAAATAAAATATTGTATAAAAGTAAAATAATGAAGTATTACATGCCATATTATGACATTTTACATAAATGGCAGGATGATTGTAATGCATGATATGACATTCCATATTATGTTGTTACTTGCCATATTGAAGTGACATGTACTAGTTTAAGATCTAACTGCAGCAAAGATGCTCTGTAAAGAATAACTTTTATGTAAGGAGAAGGGGTAAACCAAATCCACTGTATTAGCGTTTTATGTTTTTAGTGACCTTCAAAAGCTACTATAACTTCACAGCAATGCAAAGGAAGTAAAATAAATAAGTCTGTCAATGTAGAAATTATTTCCAAGCAACTAGGAATAAGCCTAACCTTTTACTAGTTAAAGATAAAACTACACCGGAGCATCCTGCTAAGAACATGAAAGCTAGTAACAAAATCTGGTTTTATCACGTCAGAACCGAAGAAGCCTTTCAGAGTATTGTTTGAAGCAGGCTGAAGTTTCAGATATAAATGAAGAAGTCAGGGAAAATAAGTCATTGCTGAAAAGCTAAATTGATACATGGGTTGCATCAGTATTCAGGGAGAAGTTGATCAAGGAAGTTCTTTCAGCAGAACTTTTTCTTCTGTTTTTTTTTTTTTTTTAATCTCTCATTAATTTGAGAAATTGTCCTAATCTCATTGAAGTTGTAAGAGATTTTTTAAGATAAAAATGTCAATCTCAGTTGTAAAAAGGATCACTAATTATTTACCTTCATGCTCAAAAATACATTAAAAGTGGAATTGTTTAGGAAATAATGTGGTATGTTAGTTGTTCCTCAAAATGTAACCAGGCACAGGGCTGGGACATCGGCAGCCTGGCTCCAGAGATGACTGCAGATTGACTGTAAGCTTGGCTTGCATACTAGGCAGATTAGTAGAACCTGTAATATAGAATACAATTCATAGACACACAGGTAGCTATAATATACTAGAGAAAACAGCTTGTTTAAAAGGAGATGTCAACACCTCATAAGTCTGTGTTTGTGAAGGCAGTAATTTATTCTTTAAGTTCGTGTCAGGAACCAATGTGGATTTTTCTCACAAGCCACTTCTCAAAGGACCATATTTGATGGGAAACTGACTTTGGAGTAAACTTTGGTTCTGATCACAGAGTTTGTTTCCTATTAATTTTGTTCTCATACCCATTAGTATGTACTAACGTCATTACTGCCATACACATGGAACTGCTGAACTCTGCAGGTGGGCTTCCTGTATCATGCATCCTCAAACCTTTTTCTTTTCTTTTTGTCTCAAAGAGAACTCAGCACGGTCATTAGGTTTTCTATGGTCTATAGAAACATTTAATGGGATGAAAGCAAGGCAGATAGATATGAATGTGTACAAAGTATATCCCTTAATAAGAACAAAACACTGAGAATCCAACCCTTTGCAAACAGAATCCAGCAAGTTAACATGCTGCTCTGCATAGTTAATAATAATGATCATGAGAATTACACATGGGCATTGAAAGGAGAAGAATAGTTATCGTGTTGAAATACTGTGAGAGATTTAGCCATCAATGCGCTAAAATAATTGCCTGCCTGCTTTGTCAGCAGCCTTGTCAATTTGATAATAGCTTCAAGTCTTTATTCAGTTGCAACATGAAAAGTCTTTGTATAATGTGCATTGCGATTACAGACTTTGCTGGTAAAGCTATGAATGTCTTTGTTTTGATAATCGATTCTGAGATAGCTGAAGTTTGTTGATATTGCTTGTTCTGGCTTGGCACACTGAACATATACTTTACTAAAAGAGACTAATTAATAGTAATGTATCTTTATGGTTGTTTTACATCTGTCAATTTTCCCCCCCTTTTTTGCAAATGGTGCCTTCAGCATTTTTGCAGCTGGCATCATAATAAATGATGACCCATCTCTGCAGATGGCATGGGCTGAAGGACTGTACAGGTTTATCCTTTATCACTCCATTGTAAACATGAACTCATTGTCCTCTCAATCAACAGAGAAATGGAAGGAGACGAAGTACAGCCAAAAGGCAAAGCTTTTGGTTCTTTCACTGAGTAGAACAAATCAAACAAGTACAGAAACTTTAGCACAGAAATGGAGAAAATAACATTGGTTTGGTAGGAGGAATTTGTCATCATAAGTGCCTTTGTGTGACAGTACTAACTAAATGAAAAATACTGGTCTTCATGACCAAAAATTTGAAACTGATTGTCAGAGTCTGGAAAGTAATTAGCATTATAGGCATGATTTTCTTTGCAGCTTCCTGTGCCTGTAGACAGTTCCTTGCACCTTCCTTTAGACCAATTCATACAGGCCATGTGAAGCAGGGTGTGTGTGCATCTGTGTCCATTAGATGGCAGTTTGGATGAAATCCCAAATGGCAGCTCCACCATAAACATATGTAGGTCCTTATTGAATGTTTTTATGCAGAAGTTTAAGAAATTTTGAGTTCAGGAATACCTGAAGGGGGAGTGAGTTTTAAAATCATATAACTTTTTTTTTTCTTCTCCAAGGTCTATTACAATTTTTAACATTAACTATTCTGTGTATAGCTGTATTTGGTTACACAGACTGTTGTGGGTATCTTCGCGGAGTGAGCATGAAAAGGGGAAAGCCTAAACTTTTGGAAAGGAACTGATGCTGACAGGTAGGAGCTTTTTAAGTTCAGTATCTACACGAGCCAATCCTCAAAACCAAAATCCCATTCTTTATAGTCATAGAAAACAAAAATAATGGACAATAATTTAAGCAGTTTTACTTTAAAACTAAAAATTAAATTATATCACAAATTTTGTTTGCAATTTATCTGCACATAGAAAAGAATCATCTGCTGTCCTTCGATATTCTTACACTGTAGCTAATCAAACCAGATTTGAATCAAACTAACAAGAAGCATGATTAAAAACAAACATTGTTTAGTTGAAATTGCTGACAAGATTGTTTGATATTTTGGTGATTAATCTTGATTTAGCTAATATAGGCTTGTCACTGGTCTTTATTAAGTTGATGTATTACCCCCAAAATAAGTATACACAGAGAGATTTACAGCTAAATATCCATGTCAATTACATCTTTCATTTGAGTTTGTATAAATCTGTGCTGAGGTTAGTTACCAAATGGGAGGGAAAGGACAATTCACACAGCAGAAGGTGTATGTTTCAGATGTGACCTCACAGAGTGAGCCGGCTAGGGACATCGGCAGAGAACCATGCACTTGAAAAAAGGCTGAGTACTTGCTAGCAGCTGTTGATGTGGCAATGGAAAATACTAAGGGTTCCAGAGATTACAGGGCTATAATTTGGCCTGCAGTAAAAGTAAGCAGAAACGCTCGCTGAAAAGGGCTCCTGTTGTAATCAATGAGGTTTTGCTGTTAGCTATAATGAGAAAAGCATTAATGCTAATGTGTTTTTATGTACATTGTTATTCCAACAGCAATTTAACATGAGGTTTCTCTGCATGGTAGCATATGTCTTTTTCAAGGCAGACTCATAGCTGGTGAGAAAAATTTCTGATCATGAGCTACGGATATGTCTTAGTTGTATTTGGAATGTATCAAAATATAGTGTATATTAGAACATAAGGGATAAATATTTTGTAGTTTATACTTAGAATATTTTAGAAATACTGGAATGCTGTTAGATATTAACATTCTATTTTTATTTTTATTTCACAGTCTAAAATGACATTGTTTTACAGAACATCATTTCATGCTATGTAAAACATAGTATTTCATGCTATGTAAAACATAGTAAAACAGGAAAGTGTTATTCCCAGTCAATGTGATCCTGTATGCTAATGAAATCAAGACCAAGTCTTGTTAGGGCATCAGCAGAAGCCAGTATTGAAGAATCCAGTTAAGGTTTTTCAAATTTTCCTAATAACTCAAATACTAGACTATAAGCTGTTTGCCAGGACTGTAGTGTGTATGAAAGTTAACTCCTGAAGCTGAATGGAGCACAACTAATTCTGATAGGGTATGGTGTTTTTTTTTTGTTTGTTTGTTTTGGTGAGGCTAGGTGAGACTAAGAGGGAAAGGAAATGTGATCATAACAAAAAAAAACCAAACACCTGTATTATTATTTGTGAACATCTTTGCAACCGAAACTACTGATTTGACTCAAACAGTACAATTATTAAAATTCATTCCTGTGCAAATGTGTAGCAGAGCCCTTATAGCATAACATATTTTGACAAAATATTTTACAGGCTGTATGCACGTCCCAGCTCAACATAGCTTTACAGAGAAACAAGGTTTCATGGTAACCTTAACATGGCGTATTCTTGTTTTTACTAATTCTATGTATTTTCTACAGGAGCCCATTCCTTTGTTCTTTGGCCATTTTGAGCAAAATTTCAGTGTGACTTCCATGTGACTAGGAGTTGGCCAATGGTGCAGTTTTTAAGAATGTGCTGTAGCCAGAGAGGTTGGGGAATGCTGTTGCCTCATGGCCATTCAGTGGCTCTTAGTATTTCTGTTGAGAGAGATAAGCCAGCAGACCAGTCCAAAATCAGTTTATAATAGAAATTATTAATTTCACAATGATTTCCCCAATAGATGTGTAGTAATGAAAGATTATTTTTCACTTATACCATTTCCTGTACCATTACCTTGTTCTGAGGGCAAAGTAGCAGTGAGGCCACTTGATCCATGGCATTTTCTTTTGACTCATCCCTAAAGTATCCCATCTATGTGTTATTAACTTGGCTTAGTAATATCACTATGAGACCAAATGAATAGTATTGTTCACAGTTTACAAATGGACACCGGAGGAACAAAGCTATTAGCCCTGAAACTGTTCCCTAGGTCTAACAATCTAGTTTTATATATACAAGAGTAGAGCTTGGTGTGTTGTTTTTTTTTTTCACATCACTTTGTTCTATAGCACTTTATGGGTTGACATAGCAGACAAATCAAATCTGAACTTTAGACTGCACCATGTTGAATTCTAGATGAAAATATCCTGTGCTTTTAGAGCAGTCGTTTGGGGAGGAGGTCAAGCAGCAGGTGTAAAGGATTAAAAAAGTCTCATTAAGTCTATGCTCTAAAATAACTATCGGTGAGATTTACAGAATCTCTAAAATGTAAAGAAACAATTTTGTAGAGAAAAATCAGAAAAAGAAAGAATTAAGAAATCCCCTAAATACCTATTTGCCCAGCTGGTGTATAGCATCATGCTTTTAAATTTTAATTCCAGTGGATTATAGCTATCACACTACACTGTATTTTGTGAATGCCTTCAAGAATAAGTTGCACTTGGTAAAAGCACAAAACATTTGGAAAATACTACTTTAATCACAAAACAAATATATTTATACTAACTTAAAATAGTAAATAATACAACCTTTATTCTGTTTCTGGTGATAAGAATGAGTGTTATAGAAAAGTGAACTTCCAGTCAGATTTTCTAGCTG
Organism: Anser anser; assembly: GCF_964211835.1. Classification (NCBI taxonomy): domain Eukaryota; kingdom Metazoa; phylum Chordata; class Aves; order Anseriformes; family Anatidae; genus Anser; species Anser anser. The sequence continues at coordinate 6,782,809 of NC_139727.1, read as the reverse complement.
TGAGACCTGAGTTTGTGTCATGTGTTATAGTGTGATGTTGAAAAGGGTCTTGAAAGAAAAAAAGAAAATTAGCTGAGGTACAATATTTGGAGAGAGATGGCAGGCAGCCAAAAAAGGAGAGGGTTTGTAACAACCGTGTTACAAACGCTCTTTCTTCTAGGAGTTGCTACCTTCTCTTTTCTTGTTGCTAACTTATGCTGGCTTTACAACCTTAGTATCAGATAAGACCTGGTCTCATATACCTGCTGCTCTTTTGCTGCTTCAGAATGCATACACGTTCTGCATGTTTCTTTTAACAGCCTGGAGGCCAGGAAACCAGTTTTGGAGTTAAGAAAGTTTAAGTTCTTATGATAGTTATACACTCCCATGCATGGAAAATCCTCCAGCAAGAGCATTGGATTCCATTAATAAGGTGAAAGTATCTCCTGACAATCAGAAGATTAGTGAACAACATCACATCTTAAATCTACCAGCTCTGAGTCTCCAGCCAGAGGCTCTGTACCAGAAATAAAATGCTTTCTGCCCCAGTGGCATCACCAGCAAGCATCAAATGAAAAGAGATCAAAATAGAGAGGGAGTACTTTTATTTCTCATTCTCTTCTGTGCTTGTCATCATGCTGCCATTTCAGATATTGAGATCATTCAACCTTGACATGAGCAAAACTTGTCTCTGAGGGCAATACGGCAAGTGAAAGAGCAGCTTTTAGACTGGAATCTTTTGAAAACACATTCTTGCTGGCAATAGTGAAAATTCAGCATCTGTCTTCTCCAACTAAAAGCTAAACATCATTTTCCTTCTTCTATCATGTAAGTATACACTCTTCTCCATTAGAAATGAGAAACAAAACAAAGAATTTCAGCCTGTATAAGAATATCTGCATGACCCAGCCACAAGTAACCAATTTGCTCTTCTTAATTTGGAGTTAAATAGGATCATTCCAGAGATGCACAGAATCACAGGGGAAAAGACATTGAAACTAGTCAAATCACCTGTTTCAGACACAGTCCGATTTGATTTAAGGTAATGAAGCTTTGCTAGCACTGCAAACCTTCCCCATACAAATAAGGAGGAAGGTCAAGAAGCTATATCAAGAAGCTATAAGCATATCTTGGGTTTCATTTCCTCTGCTCTTTTACTGTTGCTATCAGGAGACACTCACAGACTGTAAATGGGCATAGCAAATAGGAGGGGGAAAAAAAGAGAGAGAGAGAAAGCTTCTTATGCAGTCAGGTTGCACATGGCAGATTGAAATTTAGAAGAATGGAGTTCTTTTCTTCACTCTGCCAGTTTTCCTATGAGATTCTAGGCACGACCATAAATGTCTTTTGTCTCTCACCCATCAATAAAATGGGGAAAAACATACCTGTTTTTTTTTTTCCACAGGCATCCTTTGAAGTTAAGTGCATGATACACTTTAAGTTCAATAGATACTTTAGTAATGTGAGGCTCAGAAGAATCAGAGGTAGTAGCTACCTCAAGAAAGATAAAATCTAACACATTTAGCCAATGCAGATTCTTACCCAAATGAGCAGACAACAGGCTTAAGTATGTGGATAATCTTTAAGTATATCAATTCCTGAAAAAATAATTTCAAGTTGACGTTGGAGTCTGTCTTGCTGAGCTTCAGTAAGTGCCCTTTTGTCATTGTGTCTCTGTACTTTGACTTTGTTCTTCTGAGTGGGTCGTGCTTGGGAGCAATTTTCTCTTTTCACATCAGTACTGCGTGATATGTAGCACGGGTGAAAAATCAAAAACCCTTCCTGTGACTGGCGTTACTTGCCCTCGCTAGATCTGAAATGAAGACAAGAGCAAGCTTAAGATCACTGGTGTGCATTTTATGTCTTTCCTGCTGTCATAAAGATGCTTTGTTATATTCAAGCTTAACAGGGGTGAAGGAGGAAGAACAGGAAAAGAAAGTGAGAACGCCATTTTCACTTTAAAAGAAATACATTAAGAGTTTCCAAAGTTTTCAGAAGACTTTGATCTTCCAGATCTTTCAGATTTTATATATATATATAGTATTTTTTTTTTTTTTAGAAAACAAATGTTTCACTGGGACATTAAGTGATTCCTATCCAGACCTGCTGCTTCTATATTGTTTTGTCAACAGTTTTCTCAGGAGTGCTTTGAGAATATCAGCTATACTGAGATTAATTTCTGAGATTAGGAAAAGATGAAAGTAATGAAAAAAGTGTTAGCCAAATTTTTGAAATCCACATATTCTTTTTAGATTATAAACCCGGTTTAAATATAGTAGCACCAGTAAGAGAGCATTTATCCAGTCTTAAGTGTTGCTGCTGCAAACTGCTTGAGATCTGGTTGGTGTGAGGTTGCTTTGAACTGTTTATTTTCTGTGTACATTTACTAGTGACTGCTGAGCAGTATATAAGACCTTCAGAGGACATCCCATGCTCTTGCAAAAGTACAGAAAAATCTTGAAATTTGGATCCAGGCTGAAATCTACTTTGTGTGTGTCACCCTTCGTAAGTGAATTTGGCTTTTGGTAAGTTCGATACTTTTTCATCTGTCCCCAGATGAGCTTAGGGTCACATGGTGGCTAGCCTGAAATGCTTCAAACACCTGCTTGGCTTTCACTAGATATTTTTCCTGTATAGTATTGGGCCAAAGCTAGTAATGGCAGCAGAGGCAGTTCACAAAGGTGAAGGACTTTCCTCCAGGCTCATCATCCTGGCTCTCCCTTTCCAATTGCTACTAGACGAGTCTTTTAGGCTAGCAGGAGAAGAGAGGTTATTAGACTCTGGTTCCCAGTGTGAAGTCTGTGATTCTCAATAAACGTTAATAGGAGGGCAGTGACAGCAGCAGCAAGTGCTCTAAGCCAGACTGTGTACCTGCTTAAGTGGCTCTGTGTCTGGGTTCATCTGTCCCACAGGTGGCAGCCCTGGAAGCACACAGCTGTGCGCTGGGTTCAGCTAGACTATAGGAGGAAGGGAGTGATGGGTTTTGCAACAAAAAAATCCAGTGGGATACAAGATATAACAATTTTACAAAACTTTTGAAATTATTTAAAACTGCCTGAGAACAAATGATCAAAATCTGTTGTGTAGACTGTGCTTAAAAAACTACAAATGATAGGTTTTCCAGGTAGGTTATTACATTATTCAAATATATTCACTAATTAACAGGTTAAAAAAATGATTCAATTAAGCTGAATTTGTGAGTCTTTCCCTGCATTGCTTCTGAAGGCTGAGTTCCTGACAGCCATGTTGAAAATTAATCCTCATCCTCTTTATACATTTTAGCAGCATCAAGGTTTTGAAAAATCACGATCATGTGTCCCTTTGGTCTTTTCTATTCTGAATTCCTTCTAATTTTGTCAAGGGTCCTGTTCTTCTAAGCTTATTATCGTGATGTATGTATAAATGTGGGCTCCATGCAGCCTTCTTGCACCTCTTTCTGTGTATGGCTCCTGGCTCTTATTTCGGGCTGAACTCCACCTCAAGTCTCAACAACACCAAGGGAGGTGGAATACTGTAACGTGCAATGAATCAGGTCATTTCATGTATTTAGCAGATACCATATCATGAAGTTTGGCTCATGTAGACCTCTTATTTTTATTCTCATTTGTTTCAGAGTTTCTAAACAAAATCATCTTAAGCTCTGATTTATATTTCCCTGGTGCTTATGTTTCCAAGACAACTGTAATGAATGTTCTCTTCTGGAAAAAACTCTTGTAGACATGAGGAGGTCTCCCAGATACACCATACAAGCTGAAATAATGGTAAAATACATAGTGAATTCACTAGTATTTTCCATAAACTGTCAATTTAATAGACATGGTGGGCTTACTCTCCACTCTGTTTGCAGTTCACGTTGCTTTTCATTGTCATTTGGATAATATAAAAGAAAGAAATGCAGTACGTTTATGCTGATCTTTATTAAGTTAAAAAAGAGCAGGAAGTATTTCTGGATGAATATTTTAGGCAATAGAAATGCACATTCTCTGCGTTGTTCTGACATTAATTATCAATATCTTCATAAGGAAAAAGCAGAGGAGGCTTCATTTCTGGCAGAAATATTTTAGCTATTAAAGCTACTAAACAAATTAACAAGGTTATGGTTGGTTTTGTATTGATTTATGGATTTTTTTTGTCATGATTTTATATTCCACTTCCTTGGCACTGTATAACATAATGTCTCCAGGGGCAACAGTACTGACCCTGGTTCAATACTGTAAATTTCGAAGCCACAGAATAGAGACATACAAGCCGATACCATAATTTTAACAACTACATCAATTAGATGTGTGCTTTAATTCATTAATGGTTATTAGTTGTTGGCCTTTATTGCATTTAAGAGTTTGTATTTGTTTATCCAAGTACTGAAATCATAGCACGTGAATTAAGTTACATATCACAGCATCCATAGCAAATACTTTTGCCACACTACATTTCACTTGGCATTGGAAGTGAGGCATATGAAAAATGAGAATATATAGACTGAGAATTAATAAAAAAACTCAGAAAATAACATATGTAATATTTTCAATGAAAGCTGCTGTATTTGTATCTTGGAACGGATTGGTGGTCTTTTTGTACAGCCTGTATTGCATAAATTAAATCTGTGGCTATACACCGTAGTCACTTCTTAATACAGAGTCTAGGCCATTGCATGGGCACATAGTTCAGTGAGGGATCCTAGCTCACGGGGGGAAAAAGTTGAAGAATACAAGCTGCAGGTAGCATGAAATGCTAACATGATGCTTTGGAAATACATTCAAATGAATAATAGAAAATATTCCCTTTTCTTATTAAAATCAAAATAACCTGTGTAAAGTCAGCATTCTAAAACAACAAAAAAAATCATACAAAACAAAACCAAGAAATTGTTTAACCAAACAGCTAAAATTTCCTGTGGGGAAAAAAAAAAAAAAAAGATTCATTTGAAAAATTTCCACCAATTCTCTGTTTTCAATGAAGGCAGTGTCAAGAGACCTAAGAGTGCAAGAAGTCAAAAATGAACAGAATATTTGTTTAAAAGGAACAATCTAGGTAAGTAATTTCCAAGATAGTATTTTGTGACTGGGTGAAGATGCAACTGATAAATGCACAAAGAGCTACAGTTCTGTGCTTTTTTCACAACAACTAGTTCATCAAGCTATAGAAGAGATTTTAGAAATAGAATGAGGAACTAAAGGGAGCACCCAGGAATGCATGTAATCCCGTCCTCCCACCAGCCCTCTAGAAGATACAGAGCACTGAGAAGCTCATTTTAAAAAACTATCATTAACCATATTTTTTCAAAAAGGCACATGTCTTTACAACTATAGCTGTTATTGTTGCAAACATGTTTCAGCCATCAGATTTTGGGAGATAGAGATGTTTGAAAAGCTGTAAAACATAATGGCCGGCTGAAGATTCTGCATCCCCAAGAGCATGTGAGCACCTCAGAGAGAACCTTCTTTTTATTGTAAAAGCACATTCCAGTCCTTCATATATGTCAAGTAACCATTTAAGAAAAGTAAAAACAGGTTCTTGGCAACAGCAAATTCTTTGTGGAAGAACGTGTTGCTTTCTGTAGTGTTCCACCAATGTATTCACATTTCCTTCAAAGAATCTTATTTTCAGAATTAGCATTTTTTTTAAAACTCCTTCTCAGATACACTGTGTCACTTGCTCTGCATAGTTCCCATTTATAACTGATATCACATGAGCTTCATTAAGACTCAGAGCAGTGCGTGAGCTGTGATGATACAGGATACATACATGGGCGCAAGCTTTCTTTGGTAAGTAGTTTAGAGACTTTTATTTTTATTACAACTTTAAAGAAAGAGTATCTATGCTAAATATAACTGCATCTAAAACTGAAATAAACAGGGGTCCTGAGACTCCTCAAGGTTTTACTGCCTTCCAGATCACCTTGGTGTAGAGAGTTATGGATGGAATTTCAATGCCTTCCCCCTAAAAAAAAATAAATACATAAAAAATAAAAGCTGAACCAAACTACATTTTCAACACCAGGAACTAGGAAGCTAGACACCAAACTCAAATTTCATTGATGGTAACCTGTACCCTCATCTGTATGCAAGAATCTGTTGTTTATTTCAAGTAACATTCTTCATTCAAGATGGGGAGGGCCCAGGCCGGGCTAAAGTTTCACTGAAGGTTTCCAGCACCTCTCTGCATGATTGCTACCTGAAGTTATCTAGATGTTTCATTTATTAAGTTTTAGGTGCTGTTTCCCTTGACTGCTGCTGCTCTCTTCACGAGGCACATTAGGATTGAGTCTGTTTTCTGCTGTGGTATATTTACGGCACTATTCTGTGGCCCGTGCTCTGTGTGTACAGTAGATGTGACTCTTTCTGAACTAGACAGCCACCTACTGCATAGATGCCTGAAACTGGGGGCCTTGACTTGGTCATGCACATGCTGCTCTGCAGTCCCTGTTTCTATGTTACATATGTTCCTGAGAGTATTACCAGTACTGCTGTGACTTCATCTAATGCATAGATGAAGAAACTAGACTTGAAATAAATGAAATATTGCCATCAATGTAGCTGTGGCAGACAGGAATTCATTGTGGGCTCACTACCTGAATATTGATTTAGCTTCATTGGTAAGTTTTCTAGGTGCATCAGTCTGCAGTAGCCATATGACTAGCAGCACCTGAACTTAGCAGGATGAATGCTTGCATCAATGTAAGGGACAAGGTTTATGGTTGCAAACGAGCTGCAGGGAATATAGAACAGAAATGACTGGACAGCAGGGTGTCGAATGCTCTTGGGCAATCCTTCCTGTAAGGTGTTCTCTAGAAACATATTGTGCATGTTATCCTTATGAGTTAAAATTTGCAAGGAATAATTTTCAGCCCAATTTTCAGTGAAGAGACTAGAGCAGTATGATAGATGGCTGGAACGGGGTAATTTTTTCATTTACTCTGATGACTCTGGAGCTCAGCAAATCTGTATTTCTGTCATGTAGAGGATAAGATTCATAGTTTATATCCCCAACAAAACGTTGAGAATGTGAATTATACTAAATCTTGCAACTTCAGACAAAGGAAATAACTCCCAAAGCAGCTGTATTCTGGGAGAAGGGAAGAAAGAAGTATATAATTCCCTACTGCTATCACAAGTGATAAAATGTATTATCTCTAATGAAAAACAAAACAAACAAACAAACAAAAAAAACAAAACACACACCAAAAAAAAAAAAACACAACACAGTGCATTCTAATAAAAAGGAAAGGGATAAGCAAGAGAAATGTATGAATGTGAACTTGTAGATGGGGGTAGACTCTATAAAGCTCGCATCATGGTACCAGCACCGTGCTGGGTAGCTATATTACTACCATGTTCTGTCACAAATTATAGGTGGCCTTTTTGGTTAGATGTCTAAATTCGGGCAAAGACCTGAGAACTAAATTTGATGCTTCCTTATTTATACAGCGTAAAGATTTTGCTTACTGATGAAGCTAATGAGGTGTGTCTCTAAACAACGTGTAGTTTTCCAGCTTCATTCAGTTCTGGAGGAATAAGAATTTTTTCTGAGCAAAATGAGAAATAATTAGATTTAACAGTAAGGGTGAAATGTTGATAGGATACCTAGGATGATCTTTGTGGGTGTAGAAGGCAGAGGAGGAGAGGTAGAAGTGCTAGTCTTTTGCTGGGTGAACATCCTTGCCCAGCTCACTGCAGAGCCAGATGAATGCAGGTGCTGACAGCAGAAATAGCAGGAGTGCACAGCTAGTGGGCAGGGGATTTACTATTTCTGATGGCATTGAGCTGCTATGTGAGTCTCATGTCTGTGAATGGGCTGTGTATCCTATGTAGGATCAGCAGAACTACTGTTCTCTATCATTCTCTATTTTCCATTACATCCCGTGTGTGGCAACAGTAAATCACTGGGGCTTATATTAGTGCTGAGTTCAACTGAAACATAATTTAAATTGTTAAACATAATTGTTTTTAAATCCAGTGTTATGCTAAACTGCCTTTAATCTGAGTTTTTGGTGGGGCTGAATCCTGTGGGCTGCCCATTACCCATGCTAAGGTGAAGACAGGTGGGAGTGAGGGAACTCCTGTCCCTGCCTGGATGCCTTGTGCTTCCCTTGCCCATCTCTGCAGAATTAATCCGTACACAGGTGGCCAAAGAAAGCCCTTTGTGCTCCTTAGAGCAAACATTGTGTTCTTTTACAGCCCAAGTAGGGAACACCATGTTCTGGTTCCTGCTAATTTGGCTAGTTACAGAATACCCGTGTTTTAACAGGGTGGAGTATTGTTTCTTGTGCTCTGTTGCATCACAAGTTCAAGAGTGGCCAGGTAGGGTGCCAGATCATCTAGTTGATCAGGTAGATCATTTCTGAAAAGCTGCAAGTTTTCAAGCAAATCAGTGAGCAAGACCTGACTCACGCAGCCACTTGAGTACCAAGGCCAGCAGGAAGGGACAAAGCAGGTCTTAGGGCAATACAGTTCTCTAACAGTTCAGTTGAAATCTTGCGTTTTCTTCAGTGGTGCTCTCAGTTCTCATCTTCTTCAAACTCAGGTAAGTAAAAAGTTCATCCAGGACAAGAAAGAACATTGTGATGCTTTTTTCTTTTCTTTTTTTCTGTTTTCTTTTTTGATATACCACGCAATGTATGCCAGTGTTAGGGATTATGAGGTTTTGTTGACACATGTCACTCTGACGTGTTACTGTCTTTCTGGAAATTTTCCTTCTAAATATTTCAATAGCAATTGTTTACACAGTACAAGAGATTAGAATGATAAATAGTGTTAACTGATTCTGGAAATTCTCAGCTGCTTAATCTATTGTGTCTGTTTCTCTGTGTCTGTATGTGTGTATATATATACATGCACACACATCTCAACAAAAAGAATGTAAAAGGGAAACCAGAGAGATGAGTGTGATACAAGCTGTACTTCCAGTTCTTTAGGTGACTTCATATAGTAAACTGCTTTCATCTTTGATTTTTGGTATTTCATTTTAGTGATTTGCCATGGTGTCCTTCTTTCTCAATTAATATTTGCAAGGTAGTTTCAGTTCACATAAATCTATTTTTATTTTTTTCTGTTTTCCTTCTAAGCAGTTTCTTTTAATGCTCTTATGATCTGAATTCTCAGAGACTTAAGTAGAACACAAAATATTACCCAGAAAAGGTAAAACAGTACTGCCTATATAGGTGAGAAGTTTATGGATTCCAAAGGCTTCAGGGAGATCTTATATTTGGACTGTAGGGCAAACTGAAAGATTTTGAACAGCATGTACATCTGGATGGTTTCCTGTCAACTCTGCTCTGTGGAGACTCAAGAGCTTTGTCTATTGAACTAATGCTACAGAATGAAGTATTGTTGGTAGATGGTACGATGTGAAGAGCTGCATTGTGGCCTCCTTTGTTGGCATAACAGTAGAATCCATCAGCATGGAAATTCTTCAAACAAGTTTTCCCATAGCCTAAAAATGTCAAGTTTTACTTTAGTCTGAATTACTATTATTCTCTTAGTATAGAACTAGGGTTGAACAGAAAGTGTTTTCTGGCAAAGAGCCATTTCCCAGGGTAAAGAAGCTAGAAATAAAATCATTCTACAGAAAAAATGCCACTTTCTTCATTAATCTCATCTTGGATTTTCTTTCTAGCATGTATAGAAGTTTGTGAAGTGCTACAACACATCTCCACCGTTTAATTTCTTCTACTTAATTCTGTGGGTCTTAGGTTGCTCTCAAAACTAAACTCACCCACAGTTGCAGTGTGAAAGGGTAAGATTTGCAAAGCACCAGAGAGCCCTCAAAGAAATAGTTCATGCATGCATGGTGCCTTAGGGAGAACTTTAGCTTTTCTTCATTTGATCTGGATAAACTGCTTGCAGTGCAGGCTGTTAGCAGGTCTCCAGCAGGTCTTCCCCTTTGTAGAAACTGGAGTGAAGGCCCAAGCCAGGCTAACAATCATCAGGTAGGAAGTTGTTTGGGTTCTTTTGTCTGCCTTTGGGTGAGCATTTAACGCAACATACATATTCAACGTATTGATATAACTGTGAAGGAGTGGCAGAAGAAAGCTCATTGAAAATTTATCTGATGTTTGACAGATCAGAGACTTCGGGCAGTGATGAGGAGTAACTATCCATCAGCCCCAGATCAATTACATGGATTTTCATTACTCAGGGCTAGAACTATACCAGCAGGCAGCTCATTTCATATGCTAATGTATTTATTATCCTTCTGTCATGTTTCACATTCAAATCATTTGTTTATTTAGCAAATCAAACTTGAAAAGGAGAGAAAAAACATGATGTTATAGAGGATCTCCTTACCCACAGAAGTGTCCTGCATTGCAGAAAATGCCTATTTCTCTCTTTTTTTTTTTTTTAATTAACTGCTGGTGATGTGACGCAAGGGTCTCATCCCAGTTTACAATGAGAGTTTACAGAGTTTATTTTCAGTCCCCCTCCCTGTCCTATACAGTCATCCATTACAGGATGCTCTGTCCTTTAGTTGTTCTTTTGTTATATATATGACATCTCAGGAGTGGATTTCTTATTACCAAAGAATTATCCTAACATCTTAACTTTCAGCTCCTGTCTGCCTTTTAAAGTACACTGTAGCTTTTTTATTATTATTATTTTTATTCATACTGATGCCTAGGTTTGGGCCTACCTGATAACAATTCTGGAATAAATCAACATCCATCCTTCTATCTTTAAGAAGGACAGAGATTCCTTTGGGGGTGTGTGGGTAGGAAAAGCCTAGATAGAGAGAAGGAATAGCATGTATAGCTTGAGTAACACCTTACAAATGAAAACATGAAGAAAAGAACAAGAAAATACTGTTATTTCCCTAAGATGTACCTTCCAAACAGAAATCCCAAGAAACATGTTTTGGCCCAACCCCAAACTAAAAACAAAAAACAAACAAACAAAAAAAAAATTCAACTAAATCATACTTCAAAACAGGGAGAGGCTAAAGAATAAATAAGACATCTCTTATACCTTTGTTTACAATGATGCTTATGAAAAACGTAGTAGTAGAATGTAGAGAACAGAAATTGAAGTGTTTTATAGGAGTGATGGAGAAAATCTACGCAGACGTTTTAAAAGACCAATGCTGATTACTGTTATTCCTGGTTATTACTAAGTACAACCAGAGTACGACCACTGCTTGAATTATGGTTTTGAATTATTCATTACTTTCAAGTAAAATAACTGCTTGTATAGTCTTTAAGCCTTTTAAGTTAATTCTTGCACTAAGACACGAAAAGCTAAGAGGGACTTGAAAGTTCAGAGAGATGTAATTCTCTGTTAAAAATCTTGCCCTCTTAAAAGAAAGTATGAAAGACAGCAAATAAAACACAAATCCTGAGGAACACCTCTTAACATTAGCATTGTGATATTTTAGTCTAAATGGACAAGAAAGTTAAGAGGTGAAGTGAAAAAGAAAACTCATGAAAAGAGCTATTTGTTTAAGATCTTGCCACAAGATAACAGCAAGGTCAGGAACAGAACACAGCCTTGAGCCAATGCCCTTGACAGTCTTACATGTGCATCCTGCATGCCTCTGCCTCCTGAATTGTTCCTGTCAAACAATGTCATCTGCTTTTTTTTCTTCTATTCAATTTCAAGTTGCTGTTAGGAAGATGGAGTGTCAGAATAATATGACCTCTTTCATAAAATACATCATATGTATTTTGGAAAATGTTTCATTAGCCATGAAACTTTCCTTGGGCATTTTTGTTTCAAAGTTCCACATAGAAGCAGATAGTGGTGGCTCACAGCCTGCTGGTTCGCAAAAAATGTACTGTCATACAACGTTCACCTATTTTTTTTTGTAGTCTGGTCTCCAAAAGAAAGAAGACTTTCTATGCTGTCTGTTTCCTGCAATTACTGTCTTTCTGAAATCCTTTTTAAAGCAGCTGTTTTCATCCTCATTTGACAGAAGTGGAAAAAAAAAAGTCTGTAAGAGAATTTCATTTCTGTAGATCAAGTGAAAATATGTCAAAAAAGAGAGGGGAGACCCTATAAATGATCTGACTGAAGGAGAGGCTGCAGGATAAATGCCGCTTGCTCATCCTGCATGAGCAGTCACTCTAATTGCTATATATAAAAAAATAGAAATAAAAATTGCTGGGATTCATGTAAGTAGAGCTGCAGAGGGGACTCAGTTTTTTTCAAATCCTCATTTTTTTCCCCCATGAAACTTTTCAGCTATTTTGAACATAAACATTTTTGGTAATTAGGTTTTTAAAGCTCTTTTCCTCCATGCTTCTTTTCTATGGGGAAAAAAGATTAAATAAACAGAAAAGGTGAAAGGAAACAGGAAGAAAAACCCTGAAGTTAATTACTTACTTTGTGTCATTTTCCTTGGAATGTTTCCAAAGAAAATAAATGTTTCATTTGTATGTATAAGAATCTTTTGTCATACCATGGTTAACTTTGGGAGACCTGCTGGCCAACCTAGCTTCTTCAGAATTGTTGTTAGGAAAGATTAAAATTTTTAAAGTTCCCCTGAGACATATATTGGCCAAGTCTTCAGCAGTCTATCTTGACTATATTGATTTGTGCTTCTAAATTGAGAACAGTTTTTGGTTCAAGTATCTGTTTTGTTTCAAATGCGATATATGGTAAAAGCTGCTGCATTTTATTTTCTGCTCTGTTGCTAATGATGAAGTGTCCCCAGCGTCTAAAGTTTTTTCTAGCAAAAATTAAATCTAAATCTGCCAGCTAATCATAGTTCTCTTAGTGATTTAAGGCTTCTGAATCCCCCTACACAGTCTTTTCTCATATTATTCTCTTGGCAGGTGTTCCAGGGCTGAGATTTCATTTTTAAGGTGCTGTGAATAGTGGCTGTAGGATCTGAATGACTATAGTTTGATCAGCTGAAAGGATCCAGGGCAGTGAGGCATCTTCCTGTGTTTAGAGGCTCTCTGTTTACTATGAGATGCTTTTTAAAAAAAAAAAAAAAAAAAAAAGATGGATGAGATGTGACAGGGCGTCCATTAGTGTTATCCCTATTTAGCCTTCTTTATTGAATGAAAATGACTAATGATGCTAACTGCTGTTTAAGACAGAGGCCTAGAAATCAAATATTACATCTCAGACTATGCAAACAACCCTTTTCAAACATATAAAATGACTAATCAAATATACCCCTGAAAAGAGAGAACCATTAACTTTTATTTTCTAAAGGAGGAATGCACTCACATGTCCTTGTAAGGATTAAAGGAGAAACTTTTTTTTTTTTCAATTAGATCCATTACTTGAGGAACAGATGCCTTAGAGTTTAAAACTGCGTTGTACAAAATGCAGGCCTCACACAGCCTGCCCAAGTGGTGACAGAATGCTCAAAATGAGCCAGTTAGGCTTTTTTTCAGCTCTGTTTTTTATGACAGAAGAAACCCTGAGAGAGAAAGTCTTTGTTTTGCCTTAGGGAGAGAATGCATGCTCAGGGGAGGCGACTGCTAATTGCAGATAACTTCGTAATGGCTCTCGCCAGAGCGCAGCCGGCTCCATGCAGTAACAGGATTAAAGCTTTCCCTTCTGGGAGAACAGACAGGGCCCCGGCACCAAACCCTCCTCCTCATGCCACGTGGTCAAAATGCAGGACTGGGCAAGACCACGGTGCACAGGTCTTGCAGCTGCAGGTTGACAAATGGCATTACTCTGCCATCATATTTGGCATGACCACCGAGGGTTTCTGAGCAGGCTGGGCATGCTGATGCTGAGGCCTCCCTAGCCTCTGGGGTGGGAGGAGAAGGAGGCTGGTGAGTGAGCAGGTTTTCTTCCTTTAGCAAGTGGGCCAGGACACAAGGTTGCATGGCCAGCACAAAGGGATTTGGTGGTGGAATGTAGAAACTCACTCCAAATCTTTGCTTCCGTACTGGCCTTACCTCCCATTTCTGAAGAGCTGGCATCACTGACTCAGTAGCTAAGAGCCTGAGGTGCTCTGTGAGATGACATTGTGCTTAAAGTTTGTTTTCTAATGAAAGCTTAAAAAATGAATCAGTTGCCTATCTCAAAAAAAAGGCCTTGAGAGAAATAGTCTTAGAGAAGTGCCTCTTCTGCATGGCATGTCTCTCCAGGGCTACAAGCACTGCATCTTTGTAGGAGCTAAACAAAAGAGCTCCGTTACTACAGCTAACTAACAGCACATTGACGTTTGTTGCAAGTCGCCTTTGAAAGAAATTAATTTGGAATTTGTATTTCAGATGTTTTTCCCTATACTGCAGTAAAACTTGAAAGGAAGACATAAATTAAATCGTTTATGCCAATAATATTTCCAAATGCTTTTAAAAAACAAGTAAAGAAACAGAAACTATGTGGCTGTACAACATTACGACTACTAAGGGAGGTTTGACAGAAGTGAAATCATGTCATGCTTGTAAGATTGGGGTTTTAGTAGGAAGTGGCTGACAGCCTCTGCATTTTGCCTTTGTAACAACTGATCCCTAATTAAGTAGCTTGTAGTAGGATGGAGGTAATTGTGATTCAGCTAAAATGCTGTTATATTTTATAATGTGGTATGTCAAGTCAGGGGAAGTGCACAGGGCAGACGTCAGTGTGTTGGTGAGATTGTTAAAATGTTAAACTGTTGAAATGTCTTTTGAAGAGTGGAAGTCTTCAAAAAGCAACACCTTTCCGCTTACCTTTTCTGTCTTCTAGATATTCTGTGAAATCACTAACTCAGAACACTTTCTTTACAATCAGTTGAGCAAATTAACCCAAGATATCATTTGTCTGCTTCAGACCTTATTTCTAATACTGATGAAAGAAGCGATGGAGGTAAGGGAGGATTGATTCACAATTTCTGTGTAAGAAATAGGGAAATGTTTTATATTCACAGCAGGGAAGTATTCATTTAGCCAATGATTAAGATAAATGCTCTAATTTTGTAATATAGGCTGTCAAATAAAGTATTTGGGAGCATACTTTGAGTGATTGCTTTGAGCAGAGCTCTTTCTCATGAACTCTAGATGTGGTCTCTGGTTATTACAGCCTATGCTGTGAATAGAAGACTGAGCCTAAACTTGAGACATAAATTTTCTGACTCTATCCTGTTTTGAAGGCAATGCTGTTGATATCTGTGAGAAAGCTATGCGGCTGAAAAGCAGTAATTGCCCTGCCTGGCCAAGAAATACTGCCTCCTCTTCAGTTGGAGGCATGCAGGATGGAGGAAGCAGGTGGCAGGAGCTGGAGAATGCTGGCAGAGATAAAGCAGATGGGGGTCAAGACAGCTCAGGGCAATGCTGGCCAGCCAGAGCCTGACTGGGGCTGCTTTTCCCTCATCCTGCAATTGAATTTATTTGATGGGCAAATGCTAGAGCTACTTTTTTTTCTAAATGCAGGAGCTGAAGGAAGAACAAGCAATGGGCACGTGCAAGGAGTCTGCGGGCTCAGCTCAGCCTTTCTGACGGGGCCAGCTGTGTGGGGGGTAATGGATCCCGAAGCTCGAGGGCCGTCCCAGTATTCTGTTGTGGACAGATCTGTCACCACAGCTCATGTCACCACAGTGTGCTAACAGCCCAGTTATCACCAGCTGCTTAACACAAGGGCTGGCAGAGATTTAACCCCAAACCTGGATGTGTTTAATTTATGTTATGAAGTTTTGGTTTTTTTCTTGACAGGTTGAACAAACAGAGAAGCCCCTCTTTTAGTGAAGATCTTTAGACTAGCAACATTTAAAAGCTAGAGGAAGAATCCAGGATGAGATTTCCATTCCTGTCAGCAGTGGGCCATGAAACGAATAGATGTTTAAATGAAATTAAATCAATGGGACAAGATCTGAAAACTCTCTAAAGTAAGTGAAAGTGTATATGTCTGGGCAGGCTGGCAAGGCTACAGTGAGCACACAGTCCAGCTTGCCAAGGGCTCTGACTTTTCCTCTGCACACTGCAGATCTTGTTCAGCTTCTTATTTGGCACAAGCTGATTCTAGGCCAGTGAATGGTTCCCCAAGCAGATAGCTTTTAAATACACAGTATGTTTTACTTTTTTTCTTTTCTTCAGTCTAAAGCAGTGCTAAAATGTTTATGAAGCTAACAGTTTGAGATTCTTTTTTTAAAAAAAAAAAGTTTCAGTGAGTTTATAGATAAAACATTCATATCAAAACTGAGTGTTTGAAAACAAATGGATATATTTCCATGCTTCACTTGTAAGTGTGACATATAGCTATGAGTGATGAAAAATATTGCCTCTTCATGGAGAAGTCTTCATTGGAAAAGATATGGCAATTTTGCAGGGCTAAAAGAAACGAGTTTTAAAACAGTGTGTTAATGTATTTTTGTGTTATCATTACTTTTATTCATTTGTTTGCATTTGTGACCAAAATATGCTAGATGTTACAAGAGAAACAATCCCTCATCATAAGGGTTTAAGATCTTTGTCACTATAAAAAAAAAATATATATATATATAGATTCAATACAGAAGTTCATTTTTGCAATTTCAAATTACTATTGGTAGTTATGTGTTTATGCATTTGACTAATACTTGAGCTCAAGGTATCTTAATTATTAATTTATTTAGGGAAAATGTTTTAAAAATATACTGCGTCTGTAATTGGGACTAGACTTGTTTCCAGTGGAAGATTCTGGAGTGTGAGCTTGGCTGAAAATTTTGGTTTTGAATTAGAGATGGTTGCTGTGAGAAGGTGCATACTACTGTCCTTGCTGAATATCTGAGAAGTTGTAATGAAGACAGTTTACAGTCTGTTTTTCTTAAAGAAATCCCAAGTGAATAAAAGACCAATCTAATAGTCCACTTGCAAAAAGTAACAATACTTCTTTTACTCGTTAGCCATTTTGTTTATTTAGAAGTCGGTTATCAAAACTTAACTGTATTTGCTGAGAGGTCTTGAAGAGTACAGGTTTTTTGTTTTTGTTTGTTTTTTTTAAGATTTGGCGCCAGCTCTGGGAGGAGCAGGGGGTTCAAAGACAACCATATATGAGTAATGACAGGATTTAATGTTGTTTAAGGGCAGCAAGGGAATAATATTGTTATATTTTTGATGCCATCTAAAAAGATGGCATCAAAAGAATTCTTTTTAGATATTTCCCATTTAAGAGGTTAATATCCAGGTATGACTCTTCCACTAGTTACAGAAAAACAGAAATCCAAGGAAAAATTAGCAGAGATATAATCATATTATATTACGCATTATATACAACATATGTATATAATATAATCATAACATAATATAGTATGTTTTAATATAATCTGTTTAATATATACTATATATATAATTAGCATATGCATAAATCTTATTAAAAACATTTCATAGCTTAGTAATAATAAACAGCTCTCATGTGGTAGCATATATTATCCTTAACTACAAAATTTCCGATTTTTCAGTAGACAGACTACAATCTGTAATTTAATACTCTCACTTTCTTGGGAAAACACGTTGTCATTTCAGAACCTTTTGTTGTTATTCAGTCAGCTGAGATATATTACCATCTTTATGCCTATTATTACAAAATTCAATTCTGTATGTCCGAAGCAGACTGAAGATCTTGCCTGCAGGGAATGTGTTGAGGGCCCAGTGTCTCAACTGGATATTCTTTCTAGTAGAAATGTGTTGGCTTCTCTTTACCTCAAGAGGAGAATTACAAATCAGTAAAGACCTGAGTGAAGGAATTTAAAAACAATCATGCATGATTTTTATTTTGGGCATTTGGCATGAGACCCCTTGAACTAATTTTGGAGGCTACATGCTGATTTACTGGAGAAGCAGATCTCTCTAACGGTGTCTCAGATTTGGCCTCTCAAGTAAAAACATCCAAAGTTACTCTGGGAAACCTTATGGTAATCTTTAAAGTTAAATCTGTGGAGTCTCAGATGGTGCACAAAGATAGCATATTTACCTTCTTAAAGTCAAATTGTTGGTGACAAAACTTATCGAACATTTATGTTTTTAATGAAGATATGTTACACGTTTAAGTAGCAGTGTCCTGCCAGCCACATCTCCTTAAATTGGTACACATTACATGCCAAATGCAGACCTTGAAGCTTCATAGCAACTCCACCTCTAGAGCCATGCTGTAATGTAAACCTTTTGGCAGTTCCACATATCAAAGCCATGCTTGTCTCAATTTGTTTTTGGATTTTGTCATTTGCTGTAACAGCTGTCTCTTAAGTAGCATAGAGTAAACTCTGCAGACAAATCTCACCATGGGAATTCTCCTCCAAGAGAAATCTTGTGCTGTGTGAATTAACAGCTCACATGTTCTGAGCAGTGCATTCCAAGCGTGTCATGCTGGTGAGATGTTAGATGAGCCCTAGCGTGGAAAGTTGACTAGTTTCAGTAAGGGGTGTAGAACAGCATGTGTGTACCTCTTATACATAGTAAGATATGCCAATGCAGCATGTAGAAAGATAGTCAAATCAAGTGTCAAGGAGTGTAAATGACAATTGGCATTCCTAAAGGCTTAGCTTGCACCTTGCTCTATCCTTTTGTGCAGGTTACCTAGCTGTCTTTTTTTTTTTTTTTCCAGCCATGCATGAGAGATAATTCTTCTCATATTTCTGTACAGATGTTGGGGGCCACAGTGAGGCTTGGGTTCACACAAGCTCAGTTAGAGGCTTACCGAAAGCTCTAGTGTAGGTGGTCTAATAGAGAGTTTTGGTGGAGGGTGTCCAATTTCAGAATGATCCCAATCCTGTATCATACTTTACTGCTTACAAGCAAGTGGGATTTTTCTTGTTAACTCTATTCAGAAGCCATTGTCTTAGCAAATTCCCCTTGAGTCATCTTTGGGTTGTTGTTTTTCATCTTCAGGGCTGTCTATGTTGCTGTTTTGATTTTACCTGAAATATTAAATGAGGACTTCAAGACCTAGCCTCCAACTACGTTGCCTTAGCTTTAGGGAATAAAAAAGACTACCTAACAAAGTATATTTGTGAAGATCATGCCCCTGCAAAATATATGATCAGCTGCTTCTACCATGATAGTGCCCCAAAAAACCAACACTTTTAGAGCATCTGAAATTAAATAACTGGGCACAATAGTCTTGTTACGAAAGATGTTATGCTCAATGTAATAGAACAGGGATAGTAATTTTAAGTTTAGAATTTAATTTTCCAGGAAGTGGAATATGATTGAAATATAGCTATAATATATATAAATATATGAAAATGTACAATACAAAAATCTAATAAAGGACAAAAAAAGTAGCGGCTTTAAAAATGGGAAAAACGTGGTCATGCTAGAACAGTTCTAAGTCTAGGAAGAGCTGAAAAAGCTTGCAAAATTTGAGGGTTCTCCTCCTGCCTCCCCAACCACTGCTACTGCAGCTGTTCCTGCAAAAGGCTTATTTGGCAGAAGTTAGCTTTAATACCAATTGGAAAAGGAGACGAAAATGTTTTTGCTGTGATCAGACTAGACGAATTTCACACATCTCTGTAAAAGAACAGGCTGGCCCAGCAGCAGTCAAATCACACTTAATCCTTGTTTTGAGAGTTTAAGGGAAACATAAACCCTGTGCTGGTTCTTTGTTCACAAAAAAATGCAGGGCAAATTTTGTACCTTCCCTTCATCTATGAAGGTGTGTTGCAATAAATAAGAGGTAGTGAAAGGAAATGAAAGGTACAGTAATTCGCAGATCACCGAGGTTGACTCAGCAACAGCCCTCTCTGTATCACGTGAAGTTGGAGCTGTCATTGCTATGTGCTGTGTTCTTTCCTCCTCTGCTTGTAAGAAGGGGCGCTCAGGTTCCTGCTGCTCAGGGGCTGGTGGGGACTGGCTGCACCAGGAGTCCATGGAGCTCCCCAGTCCCTGGCTCGCTCACGTCAGCTGGTCTTACAGGGAGGATTGGTGTGTCTGTTCAGGCTAATTGGTTTGACAGCTAATTAGAGCTAATGAGCCCAAAGCACAAAATGAAAATGTCAGCTATGCTCTATCTTGTACAACTCAGGCATTTCTCTCATTTTGGTGAAGCCTATTTGTGTCACTTAGATTGAAATACCTTGTTGATCTTGTTACCTGTATGACTGGCCTGAGTACGCGGTAATGCCTCTCTTAATGCCAGGAAGTGTATGAATAAGGTCTTGTAAGTCATTTTAACGTTAACATGGACTGTCCATGAGCTCTCCTCTTCATTTGTCTATCAATTTACTCATAACTGAGCTGCACTTTTTCAGATCTAAATAGGGTGCTTAAAAATGAGAAAACTGACCTGAAGTGTCCAAATCCTGGTTTGGTGCAAACCTACAGAAAATCCAGTGCATTCCTACAGTATTTATTTGTTAAGTGGAATTGAATTCCAGAAAGTTTTTAGGCAAGTGTATTCCTGTCAGCATCTTCCTGCTGCAGCTGATCTCCAGTCCCCAGACTCTGTTTGAAGAGGATTGAACAGGCATTTCAGTGCATGTGGGCTCATTTGTTCTGTTTCTGTTTTTAATTTTGGCTTACAGGGAGCCATTGGACATATAACATCATTTCTCTGGCTGAATTCTTGGTCTGTACAGTGCAGATGGTTATGCTTCCTATATCAATTATTTAGGAGGCTAGATGACGCAGAACTACCTTTTCAGGTGTCACTTTTGTTACCACAAGTGAAAATAATGCTACCATATCAGGTACATTTTAGATTCACTCTCAGTATAGAAATGACTACAAATACTGTAGACAAATTAGAGCCTGTACCTTAACTGTTTATGAAAGACTCAGATACAATAACAGACATTATAGAAAAGGTTACAGTTAAAAATTTGTATGCCTTTTTTCTACTTCATCAGGTCTATCAAGCATTATTTGCGAGGTATCTGCTTTACTAAGCAACCTTGTGAAAACAGAGCTTTTGGGGTGGATGGCAATTACAGCATCCAGTTGAATCTTAGTGATCCTGATTAGGACAACCAAGTTACATAATAACACATACAGATAATATGCCTAGATATACTATCTATGTAAGTATATTTAGTACATTAATTTGATTAAGAAGCTATCCATACCTATACCCATGTGTATCAGAGATGCATGCATGCAGAAAGAGGCCACAAGGGAAGTATTAAATGATTTTTTTGGGGGGGGGGGGGAAATCTTGTTTTAAAGGAAATTTTAAAGGAATTAAATATGAAACAGCACCTTCCATGACAGCAAATCACATTTCATGAGTTCACATGGGAAGAACAGTGTAAAGTTTGTTCTTAAAACTGCAGTTAGAAGAGTGCAGTGTTTAATCAGGAAAAAAATCAGCTATGTATAGATTGGATAAAGAATTGCTAAGGT
This sequence comes from Anser anser, assembly GCF_964211835.1. Taxonomy (NCBI): domain Eukaryota; kingdom Metazoa; phylum Chordata; class Aves; order Anseriformes; family Anatidae; genus Anser; species Anser anser. Next base: position 6,761,640 of record NC_139727.1, on the reverse strand, counting down.
TAATAGGAGCTTTGGAGGGGAAGGGAAGGGAAAACAAGTAGGTGGCATTTCTTTGGGTAATTGTTCTGTTTACAAAAGCAGAGCTAAGAAGCAGCTATAAGAACCCTAGGGATGAAGGATGGGTTAACCATGATCCAGAAAGCATTTTAAGTCTTCTATATGGGAATGAATTGCTCCAGCTTACCTTGAATTTGTAGCCAGGGGCTCCCACGAGCTTGCTCCATTTTACCACTGTAAGCAGGACAGGAGCTATTCGAAAGCTATTTCTTTCATATGGCGTGGCTCTTCCTCTTGGTGTTGTTGCACAGGAGTTGCAATTCGTACTGCTGTCATAGTATCAGAATAGAGACTATTTGCCACATACCTTTCATTACAGGATTGCATTGTTTCTGATGACATATCAGTTTTGATGTGTTCAACCAGTTTCTAAAGAAATTTTTATTTATTACCTACTAAAATAAAAATACCATTTTATTTGTTTAAATATGCAAAGGTTTAAGTAAGTTTTTCTAGTGAATATTCCTTCCTGAAAGTAGAAGTTGCATTTTTCGGTGTTTCATGTGGCATGGTTAAATTATAATAGTCTTTAGACTACTTTTCACAGTCTGCATGATTTTGCTTTTGCAGTTTCATGTTAATGGAAAATGGTCAAACGGTGTTAAAATGGTCAAACCTTTTATTAAGCTACTATGTCGCCAATTGAGGGGGGTAAAAAGTATTTAGTATGGGTAAGAAGATTCCAGGGATCTATTTCAGGGCCTGATAACAAATTATATTGTTATTATTATTCAGTATTGTCCTCCAATGATTCTGCTGTATTCAGTTCATAAGCAAAAAGACTGACTTAGACAAGACTTCATGCCAGAGATATTAAAGGAACTAATCTTTACGCCTACCTCATTAGGAGGAATTGCTCAAGAACATCTTGTTCTTATATACAGATTGCCCCTGCAAGGCTGCCAATGTCAGCAAGACCTTGGGTGCATCTGTCATGCTAGGGGCTGTAGATTCGAAACATTTTCTTGTGTGTATTTGCGCGTGAGTGCAAAGGGTTCTGTCAACTCTTTTTTGTTTGTTCCCTTTGTTTCTTCAGTCATATAAGAACAAACATCTGGAATCAGGCCAAACCACTTTTTTTTTCTTAATAGGTTAGATAGTAAAGTCTTTTTTTCCTCCTATCTACAGGGAACTTTTCTGATAATTAAATTAATATGAAAATATAATTTTTTGTCTGGCCAAGATTTCAGCTCTTTTGTGGATTGGATAAATCAAAGGACATATTCCTTTAGATATGTTAGCCAAGCTAAAAAGTTATTTTGTAATTGTAAAAACAATAATTGTGCAGATAATCATGACCTATTGTTTTGCTATTTCAATATACGAATATCTTTCAGATATTTTGTTAGAAAGGTTTCTTCAGGACAGGAGTCCCTTGTGGTAGTGGTGGACGGCTGCGTTGAATTTGTCACTGCTTTTCAAGGTAGTCATTGACATCTTCCTTTTCCCTACTGCTCTGAATATCCCTGCAGCAGCCTGAGACGCTTAATTTTATAGAAGCGTGATTCCACATTAAGAGTGTTTACTTTGTCCAACAGATCTTGTGATCCTTCCTTTAATGGTTGCTATTGTCTTTTGCCACCTCCTATTTGTTTGCAATCTGCTTAATGTATGCCTTATCCTGCAGTGTTCCCAAAGATGATAGTTTATGAGACATCTTGTTGTAGTAGGGCTACATGACTTGCATAAATCTACTAAAATGGTAGTCTATTGCATATTGCCTTCAAAATCTCAGAAGCATTCAACTTTGTTCTGCAGCCAGCTGGCAGACCTTTGTGACACCATTCTGATTTTATGGTAAAACACTGATGTGAATCAGTGATCACTGAAGATAACTGAATTGATATAACAAAAGGCAACTGAACTAAAGTTTAGTGGATAACTAAAGGTAACTTAACTGAAATAACCACACTAATGTAACTGAGGTAACTAAAGAATCAAAGGCCAAAGCACAGGGTTATACAGAGTGACCCAGAAACTATGCAGAAAATGAGTGTCATGGCATCCATGAGGCTTTGGGATCCCAGTATGTTCTGCTGCATTTGTGTGCACTCACCTCCATTCTGATCATATGCCAGAAAAGGTTTGACTGTTGACCTTGTTTAATGTTAGCGTTTAGGGTGATATCTGGGGTTTGCATGCAAGTGTTGATGTGGACAGGACCCTTTCAAAGTGGTACCAAAAGTAGACCTGCAAAACTTATATCATAAAATGTGCGAAAGGGAGAAGTCTTGCTTTTGAAAGAGGGCAGACTAGTTGACCTAACAGATCTTTTGCGTTTTAACTTCTGGACTTAATGAGAAAAAGACAAATTATCTTTCCTAGTAATCCTATTTTTCAAATAGACATGGTGTTGAAGGAAGGAACCAGAGATTTTCTTTGAAAACAGAGAAGATGAGAGTTTTGTGATCAATGATATCCAGCAGGTAATGCGTGGAATACTAAGTCCTCATTTTCCAAAAGGTAATGGAAGAAAGCATAATGATAAATGGAAGAAAATGCCATGCCTAGCTTTCAAATGTAAATTCCTCCAAACATGGTATTTCGAAGGGGAGCCCTCAGGACAGCATGCATGTGTGCATTTTAATTGGAACTAAATTACTCACAGAACTGGTCTTTGGATGTAAATGGCCTCATCTGTGTGTCCAGCTGCTGCTGCTGGGCATGGTGGGTATAACTTCTGAGTTTCAGTCACCAGATTGTTGGCCAGCCTAGATCACAGCCCCAGGCTACTGCCAGCACGGGCTTCTGTTAGGCTCAATCGTGCAGCTTGCACAGAGATGGTTCTGCTGCAGAGCAGTGTCATTCGTAATGGCACTTTGCTGTGCTGAATAAGCAGAGGTGGAGAGAAGAATGTACTCTGCTTTCGAATTTAAGAGTTTCTTACCCATTTTGTAAGTCTTAAAAAAATAAATACAAACAACACACTAACTTTTGCAGATGGGTTACAGCCATCTTATGTCCTTTTACTACAAAAGGGAAAATGTAATTAACATCAAATAGTGAGATGGCTTCTTGTTGTGTAATAGAAAGGTGATGTTGGAGTTGGCATTTGGTGAATGCAATCCAAGTTTATCAGAAGGTTAATCAAATTGAAGGCCTCTACTGGCACCATCTTTTAGGAAAGTGATATCAGTCTTGGGGAATAAAATAGGGATTGAAAGGAGGAACATTCCAGCTTTGCCATTTTTTTTGACAGTATTGATCAGTAAACTAACGCTGTCTATAGTTGGAAAAAGGGCAATGACATCATATTAAGTAGATAAAGGCTCCTAGTTACTTATGCTTTGTCACAAGATTTCTGAAAACTTCTGCTTGTGAGATACATTCAAGGACAAGTTAACTTGTTTTCGTGCACATAGGGAGGGAAAAAATAGTATCCCTAGTAGGAAAGAGTGACCTATCGGAATAGGAAAGTGATGTAATTAATTTCTGAATCCCCCTCTAAGACTGAACTGCTAGACACCTCCACATTTTTGTGCATCCAGATATAGGCAGAGTCCACTGACTCCCAGACTTAGCACTCTTCCTTTCCTTTTTTTCCTGTCACTCCATCTGTTCATATAGCACCTGCATTTCTATGCCTCACTGGCTCTCCATCTGTTTCTATAATTTGTATCTTTCTCCTCTGCTCACGGCCGTTAAAATTTATAATAGAGGTAGGGAGACATTAGGAATGAGTGCCTCAACATGTTCATCCTACAAAGTCCTTACACTAATGCTTTCAGTTCCTGCCTGCCGCAGTCTCTCTCATGCCTGTTCCTGCTCCTCCAGGGCAGCTTTAGACTATTTCTAATAGCCCACCATCTGCTTCCAATAAGCAGTTAAATCTTCTTTCACCCAGCTGTTGCTGCTGATGCAATTTGTACCTTTGCCCATGTATGTTGTCTGTTAAAGAATACTACCCAGCATCAGGATCACTGTACTCCACTGTGACCTGGTTTCGAGCTGCCGGTGGCTGACTGACTGGCTCATGACATACTGAGGATACAGATATCCTTCTCACCTCAATGTTACTAGGCCTGGAAAAACAGTATTCCCTTTTCTGTATTGATACTGGCCAGTTAGTAACTTTATTCTCACAGTGCATCTTTCTTTCACAAAAGCTGAATTAAAAAAACAAGCAAACAAAAAACATCCTGTCTCTCAGTGTGAAATGTAATGCTGAAAATTAATTCTGTAAGATAGTAAAATTACGTGTTAACACCAATAAATTAAATGAAAGAAAAAACAAAAACAACAACAAAAAACACAAGCGTGTAAAATGGCCACGAAGGTATGCTAAATATAATGGAGAGAATTGCCCTTTCCAGATTCTTTCATTTGCTATTGTTACCTAACTTGCACAAAAGACAGTATGACAAACTTGCACTGCATTTTTACTACATAAAAATGCATAATCTAACCGGTCTAGCTGTGCTTCTACTTGTTCCAGGGACAGAATGTTGTTTGTAATAGGAACTCTGCATATTGGCCAACGTTCTTTACGGCCACTCTGCATGTTGGAATATGGCTGTAAAGAACAGAAACGCCTTCCTTAATGCAAATGCAAGAAATGTAATGTGTAGAAAACTTTTGAAATTCCAGTAGAGCAGTGAAGCCTCACAAAGAACTTCTCTATATGAAGAGTATATTTTAGGAAATCCTGCAACCATTTTTTTATATGGTATTATATCGCATTCAGTAGCACTCGATGTAAATGTACGATGATATAAAATCACATTCATGCCGTTCCTGCTGCAAGATTGTCACTTACTGCCAACTATAGCATCAGATCTTTTCAAAGTCCACTAGTAAATCTAATGCCTTAGTTGTTCAATGAAAAGAGCACAACAAATTTATATGTATCTTGTATGTTGACTTTTTTCATTGGCCTGTAACATTTGTGTAACTTTTACTCAAAGGGTAGAAGTGAAGATTTAATTGCATTCGTGTCTTTCATTTTAAAAAACAACAGTTAAAACACGTGCACAGATGTATTAGAAATGTATTATAAAGAGTGCAAATTTTCATGCTTAATAGTCCCTTACTAACACCTGTGCTATATCAGTTAGACATTGCTCAAATAAAATTATACATTATCGACAAACAGTGCTTTCTTATCCCTGACTAGAGAAACCCTTGAGATTATATTTTGCAAATGTTTTTGTTATATAGGAAACTAGCCAAAAAAAATACAGAAGGGTAACCTGCCTTACAAACATGGCAGTTAGAAACTCAGTGAAGGTGGTTTGTTTGTTTGTTTGTTTTGTTGTTGTTTTTAGCTTATCTTTCTTCAGAATGTATTGTCTTACATTTGTTTTCCTACTTCGATTTTTGCAGCTTTGCCTACTCTTGGGTGTTTTCTGTTCTCTCTTTGTTTCACCTTTACTAATACAGCATTACTCTCTGCTGCATGTTTATGCCAAGGCAATTAAAGTAACCCCCACACTCAAGTTCTGCATTAAGATACGTCAGGGAGAGATGGGACAAATTAATAGAAGGTATTAAGTAAGGTCTTCAGAATCTCAGAATTCCAACTATACTTCAACACACATGATGTTAAGTCATAGCGATAGTTAATTATAGGGTGGCACTGTAAGTGTCCTGGCCAGATGAAAGGTAGCTCGTGTTCCTCCATCACGTATGGTCTGGCATTATGAGTATGTGGTTACAGCTGCTGTTGTGCTACTGCTGGGAAAGTCAAGGATTAGATGATTTTTTTAAAGAGTGATCAGGGATTCATAGAGAAACACCAGAACTGCAGGTCATTACTCCAATGTAATGCTGAAACTATGTCAGATCACAAGGTGGCTTTTTTTTTTTTTGAACTGAAAAGCACAGCCATTTTCTTATTGTAACTCCCTTGTCAATCAACTGATTATCAAAATGGAAAATCTTCAAGAGTTATTATTCCAAAGGACTGAGTCTCTCTGCCATTTTTAGTTTATCATAATGCAATTCAATCTGTCACTGAATGTCACTTTGCTCATATACACTTTGCAACGCTTTCAGTGTAACAAAATATAGTCACTCCCACCATTTCTTAATCTTCCTCTGGTATTCAGGCCATTTTAAGAAAGTGACCTAGTATCAGTCTCTCAGGCATTCAGTTAATCTGGTGCAAAAGAACATTAAATAAGTAGCTGCTGTAGTCTTTCTTATTGGAGAAGACCCTCAGCACTGCAGAAATGCAAATCCCTGTGCTGCATACCTGAGAAATGAACTGGAAATATGTATATATGTTATTAATGAGTTATTAAGAATAAGTATTTTACAGTGAGTTATATCTGAAGCTCTAAAAGTGCTGCAGAAATATTAACCCCCACAGCAGCCTTTGCACATAAGTAAACATGCGATCCAGGGAGCATGTGTGTCTTGCTCAAGGTCACAGAGCCAAGGTTGCATGCATGTCTTCACTTTAGGGCTTCTGCTCTAATAAGTAAGCTTGAATCCAACATTCTCAGAAAATAAACAAATACCCCCCCCCCCCCCCCAGTGGTCTGGTAGGAGTGGCTGGAAGTGAAGCATCGGTTCAGAAAAGATTATAAAACAACCTCATGCAGGTGTGTAAATTTGAAGCTCACTTTGACTTTGTGTGGAATTATAACAGTAATGAAATGAGACCGAACTCGAATGAATAATGAGCTCTAAATTGAGAAATGGTGTGATGATGCTCTCCATAGTTCAATTAGTCAGCCATCTGTAGTACTTTCTAGTAATAGTTACTTTGCCTGGTTTAGATGAGGTTTAAACGCCTCTGTCTTGTTTTCAAGAACGTGTACGCGTTGCACAAGAGACTCTGGGCATCATGAGGAAAACACACCAGAAAGCGTGTGTACACTGACCCACATCCAATGCAGCTATGTTAAATATGAAGTTAGGTTGAATATTCTAAACATTAATAGAGGGGAAAAAATGGATATAATTGAAGCTGTACCATGCCTTTCCTTTATAACCAACTACTTGAAAAAATCATCTCAGACTCTAATATCTTCTTGCCTTCAGCCTCTGGTTCCACCGCAGAGACTCTGTTTGGGTGTTGTTCATGCTCAGGAGGTCCATAGCTGTCTTCTGTCACATTATAGAAGCATGAAAAGCACTGACTCCTAACAAAAAGCTTATTCTCACCATGAGACTAATGTTATCTTCTGTATCTTGAGTCTGTAAGGAGCTGATCCTTCATCTTAAGGAGGGTTTAAAAGAGACAGAACTGGAACTTTTTTTTTTCTTTTTTTTACTAGATTTAGAGTGAGATGATAAGAAGATGATGTTTCTGCAGAAGAATAGAGCTAAGGTGAGAACCAGATAACATGGAAGCTTTGAACAGGTTGGACCAAGATGAAGAAGGTAAAACAAATGTGATCTGGCCCTAACAAGAAATAGCTCAATCTTTAGTATTTCCTGAAGCCTGACAAGACTGAAGACATGACAGTTGATGTTTCAAAATGGCTAATACTGATTTTATTAGTTTCTGGGACACAGGAATTCTTCAGGAAAAAGGAAGGTAAGCCACTGAGAAAGGCTGGCTATATTTTTCTGTTGGTGTTAGAAAGCGGTTACTTTACCATCTGAGAAAAAAGGCCTGTCCCTCCTTTTTTTTTTTTTAACCATTTACTGCCAACAGCAAAAGCACATGACCCAATAATAATGTCTAAGGAGAGATTATGCATTACGTCTGAATTATCTACTGAAATACCTAACCATCATAAATTATTTCTAATTCCAGGTAGATCAGCAGAATTCAGGTGTTCAAGCTCAAGTTTTCAAGAGTTTCAAAACTTTACACTTGCCGCTTTTATTTTCATCTCTTCCCAGTAGCTGTAACATGCTGCTACCCTAGGCAAGAATGTGTTTGGAGGCAGTACAAAGAACAAGAGCTTTCCTCTACTGTCAGAAGCACTTGCAATATCTTTAGTGTTCCATGTAGACAAACATTTAATGGTGTATATGATATATATGTTAAAGAACATCATTCACCTGTCCCAGAAAGCTGAGTTGTGTCAGTGCTGAGGTTTGTAGCAGGAGAAAGGGGCTAAGTCTACGCACCTCAGTTTTATACCAGGCTCTTCATTCTGGTTTACGTGAAAGAAAAAGGCAGCTGGTGTGTATGTATGTTCAAATGTGACTTCTGCATTTTCTGTCTGTTTCCTGACTACACTGTCACTATGCTGCAGTCACCACAGACAGTAATTACAGACTCGCTTTGATATGCATTTGATATGCAGTCCCTCAGGGTCTGCACAAATGCAAGCGTTTTGGCATCAGTGGATTGGAGGAGCATAAATGACTTCTGACTATGTACCTCCCTATAGCCATGCTATTGCTGCCACCAGGGAAATGGGGATTTTCCATGAAGTTCTGCTGGCCAAAGAAAAGACATTGTTTCAGGGTTTACAATCTAGACTGACTATTTGTTGGCACAGTTTTTGAATTTAAAATTGCATGGAAGAGACCACAGAGAATGAAGTGTGACATCTCTTGCTTGCCCATTTGATAGTGCCTGTGCAAAGATAAGTGTCCTTGTGCAATTTTTGGTACAAGGCTGGAAGAAGTTTGTCCAATAGATAAACGGTGATTATGTCCTAAGTGGATATCATCTCTCAGACTGAACAATAATTAGTTTCTCTTATTCTTAAATCGTTTCAAATGCTTATTTCTTGTTTTTGCAGAATAATGGCTAAAGGTGCTATACCTGAGCTTCCAGAGGCCAGAATAAAATATCACAAGGACTGGGTTTCAAAGGGAAGCTTGTGGTCTAAAATATAGGCAACAGCCAAAGATTATAGACAAAAGTTTTGGGAACTGATAATGAAAAGGAGTTAAATCATATGGATGACTACTTTTTTCAGGGTACAGTTCCCAAACTTTAATTTCCAAACACATTTTAAATATAGAAAATCCAAATATGCTGTAATAGTGGTGTGAATTTATACTTTTACAATGTCAGTCATTGTGGGAATTTAACAAAGTCTGTAGGATTCCTGTCTGAAATCAAATGACTTCAATGATTTGTAAAAAGCTAGAACAAAGGAATGAAAATGCTCAGTGGGCATTACGGACTTTATTTCTACTCATAAAATTTGGTCCTGTTTAACATAATCTAGGTTCTGTTTTTCATTTTATTGATGCAGATAAAAAGAACTGGTTAAATCTATCAATGCAGTGCACACAGAAGGGTGTTGTATTGATACATCAATCAGGATTTTATCACACCCTAATTAGTTGACAGTGCCTGTCACTGAAAGGACACTAACCTGATGTACAATGAGCAGTGTGTATTGTCTAAATAGTGCCTGTTAAAACAGTATTGATTTATATTAATTTTAACCTGCCCTTGACAGACTTTCATTGGTCTATTGCTCTGTCACAGTTAGTAAATAATTTGCTAGTGATTACCTGTCACTAAATAGCTGAATCTTTCCACAAACAAAAGATAGTGTTTTATGATTATTTTTTTAGATAAGGAAGGTGAGTTTCCTTCTAGGAAAGCAAGTTAGTAATAAACCTGTTCTGTCTATAGGAGTGAATATAAGCATCCCTGAAATTCTAATTTAATTTTCTTTGTTTTTAATGGGAATGAATACCTCACTACTAGGGTTCCTCTGGGGCTACACTCAGACCACTGAAGGATTGATTATTCTATATTACAGAATCTTACTGTGGCTAATAATAAAAGTAATAGTTTATAATACACTTTTAATGACAACCTGAATTTATGAGAAACAGGCCATATTCAAGCACTATAAAATTTGCAGAAATGCCTTATGTAAAAATTAACAATATTCTAACTACCAAAGTTGTCAATAGGCTCTATATAGTTGTTTCTAAAATACTGACGTTAGATAAGCAATAGTTTATTATCACATGTATAGCAGCAAACTTCCTCCTAGGAAAAGAGGCACTGGGAAAACCTGTTGTGTGAGGTAAGGCAATATATATAATACACAAGAGTTTATTGTCAGAAGCTTTGAATGAGACTTGACCGAGATGGTGACTAGATGGAAGGTTTGTGATTAATACCTCGTGTTCAAATAAAATTTAATATTCCATTGCCTAAAAACTCCATGTTAATTAATAATAATAAAAAACACCTGCAGGATATCCACCTGCAAACATGTATGAAAATAAATTCTTTATTATGCTTTTCCCCAAAGGTATTGCCCCACCAATTCCACATTAGCCTGTGCCTAACTATTATTAGATATGCACATGCAAATTTTTATTAGATAACTACATGTATCTTTCATCGATACAGCCACAAAGTTGGATTAGAAGGCAAAACTGCACCCACTGAATAAGACACAAACAATCTATGCCTCTTCCCAAATAATTTTTCCAAGTTCAGACTATAGGGTGAATTACAATTAGTTTATGTAAGGAAACAGAAATGAGCATCTGCCTGCAGATCAGATTAAATTAAAGCCATGTTTGTGAGTATATGCAGCATATGAGGCCATTCAGTCAATAAAGCTTCATTCCATCATTATCGTGTTGCCTATAGGCTGCAGCTGGAGGTCTTAACTAGAGTTTCATTTTGTTGGTTGCCATTATGTGTCTACTGAATTAACAATCCACTGAATTAAGCACTGAAAATAAATAAATAAATAAAGCCCTATTGGAAAATATTGCCTTTTTAAGGCAGCCATTCATTATGGACTTGACTTCACTTAGTTTGAGTTCAGGCTGAGGGTATTTTGTTTATAGCTTGCTGCAGGCTTAGTGCTGCATATAGGACTGCTGCATTAGCAGAGTTCCGTCATCTGACACGTATCTGTGACTACGGGTATGTATCCGATCCTTAGCAGCACCATTGACTTGTGAGAGGACATATCAGTGAGGAAACTTATGTCTTCAGACTAGTATTCCAGAGGTTTGTCTATTCTCAGGAATACAACTATAGCATCAGTTAATCACCGATCTTTCCAAAATTGTGACTCCTACATTTGGGTATTATTATTTCATTATTTGCTAATTTAAGAACATATAGTCCCAAACAGGAAAGGGAATCCTAAGGTCATATTCATTCTGGAACTAAAGGTCACCTTCATAGTGCACACTAGAAAATACAACCTCAGTTAGATATGTGTTGATGAAGTCAGCAAGCAATTAAGGACATGACTCCTACACAACCTCTTCAGCTTACTAGTCACTTAATCATACAAGGTGCTGAGCCTTGTCACCCTGGCCCTAAAACAGATGCTTAATTTTAAACATGTGACTTGGTTACAGAATTCTGTGAGATTACTTGTGCATAAAATTAGACACCTGTTTAAATGCTTTGGTGGATCAAAGCAGGCATGGGCGGCATTTTGCTGGATTGCGCATTAACTGCATCTTATCTCTTCCTCATTTCAGACTCTTTGGTGGATATGAGCTTATGCAGTGGGATGAGTGTGTCCTCTGAGTATGCTGAGATTCAGCATTGCAAAACTTATTGTATTTGCTAATGTTTGATAGTGAAAGCAATCCCGATTTTTTTCTGTTCTAATTTATTTTCTGTTGCATATTTCCTGTTCTTGGCTATTCTGTTCCATACAAATGTGAGAGACAAGTAAGCTAAGCAAATCATCACAAATTCAGCTCTTCCTGAAATCATGTTGAAGCTATTCTCAAAAATAAACACCAGCTTCCTTAATGTGAATATATCCTGGGGAGAACAAAGTGTAAGTGTGACAATAAGCTGCAAATAAATGGAGTGGCTGCTTGTAAACATATGGTGTCTCCTTTATGGTTTTAGTATGCCTGATGTCTGATTTGTCAGAGTTAAGCAGATTTACACCTGGTGGACATTCAATTACCTAGCACTCAGAGGTGTTTTTCACAGTGGATATTTTCAGTACATATTCACTTTTTTTTTTGTTTTGTTTTTTCAAAATTAGCTGACTTTTATGAAAAGAAACAAAATGTTTCTGGTGAACATTTCCACTGGCCTAATCAGAGTAGAGCAACAGCACAGTGCTGCTGCTACCACTTTACTCCCCAAATAATTGTTTTAAATTGCACACCACAGACTTTCGAACCCTACAGTATGTGAAAGCTGGCAGCTGCTTTCAGGAATGATGGGCAGTGTTTCCATGGTAGGGGCTCTGATTCTGCCAGCAGCGTCTCTCTGCAAGTGCCACGTGGCACAGTTGGCTTCTGGACATGACAGAGGGTTGCCCAGTACAAACAAATCATATGTTAAAATGAAATGTCTTTTTCCTTCCTTCCTTTTTAGAATTTCCTTCTTTTTTTTTTTTTTCCTTAGAAAGGCTGAGAGTCCAAGTCAAATGGTTCCTAGGAGCAATTACATAAAGCTACCTGATCTACGCATGTTCAGTGTGCAAGATGTCAAGTAAAATGAATGGAAAATATTAAAAGATGAGACAAGAACCCTTTATTCCTGCAAATTAATTATATTTGTAAAAAGAAGTATTGGTCTTTGTGATTGCTATGGCAATACTTTATTTGTAGCTGGCAGTAACAGCACAGTGGGCAGCTGTCCAAAGGTATGGGAGATGCACCCACCCTACTTGGTGTTTTCATGATGGTAGCACATAGCAGACCTAGATACTTGCTGTATTACTGTAATATTTGCTGTATTCCTCATGCGAATTTTTCTGGGCCTGGATGAAAGCACCAGAGAATGCAGATACTTGTACAAAGAACTGGAGAGCTGCACCCACAAAACAAACCTGCAAAGGGACGCAGAATGAAGTCCTGGCATTGTGCTGATGCTGTTGCAGTGTGATGTTGCCATCCTGATGTGATACGGCATGCTAAAAGCAACCCAAGGCAAAGTTAGAGAATTTTTACCCTGCTTACGTGGTGGTTCTTTGCATACCACTTCTTGTAACTCCTGTCTCTGTTGTTCTATCGTTACATTCAGGGCAGGATGAAGGGATGAAGGGTTGGCTTCTTCTCTCTTTCAATGGTTTGGACAGACATCAGAGCCCACTCAGAAAAAGGGGAATTAGCGACATAAGAGGGACATTTTAAAGGTCTTTTTCTATGTTGATACATTTTGATGCATTATAATACTGTGCTATTCCTGTATTTCCCTTGATAGTGATTTAGCCTACTTGGGTTTTAACAGTGCTTGCTCCACTTCTGTCTTTAGGGTGTCCCATGTTTGTTGTAACAGGCATTGCCACTGTACCTCTCCCTGCTCATATGGTATCTCAGCACATATGCAGCAATAGAGTTCTATTCCTCTGTATGCAATGCTTGCTCACCAAATTAGATTATTAATTTTGAAAAGGAAAGCTTTATAGGAACTTTTGAAGGAAAAATCAACAACGAAAAAAAAAGCCTGTTCCCCCTATCTGTGGGAGTGAAAAAATGGTGAATTGCAGTCCTTCCTTTCTAGTTTCTGTTCATTGTACCTCTAATTATTGGTGGTGGTAGTGGTGGTTTTTATTTTAGGTGCAGAAGCTATGAAAAATCAAAGCAGAGCTATAGTCAATGATCTTTCAAAAAGAATATTTCCTGATGTCTTTCCGCTTTCTCTTGCCTTGTGATAAAATCCCTGGCTAGAAGGAAAAATCGTAAGTACCAAAAGTAATAAACAGGCTCTGATTCTGAGAAGTCAAGAGTCCTTTCACAGAGGTGGATTGATATTTATTAAATGCACTTGCCAAGCCCAGAAGGTGTAATATAGCTGAAACCATTTCTGCTATCACGTTTTTTCAAATGCTAGCCGTGTCTTCTTAATGTTTAATTATTGCATAAAGAATACTTATTTTCCAGTAAGGGGTCCTGTTGGCAACAAATATCACATCTACCAAATACTGCATGACCAAATACTTCATTTGGTAAGGGAAAATTGAGGACAAGGAAGTATGCTTAGGTCTTGATGTGGGACCCAGCTAATAAACAAAATATATTCAAGAACCCACTTATGAAAAAAAAAAAAAAAAAAAAGGAAAGCCAAGTGAAAATATGTTTGCAATACAATACTAATCTGTATTAAAATTCTATTCATACTGTGTGGCTTAATATGAGTAGGGCACTTTCTTTAATATTTTATTTAGCTGGACTGAGTGCAAGGGTTCCAGTATTCTGGAAACGATCGCTCTGAATGATTGGGTGACCCATTAAAACATTCTGCTGAGGTATGTCTTTTGTCCTGCCAGCTGGAGGATTTTGCCAGGGTTAAGTGCCAAAATAGATTTCAATACTGAAGTTTTAACTAATTCAAGGAAATTGTTATGTAATCTCCCTGCCAAGAATAGTGTTCGTGTATACTGCTACAGAGAGATGTGATGAAGCTCAATGTATTCGTATTTGCAAAGTGCTTTGATAAGAAGGTGTTAGAGAGTGCAAATTATGATCATGCTAAATATGTACTTCAGTCTTTGAATGGGCATTGGGTATATGCAGAATAAGCTAAGCAAGACTGTCAATTAGTACTCACTGAAATAGTTTGACTGAATTGTACTAAAAGAACAAATGGTAATCATTTGTCATATACAAATATAGAGCTATATGCAGTCATGCTAGTTTTGTATGCACATTAGTATCACCTCCTGTAAGTATTTCCACTTCAGAGTCTTTTAAACAAGGACAGCAGATCCACGCTTATGTGTGTTTTACATCAGCAGGAGATCCTCCTCAGCATTTCAGAGAGCAAACGTTTTGCATTAAATCACAAATCCCTTAGAATTATCTCATGCTGGTTTTTTTTTTCCCGTACCTGTCTGATCACTAGAAATCTGTTATTTTTCACCTGTCTCTCAGGACAAACTAGGAATATTATTAAAGCAATGCTCAGAGTTAATTACGCAGGACATCTGTGGCTATATGTAAAGTCTGGTTGATAACGTGTCTGCAACATTGTGGTTAAGAACAAATGTCCCACTGAGCTCAATAATGCAGATCTAGCCCATTGAGAAGTAAACAATTTTTATTATTATTTTATTGTACTTCCTTGTGTAAGTTATTCCTCTGCCACAACTTCTCGAGTTATATAAAAGCCAACAGTATGTCCTGTTGTGACAACAAAAACATAAAGAAGGAGGTCACAAATAGTAATTATTTAGGCTGGTTAAACTATCACAGAAGGTAACAACAGTGCATCTTATAAGGGATTGTTCAGATAGCAACCCAAAGCCTGATGTTGCGGAGAATAAATAAATACCTCACTGCTGGAATTTGGAAATTTTTACCCTGGAAAAGTAAAAAGTAAAAACCTTAAGCTGTTTTTTCAACATTCATGCTGTACCTTTAATCAAATAGGAAGGTTTAAAATATTATCATTGAAAAAATTGTGGCAAACAAGTTTGTTATACTGGATTCTCTCAGAGGCTTCTATCCTTTTTTGTAAATTATTATTATTTATTTATTTGTTTATTTCATTTCCCTCAAGACAATAACATGCTAATAACATGCAATTGCTTTCCATCATTTCCCCAGATTGAGCTAGACCAGACGCCTGTCGGTGAAACTGGGGAATGTGTTCAGTCTATGTGTTCAGTCTCTCACATCTCATTTGTTAACAACAACAAAAAATATATATATATATTCTTTGTGTAATGTAGTCATCATTTAGGGAACCTGTATATCTTATATGGTTACTGCATCCATGTGTTGTTTGAACCGTCATGACAAATTAAGCCCTGGTGCAATATTGTATCACCAGTAAAGCTGTGCCACTTAATTGCGTGGACTCGTCCGTTTTAATGAAAATTTTGTCATTCTAAGGAATTTCTCTGTCTTCAGTATTTAGTTCAGGGACCCTTGGAAATCCTTACTGTTTTGCTGTTATTGTCTCCTTTCTTTACACAGTGTATGCTTTCCTTCTTCTTTAATCATTGTTTTCTTTATGTAAAGCAAAGAAGGTTTTCTCATATAAATACAACTAACAAACAAGCAAACAAAACTACTGTGATTTATACTAGACTCATGAAGGTACAGTTATGCAACTTTTCTTTAGCTTTGTTGTGGTTATTGCAATAAATTAAATTGTTATTGATAATGAGTTATTTTGCAGCTTAATTATATCTGAATAAAATGCAATAGTTTGTTCTTCCTTACCTGTCTGTGTAATTGCTAGCAAGAAGATTGTCCTGTATGCTGAGATCACCGCAGAGTGGAGGTCTTATTTTTTAATTGCAAAGATCCAGGTTGGATGCATATTTTAAATGCTTTCTGTGATATACTGTGCACAGAATATCCACAAGAGGGAACTGTTTTACATTAAGAGGAGCAATTTGCTTGCTGTTAAAATACTCCTTTCTGGAACCAAACCGTCTGGATTTATGTCAAGCTGTGTCCCAGACTATGGTGTATGGTAGCAACAGAAAAATCACAGCTAAACACAGTGCTCATTAAGTTCGGTACATATTATTCAGTCAAACAAATTTTGAGCTCTTGTGTTGAAATATTAAATAGAAAACTAATTTGTTTAAATTTTGTGTTTACCGAGGATAGGTTGTACCAGGAAACATAGTTGGCAATCCTTGTTTGTTCTGAAGGCAATGTAAAAGGCAGGCATTACCACCATAAATGAAGCAGGCAGCTTCAGTGTGCTTTCTCAAACTGCACTTTATAAAAACTCCAGTAGAAAGTGGGGCTTTCCTTATTCATGACAGAGCAAACCCAAACGGCACCTGGCTGGTACTCACTCAATTGTCATTTCTGTCTCTACCTATGAATCAGTGGACAAAATACAAAGTCGCTTACTTTATATATGCTTTGTCTTTAGCAGACAACTCATATTAGGCAAGCTCTTCAGAGGCAGTGTGAGTTTCACCAGCTGACATCAATGAGTTTAACTTTGTGTGTGAGTTTCATCATAAATATTTGTAAGATTGAGAGCTGTTTATGTAAATAACAGGAGTTCGTTTATACAGGTAACAGGAAAGATTACTCCCTGGGTATATAGTGTGACATTCATAAACTAGTAACCCAAACCACTGTTTGGTTGTTTTACGAAGGTTTGAGTACACGAACTTAAGTCAGCTTTTTATAAGTGTTCACAATACATCTCCAATGTTTACATGTTGTGTAAACATATTCAAAGCCAATTATTTTAGAGTACAGTCTATATAGTTCAGTGTACTTGGTTTGCTTTAGTTTGAACTTTCATGTAGGACCATTCTTTGCATTCCTAAATAGTGTCCTATGGGGATGCAATTTTAGAAGTGCCTTGTGCTCTCATTTGTATCTGGAGTGCTCAGGAATCCAATGCGTGAAGTGCTCAGCTGCAATGGTACCCAGGGTCAAATAGTTTTTTAACACATATCTTCTGACTGTATAAAGTGTGCTTCTTGGGAAAAGTAAGACTTTCAGGCTGCAGTCCTCTCTGTCATACCTGCTGGACCCTCTCAACTAGCAGCAAGAGAAGACACAGGCACATCCTCTGCTTCAGAGGTCCAGCCCTTGCCTGCCAATCAATGACACAGAAGGAACTCCTACATGCAAAAACCTTTCCGCGGATATGCTGTGCTTCTGTTGTTCACTGCCCAGATCTTCCCGAGTGCAAAGGGCTGGGGGTTTCCACCAGCTGTGAGCACCTGGCACTTCTGAAGACCAGGCATCGAGTGGTTGTGTCCTGATGCCCCTGCCCTTGTTCCATGCCTGTTAGCTGACGAACAAACATACCTGCAGGTATGTGTAACAGTTGGGGAAGGGACACTCCTTCAACTCCAGCCCAGAAACCCAGAGCCAATGTCCGTCAGGACCAGGTTCCCTCAAGGTGTGTACCCTGCCACCACGACACCTGGTCACCTTGGTGGCTTTCCAGCTGTGGGGAGGGCTGGTAAGGACAGGCAGGGGAGGTGGCAGCTCCGTCAGGGGCTGCACGAGAGAGCTACAACATGCCACTTCTTTCCAGCCCAACTTGTTTTCTGCATTTAGAAATCCTCTACTTATTCCTACTTACAACAGTCTCCTGGGAGCATGCTGCTTCAGGTGCGCCATGTAATTGAGCATCTGTCTTCCCCTGGGATACAGTAATGTAGTGTTTTCTCACTTGTATATACCTCCATATTACTGCCTAACGCTTTCTCTATGAATCCATGCTTGAAGAAGGAAGCCCCCTCTAGAAGGTGCACACTGGAGCAATATACTATGCTAAACCCACAAAGTTAGTCAAACGGTGTTGCAATTACATCGAAAAGTGGAGGTGAGAGGTTTAGATAGACCCATAAAAAGCTCCGAGAACCCATAAAATCTCATTACCGTCACTTAACTAAAAAACAAAAATAAACAGACCCATGGCAGATGCCAAAACAGGGACTACTGCTGGCAAAGGTTAAGAGGTAACTGCTTCATCATGCTGGCTCTGTGCATGAGCAGTGAGTGGATCAGGTGGGGAAATGCCACACACACACCGGCTTTTGTATTTCACCAGGGAAAAGCGACAAGGGGATCTGCACCAGACTGGGTGCAGGCAACCGGTGATCAGATCATGTGCCAAGGGGAGACTTTTTATAAATAAATAAATGATTAATCTCACATTTTACAGTAGATACATGAATAGAAATGCAGGAGACGACTACCCAGATTTTCTTGCTGGATTCTTCCCCCTCTTAGATTTTCTCCCTGCATTCCCTCCCCCCAAGCGTGTCCCTGCAAATCGCTGCTTTAATCCCTAAGGGTTAATTTCAGGAACGTTCTGGCAATGTGCAGCAACTCGCGGCGCGTTCGCCACGTTTCCGCGTGTCAATTCCAGAAATAAATAATAATAATAATAATAAAAAGCCCCGATATGCACGTATTCGTTCCCCGCTCCCTCCAACGCCCGCCCGCAGCAGCATTCTCCCCCCAGTTCCCGCACCCCCGGGCACCTGCTGCTGCAACTCACCCGCCTCCCGCGCCCCCCCCCCCCGCTGTCGCTCGCCCTCGTCCCCTCTCGCAGCCCCCGGCCCGGCCATGTCGCGGCGGGGGAGCTCCGGGGGGAGCAGCTCGGGGGGGAGCCGGGCTCCGGGGCTGTGTGTGTGCGCGGGGGGAGCAGCGCCGGGGGGGCAGCGCCGGGCGTTCCCCGCGTCACGGCCCCCGCCCCTCCGCGGCTGCGGAGCCCGCCCGGGCCGGGGGGACGCTTCGGAGCGGCAGCATCCCGGGCACCGCCTCGCCCCCCCGCCAGCCGCCCCGCGAGCCGCCAGCTGCCTCGGCGGCCCCGCGGGGGGCCGGGAGCCCCCCGAAGCCGGAGCCCCCCAGCCTCCATCGCCACCTCCCCCCGGGAGGGAGGGGCGGGAGGCGGCGGCGCCTCTCTCCGCCCGTGGGGGGGCACCGGGGGGAGAGGCAGCCTGCGGCCCGGAGGAAGCTCCCGGAGGATGGGCGAGGAGGAGGAGGCGGCACACGCACGGCTGGGCCAGCGGAGGATGAATTAGGAGCCACAGGAGGCTGCCGCCGGCACCGGGGGGGGAAGACGAGAGGAAGGGGCTGGACTTGGAAGAGGAGGAGGAGGAGGAGGGTGCGCGGGGGGGGGGGGGGACTGAGTATCGCTAATAACAAGTTAAAGACTAATAACAATAATAACAGACCACCTCCAGGAAGATCCGCGGCGGAGGCTGAGCGGTCCCCGCGGAGGCCAGCGGGGTTGCAGCGCTGGGTAGCTTGGAGAGACGCTCCGAGGCATCAGTCTGTGGTGGTGGCTGATTTTTTTTTTGGGGGGTGGGCGGGGTGGGGGCCGTGTTTGCGGGAGAAGGAAGGGGTGGGAGTCGGAGGAGCGGACTACCTTTCCATTATTATTTTTATTTTTATTTTTTTGATATTATTTTCGCCGTGCAAGGAGGACGCTCGGAATTCACCGGCCTGTCGGCTCCCGAGAGGGACCCGGGGATTGTTGCGGTCGCTTTTCTTTATTCTTTTTAATTTAATTTTATTATTATTTTTTTTTTTGTGTCGGTCGGTTCGTTTGTTTTGATTTGGCTTTTCGTTGCCGTTATTCTCGTTTTCCTCTTCCCGCTGAGCGGCGGCGGCGGGAGCAATATGGCTGGTGATGGGTTTTTTGGGGGGCGCTGGCGGCGGGAGGAGCTCTCGGAAGCCCCTGCGCGCCGGGCTCGCCGTTAGCTATGGCAAATGGCAGCGGCGGCGGCGGCGGCTCCTACCCGGGCGGCAGCGGCGGCGGCGGCGGCCTTAGAATGAGTAACAATATCAACGCCAACAATCTCAACACAGACTCGTCCTCCTCCCCCGTCAATGTGCCCAAGATGGATGCGCTCATCATCCCGGTGACCATGGAGGTGCCCTGCGATAGCCGCGGACAGCGCATGTGGTGGGCTTTCCTTGCCTCGTCCATGGTCACTTTCTTTGGGGGACTGTTTATCATCCTGCTGTGGAGGACCCTCAAGTACCTGTGGACTGTCTGCTGCCACTGCGGGGTCAAAAGCAAGGTAACTCCCCACCCCTTCCCTCTCCTTCCCTTTGTGCTGCTGGTGCTGGTCTGGTGCGGCCGTGGTGGTGAGGAGGAGGAGTACGAGTCCAGCCTTGTATCCCGGGACACCTCGGCGAGGTTGCAGCGCAGGAGGTGCCACAGGGCTGGTGTAGGCTGGCAGCGTGCTGCTCCAGGGGGCTTGCCTGGGGCAATGCGGGGAGTGTGGCTGGGGGGCAAGGCACTGGGTGCAGCCCAGACAGGTGCCCCTCACCTTTTTCTGCTCCTCACAGCCCTCCCAGGGATGCACACGGGTCTTGGTCCAGTGGCACTGAGGGTGTGCCTGGGGCCAGCTCGCCCACTTGGCAAGGTGCGCACTGGCACGTCGGGACAGGGTGGTTCAGAAGTTGGTGCGCACCCCCTGGGACCGCGTAGGGTGGGAGCACATTCGTGCCAAGCTAAACTCTTGATTCTCCTACGGTGTGAGAAACTTGGGGAAAATTAAGAAGGTAAGCTTGTCACTCAAGTAAATCTTGTCAAAGCTAGTTCCATTCCCTGAGAATCTCTTACATGTCTGTCTCATAAATTAAGTGTAGATATCCAGCGGTGTTCCGTGAATTCCAATGAAAGACGTTAGGTCAGTATTCCTCTAATCCAATTGCAAAATTTTTGAGGCAACCTCTCAACTCTTTCAGTTTTTGCACATTACGAGCTGGAAGAAAGTGTGGTACGTGACGTAAGGTCGCCTTCTGGTTTGAAGGAGACCCTTCAAGCCAAGACTAAGAATCCGCTCAGGTCCAGACTTTCATTTTTGTGTAAGACAAATGGGATAGAAAGCGTTAAGACTCTATATTTGTGAAAGTAGATTTTGACAGACCCCAAAATAGACCAGCAGCTGGAGTTTCTCCCCTTCCCTTTTCACATTTTTTGGATTACAAATGGAATAATATCTGCTTCAGTTATTCCTGGCACACAGACACCCACAAAAACACACACACCTTTTAATATATGGTTGCTAGGTTGCTGGCTTGCTTTGACGTACAGTGAGCTGTCTTCCCCTTTCTCCTGTCCCCTCCCCCTAAACAGGCTTGATACGGCGCATAACCCAGCTCCGCAAGGATCTGACACTTAGGGAAACCAGAAACAGAGTTAGAGTGTGAGAAGTTAGGGTAGTTTGTTGGTGCGTTTGTGTTGAGCTAGGTGAGTGTCCAGCTAGGATTGCCTGAAAGAACCCCTCCGTTGCGGCTGGAAGTAGGGCACTGGCAAGGAACTTGGCCTATCTATGGAAGAAGAGTTTGCTAGAGATACGGTATAAATAAAAGCTTTTAACTCAACTTTAAGCTGCAGGAAACCTTCCAGGCATTATCACTTCTCTATAGACGTTTTTAAGTTTATTCAAAACCAAGCCTGAACTTTTTCAGATGTATTAGCCAGGTATGATGACAAAGCTCAAATGAATTTGTGATAATAAATGTGTCTTGTAAAAATATCAATTCCTACAACTGTGAAAGACATTTTTTTGAGAATGGAGGAGTAGTTAAGACTTATCCTCTGTATATTACTATCCTTCTAGGTATATTTAGCATTTTCCTCTCTGCATGATGGGACAAATCTGCAAGGGCTATAAGGGATCCTGAAGAAAAAGAAAATCCTACAGGTTATCACCTATTGCTTCTTTCATTGAATTAACTAAAAGTTAGGGCTGAGAGGCTTCTGCGCAGACTTCCTCTGCATAGTGTCTTGGTGGGTCTCAGTGGTGTGATAGCTGTTGCTGGGACATGGTTAAAGAAGATCATTTATCTCTTAAACAATACAGAAAAGCATATCTAAGTTGTCCTTAAAGTTTCTTAGGCTAAATGTATCCGTTAGCTAAATAACAGATACCGCCAGCGGGTTCCAGCTCTCCCAGTCTGAATGATTTGACAGACGTCAGCTACCTGGGGTAGCAAGATCGGAGCTGATTCCATGCTCGAGACTTGAAGTAGCTAAGTTCATGAGTATCACTCCCTGGGGCAGCAGGATAGAAGGCTCTGCAGGTAGGGGGAGATGACGTCTCTTTTTAGAGCATGCCTGTTACACTTCCAAGGGTTTTCAAGCCTCTGAACAAGAACTTTCAAGGGCTGATCCTACATTCCTTCCACGCTAAAATGGGGAATTGGAGGGAATTCTGTGTGTAAGGAGCCATGAGGTACTGCAGAACACTTTTTAAATTATTTAGGGTATGAATGCTAACTGAAGGAAAAACTGGAAATGCCGTAAACTTGGCTGTTACCAAACACTCACTTTGTGCTGCATGGTAACTTGGGCAACGGTGCCCAGGTGAGAAATGCAAATGCACACTCATACTCTGTCGACTGTATTGGACCTGCTAGCAAAAGCAGTTTTACGAGAAGTAGCTCCTCCTGCTGTGGAACTGAAGAATTTTTCTTCATGGTAGGACCTTTCCTTCCCCATACTGCCTCTTCTGCTACTCTGTGGGTTGTAGGAAAGCTGGATGTCCAACATCCTCTCATCATCTACGTAAAGAGTGGTCCCAGAGAGTGAGCTAAGAGAAGTCTTTTTCATATCTTTTCTTTGGCTTCTTGCTGGATAACTCGTATATTAAAAGGCAGAGGGCACAGAGTTTCTATCCTAACACCTATATCCATGTATGTTATTGCAAGGAACTGCAAAAATCTCATTTTCTTCCTGCTATACTCTAATTTCCACATCGGACTTCTCAGTTTTATCTGTGATGGTCAACTTAACATAGTGAATGTAAGCCTTTTTAATGGCTGCATAGAAGAATTTAGAACATTTTTTCCTCCTTAACTGAATTTCAAGTTGGAATTCAAAAATGTGGCATAAATAGTTTAACACTTTGTGGTATGAAATTTCAGTACAGTGTCTTGTTGTGTTTTTGTTGGTTTTTTTTTTTTTTGAGATAAAGTCAAGATATAGTAAGTTGAGAATACTAAAACTTCTGGTAATAGAATGACAAGCATTGCCCCTTGAAATTCCATTCCAATTTATATCGCTATGTACTAATAGAACATTAATATTAATCATATAGTACCAATAATGGCTGAAGTTACAGAATTTTTATGCTCCATGCTTCCTTTGTGAGATGACATTTGTTAAAATATGCTGAAAAGAAAAACATAAATCTTGACCTTTGTTGTCAGTATTTCATGTAATGTGAGTCATTACAGTTGAAGCCCTTCTTTTACTTTACTTAATGTGGTTTATAATTTTAAATGTAATTCTTGCAAAATTAGCTACAGTGATTTTGTGGAGATATAACAAATGATGTTTTTTTTTCCTCAGTGTTTACGTCTGCATTTTAAGAAACACTTAGATTTTGTTAAAGAACTTGTCTTCTGTTTGCTTTGTCCTTGTCCCTCGACCAACTCATTCCTGTTTGTATATTAAAAGTAGAACACGAGCTTCAAATTCAATGGCTTCATTCTGAGCAACTCCATTAGTTGTTCTTGTTTCTGGAAATAAAGTAATAATGAAAATAAAATAGCGCAATGAAGTCTGCAGTTACACACAATAGCTAAATAGTTATTGTACAATCTGTATTTCTTCTGATGTTATAGATCTGCTTCTGCATTTTCTGTGCTCCTGAAGAGCATTTTCTTTTTCATAAACATTAATGATGCTGTATATTGGCTTTGAACAATCTCTTAAACAAGAAGGTGCAGTGAAATGAGAAACAACAAGTTTGGGGCAGGACAGCTCCCGAAGCTGAGGAGCTGAAGTCCAGCATGAAGTGCACACTGTACCCGTCTGAAGAATGCCACACTGGACCCTGTACCACTGCTCCTGGGCTCCCCAGGGTGGTACCTGTGTGCCGCTTTTGTCTTCAAGGCAGGTGCTAGGCTAGGTGCTGTCTGCATCACTATGCCTGCGTTGGCATGATTTTAGAGCTTTTTCTCCCCACAATCCAGGACTCACCTGTATATCAAATGAAGTCCTTGGTTATAGATGGCAGTTACTGGCCTGAAATGACAAGCCACAATAGTATTCTTTGATATTAGTCTACGTATTTGGGAAGTTTAATAAACTACACAGTGCTAGATTGGGTCAGTAGAAACTGACCAACATTGCTGTTTGTTGTCAGTAGAAAAATGGAAGTTTTACTGGAAGTGCAATGTTTGCAGAAGGCCTCTTTGAGAAGCTGAGAGTTTTCACCCAGGCCTATAAGGCCTGGGGAAGTTTGTAAATGGAAAAATTTCTGATTTCCCTAAAAGAAGAAGTGTTTCGGCCACACTGTCTCTTCGATAGCTAGGTTTGTTGATTCCCTAACAGTACTGAAGTAAACCTCCTCTCCAAATAAAACTAAAGAAACAAACTAAAAACAAGGCAGGCACAGTATACTCAGAAGAGTAGGAGAATACATTAGAAGGTGCTTGTGTGGGGACAACGCTGGAAATACCTTCACCTAAATCTGTGTGCGGAAGCCTCACCTTGACTCTCTCGAAGATGGACTGAACAGAAGTGTATGAACAACTGGGAGGCTCAAGAGATTATCAGTGGGCTGCAAAGCATTTCACTCTTCAGTCACATGCTCAATCTGGCTCGAGAAACAGGAGCGTTACCGTCTCATGGCTATCAGGCGGTCTGCGTGTAAGTGCCCTGCGAGCGTCCCACTGGACAGGTTGGCAGTTGAGACAGAAGCACATTCAAGAGGTCAAGGACTGGGAGAAGAGGTGCTTGCGGCTCTTTGCAGATGGTGTTCCTACAAGTGAACGAGACAGGGATATGAAGAGGGGTGTGCGGCTGTTTGCCGCGCTGCTGGTCTCCTGTGAAATAGAAGGCACTTTCAGCTCTCTGAAGCTCGTAATGGATTTCACATTTTATAAAGACATGATAAAATTGGTTATGTATGCAGGAAAGAAAATGTATGGACAAGGATTTAAGCTGTAAACCTAACAATCTTGACAGAAATGTTATTTTGATGCAGTGTAATACTTATTCTCAAGGCTTTGCAACGCATATATTTGAGGAGGAAATCTGTGCTCAGAAAGAATTTGCAACTGTCACACATTTGCGAGTCTGTAGATGTTGGTTGAAAACCATTAGATTTCACAATTTTTTCCAGTTTAGCACAACAGAAGAAATGCCTGTAATAGGGAACAAAAAGCTTTTTAGTAACAATGATCTATGTACACAGTTTTGATGCTGTGGGATTTCTGGTACAGAGTGAGGGCAGTTTATAGCCCCGGATACAGAAACACTGAAAATTTAGAGAGCACTGGTCATAAGTATAATCTCTGTAGGGACAGGATCTAATGATTATAATTAGAAAAGCAATGATGTTCCATGTCTGTCCTGTACTGTTGCAAGAAGGTGGATTGCGAATCTTAGTCATTGAGTGTCCTTCCTGAGACAGATCTTAAGCAGCAGCAGTAATCTCTAGTCAGCAGGCAAAATGCAGAACAGTGGTCACTGTTCCCCCCAGAGGGATTTGCAGAGATTGGCTCTGCTATTCTGTGGAATCTAGCTCCAATTGATGAAAGTTTATGTGAATTTCAGGGTTGGCTGGTAATAATTCCTCTGCAAGATCAGGCTCTCATTCAGAAGCAGTGATGCATTCTAGTGTTAAAGGTAGGACAGAAGTTCCAGAGAAGTTAGTCAGATGGAAGAATAAAATAATTTTGGAAGAAATTAGGGGATGGGGTATTGTCTGGGTTCTATTAAGTGCTTATAGTAACCCTGCATATAATTATGTATTTCACATATACGAAGATTATCAAATTGTCAGTGGGAAGTCTAAGAAGGACTGTGAATACAACTCAGGTGGAATTTTTCTAAGGGAAAGTTTGCTGGAAAATTGCATGTGTGGATATTAATAGTCAAAAAATATTTTTCTCTCCCACATGTAATTTCAGAGGGAAAAAGAAAGGGACTACAACTGAAAAAGCTATCTCAGTATGCTTTGTTTCTGTCCTGGATTCAGTTGCTACTACATGGTTGAGTGCTTAAGGCCTAACTCTTGCTCCTGTCCTGTGACAGGACAGTGCCAAACCCTATGAGATCATAAGGCTTGAGCAGAATTTATACCAACTTTACACAGGGCTGATTACACCTTCCAGATTCAACCTCATGGTCTGTAAGTGCAAGTACTCTTTGTGGCACATAGGTCTTCTTGGGTGACAAAAGAAGGTGGCAATGCAGTAGAAGTTGCTGTTAGCACTTTTGCCAATAATATAGCTGCATGAATAAATGAAAAAGAAAGATACCTGTCTGCCATGCCTGTCAGAGATGCATTGGTCAGGAAAGGCCCATTTTGAATCCTGATGGTATTAATAGCCTGAGAATACATCGGGCTTGCATCTGTGAAAGGAACACTTTATTCCCATATATAGTATGCGTGGTTCTGTTTAAATGAATGTGCTGTCACTGACATGTGTTGAGTTCAGTTTGCTTTGAGATGATATATTGCATATATTTGTCAGCTTCAGAGCTACAGAAACTGAGAGCATTATCCAAAGCCTCTTGAAATAGAGGGAGACAATCCTAATAACTTCAATGGTTTTGGACTCGGGCCTAGATGTTCACAGTGTTCTAGATGAATTCGATATATGTATATATTTTTTTTCCAAATGATTCTTATGTTAACATTTTAAGCTTTTAAAAGCTTTTTTCTTTTATTGTAGAGGCATATATTTACTTGGCTTGTGGCCATTATGTCTGGGATTTCCACATTAGAAACAATACTTAAAAATCACACAAGGTATGTTTCCATTCCAGTTAAGACTTGCACCTCCTTCCAGCCCCCCTGCTCTTGGAAATCAAAATTTGCGTGCTTGAACTGTTGGCAATATCTCATCATGGCATCTCTCCTGCAAGCTGTTGTGCAAGGACAAGCACTGGGTATTTTTTAGGGACGCAGTAAGTGCCCACTTGATGGAACTGGCAAAGGTCCCTTGCCCTGTGGCTCACCTGCAGGACAGAGATGTGTTTGCAGTCCTGGAAATCCCTTTGAATGCCCTTTTCACCACCTAATTTATATAGATGCATAGATATCAGAACTGCTAACATAAAGTGGGTAAAAAAAGACAAGTCTCATTACCGAGCCGAAAGGCTGTTGAGAAATGCTGTACCATAATAAACAATTGTAACATAACAAAACAACTGGGCTAGAATTTGAGAGGCTTGTCACAATAATATTAGATGCAGCTTTACTGTGCTGCACTTTTAATTACTTTTTATATACTGAAGAATACAGTTATAATACAGATTTGTTCCCCTTTGTCCAAGCAAATGCTAACTAAATATTTGTCATTTTCTTTTTGATATATTTCATCAATTTCACGGTATCTTTTAGATTCTTATGTAATGTGTTATCTCTTACTTGTTAAACTGAAAAGGTGACTCACTCTAAATGTGCTATTAATAATGAGTTCAACTGTAGCAGTATTGATGCTGGATTTATTTTCTACTTTAAGATTGGGGGAAACATAATAGATATGTCTTAAAAAAAAACAAAACAATTTGCAAATGATGGCCTTTATATTACATGAATAAAGTGAATAATAGTGTTGTATTTGATTATTTGTTTTAGCATCTTTTTTTTCTTTTTTTCTCCATATTATGAACTCTATTAAACTCATCTTTGTTGTGATTATGCACTGGTATTCTGCTGGACAGATTATTTGAAACAGGTTCCTAGCTTCTTTGACCTGTAACAACAGTCATAGTTAGTGTGGAGTACTTCAGAAGCTTTCAAATATCCTGGCAAATCCTTTGACTACCAGTGACTGGCCGTCACTCTTTTGACGGTGAGTTTGCCAGTCAACAGGTCAATGTTGTGTCATGTTTTTACATTTTCTAGGTTACCCTACTATAAATAGGGTTTCATGAGGAAGCTGATACGCTCTACATGGGTTTTAAGGACTGAAGGAAAAAAAAAACAAACAACAACAGCAACAACAACAACAAAAACAACACAAAAACACCTTCCTTTTGCCTTTTTCTTTTTATTACTTGGAATGAAAGCACAGTCTAGTTAGAAGAAAACTGCATGGTCTGTCTATATGTGGTGCTAATGTTTCTCTGCATAAAGCAATTTTTTAATGCTTTAGTTATACACATCAGATAAATTGGTTGTATTATGTGGGAAGTTTTTACCAGCTTCTTGTGTTAGTTGTCTTCTATTGCAGGTGCATTTATATCGAAGGCTTCAGATTCCATCAGCATTAGAAACAGTGAACAGCTGTTTCTATGTTCACATTATCTTCATATCGTTTCAGGTTTTCAGCAATAATGTATACCTTGCGTCTTTTACCACAGTTTTATTTTTCTGCTGTCTGCAGGATAAGGTTATGGTCTGTTACGCTTTTTTACAGAGATATGGATTATATGCTTAGGATTTTTTTTTTCTTTTGGTTTAAGGCCATACAACATTTGACTTAAATGCTCCTTTTCATCCTCTGACACCTTCTTACACATGTAAGTTATAATGTTGTCTTTTCATGAGTAATAAAAGCAGAATTCAAATTCCATATCTGTTGTTCCTTAAAAAAAATAAAATCCCCCCCCCTTTTTTTTTCCTATTCACAAAAAATCATTTTACTTGCATCCTTGGAATGTGTCATCAGAATAAAGTTTTCATTTACTAAAAGTGGCAAATGCTATCCAAAGTGTTCAGATTTGACTCTGCCTGAATGATTTAAATGATACATTTTTCATGATATGTAATAATGATATGTAATGAATGTAATAATGGTATGTACTGTAGGAAAACCTTGGCATATTTCAGTTAAATGATAAGATGTGATTCTAGGAATGGAAGAAAAAACATTTTGATGTTTTGAGATAAAATCTTTTAATTTTCAATTGATGGCATTATGATTGTTATTAAGTTATGAGTATTTTTTTAAAGAAAACTCATACAGCAGCTGTTTAGGCCAGTATGTGTAACTTAAGTCAACACTTGCACAAAACACTTTATTAGACACCAAAATTTATTTTATTTTTAAGGTCTGAATAAAAAGTTTGATTTCAGAGACAGTGATAACTTCAGATGGTTTCAGAAAGAGGCACTGTTAATCTAGTCTTGAAAACTTATTTCCTTATTTAGGTGTTTGTCAGTGAGCATAGCTAAAATCCAGGTACTTACCGTTTTCTTTTGGAACAGCGTATACTGGACCTCAAGTTGAATAGGGTCTGCCTAATCTCCTGGATTCTTTTCTTTCTATATTTAAACAGTGGACAAGGTACTTCAGTGTTTGTGAAGTTACACACTGTTTTAAAGCTTTTAAAAGCAGTAGTGTCTTTTGTATTAACATCTAATACTCTAATTTTAATGTTCTTTTACTTAAGAGGTTGATACACACCCCTTAAACAAAAATATTTATTTCAAGCCAATTGCTTTTTTTAGAAATAACTTCACTAAAAATAGGGGAGAAGCAAATTTTTCATGCTCCCATATTAAAATTATGGGGAGTAATCAGAACAGGTTATTGTTTCTATGGCTACAGTGATTTTAATAAGGCTGCACATAAACTTTGCCTTGATTGACTCTACATGCAAAAGTACAGTCTGGGCTGGTGTTCATAAGGTGAGAAATGCTAATGGTTTGGTTAATAGATCTTAGTCGTAGTCCTGTGCCAGCTGCATACGAAAGTGAAGTGTGTCCTTACAACTGACTGTAGAAAGTTTATTCAGAAACCTTTCCTTTTTGTTAAGGAGTGGTTGAATGAGAGGATGTGTGTTCATACTTTGTAGCGGTGGAAAATACTTAAACCTCTAGGGTGAAATGTTTACTTACTTTTCAAGCAACAAAGTAAATGCAGAATTTTATGGGCTTCTCTGTTTACTTTAAGTACATGGAGAAATAGAACATTAGGTTTTGAAATAGGTAGTATTTCAGTATGAAACAGGCCAAGGGTACTGCAGAAAAGACTCCAAGCTTGCATTGCATACAGCAAAAAAAGAAAGCTTTGGGGTTACTAATTATCAAAATCCTTCACTAGTGATCAGATAGGGCATTGCTGTGTCCTGTTAACAGGTGGGCCAGATTACACTCTGAATGGATATGAGTGATGTGGGTAGGTGTTGCAGGCAGGGGGGTGGGGGGGAAGGGATGGGATCATGGCAGGTAAAGCTTGAGGTGGCTAGTGAGCATTTATATTGCACCTGTGCACTCCTGAGATGGTGTGAGTGAGTGAATTTGGATTAGAGTATGTTTGATTACACAATTAATTCTGTGAAGGTGTTTAAGCCATGTGATGTTACGTTTACATCAACTTTATGGCTTCATATGAATTTAAAGTGATGTAGGCCAAACCTCATCTGTTCTAATGTCTGTTTAAGCAAAGTTACATCATTTACCACTTAAAAAAAATCCCGCAGAGCAAGTTAAGTGTTTTCTGGCTGCAGTGTTTTAGATTATGTCTTGTAAGACTGGCTTTATCATCCTGAGGTCATGGTTTGATACTGCTAATAAATCCAAACTGTAAAGTCTGGGAGGAGACTCTGCAAGGTAGCGGACCTGTGTTGAGGACAGGCTGTGACCCCCAGCCAACAGTAACTCCTGATCCTTAACTGCATTTTTAGGTGCTTTTGCTGAGCAGAAAGGATCTCATGGGTAAAATTTAAATACCAAAAAGTTTTAAAAGTGAGGTGGATTTCACTATTAGACATCACTCCAATAGACATTCTACTCTATTAGACATAAAAGTATTAATTTAATGATGTCCTTTTGGTGAATGTAGCTTTGTTCATTTCAGTGTTTTAGCCAGATAAGGAATGCACTTTTAAAAGTAAATTCCAGCTTTTCTGGAGTTGGTAAGAGGATTGCCTTCAGGTGAAACTATGTAGGGAGATGAGCTCCAGCACACCTAATACACTCACTGCACCTGCTAACAGGTATTCAGTCCCCAGAGCTAGCCTTGAGGGTATAAATGCTGAAGCACAGAGAGTGTGGAGCTCTTATGTTCTTTTAATATACCTCAATTTTTGTAAATGTGCAGTTAGTCTGATTATGCAGTGCTTTTTTGGGGGGGGGGGGGGTGGAACATGTTAGTGTTTTTGGCATGCTTCTGGCTTTATTTTTCTTTCTTTTTGATGTGGACTTTTTAAATCACTATAATGTATGTACAGTTTCCTACAGTTGCTCTTCTAGAGAGCTCTTTTTTTTTCTGCTGTGCTGTAATGTTAATTTTGGAGTTCAGTTTTCTTTCATGGACTTCTTTCTGTGCATTGGCTGTTGTGACCCTGGCAGGCTACTGCAGATGGGAAAATGAACCAACAGGTTGGCGAAGATGATAGTGAGACCTATGACTTTGGATGATCCAATATTGCCTTAAAATATCATAGGTGTTGGGCTGTGACAGAACTATTGATCCATTTCAGTGTAAATATTCTAAAATAATCTTTTATTTATTGATTTTCTGAGGGTTCTGAAGGGTGTATGAAGTTGGTATGGATAAAGATATTTTATATCCTGACTGAGGAGAAATGGAATTGTTTGGGGACAGACTGTTTTTAAGCAGGTGTGGTATGTTTGATTTAGAGAAAAATAAGTGTTACAGATTGTGATAACAGGTAATAGAGCTTAGTGCCCAAGCTGTTTTCAGAGGGCTTTTCATGTCACTGTAAATTTGAGCTCTGGGGCTTTTACCTTTAAAAACTTTTAAAGGAAGGGGAGAGAAGGGTCATGACAGTTTCAATTAAAGGTAAAAGTTCTAAAAAACTCTGGAAATATAAACTGAGTTGTAAAGATTCTCTCGTGTGTATTAGCATTCTCTCAGGTCTGTTAAAATGTCGTTTTGTAAACAAGTAGAGGCATCATTTAAAGTGTAGGCTTTTTTAGTAGCAATATTTCTCAGATTTAATTGTCTTTTTCTTTGGGACAGGTAGTGTTGGTCTTGGGAGTGGGTTGTCTTCAGCTGTGAGTGCATGACTGTAGTTTCTGTTGGTTTGTAAAATACTTGTTTGTCTTAAAGTAGTGTGTGGATGTAAGCTATTGTTCAACTCCCTAAGAAAAAAATGTTGCATCTGTGTCTTTTGAAATCAATGAACTTAACTGTGGTAGGTAAATGGAAATCTGCTCTGTGATGGCAATTCATCTAAAAATCTCAGAGCAAATTGCTTGTCTTAAGACTATAGCAGTGCTTTAATCAATAATATCAGTTACAGTAGAGGGTTCTTCATCTCTGTAACTACATTTGTATTGGTTCCTGGGTGTCTGTTTTCATTTGGTCAGATTATTTTGGTGTATTTGGGCTCATTTCTAATAGTTTAAAAGAACATCGAAGTGAGCTAAATTTTTTTTCCTTTTTTTTATACTAAAATAATTAAAATTTGTGTTTTAATTCAGTACAGATTCTTTTGTAGGCAATGCTTCGTTGATGTTAAGTATTTGTAAGCTCATTCAGTTGTTCAGAACTTAATTATAGGTTGTTTTTATTTGTCTTCTTGCCTCAGGCTTTTGATTAGTTCACATAGCTTTGAATCTGCACCCTATAAGCATATCACTAGAAGGTGAAAACCTGAAGTTCTTACATGATTCTGTGACATTAAGAGCAAAAATTCATGGGAATGTTTTAACATCAGGAGAGATGTAACGTGTCCATTAGGCAGACAGACTTTAGAGAGGTAGCAGCACTGGTTGTAAGTCAGTCTGTGTTTCATATTGATA
This sequence comes from Anser anser, assembly GCF_964211835.1. Classification (NCBI taxonomy): domain Eukaryota; kingdom Metazoa; phylum Chordata; class Aves; order Anseriformes; family Anatidae; genus Anser; species Anser anser. Next base: position 6,728,671 of record NC_139727.1, on the reverse strand, counting down.
TATTTGAAGCAAAACTCATTCCTGTGCTGTGTTGGCTTTTCTACACCATTTAAGCTCCTTTTATAGGTCTGAAAGGGTTGTGGTATTTTTGCAGTATTTTCTGCAAGTGGGAAAATTTCTTGTTAGGGTTCAAAGACAGTGGTTTAAAACGTACCACTTGATACAAGGAGCATAGTGTATTTGAAATTGGACCTAACAATTGAAAAGGCCATCTGAAACATCAAAATACCCAAGGAGGAATCTGAATGTTACATTTGGAAATCATTGTAGTATTCAGAAGCCATGTAGTTTTGCAGGTGTAGTTATACCAGATTCTATTGCTGGTTTTAACTAAGGGGCAATTCTGTGCCTCATGCATTCTGTGTGTAGATAATGAGAGATACAGGAGGGGGGGGGGGGGGGTTGTAAAGTACTGATTTGCCCAAGTCCATGTAAAGCAACCTAGTAATCAAGATAAGATGACTTTGTTAGTATCCATTTGCTCTATTTGTACAAGTTGCAAAGGAAACATAGCTTGCAAGTCCCTTACAGCAGTTACTGTTTTTAAGGAACTGCAGGTGGTTAAAACTTTCAGAAACAGATAGTAAAAGAACTAAAAAGTCTTTATTTTGGATGAGATGAAAAATTAATTGTAATGTGTTACAGGATTTGGTTGAAAGAATCGACAAGTAACATGATAGAGGGAATGAAGACTGCCAAGAAGGGAATCTGTGTAGTTTGGTATGCAGGGTGTACGGCTTTTACTTTGTCTGTGTATAGACACTGATGAATATGCTTGCTCTACTGTCATAATAAAATGGCTTTTGAGCCATTTGCACTGACTAAAGAATAATGTTACTCTTAGAGTCTAGGGAAGTTCCCAGTTAAGCATATGCTTGTTGATTGTACTATTTTTACCTTCTTTGAACCACACATGTTCTCCCCAGATATTTATTTGTGAATGCTGTATTCTGTTCTTAAAAGGAAAATCACTGTCTAGATTTTTTTTTTCTATCCAAGAAAGGAAATAACCAGGGCTCCTGTCAGTGCTTTACTTCTTTGAAATCCCAGGAGACAGGGCAAATTAATTAAATTTAAAATGGACCCATCTGGTAGTGCTAGCAATGCCAGGGGAGAAGAACAGGTGAAAGAATCTGAGCCAGAATAAACATACAATGTGTTATATAACATGTAATGTAATTTGTGGCACATCACAAATGAAGACTGATCTTTGTGTTAGGTTACTTACTGTTTGTTTAGAGCATGGTTTATAAGTCAAAGGGTTCATGTAATACTGTATGGGAAACATTTGTTTCTGCTGTATTGCTAATAAGGTAGATTTTTTTGTTATTAATAAGTCACATGCATTTAACCTCTCTTATAAATGATATAGAATTCCCTGTATGGATTGGTTTGAAAATAAATGGATTGAATTGTTTGAAATGAAAATGAAACTAGGTTACTATTTCAGAGCAATAGTGAAATTGTTTAACAGTTGAAAAGCTATTATCCAAAATGAAAATTGTCACAGGTATACTCAATTTCACTCTGAAATTTATATTTCTTTAAGAAGAATACAAGATGTCTGCGCAGATGTTTTTGTTGCCCAAATTACCTTGTTCTTGAAGTTCTCTGCAGTACTTTGAATGTAGTCATTGCAATACTGGGAATAGGAATGCAAAAATGACTGTAAAAATTGAATTGTATTACCTGATTTGGGAAGCATGCAAAAGGTAAGCAGCATAAATACTGGAAATAAGTGAATTAGATTAGAAAAGAAAAGGCAATGAAGATATTCAAGATTGTGTCTGTAGTTTGGCAGGGTTCTGTAATGCACATTGCATTTTGTTATGGCACAAGTTAGGCATGATTTCTATGTCATTGACTGTGTTATGGAGCATATGTTTGATAATGCACAGTTTTTGGGGAAATGTTTCGTGAGGGCAGAGCAGGTGTTAGGCCTTTTGGCGTGAGTTGAAAAGAAATGGGGGAAATAGAGTTCACAAGAGCTCTATGCCCTAGGAGCTGAGTGAGTAGATCTTTATCTGGCTTATGGAAATCTCATCACCTGCCTTTAAGTCAAATTTCATCCTCATCCACCGATTATGTTCCTGCCTACTGTGTAAGTTTCACCTTTTTGGGGAAAGAAAAGAACAAAGCACACACACACAATTATGATAGTATTTTCTATGAAGAATGGAAGAAATTTCTTGCTTGTATTTCCCGAGTTTCCAATCCTCACGTGAAAGATTGTAGGTGGTTGGGCATAACATTGGTTGTCTTTCCATAGTGGAGGGCATTAAAATTCACTTTCAATAAATAATAGCCTGCCAAAATTTGAATGCTTACAAAACTGTCAGTTTAACTGGGTTTTATATACCCAGCAAAGGGAGAAGGTGGTGATACTAAAAGTCTTTTTTCTGACAGAAAGTAAATATTTGACTTATTTTTAAAAATATTTCACACTATGAGGCTAAAAATTGAAGCAAATTAAGCTTTCTTCACATTCTGCTTTCAATAATTGTCTTGACAAGTCTTTATAATTGCAAGGAGCTCTTTCCAAAGTAGAAGCAAATTTGTCAATTGTGAAAATCTACGCAATCCATCAGTTATGTTTTCTGCCTAGCTGTGTTCTGTGAATGTTTCTATTCCTAGGATATAGTTATAAAATTATGTCCATATATAATATACAAAAATACAAATTTTATGACTAAATCTTTTATTAACAACTATATAAAAGTTAGGTGTTTTCATGTTGTGTTGTTCTATCAGAATAAATGAGTTTTATGCTCATTTTCATGTCTGTAATAGATTGTGGAAAGCATGCAAGAATATGCATGCAATTTGTTTTTCTCTTTTTGTGGATATAAATTCAACAACCCCGTTCAAATCAATTGGACAATAAGGAAGGATTTAGCAGCTAAACAACTATAAAAGCTGTAGTCAACCATTTGATATGTTGTGTTGGTTTTTAATAATTCTTCAGTTTTCATACCCTTGTAGATTTGTTAAGAACTTGGTGATTTGTTTGTTGAAATTGGTATTATAGCAGAAGCACAGAAGTATGCTGCAACAGGCAAACTTGCTGAATTATGAGCCCTTGGGAAATTTTAATGCAGCTTTCCAAGACTGGAATGAAAGTAAGAAGTTGCAAGATGAGAGCGATATACGTTGCAGACGTAGCTGACCTGTGAAAAGACAGTGAAAAGCAAGCGTTGAATGTTAACTTTTTTTTCAAGTTCTTGGTGCATTCATACATTTCATTCCCACACTCTTTGGTGTCTGTATAGTTCATTTAACTCTTCAGTGCACTGTTTTTGGATTTAGCTCTTGATCATACTATCTGAAGTTTCTTCTCTTAACATAGAATGAGGTACGCATGGCAATAAATTACATAGAGGCTATCGTTCCATGTTTGGAAATTTTCTTTTTTCCAGAAGTGAACATCACTCCGGAGGCAATGGGTCTCCATGTTCTGTACTTTGTATTTCCTGGTTTGTGGCAGGATTTTGACAAGACTGATTACCAGAAGTCAGGGAGGCTTTAGTGCTGTTTATATATGTTTACATGAGAAATAGCTTGATATCTCAGACGATTCCCTGTTGCAAAGAGAGGCCTAAAATAGTTATTTTCAATATATATGGGAGGGTAATGCTTCCTATGTTACTCAAAACTTTGCTACTCCACAGGGTTGCTCAATCGAGTCGGAAAATGCATAGCACATCAAGTCAAATTTGAATGCAGCAGTCTTGCATCTAAAATAGTTTCAGTTGTCACCCACCCTCATATATTTCCCTCTTTTTAAGCCTCATGAGTACTCCACTGGGCATCTTAGGCTGAGCTGAATTAGGCTAGAAACGGATTTAGGCCAGGAAGGATTGGAGCTGATTGATCAGTACAGCAGAGATATGCACTTTAAAGGTGCTCTGAAGTCTTGGGCTTCAAAACATGCTGAGATTCTGCAGTCTGACTTCAATTTAATCTGTGAATGCTCAGTATTGGAGAGGAATAGCACCTTAAATGATTTTTAATTTACCCAGATTACTTTCTGATTACTTTGGTGCTGTACAATGCGATCCTTGTATTCTGTTTGGAAGATAAACTCTTGCTACAGAACATGTTAGGAAGTAAACATTAATCTTGTAGATGCTTAAAATATAGCTTAGTCACCAGATAAAGGTTAAAACAGAAGCCTTCTACTTTATCCTTTCCTGATTAGATGTTTAAAAAAAAAAAAAAGGCTAACAAGATTACTATAGTTTTATATACTGATAGTTGCAGCAGGGAGAAAAAAAACTAATGTTTGCTCTCTTAGAATAGTTAGTGGTGGAATTTGATTTTTAGTAGCTATCAAGAAATAGTTTTTGGTCATTTCAAATAAAACAGCAATTTAAGGAAGTTCTTAAAACTTCTACATGTGGTTGCATGGCAGACAAATAGTGTACTATGTTATCACAGCCCCTAATCATACTTCACAAGCAAGTGCTGTAGAAGTATTTGTTGGAAACTGCTTTTTCTAAAAATTCAGAGGGAAACTTTACAGAGTATGTGCATAGAGGCCTCTGAAAAATGTAACTTTTTACAGCATTACCTAGAGTGACTTATTTGTCTTAATACTTTTGAGGTCTCAGTTAGGATCTTTGTGTGTGTGGCATTTATGCAAATACAGTTGGCAAACATGCACCTGAAACCATTCAGAGGAGTAGATGAGTGCAGATTTAGTTTTTCTTTCTATTGTGTTTCTTCTTCATCTAAATTATGATGCTATGATACAGTGCACTGAGAGGTGCCTTAAAAGAAGTTGTGCAATATTACTTTCCTTCGTGACTTCCTAGCAGCTTTATTTTTGCATTTTACTGGCTAAACAGTTGTTTTTTTTCTTCTTTTGTCTAAGCCATTTTCCAGTGAAATAGTTCTGTCATCACAGATGATCCCCACTGTTTGTTCAGCCAAACGTCACTTAGGTTACCCACCTTTATCCTGTCTTCACCTCCTGGCTGTGTGCCCCATTTCTTTTGTTAAGAAGAGCCATTCTGTGGCTTGGTACAAATGCCTAGTTCTAGTATGTCATTTTTGGATTACTTTGAGTAAGTATCATATAGATCTGTTATTTTCTTCAAGAAATACATTACAATGTACTACTTAATGCCCGCACAGGACTGAGTGCTAGTCCCCCTGTGGTTTTTCTAATGATATCATGACCCTGGGGGTGACCAGTTTGTTTGTGTTAATGCATGCATCATATAGGAATTAGAATCAGGTGGTGTGTCAGTGTGATACTATAGTGTATGGTTATGGAGATCTTGTCTAGTCTTGGGTGCGTTTTCCTTGTCAGCCTGTATATTACTTTGCCTAAAGAGTTATCAAGTTTTTTCTTTTTTTTTTAAATTTGCCTCAGTTATGGTCCTCCTGACACTTTAGTGTGAAGTCTTACTATGATACTAACATAAAATAAGTCTTATGATTAAAACAATTTCCTTGACAGTTCTCAATCTGAATTTTGGCTCTGTGCCACTTTTAGTCAGTGTTCTGTCAGCGGCCATCTTCATTGGGCTGGCTGACTGGAGGCCTTTCCTGGGAGGTGGAGGTGGTGGAGGTTAACAGAGATGTGACAATCCCTGAAGTGAAATAACATAGTGTGTTCAAAAAAGTGTTATCCCATCCTGTTTTTTAATGCATATAGCAAGTAGTCTTAGTGGAATCCAGCTTGAATTTAAATCACTTTGATCTTGTTGGAGCTGAAACACTTGTTCCATAATGTTTTGAGAACTTTCTGTTTGTATTGAAGTTGCTGGCAGTTGAGGCTCTTAAATCAGTATGAAATTCTTAACTGTGTAATTTATTACTGTTATGGATAGAAATGAGCCAGTGCCAAAGGCTGATATCCAAACACAGGGATTTGGAATCCAGTCCAAGAATTCAGCCTAAACTCAGCAAATCCTAGGTCAGGACTGGTGGCTTTCTAGTACGAATACTCTAGGTCCAAAGCTGTTTATCATCTCAGTGAAATTCCAGCATTTGAAAAGGTCAGCTGTTTAATTAAATTAAGTATCGAAAATATGCTGATAACAGTCATAAGGGGGTTATTGAGTTTGAAAACATGAGAATGTGAGGGTTTTTGTGATTCCCTGAGTAGACTGCTTCCAGAGATGAAACCTTTTTAAATAGAGACTCTCAGACAAACTGAAATTTGCCACCGAGATGAATAATTAAAGAAGAAAAACAAACAGAAGTACTAAAGCCTTACAGGGACTGTTTTTTTATAGCACCAGACATACTGTGACTTGGTGTTTTACTTTTAGCAACAAAGATCACAGAGGGTAATAGAGATTTATATGATGTGGGGGATCTTTTTATTTTTGAGAATTCGTATTGAGATATGATAATTTCATGTTTATCTTTATTTTCCTTTAAAGAACACTTACTGAAACAAGAAGATGTTTCCCTTAAGTTTAGGAGAAATGTCTAAAATTTTGTTCCTGTAGCTATACTTGTTTGTTTGGGAGAGTCCCTAATAAGAAATGTAAAATTGCATATTCATTTAGGTATTCCAGCATCATTAAAATATAAAAATATAGATGCAAAACGCTCAAATAGAATGCAACAGCAGTCGCTGAAATTTTACTGTATTAGTTAGTGTATTAGCTAGTAAAACAGCTGGGCAACAGTAGATCTTGGGGAAAAAATGTGTATAGGTGTGAAAATCATAAATCATTGGTGAAGTGGAGTGTAGCAGCTGTGTAAGAGCACATGGAAGCACTCCAGGAAAGACAGAGGAGTGATCAATATGATACTCAACATAAATTTGACTTCAGGTATGTGTAGGTATTTACTCAAAATGAAATTTCACAAGAAGCTTCAAATTATAATAAACATGAATGCACATATATACTCTGAAAGTTGTGAATGAACTTAAGAAACAAGCCAATTCTGGATTTTGATGGAAAGCCGATCTTTAGAGTAAAAAGATAAGTTCTCTGACCATGTAAGAGCCTTCAAAACATTCTTTGCTTCTGCACCCCTATATCTTTTGTGGTCCATGTGCCGTATACTGTAACCCTTCAGCTTCTGTGGAGGCTTCCTTTGTTTACATTATGTAAGATCGCATTTCCTCTTTCCTGTTCCTGCATCTGCTTTTCTGACTGGGTGCATCATGCTATTTTATTCAAGAGAAGAGAATAACATAAAATCTGCCTACAGAAAAATGAGTGCCAGGAGGTTAGGTTATGCTTTAAGAGAGTATCAAATCACCCAGGCAAAGAATGTGCATATTGCACATTCCAGAAAATGGAGGGATACAGCAGTTGTGTGGGAGGGTCGAGAATGCTCTAACCTTGTAAAGGGAAGGTAGTGTACTGAATGGGCACAGCAAATGGCCTAAAAACATTCTCAGGCTTCAGTAAACCCAGCAATAGTAGAAATAATATTGCAGTCACCAGCCTGATTAATAGAAAGAAAAACTGCACTATGCAGAGAAATTTATCAGCTCTGTCTTGCAACTAGTGCAAGGAGTAGATAAAAACTTGAGTAGAAAGGGAGTGAGGAATGGCTACTATGAACCCTCGTGGTGTGGAATATTTTCATTAAATGAGTTGGTCTTAAAAGATGAAGAGAAGGGAAAGGGCAACCGCGCCCCTAAAAAAAAAAAAAAAAAAAAAACTAAACCCACCAACACACACCAAATAAAACACCACAAAACAACAGTGGGTACCACATCATTCAGGATGATGAATTGCAATGATGGGTGGGAGACTTGGATAGCCTGCAGTAAACTACTTACTATAAAAAATATCTTGTTTTTACATTTGCTTGGTAAGTGTCCACTGGTCTCTTTTTATCCAATATAAATAGGAAAAGATTGGGGTATGTCACTATTGGTCTCAGTTTATTATCCAAATGCTTCTTTCACTGACTTCAGTGGGAATTTTGCGTTCTATCCAAAGTCAAAATATTTCTCCCTGGTGTTAGAAAAACAGTTCCTTAAATAGATTGCCAGTTTTGTTTCTTTAGAGCATTTGAAGACCAGTGGACTGCTGTGCAAGTTCCACTTTTTAAGACAGGCCTAGGATACTAAAAGAAACATCACATCTGGTAAAACGAGAGTAATTCATGTTCACAACAGGAATAAGAAATTTACTTCTTATAAATGGAAGGTGCAGTTATGTAATCATCGTACATCTCTTGGAAATGCAGCTTTTTAAATGACATCTTTATAACCCTTGAAATTCTCCTCATACTGCTGCCTTTCTGTCATTTACTTATTTTTTTTTTATGAAAGGGCTTTGTAAATATGAATGACCTATGCCAGTTCCGAAGTGCAAGCATGAAGAAAATTGCTTCATGGTGTTCAAGATTAAGAAGTTAGGACTGTAGTAGTGTGATGTCATGGAAGGAAGAGAAACCCGTATGATGCCAGGGTACATTTATGCTCCTATTTGCAGGTATCTCAGCTTTATGAGGTGATTGGAGTTTTAATTGAAGCAGATAAACTTGGCACAGCTGTGATCCCATGCTGAAATATAAGCATCAGTGTCTTTTTCCTCTACTAATCATAAATGTCTATACCTTATTTGCTTTTAATTTGAAGCAATGTAATTAGGAAGCCAGGTATGCCTGTTAATTCAACAATCACTTTTTATGGCAATTGGTAAATTGGAGAGCTATGTAACAGTCTTTACAATGTGATATTTACATCTATTTCTGTGGATCTAATGCCAGTGCTGCTTAGACAAAAGAAGCAGAATGATTGAAAATATTAAATAAATCATTGACCCCTACTTAGGTGCATGGTTCAAATCTTTAAAGCATTGTGGTCGAAGAGATGAAAGGTAAATGATATATATATATATATATTTTTTTTAAAAAAAACTAAATATGTGTGTGTATATATATTTCTGGTGCCATAGAGAAATCTGAAGTAAAAGAAGTGTTATAAAACCTGCCTTGTGGAGTACTATTGCATGGAAATTACTGGATCACAATGTAGGGGCAGATGCTGCCTCTGTAGAAAATACATAGTGAGATTTACACCTCAGTATTCCTAAGCATTTTTTCTGTCAATAACAGAAATTCTCCCAAGTGCTCTTATGGCTCTGAGCATTGAAACTGAAGCTTTGATTGTGGATCTGCAAGTATTCTGAACCTCTAGAAACTGGCTCTTCAGCATAGTGCTGAAATGGCTGATGAATATCTCTCTTCCCCTACTTCCCATGGTGATGGTAGCACCTGCTGTTCTGCAGCAGAGATGGAGATAAAATGTTGGTGCTTTTAACACTTGTAACATGGCAAATTCTTTGCATGTACAAAAGTATGAACACATGAAAATGTGTCTTAGAATCATAGAATATCCTGAGTTGGAAGGAACCCATAAGGATCATCAAGTCCAACTCCTGGCACTGCACAGGCCTGCCCAGAAGTTCAGACCATGTGCCTAAGTGCACAGTCGAATGGCTTCTTAAATTCAGACAGGCTTGGTGCAGTGACCACTTCCCTGGGGAGCCTGTTCCAGTGTGCGACCACCCTCTTGGTGAAGAACCTCTTCCTGATGTCCAGCCTAAACTTCCCCTGCCTCAGCTTCACACCGTTCCCGCGGGTCCTGTCACTGGTGATAACAGAGAATAGGTCACCTGCCTCTCCACTCCCCCTCGCGAGGAAGTTGTAGACTGCGATGAGGTCCCCCCTCAGCCTCCTCTTCTCTCCTCTTCTCTTTCTGGTGTGTGTTTGCAAATGAACAGTTAGATTATTCAGCACTGGGTCTAGTGGGACTGTAAAACTGGCGTTTCCTTTTTTATGAATTATTAATTTGTGTGATATTAGCATCCTTGGAATTTATAGTTATCTATAATAGTTCATTTATTGTGTCATGCAAAAATCATACCAAGTGTGAAACAGGATTAAGCTGTGGCATTCATGGTGTACTTCTAACTTTTTCTGCCTAGAAACCATGAATAGGCTTTTCAGCTTCAGTCAGGCTGAGATGAAGCTGCAATGGTAACCTCAAATTGCTTAAGTGAGGGAGAGAAAATGTAGTCTTAATTGGAGGTGTTAGGACCATACAGCTGAATCGGATCATATTGAGAACTGTCGTGAGACATTTAGCTGCTTTTTTCCCTTCTCTTCTGACTTAATAAAAGAACAAGAAGTGAATTTTAATAAGTGAAGTTATGAGACCACACACAGTTATACTGAGTAAACAAGAAGTCTGAGGTTTGAGTATCCAGACTGATCTTTAATTGGTTCAAAACAAAATTACCTCAAATATGAATCTGGTTCAAGACAGTAAGCACTTTTTGACCGTCTTCTTCTGGTGACTAACATTCAGTGTTGCAGGAAATTTCCACTCCTGCGGGAGTATCTTAGCAATAAAGGAAGTCCAGAGGCACAGGTAGGGTGTTTTGGTTGTCTCCACCCCTCTGTAAATATGGTGTGTTGGGCAACATGTTCTGCTGTGGCTGTGCCCAGCCCAGGGAGCTGTTCTGTAATGCTGCGCTGTGACAGCTGGCACTGCCTAAATGAAGCTTGCTGTTTACCAGAACAGTTCCATCTGATTCAACATGGAGGAAAGGCAAACAGTTCAGACCCGTGTTTTGATTATGCTCCATTGCAAGATGTTAGTTCAAGGCCTGAGAACTGCAGAGGTGTGTGTTTTTTTTCCTCTCCTCAGTAGTGTCTGAGGCTGGGGATCTGTTTTTAAACTGTCCGATATTTATTCACTTCAGAAAAATACTTACCCTGTAAGGGCATGTATTGCTGACATAAATACTTTTCTTGTCATAGTCTACCTATTAGTTTATGGCTGGCCTTACTCTGAAATCCTAATGTTTTAACCTGGATAAGTGCAGTGTCCATGCTGAAGACTTCCAGGGTACAGACTTAGGTATAATGCAGAAACCCTGCATAATTGAGTTTATTGTGTACTAGGATGTCAGAGAATCCAAATCCGAACTGGAAAATTTTATCTAATTGGGTCCATATTTCATTTTTTGGGATGATATTCAAAGATTTTATGGTTTAGAGATCCCATTTTGATTTTTTTTTTAATGGAATCTCAACAGTAATTCTGACATCACAAGCATAATCTTTCTGAAGCAAGATCACAAAAGCGAGGTCTGTGGAGTCTCATCTTAGTAGCATCATTCAATATTCCTTTCTGTGTTTGTAAAAAGTATCTTAATCATTATTTTTACCAGCTTTATATGGCAAGTTACCTGTTTGAGAGATAAGTGTCCAGTGAATTAAATGTAGCGTTATTTCTGATATTTACCTTTTTATGATACCAGAAACCCACGCTTATGGCTTCCATGCAGGAACCTGGGAGGGCGTTTCTTAGCTTTGAACTACATGCATGTTCTGTACTCCCCTTAGCTAGCAATAGGGCTGAAGTGCAGTGGGTGAACATCAAGACAGGGGTAGTGAAAAGCTGGCTTGCTTGCAACTGCCATTTTGATATAATGACTTAAGCTGTGAGTTGTTTGTGTCAATGCTAATGTGAAATGCTTGCAGCCTGCGGGCTCACAGGAGTACCTCTGCTTCCTGATCTTCTATGATCTTCTAGTAGATAAATGGTATATGAATGTTAAACTTGTCTACTTTGTTTTGAATTTCAAGTATGAATTGTTTAGAGTGAAATGAAAACTTTTTAACTGTGCTTTACAAATTCAGTTGGATATATTTTTCCAGTCCTTAAAAAGCTTCTCTGCGTTTAGTGCATTAGCCAGAACTGACCCACTATCAAGAGCAATCTTGTCTTTGAACATGGGCAAAGCCACAACAGCACATCTTGAATACATAATTGACTGTGTTGCATAACCATCCTTCTTTGTAAGTCCTTCATGGTTTAAGTTTTATCCTTCCTTCCATTTAAATATTTTTTTTTGTGTTAATCAAAGCTACACAGGTCCAAGTACAACAGGTGGGCAAGCTTAGGATTGCAATATGTCTCTTTTTACAATCATCATATGTAATCTATTACTATGACATCTTTTACAATCAATGCTTATAAGCACAGACTCAATCTAAAGGACAGGTACAATAAAAAATTCGAAGTATTCTCAAGAATTAATTATATATATATATAAAAATATATATATATAAAAATTTTTGTGGGCAAACTCAGGAAGTACAGCTATTTGTTTTTTTAGGAGAATTCTTACTGTTTTTCCTGTGCTTGTAATTTTGTTGGATGCATGTACAAGATCTTCATTTTGTAGGCACCAAAGCATGTAGGACCACCTTGAGAACTTAGGCTGAAGTTCTGGTTTGTTGGAGTTTTATTTTAAAGCAGGGAAAACAAATCTTGATTTCTGCTTTTTGATTCCTTATTGCCCTGCTCCTGAGACAGCTGTTTAAACTGTGAGAGAACACTGAGTCAGAGATTTGCACTGACTAGTTTGTCGATACAATTTCACATTCACTTTGCAGAAGTGTCAGCTAATACAGAATGGCATTTCCTGTTGGAGTGATCAGAAGAATGGCAGAACGTAGGATTTACGGAGCTGCCTAATGAATATTCTAAAACACTTTGAGATATTTTACAATGTGGCTATGAAATTGCCTATTTACTTTATTCAGTTTTGAAGAAATAAATTTAACTGCCTACAAAGCAGGCTAAATAATACTACAAGTTGAATTTACATGTTATATTAGTACAGTGTGTTACTCTATCAGAGCCTATGCTTAAAGGGATGGAGTAATTGCTGTTTACTTGAAGGTTGCCCTCCTCCCTGTCCTTTCTTTTAGTTACTGTTTTATACTCTAAAATCCTTTTCATTTTATCCTTCCACCTTTTGAAATCCTTCCATTTCTTTGATCGTTAATTGCAAAATTCAGAACAGATAATACTACTAGGGTGAGGGTATATCTGATACTATAGATGCTGTTGCCAGTTCCAGTGACTTTGACTTAACCCAATAGCTAAAGGCAATTGCAGGAATAGAGGGACATGCATGAGGACAGTATGTTGGTGTACAATAAGGGGAGTGTGATCAACCCTAGAGAACGAAGTTTTCAGGGACACTGGCTAGACTTGATGGTGAAGGAGAAGGCAGTGGCTGGAGCAGAAGTGCCATTGGGGACGCAGGCTGGTACTGGAAGTGACAGGTTGGTGTGAGTCTGATTGTGAGGGAGGCTGGAACAAACAAGTGCTAATGCCCCAGCTAATAGTTGGAGTTAGCCACTGTAGCAGGGCACATGTGAATGGATGTGTGCACAAGGCAAAGAAAGATGTGAAGCTGGGCAGAGAGGAGAGACCTGAGTAATGGGGTGATTTTGCAGCTGTCATAACAACAGATTGTTTTCATAGCTTTACCCAGCCAAAGTAATGGGTGATACACGTCTGCTTTCTTGTAGTGTCTTTTACAGCCTGGTTCATCATGTACTAAATGTACAATTCCTGTATACTTTGTGGAGATTCTTGTGTAATTCAGGATAAGGAATTCTGGACTACAACTTTGCTCTAAGAACAAAATGTGAAGAAATAACTAGATGGAAATGGAATCAAGTTGACTTTAAAATATGAACTCTTTTTAAACACTCACCCCCTTGAATAAAATCAATGTATAAATGTATTTATTTTTCCCTTCAAAATTAATTGTGCTAGCTTTTGTTATTATGTATTCAGGAAAAGAAGTCAAAACTGAGTAGAATTTTGATTTACACACAATAAATCACAGGTGGGACAACTTAGATGCATTTGAATATTAACACAAGTATTAATTTGACTGTGTTCTGGTGTCTCAGCTTGCTTTCAGAATGTTATCTCAAATTGCAGAAGTGATAATTAGAAACTTTTTTACATGTCAGGAAGAACTTAGGTTTCATACATGAGATGTGATTGAAGTTGAGTAATTGGGTAGTAGGGGGAAAAAAGGGAAAACAGGTGCTGAATGATCTTGGATTTGTTGCTTTGGGTTATGCATGTGCTACAGTGTATAATCAGGTCTGAGTTGTAAGTCTAACACCTGTGTACTTAAAGAGTATTTTAGTCTTTTTGTCTATCTTTGGCACTAGAACATACACAGATAAAGCACAGCCTTCTTAGTACTGTCTGGGGACAAATTTGTAGTGCTCTGAGGGTTTTCTTGTTTTTCTGTCATGCTCCTGAGGTTTGAATTTGGTTTTATGCAATGTTGCACATGTCTAGGGCTCTTTGTAATGTCTTTTGCTGATCGGGCAAAGCATTAGGTGGTGTCTTTCAGATTATGGATTGCCTTAGTACCTGATTTCCATCTGAGGAAGTTCTGGAGGTATTTAGTAGTCACCAGCGTACACAGGAGTACATAGGCTCAAATTTGCCCTTGGTGATCGAAGCTAAATGAAACACTTCAGTGATGTTCTCATGCCATGGCTGTTAGGGGGTTAGTAGGTTCCAGTGATAAATTCATTAGTGTTGATACTGGAAGAACAAAGTATTAATATAGTGGGGGAACTTATATGCTTGAATAAATACATAGATATTGGTGTTGGTGTGTTAATGTGTCTAGTGTTACTGATTCTGTAGAGATGCAAATTCTGTTGAAGATTGCAGGATAGTAATGTGTCTGGCAGAGGTAATGGGAAGCTTTTGAGATACCTGTGCCTTTTGCAGTAGGAGTTGCTGGAAAAATACCCTAAAGCATCTAACATGAGCCACTGCTCAAATGCACTATTGGTTCTACCGCAGTGTTGTGAGTACTTAGTGCTGTGTTAGAAGGCTTCTCTTTCTTTCCCTTGGTGTGGCTGCTAGTTGCAGGAGGATGGCAGGGAGTCTAAACAGGCCCGAAGGTAAAGCCATGCTGTCTTCCATTCTGTCTGGATTCAGTTATCCAAAATGTTTTCTGTATGATTGCAGCCTCTGAAGTCTTACTATGGATCTAAATGTAAATAAAATATACCTGTATGGGGTAGATTAGCAGCATTGATGCCTTACTCACACAACTGGAAAGCATCCTCCCTGGCATGGGTTTGGGGAAGCTAAGGCATGCTATATGGGCTCATGTTCTGGTGAGGTTTATGAGTAATAAACTATAAGCTCATAGCTTGCTTCCTTCTTACCCGAGAGGTGGGTACTTGTATTCATCCTTTTCCGTTAGATTTCAGCTTGAGTCAGAGGGTGTGCGCAGAAATATTGGCTATGATCTTTTTTTGGAGATGAAGTCGGCTGTGTGGGCTCTTGCTCTATATTTCCTATGGACTTTTTCTTGATGAGTATTTTTCCAGTTGCACTCTATTATAGTTTTGGTTTTTTTGGTGTGTGAGCTGTGGTCATAAATCTTTGTGGTCATGCTGCTGACAACTTCTACTGTCTGTACAGCTAAGTTGTTGATCCATTCAGCCTCAAATGTGTAATGTCTGGCTCTACTGATCTGAAACAACAATTTGGATACAGGGATGCTAATCTGGATTTATGCTGTAGAAACCAGAATGATCATAACATATAAAGTATAAGAACATACAAAGTCCTTCCTTCCTATATGCCTACTCACTTTCCTGTATCATTGGTATGGTAATTTCCAGCATTACAGCATTTTGCTATTGCTATGTCGTCTTCCTTTGTAGATCAGTAATTGTGAATATAGGTACTAACTTAAGAACAAAGTAACAGTAAATGTGAACTACTTCTAAATGAACTGTTTCTTTCTGAAAGTCACAGATTTGAGAATTTTTGCAGAGAGCATTCAATTATAACTGGTTTAGGCTGGACATCTTATTGTAAACTAAAACTGGAAGTTTAGAAGAGAAAGCTGTAGCATTTTAGACTAGCAAAGGTGATCTGTAGAGAGATATATACATACACACACACAGGCGGAAGTAATTGCTAATCTAAGCTGTGACTGATTGGTAGAGGGGAAAAGAAACAATATTTAATTTTTCACTAAAGGACATAAGGAGGACTTCAGCAAAGTCATATGACTTTTTTTGGGGGGGACTTCTATTCAATGGACAATAGACAACGTCTTCAACAGTGACAGCAGCACAAAATGGGCTACAGGTTTACATGTATTTTTAATTGAGTGGAGTTGCAATGAGAACACTTATGATTGACATGTAACCTCAACTACCACAGCACATGGGAAATGTCAGACTTAATGTATAGTGTCACTTAAAACTGTGATAAAATAAATTGTCAATCATCAAATGCAGTTGTTTTTGAAATATTTTAAAAATAAGTTAATTCTCATGTGTTCAAATTACTATTTATGAAGGCAATTGGGAAACAAACAGGACAGTGGGGAAGCTTTTAACAGGGAACTGAGGGTGAACTAAACTGCTATTAATTTAGTCCTAAAAATCTTCCCTGCTCACATTAGAAACTGTGATAACAGGCCTATTTTCCTTTTCCATTCTGGAGCTTTTTGCAACTTCTGTATTTTCAGTTAATGGGCTAAAAGAACATAATAACAATATTAGTTATAAACAGCATAATTATTGTTATATGCATATACCTATGGGGTAATATGCCATAGTTGTCTGCATATTCTGGATTAGAACATTTTCAGGTATTGGTGCCATGTGCTTCTGCATCTTCAGAGTTAGTCCTATTTTATCTTTTCCTCCAGGACAGGCTATTGAAGAACTTTCTAGGAGTTGGTTTTACAGTGTGTGGGTGTTTTTTTTTTTTTAACTAATAGTAATTCTTGGACTGTACCGTAAGATTCTTTTATATTATTTTATGATAGCTATTCCCTAGTAGACAAATAAGAATGATCTTTGCTAGGGGTAAGTCCACAGCTTGTCAACACAGCTGCCTACTGCTAGATTTCTGGTTAGCATTATTAACATTTTGTAATGTTGTAGCTAAGATACTCTCTTTTCTTCGTGTGGGGATTCAACCTAGTGTGTAATTGGCTGAGCTGCTGGAAGTGCTGTTGGTCTTTTGAAGTTCCTTTTCTTAGTTATCTGTAGCTACCTGAGATGGAATACCAAAGCAAAGTGTTCCAGTAGCTTCTAGAAATAATTAGGGCAAGGAAAAACTTGGAAGGACTAGGCGCGTGGGAATGCTGGTTGAAGAATTCTGCCTTCAGAACTCAGCTGCTAGAGGTATGAACTGGTGTTGAAGAACACGTTTCATTTGCACAGCTAGCAGAAGTCACAGTGTAGTCATCTGGCAAACTTACTGAGTTGAAGTGAATAGCCATGCATTAATGAATCACCAAGGGACTGTGATGATGGGGAATAACGTGCGTTGGAGGTGAGTCACAGTAGCCCCACCAACAAACACTTCTGAGTGGAAACTATGTATGTGGTGCTGTGAATCATCAAGAACTCCACCAAAAGTCTACATGTGCCCACCTTCACATTTGTAGAATGAGCAGTATTGGTAATGAAAACCTCAGCTTGTGTAAACACATCTCTGTAGAACAGACAGTAAGGTTCTGGGCCAGTGTTCTGATCCTGACAATGTTATGCTGTCCAGTTACAAGAAAATCTACTTGCAAGAGGCACAAAGTTTAGTTTTTTTAATTCTTAAGACCTCATTTGAAGAGGTGTGCTATCAGTTTTAAATACTGACCAGGTTCCTGCATGCAGAAGGTTTTTCTGCAAGGTGGGTGACATTTGAAGGTTTGAAAAACTCTTTTTTTTTTTTTTTTGCCATGTGAGGTGCTGTAGTAATATAATAGGCGGACTTACTGACCTTTTGAAGAAAAATAGCCAAGTTCTATGTTATATCCTGTTTAATGGAGTGTAAACCAAAAGCGATATTCTCACTTTTAGCTCTAAGAAATATTTAGTAGAAGATGGATCACTATATATCACTTATATTAATGTAATAGATGATATAAATGTTCACAAAAACTGTATCAAGATGAATAACAAGATTTTTCTAAGTGATGATAGGGACATTCAGATGAATATATGCCCCCAGTCTGATCGGCTGTCCTTTCTGCTTCATAGGGCAGCAGCATTGCTTCCCTAATAGCGTCGCTTCTCTCTTGTCCCATTCAGTGGTGATCCTCCACTCTTACAAGGGCTTGATCTGTAAGGAGAGCACTTCCTGTCTCTGCAGCCCTTCTTTGTGCTCATTTTGAAATGCTTTATTTGCCGAACTGTCTGAAATCCGTAATGATATTCACTTGATACACTTCTAGAAGAGTATTCAGAATATACTGGACTTGCTTGTTAATGTGTGGCTACACCAATGCTTTCCGGTTTAAAAGGGAGCTTTCCTATAATTTGTTAAATGGGATGCTGATGAAAAGTAATGTCCTGAATAAAAGAAATTGATATAGTTGGAGGTTTTCCTTATGGTGAGATAGAAGGTCTCGGAGGTGATATCAAATATGTCTAATAATTACTTATGGTTATATGATTAGAAATTGTATAGCAAGCATAATTTTTCTAACAGTGTCTGTCACAGAGAGAAATTGGAATTATTCTTAAAAAGAGGAATGTTTTCTTTAACTAACAAAACTTTTCCAGAAAGAAATGAATTCCAGTAAAGCTGTGCTTACATTCCTATATACTGTTTTGTTAATTAAAAGAAAAAGAACCAAGAAGAGGAACAGCTAGAGCTTCTGGGGTTGATTGCAAGGACCAGAATGAAGCTCCTTTCAAGAGTGACGTGCTCATTACTGAAGATTAAATTTTTATGATTTTTGGCAAGTGTTCTTGCAGTACAGTGGACTAAGCAAGAACTTCTGGCATATGTAGAAAACTAGGAAGGAAGGATTTAAGTTTTCTTCAGATTATTAAGTCTTCAGATTATGAAGAATGCTCTCCAACATGCATTTTAACACCAGTGGTTCTGGTAGTAAAGAGTTTGTTGCTACGTGGATGGGTTTGGGATAATCCTGGGGACTCCGTAGCATGGTGTTTGGGCAATTAGAATCTATGTCCTGTCCTGTTCAAAGGTACGTTCAGTGTAATGATCTCTTGGCTTTAATCTTTCTGTGGAGGTTGTTATGAGTGCAGGCTGTTGGGAACTGAGATTTATTTGTGAATCATGTTACACCTTAGCCAGACATATGGCATATGTTCTAATAAAAGCGAGCTCAATACCTAGATGACGGTAGCGGTGATTCTCATATATGGGTGCAATGTGCCAAATAGTATTTTGCATCACTTGGATGGAAGTCCCTTTCATCTTCAGAGTAACCTGTTTTGGAGGCAGCCAGGTGGTGCTTCTGCTCTTTCAGCACCTGTGACCTTGTGTAAGCTGATACTGGATGGAAACATGTAGCCAAAATAATCAGGAGTTCCTGGCTCATATGTCTGGCAAATGGGTTGTTTTAGAACACACTGACCTGTTCTCCCTGACATAGTAGCTAACCATTTGTGGCAAAATGAGGGACTGAGAGACTTAAAGCATACCTTAGCATACATTTTCTGAAGTCGATCCTTCAAATGGGTAACTTCTTGTTACCTTTTAGCTGTTCTTAATATTTAGGGATGCTTAAATGAATGCTTTTACGTATGGGTGATGATATGAGCATAGCATGTATCATAGCACGCACACATATATGCATGTTCACTGTGTGCGGTCCTTTCTACACTGACTTCATATATAATATGTATATGAGCAAGTTATGTTTTATTTACGGTAAAAAATGACGTATCTGGGATATTCTTTTTTTTAACAGGGAAGAGCTAATCTTCTTAAACCTGCTCTACTTCTTCTGAAGTGGTGTTTTGTGGCACCATATTTAAACATCTTCCGACTTTTTTTGGTGGGGGGGGGAAGGCTGATAAAAAGAAAGACCGTTTCTAATAGCTTTTTAAAATGTTGTACAGAATGAAGACAATTCTATCTTAAAACAAACAACAACAACAAAAAAACAAGCAAAGTCACAAGTGACTTTCCCTTTGATCCTTCTCAATGGTTGCAGTTCAACTCTTTTCGAGCTTTTAAAAGTGTTTTGTTTAAAATACCTGCTGCTTTTTCAAGTCTGATTTGGAGTAGAATTTTATCTCAGTCCATCAGTATTAAATTCTGTCCTTTTAACTCTGATAGTTTAATTTAGTATTATTCAAAGTGCAATCTAAGTAGTTACATCCTCCAAACCCTAGTTTAGGATGCTATAAGTAAGATATTTACCACCAATGCAAATACCATCCCTGTCTTTTCACTCATTTTGTTCTTGAGAGTGCAGTGCAAGCTGGGACAAAGGAGCTTCTCCACAGTCCCTGTTATTTTTCCATTCTTCCAATTGACTAAGAATTGGTGATTATGAAGTTGATGAAATGTTTGAGTAAAAAAACTCTAAGATTAATTAATTTCCTAAATGGTTTAGCCTATTCTCCCTGGACAAGCTGAACTAATAGAGGAGTTGCTGTAATTTAAAAAAAAAAAAAAAAAAAAAAAAAAACACAAAAAAAACGCAACCGCAAGCAATGCTGCAGGCTGGGAGAAGAGTGGTTGGAAAGCTGCCTGGCAGAGAAGGACCTGGGAGTATTGGTTGATAGGCGGCTGAATATGAGCCAGCAACATGCTCAGGTGGCCAAGAAGGCCAACAGCATCCTGGCTTGCATAAGAAACAGTGTGGCCAGCAGGGCTAGGGTAGGGAGGTGATTGTCCCCCTGTACTCGGCTCTGGTGAGGCCGCACCTCGAGTACTGTGTTCAGTTTTGGGCCCCTCGCTACAAGGACATGGACGTGCTTGAGAGAGTCCAGAGAAGGGCGACGAGGCTGGTGAGGGGTCTGGAGAACAAGTCTTACGAGGAGCGGCTGAGGGAGCTGGGACTGTTCAGCCTGGAGAAGAGGAAGCTCAGGGGAGACCTCATCGCTCTCTACAGGTACCTTAAAGGAGGCTGTAGTGAGGTGGGGGTTGGTCTATTCTCCCACGTGCCTGGTGACAGGACGAGGGGGAATGGGCTAAAGTTGCGCCAGGGGAGGTTTAGGTTGGATATTAGGAAGAATTTCTTTACTGAAAGGGTTGTTAGGCATTGGAGTGGGATGTCCAGGGAAGTGGTTGAGTCACTGGAGGTCTTTAAGAGACGTTTAGATGTAGAGCTTCTTAGTGATATGGTTTAGTGTAGGACTTGTTAGCGTTAGGTCAGAGGTTGGACTCGGTGATCTTGGAGGTCTCTTCCAACCTAGATGATTCTGTGATCCTGTAATTTCACTGTGTTTAAGTCACTTTGAGCATCCACGTATCAGATGAATCTAGTTGTCCTCTGCTGTCCTGAAGTGTCTTCTCTTCATCCTTAGATGCAATGCAAAAATAATTAGTAGAGCTACCCTAAGAATGATTTCGGAGATATTTAGGTAAACCAAGTCTTTGGTGTTGGTCCCGTACTTAGTTACTACAGCTAGTATTTCAGCACGGGATATAACGAAAACAGTGGAAAAAGAATGATTCAGAATAAGTAAACTCCTCACCAAAGCAACAGAGGAAAAAAATAAAATCAAGTCTGTATCCACAGTGGCAGTATAACTTTCCCATGCATATGTCCTTTAAAGAGTTAAGAAAATTAATATATGTAAGAAGCTGGCTGGGTTACATGCATTTAACACAATATAAATAGTCTGATGCAACAGTCTATATCACTGTTGTCAAGAGTATGGCTTGTAGTAGGATCATAATACTGTAAAGTATCAAATTCACGGTTCCTACTTGTGGGATTCTGTCATGAGGATGTTTATGAAGAGACAGGTGCAAATGTGACTTACCTACCAAATATGAGGAAAGGGAAGGGATGCTTATAAAACTAAAATTTGATCAGGATTTAATCAGCTTAAAATGAATCATCTAAATATTAATAGGAAAAAAGGTTACAGTTTTGTTAGGGAAAATGAAGTGCTCTTCATGTAATGACTCTGCTGTCAAGGAACTTGGTCTTGGATGAAGGTAGTGGTGTATGTTTGCAGTACAGATCGCTGTCAGCCTTTGAAGAGATGAGTCTAAAAGGTGGTTAATTGGTTTAAACCATTGGTTCAGGTTTTGTTAATGTTACCTGGCTGACTTTCTGCAGGTTACTTTGAAGCGAAGTGCAGAAACGTAGATAGCTCCTTTTCCAAAATACTAAGGTACATTTTAGTTTCTCAAGTTTACATTTCACATGTTTCAGCCTTTAGGGTTTTCTCCCTAAAGTCATGAAGATGTTGAAATAATTCGAATTTTTCATGAAACCAGAGAATCTCATATAATCATGGCTAAGGAAACTGAAGAAAATTCCTCAGATGCTACTGTTACAGCAAGGTGGCACAGCAAGACTAGGTGGTCTAGATCATTAAGCTGCTCTAGATTATAACATGCAAGTATGAAAAGTTAGTATAATGCCTGTCTCTCCACTTCTGACTCGTTCAAGTTACTGGAAGGGATCATTAGATTCATTATCACCGAAGTGGATGTGCAAGGGAAATTACTCTGTGGTGGCCACCAAAGAATCCCTGTGCTGTACTGGTTGCCTTCAGTTCATTCTTTAGAATATTTTCCCCCTCTGCCCATGATTGCTCTTGAAGTGAGTTATCTCTGATCAGCAAAAGTCTAGCTCTTAGTTTTTTATGAAAGAAAATGCTTGAGCAGTTAACCGGAGAAGAATACAGAAATTTTCTCAGTTATCATTGGGGGTTATTTGTAAAGCATTTCATTCAATTGAGAGTGGGACAGATGCTGTCTTAAGTTGGTCTTCTCCATGTAACTCTTGATAACAGGTATAGATGTCAGTGGTTTTGGCCTAGCTCTTGGGTTTGGATTGATTAGAAGAGCAGGATTCCTATTGTCTGTCAAGCTCATGCTATTTCATTGTGCTCTGAGAGTTAAAGTCTCCATCATAGTAATTGGTACTTGCTCTAAGCTCAGTTTCCTGGAATAGCTATCTGTCAATCAAAAACTGCTTTGGCAGCCTCTGCTCTTTCCTGATCAGGCTCCATTGAGAAATTCAGCCAGCATTATTGGTCCCATATATAATGCATGAACAGACAACAGCACCCAGATATTCTGAAGTGATATTTTTAGAAATGTACCTCATCAAGAAATATTTGCTAAGTGTTAGCATCCTATTTAGGCTTGGTTTCAGCTAATATATTGTACTGGTAGGAGTCCTTGAAATAACAAAGGCTGTTTTCTAAAAACCCAGCCAGCTTTAGTATAACCCAAGCATAGCAGCAGTGCCAGCCTTCTCAAGGGCTGACAACCACCAGCAACCTCTAGTACAAATACACTTAAACAAAAGCTAGTGCCTGAATATCAGCAGAATATTAATGAATTCAAAAATACTATTCTGAGGATTGCTTCCAGGGACCTGTTCTTTGTAGATCTTATGAATCATTATCACTTGAACTGAAAGTCAAGATTATGGAAAAATGGTAATGGCTGATCTGAATAGAGAGAAAGGAAAGTAATTTGGAAAACTAAAACTGCTGCTATTAAGAAAGTAGGGTTAAAAATATTTCTATTTATATTGCTTTGTTGCGTTTAAGGAAACATAAATATTTATATATAATCAATAATAGCATCTTTATAGGAGTTATCAAGTCATAGTCTCATCAGTGCATAAAACCTTAACATTACATATCTGTCTGCCCTGAGGGACTTACGGACTATTTGGAATAGGCAGACAAAGCATAGAGGAAAAGATAACACGGACAGTGGAATTACAGGCAAGTGGTGAGTTACTGCCACTTTGTTTTGGAGTGGACTTCTTTAGGAAAGAATGAAGTAAGGGACAGGAAAAAGAAGATGAAATTAAAAGGAAAGAGGTCTGTGAGACCATGTTGGAGAAGAGACTCAGTGACACCTGGCATTCTGATGCTGTGATTCCAGATTTCTGCTTGCCTTCTCAAGGAATGAAAGCTGGAGATGGGGCAGGGCTCAATGGCCTTCACTGGGGATGAGGAGAGGCTGGCACTGTTTGCGCTGGCTAAAGAGCAGGTTTAATCATTAGCTCCTGTTTCTTGGCTGGTCTCATCAATAGCTGCTGCCCTCTCTACTTGAACCTTTCCATGCAGCAATGGATGGCAGTAGCAGCTGGGTTTTACAGGGTGCAGGTAAAGAAGTTATGACTGTTTCCTTGCTTCTCTGTTTGCTGTCCAGCACAGTTTGTCTGCTCTGCCCATGTCCAGAATTGGCTCTGGTGGAGGAGGTGGTAGTCCAAATTGTTACATTCTACCAGAAGCCCATAGAGAGTGAAAGATTGACATATCTTTTGAAAGGGTGTGGATCCTTCTCTGTTTGGAGCTGTAAAATACTGAAAATGGGGTAGTTGTTTAGCTATTGGCAAAAGTTGATTAGAGTGCACAGTGTGGTTATCATATAGTTGCTGCTATTGGAATTACAGCATAAAGTACTAATGATAGTGTGACTAAAAAGACATGAAAGTTTTAGAAGTGTATTAGAAGTCAGATTCTTAGCCTTTTAAGTGTGAATTTCTTGAAGTTCAAGTACAAAGGTTTTTAGAAAGTGGCTTAATATATAAGCAACCCTGTTCCTCTGATCTTATGCTGCTTTCAGATCATTGGGGGAATTATTGTACTTTTATGATGAGCTGGAAAATCCTGTTGTGGCAAAGCTATAAAAATCAGGCGTGCTGAGCGCGAAGTAGTAATTTATTTTCTGCCATCTCAAGGCCTGTGCTGTGATATTGAGTGTGACATAGTGAACCTGAGCTGAGAACATGGTGATGGTACCTTCTCTCACTTGAATTCATATGAGATTCTGGATAAAAGGTTGTATTGCCTTTTCTACTCTGTTTACCAGCTGCATCATACTCTTACCTCTTGAGAAGGTGCCCTTGACTAATAACGTGAGTGCTTGTGTTATACAGCGAAGCCACTGCAGTTTTCTGTTGATACTTGTGCACATCCATCCCTAAATCTTTGGTGCCCTTATACAAGTCACCCAAAACAGAAGCATTATCAGTCTGGCAGGAGACCAGCTGAAGCTATAAAATGCATCAGATTCTTATATAATGCTGCCACTACAATAGCTAATTTTTTTTTTTGTTATTTGACCTAGCTCCTTGCATGGCTTATAGATGAGTTTTATCTGCAATGTGAGAAATTATAAATAACAAAACCTGAAACAAAAAGTAGCTTATCAGCTCATGTTCTGCAGAGGCAAAAATAAAGAACTGTGTAAATATTGGCTGTGTTTCAGTACTACAAAACATGTAATGCAAACCTGTACAGGGAAAATGAATAGGGGTTTATATGTTTATTAAGGATCTGAGGGAAGAGGCATGGTTCTGCTTGAGTGCAAGCTGCAAGGAGCATGCATTGACACTAGTGCCACATGGCACCCTATTCAGTCCGTACTTTCCTTTGTGCTGTGCTATTTTACACAGGTTTTAAACTTTATAATGATCAGAAGTCTAGTTCTGCATTTTCACAAATAATTCCATCCTCACGTTTTTTTTAAACACCCTCTCCCCCAGTAGTCGTCTTCAGAGAGTATGGCCATTTGCTAGAAAGGAGCTTGCAGGCAGGATTTGGGCTTATGCACAGCTATTGTATCTAAGATAAAATTACTACTCTGTGAACTAGGACGTTAATGCTTTCAGCAGTGTCCTAGCCCCTAACCTAATAGATTATTGCAGTGTTAGGGATAGTGTTTCTGAGAGCTGCTAGTAGCTGTCTGTGTGGTTCATGCATTACAATGGTACAGCAAGTGGTGCCTCTGAACGTGTGGATCTAATCCAGTGTTTATGCCATTGCATAATTGTTTGTGAAGTGCACGCTAATTTTTATTCTGAAGGTTCTGTGTAAATATAGGATGCTTTGAAATATCCTTAACACCTGCAGAAATGCTCTTTTTTTTTCCTAATAAGAACTTATTTTTTTCTGAAGACATGCGGAATTAAGAATAAAAATGAACTAAAATTATGGACCAGATCTTAATTTAAATGGAGGTTACAGGTGGGGCTACAGCATGGCAAACAGAGACCTGGGCCTGACCAAGTAATTTTCCATTGTAGAAGATAAGCAAGTGACTTGTTTTGACCCTCAGGAATGAACTGCCTCGCTCTGTTTATGAGGAAAAAAAAATCTATCACGATTTTCATATATTCTGTAATTTTGTCATTCTTGAGCATCTTCTTAATAGTTAGGAAGTAATTTTAAGTGTAGATCTGTCCTTTCCAATTTGACTATTGTATTTCTGTATTGGGAGTTGGAATGAGCCAATTTACTCCCCGGGATCTCATCATGCCAAACCACTTCTATTTATACTTGTGCACCATCTTTAGAAATTCAGTAGGGCGTTTTTAGGAAATGCCTTCCTGCTTTGGCAGCAGGGTGGGGAGGAAAGGAGGAACTGAACTCTCTATTTCTGTAGACCCTGTGAAAATGACTCCTTGCTGGAAACCTGTGTGTTTTGAGTAATCAGACTGTGTGTCTCCACAGCACTCAAAGGTGGGACTGGAGCTTGTGGGGACAGATTGCTGCTAACTTTAAACTAGGTAGGTAGTTTGGGTAAAAAAAACAATGGTGTAGCTATGGCAACACAGAGCTCTGCTTGGCCGAACCTCTTTTAGGCAAGATGTGAAGCCCGCATTGAATTTCTAGGCTGTCATAGTTCTGCTTCTGTCTGTACTCAGCAGGGCCAGTTTTAGGCTAACTAGGAGGAGATCCATCCAAGGGGCATTTGGACCTTTTCCACCTGAAACTTGAGGGGGAAATGCAGGACTTCCATGGCAAAAACAGCACACATTTATTTCTTTGTGTTTTGAACAAAGTCTCTTCAGAATGAGTGTTATTTTTTCATGCTAAAATATTCAGCCCTGTTGGAAAACTCTTTTCTATTAAATTCGCAACAAAAAATCAGGAAGAAAAATATTCTCATAAGAAATGGGGAGTAGTTTCTCAACCATCATCTCTATTGCTCAAAACATGAAGAGTTAATACAGCTAAGTAGGTCATTCCAAGTTAAATTAGGACTAGAGAAGCTTAGATATTTTTGGTGATAGGTTTTGTCTGCTTACAATTCACTAAGTATATTTTCTAAATGGCCAGAATGGGTGTGGTGAGAAGATGGGTAGCTCATCTGTGCTGCTGGGATGGTGTAGGTCACAAGCACCCCCCTCACAGGGAAGGGCAAAGAGCTTGGTCAAGCAGGAGAAACTTACAGAAGACAGGGTGAGGAAGGGAGACAGCCAAAGAGGTAGGAATTAAGGGCACTGATAGCAGGAGGGCCGATCAGGAGAAACTGTGGTTGAGAAGGATCCTGCTGACCATAAGGAGCAGACCTGGAAGCAATTATGACACTTTACTGGGAATATAGGTTTTTTTTCAACTTGAGAAAAAAGCAGAAATGGATCAGCTAGAAAACAAGGTTGGCAAACAGGTCCTGTCCTTTTTGTTATCGGATGCAGAAGATGTCATGTTGCAATTTTGAAGGTTTATCTTCTTCTGGCTTTTTTTTTCAAGTTTCATTAAAACATTATCTTGGTGGTTTAAATCTTCCAGCAAGTTCACTTCTGTAAATATAGTAATGCAGCAGCATACACGGAGGCAGCCAGATCCCAGCTCAGTTATATTTGGCTTAGCTGTGAAGAACTGTTAAAAGCAAGGAAGCAACTGCTTAAGATCAGTGTTGTGAAGGCTGTTTGGAGTTTGGGTTCCTTGGGTAGTAACCCCAAATGCCTTTGCTGGTTGTGAGGCAGGAATATGTCATTTTAGTCAGTCCTACATGGCTTTCAAGAATAGGTAAAGACTTGCTACCTCAAAGATTGGATTGATTCTGGACTTGTAGTATTGGTTTGAAGATTTTTTTTGTCAGTCATCTGCAGAGTTTTAGTTTTAAATAAGGAACACGAAGATGCAATAATTCTTGAAATGTACCTTTTCACTGTACACACCAAAATGGGAGGCCCTTAGCTTTTCATTTTTTTTTTGCATCTTCTTAAGGGGCACATATGTTTTACTTTCCCAACCCAACTGGGAAAAGAACAACCCATTACTCATTAAATTAAATTAGTTTCTATAAATTAATCAAACACAATTGTGTTTATATGGGTCAAAAGTTCCTCAAGGGAACATTAAAAGGCGAGTGACTTTGAAATATATTTATTTAGAAATCAATGGTTGTGATTTCAAGCTCCCCATTGGGATGAGTGTGGATGGCTGTAGTGAAGCAGTTTGGCAAATCTATTACAAATGTTGCAATAAATCCAAGAAACATTACTAATTTAGTTTAGCAAACAACAAACATGTTAGGCTTGATAAGCCATAATATTAACTTTTTTGCTTAAAGTATTTAATAAAATAAAAATATATTTGCATTTTAAAAATAGGTACAAGTAGTTTTTGTCCTTTGAGGACACAGAGCATGCAATCTTAATTCGGAACAGCCTGCACCACAGGAGTCCCAGCCCCATGCTTATACGTGTTTTATGTGGCAGTTGCTAAAAGTATACTTGTCTTGTTTAATGTGTTTTTTAAATGTGTGTGTACATAGAAAAAGGGACTAAAGAACATTTGAGGGAGTCAAATTCTGACGTAGCAACAATACAAAAAAATGCAGTTTCTTGTCCTTTCCTCAGAGAATTAAGTTGCATCTGGTATCTGTTATTTTTTCCTGTGTTGGGGGGGGCGGGAGTATTAACCTGCAAAATGGTTTGGGAGGGGTATTGATTTGATAGCGAAAGTAAGTTCCAAGTCAATACAAATTTGACTTGGAATTGCACTATAATCATGTTGCTTGCTGGAGTTGTCTTTTCCGCAGGGTTTGTTTTTTTTTCCCTCCCTTGCTGGGTTGCTGGCTCCTATGTGTGTCTGGGGCTCCCATGCACTTGTTAGGTTGCTCTTGCTGCATGTGAGTCTTGTGTGGGTATTTGTATTCCCCCCCGCCCCTTTCCCTGTTATTTTTATTTTTCATCAATCTTCATCAATCATTCTCATTCTCCTGTGTGCTTTTGGTTGATGGGATGCTCCTCTAACAGACTCTTCTGTGATAAATAAAACTTAATTCAGGTGAAGTTAAGTGAATTGGTTAATATAATTTTCATTATGTGGAATAAATGTACATTTTAAATGATATCCATCATAGAACAGAAAATATTAGTAACCTAAATTTTGATCTTGCTTTCTCCAAAACTTGGTTAGGTCATTTGTCTTTACCAGTGATACTAAAAATGTTTACATCAGTGAAGAACTGTGTATTGGGATTTTTTTGGTGTGCTCTGTTTCTTTTACCTAAGCTTGCTGTTAATATATCTCATTAAAAATACAAGGCAAAAATGGAGCAAATCATTTGATTATTACCACTTCATTAGGCTTTAAATATCAATTAAAGCCAACTTCAGCTTTCAGATTCATTCACGTGACTCACACTGAAGTCAGTGAGAGGCACATGCATAATCCAGAATTTGGCTCCTTGCCTGAGATTTTAGTGGACCAGTGTTCAGTAAGGGCTCTGAGGTGGTAGATCACTTGTTATTTACAGCAGGTAAGTAAAATCAGAGTAATGTTTCATTGATGCTTTGTTAAGTAAAAGCTTTGTTTGCAGTGAGAAAATGACCTACCAATAAGTTTAAAAAGAAAAACGTTAAAGCTCTGTATACTTGGTAAAGGAATTTGAGTCCTTTTTAAACCACAAAAAGGAGGTCCAAATGTTTGCTCGGACTTGCCTTCCAAATATTTTTGGAGTTGCAGTGGTCTCTGGCTGTACCTCTGTCACACGTGTGGTCACTTGCCTCTAGCAAAACCAGTGCTCCCAGCAGCTGGCTTCTCCAGGAATGCCTCTTGGAACTGGAAAATTTAAAAATAAATGCATTTTGTAGTTTCTTTGAGGAGAGGAGCACATCTCACCACATGAAATTTTTGGACCATTGGGCTGAGCAGAATGTCAGGAGGTGAAACTGCCCTTGCTGGTCTCAGAAGCAGCACCTGGCCTGCATACAGCATGTGGTGTCTGAACTGCTGATGTTCTCCACTGCCTGCACATGCTGTAGCTGTAAACTACACAGCGCTGTGCTGACCCCCGGGGGAGAACACAAAAGTATCCATGTTCATGAAGCATCTGGTGAGAGGCTAAAGATTTTTTTCAGCAAAATTGTGTTATTTAAAAGCTTTTTGCCTTCTGTGCACTGGATTTCAGCATCTCTTCTGAAGTAAATATGGTTACAGGGAGAGCAATAGCAGTTGAGCTGGGAAACAAAACTGTGTTTTGCTGTTGCACCATAGTCTAATGATTACTTTTGAAATAAATTGTTGATCAGTGAATAACATATATTCTAAATTGTTGTTCTCCTTGGCTCAGCCCCAATTTGAAGTTTCCTCCTTTCTGGTAGGTATGCTTGTGCCAAGTATATTTTGAGTAATTTTGAGATAATCTTGAGAAGGAGTGCAATATTTCATCATACAATACTGTGGCCGTGTTATCCAAATAGGTGCTGCATCATGTGTAATTACACTCCAGATAATATTACTCTTCATGCAACCAGTGCAGTAAAATTACATCATGATGTCACTGTGTAAATATAGCAGTCTGCGTTTGGTGTGATGGGTAGAAGCAAATAACTACTACAGCTCTTAGACACATGATTGAGGTGTTTATTCAAGTGCATGGTCTCCTCCTTGGTACAATATAAGATCATTTAATGCTGAATGGCTTTAGTCTTCACTCTGCTTTCATTTAAGGAATTTCCCCCCTTGCCTGTGTACTGGTTAGAGCAATGCCCTAGAAATTAAAAATAGAAGTAGTGCCCCAAAGGCAGTGTCTGTCTGCTAGCAGTATGTATGACTGGTTGGGTGGCAAGTGCGTTAAAGTTACGTGAGCAAGAACTCGACTGGATCAGGAAAACCTGATCCCTTCTACTTAATCTTCCTATTTCTTTTTTCTTGGTCTTTTATTGTGCCCTATGAATTTTAGTAGTTTAATTTTGCATCCCGTGACAAGTGCATATACGTAGCTTCCTACCTACAGTCAGGTTCCCTGCAGCTGTTTACACCACAGACTTGAACATGCTGCCATGTAGTAATGTTACAATCCAAAACATCCCTTTTGGATGTTATCTGCAGTCCAACTTGGAATATCATCAGGGTGTCTTGGGAACTGAGAATAAAATACGGGAGATGTCTAGTTCCTCTCACCACACCAGGATTTCAATTGAAAATTGACATGCTCACAGAACAGCCTTGCGATACTGAAAAGGTGGCTTGCTTTTTAAAATGTTTCTTTTTGCCAAAAAATAATTACAAATCTGCTTCTTGTATGCAACTTATTTAAACTGAAAAATTTCCGTTTTCTTTTTTGTTAAACGTAGATTTCTTTTTAAAAAAAAATCATTCCAGCTGGAATTGCACTTAGTTTAATATATATATATATCCATGTATAGAATTATAGAATCACTTATGTTGGGGAAAAGTAATACTATCATCCAGTCTGACCATCATGTAAAGCTACCAAGTCTGCCACTAAACCACAACGCTAAGCATGCATACACTTTCAAGTCATTTTGAGAACATGTGACTCAATATGGATGGAGAGGCAATAATGCTGCCCTCCAGATGTGTGGCATTTTCTGTGTCCCTCATCAGATGAATGGCTGTGTCCAAAACTTTCTAGGAAGTGACAATTACGGAGAGGAAACAATGCAAGGTGGTGATAATAATGAATATCTGTGGTCTTTCTTCAGAATAACAGGCTTCAGGGCATCCTGTTATTTTTATTTATTTTTTCTGCAGCCTGTTCTTATATAAAAACAGGCATGGAAGTCTAAATTTATTTGACAATTTAACTTCAAAGTTACGATTGGAATAATGACAGAAAAGCTAAAATTATAAGTTAAATGCTCAGAGGGAATTTAAAATGCTAAAATGAATCCTATCTTTTTTCAGATGTAATACTTACTATAGCACAGAAGCTTGACAAAGGATTTAAATTCAAATGTAGTTGTAGTTGTTTCACTGCAGCTGAAATGACACATTCTGAAATTAAAAATTAAAAACAAAAACTTGCAAGACTGCTTTTAACCCCCCCCCCTCCCCCCCCCCCCCCGTTCTTTTCTTATTTCAGTGTCAACTGACAAGATCAAGTATCAATTACAATTTGGGCTATCACTGGCTAACGCATTGTGTACACACACAACACTTCCATCTCCCCAAGAAATCTTGTATTGAAGAGATTTGTTTTTGTAGGAGCTATAGATACAATCATTCACTTTATGGTATTCTTACACTTCTAACAGTCTGTTACTTGTTTTTTCTTTCTAGTTAAATCTATACTGAAGATATATGCCAAGAGAAGACAAAAATCTGTCCTGGATATCTTTTTAGATCTATTGAAGATCTTGATTTTCAACTTCCTAGGGGAAAAAATAGAGTTCCGGAGAATTTAAAATAGTTGTTTGGCAACATGTGTTAACTCAAACAGCTGAGTGATTGTAATGCACCAAGGGAATAAACACAGAAATATTTAACTGAACGTAAAACCAAATATATGCATGATAATAGAAAACCTACCAGACCAATAGATGGTACTCTATTGTTCTTAGCATCGTCATTGTAGTACCATACTTTTTTCTCCTAGATTTATTTAAAAATGAAATATTGCTTTTACATGCCTGTCTTTTGTTTTAAATTCTGAGGTCATTGGAAAAGTTTTCAATAGACTGCATGGTTAATTCAAGCTAAATACAGTAGCTTCAGTGATACTAGGCTTTAAACATCAAGCATGCTGAAGTTGTGCTTCAAAATAGAACTTGTAAAACTTACCTATATGGCGGTATAAAAGGAAGGGCTTAAAAAAGCTGCTGAGATCTCAGCGTCAGCTGACTGGCAGAGAGCCTGCACATTCAACCCTGGTTTATGGATTATTGATTGGAGAGGAGATGAAGGGCAGCTCCTATTCTCAAGCCAAGCAGGCTGCCTTACACAGAGTGCAGCTTCACTTTCTTTCTTAATTAGTGTGGAATACATAATGTGTGTGGAAAAAAGGAGGTCTTGTTAACAGGCCAGAACAAGTTAAGTTAGCCTTTATATTACCTGTCCCAATGACGGCCAAAAGTCATGAAAACATACCTGTTTTTTTTCCTAATTGTCTTTGGACATTTCAGCTTATGTTCATGAGCTGTGTATAAATTATAATGAGGTCTTTATATACATTAAGGTGTAAATTATATAATGTATAACAAGCATAACTTATATATAAATAATTGTATTTACCACTCCACCAAATAAATTGTATATTGATATATATATTAGTAAGGTGTGTATGTATGTGTATATATTATAAAAATCAGTCTACTTTGTTATCAGGTTTAAAAAATGAGGGTTTTATCACAGAAGTCTAAATCCATCTCAACAGAAATTAAAAGCATTGAAATATCCTAACCGGACCTGGTTCTTCAGGAAATAGAGACTTTTAAACCCATTTTTAAACCACCAAGGAAGAAAAGATCTAAAAATGACCCATTTGAAGTTCATAAAAAATAAATCATTCCAGTGACCACCTTGGTAAAATTTTGAAGTCATAAGGGTTTAGGCAGTGTATGAACTGAACAGTTGTCATTAACAAAGGGTAACAGTATATCATCCCTCTTTCCTCAAGCCACCTAAATGTATTGGCCTTCTGATTATCAAGCAAGTTCCCATCTACTCATGTATTTAGTATGAAATAGTTTATATGGATTTTTTTCTGTAGCGGCATATGGGCTTTCAAATCAGTTTACAGTCAGTTTTCATGTCTAGTTGGCAAAGAATTTGGGGATAAATGAAATTAGAGGGCTCTACTGGCTTCAGCGTGTGCCTATAGTAGTGCAAGGGGCTGGTGAAGATAAGATTGGTCATGCCCCTGGCAATGCCAGACCTCGGCAGGGTTGCTTTGCATTTTTCCTGTGGTGCTGTGCAAGGGATATGTTTCATGCTTTTGCTAATCTTTAGCATGCTAAACAGGCCTGTTCATTTACTGTCACTAAGATTTCAGAGCTCAGTAGGTATCAGCTCCTACAAATTACAGAAGTTTGAGTTGTGCTGCTGTAGGAAAAGATTTTTGAGCATGGGAAATAACTTGAATTTCTGGCTAACATGCCAGGTGGCTAAGCAATAGTATAGAACATCTCACCTGATATTTCAGGTGAGGGTTTGCTTAGTGGAGGATGCATATCCAAGAAAATGGGCGATTTCATATGAAAAGTGAGTTTTTTCATGAAGCTGCAACAAGAGGGGAAGGATGAGATCAATGTAGGAAATACAATGTAGTTGTGATAGGAAATGTTCAAGTATATACAACTTTAAGATGTATGTCCAGTGTGGGAGTGCAGCAATCCTGCCATATAATTGCTTCTAATCAAAAAAAAACAAACCAAAACCCTTCCTACACCTGCATTTTGATATTAGTGATGATTGTTTTGTACAGTTGACTTTTTTCCCCCTCCAGAGTATATTTAATGTTGTTTGTCCCAGGATAAAATCTTGGTTGACAAAAGAAAGAAAGAAATTGGTTTAAAAGGTAAGAAAAGGTCAGCAAGTCACAGAAGCTTCTAGAAAAGATAGTGACTTTATTTTGCATCATCATGTTTTTAAATTGATTGGTAACAATTTAAAAAGACTTGACATCTGCAGGCTAACACTCTGGAGAAATTTGTGGAAAAACTGTCAAGGAGGTTTATTTGGTGTCAAGTTGACAAGGGCAGATGCTAAGTTCTGTTATAAGCCTAATTGTAGTGTAAATTAGGGAATAATTTTCCTGAAGTCTACTGGCCTACAGGAGTGTACAAGTGCGATAGAGGACATCTAAATATGTGTATTATATTAACCCCCACCCATACCCCCAAACCCAAGAAGCAGTAGTAATAAGTCTTGTCCTTCTGAGTCCTGTGCCTCACAGTCTGAGTCACCAAGGTGTCATGACGGCGTTGGTTAACTTTCCAGTGATTTATCCTATGAAGTGAATTACTTGGTGTGAAGAGTAGTAAATGTACTTAGTGGGAGGCTACAGTAACTCCCGCACAATGTGAGCCAATGAAGCACCAGATCCCTCCTGAAAGTGTGGCAGTGGCTCCAGCAGGAGTACTTGTACTTCTCATGCCACCCACAGGGGTTACTTGACCTTCTTGTAGTGCTTGCTGAGAGTAAACTGGCGTGGTTTGTATTTTTGGATCTGAATGGGCAAGATCCCAGTTCTGTGTGATTAATGTGGCACTTGTTCTTCAATCTGCACGTTACAGATATATGATCAGCTATGAGCAGGACTCGTCAGGAATGCTCCAATTAAATGTGTTCTTTTTGTCACAAAGCACCAGTTAGTCAGAACGGAAATCTGATTTGATGAGCTTCCCCTAGAACATGAGAAGACTTTTGGAAACTACCTTGTTCCTTGTTAGCTCAAGGTTGTCAGCAACTGCTGCCTGGGGCTGAGGGCTGTGGTCCTGCCCATCTCCTTTGTAGCTCTGGGAAATGCTGTGACCTGATGGCATCTGTTTTCAGGTCTCCTTCTTTGGCTGTTCATCATAAACATCTGTCCCATGATTGATGTGAAACAAAATCATATTTATAACAATAAATATGACTGAATTTTGTAGAGTAGAAATTCAGAGATTTGTTTACCTGGATCTAGTCTGTGGTCAGTGCAGCACATGGTGCTTATGGGCACTGTGCTGCACTCCCAAGCTGTCTGTTTTGAACCAAGTACACTTTAACCTGTACTGAGGAGTTGATTCAATACGTTTGAAAGTTTTGGTTTCAGAACCAGTTTAAACATACAGTGGCTTAAAGTGACTTTAGTAGGTACAAAGACGTTATGTAGACATGGAAATAAAAACAAGCTGAAACATTAATGTGGCTTCAGCACAGTTGTTGTCTCTGGTTTGGGGCAGAGATGTTCTGTTAGGATGTTATGTAGAAGAACACTGTTGCTATCTTTTTGTACTCGATCCGTGTATTAATAGAGGCTGTCTTTTCCAAGGCAACCTTCTGGTGTTTCTGCAGTGATTATATAGGCAGTACTTTATATAAACCTCAGGAAAACATGCTGATCCTTCTGTGACCATCCTGTAGTATAGCAGTATTGAGATGAGCTCTTGGATGCATTTCAGAGTAAGAGATGCTGCTGTACTGCAGTGGGAAGAAGTAGTTTCCACACCACATGTAATTTTTTAGAAGATATTTAATACAAGTGTATTCAGAAAGTTTACAGCTTAAGGTAACTTAGATTAACAGCTCAAAGTAAGAGTAGGTCCCAGAAGATCAATATCATGGGTAATGCTGTGTAAATGAGTCTGGAGTTGAGTGCTTTTAATGAGCGCTGGAGAATGTTATTGCTGAATTATCAATGAATCTAATGCCCTTTATAAAGTGTGGTCCAGAATGATTTAATTCTAGCTTCTGAGGGCAGTTTCATTCTGTCTTACTTTGGTCTTACCCTATTTTATCTATCTATAGTCACATACATATGTCTAAAACTACTGTCTCTGTATGATTAATGCTGTGATAGCAGAATACACTGTTATGAAATCCCTTTTGTAAGGTTAAGCTATCTCTGAGGATTGACAGCTGCTGAGAATACAATAATGAGGATTTTACTCCCACCGTCTTTGCAAATTTGTCATTGAAGTTTATTTCATCATTTACCTGTCGAACTGTTTGCCTCTGCTGTGCTCCTTGTGACCTACTGCTGCCGTCCTTTCCTTTTCAGACAATGATGGGTTGTATTATTTCTATTAATATGAAGATACTCAGCTTGTAGATGAAGTGATGGCTCTAAGGCAGAAACATAAGAGAGGTTCTTCTTAAAAATAAGTGGGCTCTTGTTATCTGTTCTTCAGTAAGCCTTTTCCACGTGTAGATAAGGCTTATGGAATATGTCCCGCGAAGATTTGGTGTGCGCTGTGTACCAGTAGTTATTCACCATGTTACCGGTACCTGACTTCTTTTCTTTCTCTTCACTCATATATTTATTGTAGGGAGGCATCAATAACTAGCACTGATGAACAGGAGAATGGTTCGCGTCTAAATTATTTGTCTGAGGCCTGTACAGATGAA
Source organism: Anser anser (assembly GCF_964211835.1). Lineage (NCBI taxonomy): Eukaryota > Metazoa > Chordata > Aves > Anseriformes > Anatidae > Anser > Anser anser. The sequence goes on along the minus strand of NC_139727.1, from coordinate 6,691,858 downwards.
GGGGAGGCAGGCCGGAGGATGACAATCCTAATTGGACTACTCAGTTTAAGGAAATATTTTAATAGTCTTTTGCAGTTAAGAAGTGTTTCAGGATAACAAACCAAAAAATCCACATCATTTTAGGAGTATCAGAAAATTTACTAGAGTAAGGAGTGTTATTCTCAGTAGAAAATGATTACAAGAAATAGGTTAATCTGTGAGTAAACAAAAGTCCTGTCACTATACCTACCACAAGTATATGCAGTAGTTTCCTTTAAGTTTTTGTTAGTGCTACATACAAAAATGCTATTTCATTTGCCAAGTACCTCTAAGTCATATCCAAAAAAACCCTGGAAACTGTTTTGAGAAAGTAACGACAAGAAAAAAAGATTAAATTGTGTTTAAGTGGAAGATTGACTTTGAAATACAGAAAAAAACATTGATCTTTGGCCTTTGTCTAGCTAGCTGGAAAATTCAAGGTGTTGTAGAAACTGTTTTTTTTTTTGGGGGGGGGTGGGGGGTAAGAACTGAGTCAGTCAGCCAGGAGGTTTGGTGTCTGTGTACTACACCATTAGTATTTTTAATTAATTTGGGAAGCCATTTTATTTGGTTTTTGTCGCACACTATAGCCACTACTAAGCATGTGAAACAGAGCTAAGAACATATGATCAAAGTCAAACATGAACAGACTTCCCAGAATGAAAATATTCTTATTTTTGTGATTCTCTGAATCAGTTAGCAAGTAACAGGGCTTCTCAGCGCTGTACGTAATGTGGACTTTCAGCTACGTTTTTCTAGGATGTGATTTACCAAAATGTTTCCTGTTGATATTATCTATTCAGTCATAGTTGATTCATTTTACGTAGATAATTAAAAAATATAAGTATTTCAGTGAACTTGAAGAGATCTTAAAGATATTTTTTCCAAACTCATTAAATACAGTAGTTTCTATACATTCTGTTTGAATCATAAAATTATATATACATTACATATGTATATCAACACAACACCCTAAAATGTGATGGCAAAATTTAGAAAATATTATCAGACACATGAAATCAAGTTACAAATGAAGAACAGTGTTATTACGGATGTCTTCTCTTTCCTTAAATGTCATGAAAAATTGCCACCCCCTTGCTCTGCTCTAACTACTGTGTTTATGAAAAAGCCAAGCTTCAGTCCAGTGAGGTTGCACAATAGGGGTCTGCAACCGTAATGTTTCTGATGCCACGCTCTGGTCTGGAGCTTCCAGTGCTTTGCTAGGCAGTATCCCAAATGCATGTGTTCCTGTTCTAACAGTATGAGTATGAATTCACTTATTTTTTTCATGTACTTTATAAACTTTATGGAGCCTTCCAGAGTGTTGTAATACTGCAAAGATATAAGCAATAACTCTGAAAAGAGCATCTTGAAGGTCAGTGCTGGTTTTCTTGAGGTGGAAGGCTGTCATCCATGCATTTTCTCATTTCCTGGTTGTTACTGTTACTGTCATCCTGACTAAGCAATGACGTGTAAAGCCAGGCTTCCTGTTCACTTCCTGTGCTTTTTGGCTGTTCATTTTAACGAATAGCTTAATGAGTAGTATACAACAGAGAAAATGGTTATTATTTTGCTTGAGTCATCTATCTTAACCTGAAGCTTTGGGTATTCTACTTATTGTTATGAACGTTATGCAGATATGAACACTTTTGTCTCTGTTTAGAATCCTACAGAGGCTGTATGTGCTGTTGTTTAAGAATACATTCTGAGTATTAGATTTGTTTGATTCACATAATTAAGAAATGTAGAACAGAAACTGTAATAAACACACTTCAGGAAGAGAGGAGGTGAACACATTCATAGAGTAGCAAAGTCGTATTTAGTGGGTAGACTCTACCAGGTAAATGAGTCATAAAAAGGAAAGAAAAATAGGAACTGTGGTGAAAGGAAATTGGTTCTGGAAAGGGACCTGGAGTCATCTTGACTTTTGTCACTGACCTAGACTTGGTATTTGGACTTCTGTTTTTTTGTTGTTTCTTTGCCTTTCTTTTTTTAATTATTATTTTTTTGTTTTAATCTTGGAAACTTTTTAGTTTCATTTTACTTGGCCTTCTGCTGTTAGCAGATTTTTTTTTTTCTGATTTTGATCCTCAAATATGAGGGAAGAATCCAGGGAACCCACCTCCCAGAAATTTTGTGTAAAGGACTGTTAATGAAAACAGGAAACATATAGTGAAAGTAATACAATATGAACAAAATAAATCTATACAGCATGATATTTTTTTTTTGCATCTTACAATTAAGATGAAAAGTTCAGAGAGCTTTTCTTTTATTGTCTTAAAGTACACTAGTACATACGCAGCAAATGCATGTATGAGTTTTTCTGTTTTTTAGTCTATCTTACCACTGGTAGAAAACTCATTCACATAATTTATCACTCTTTTGGTTTTCCAGTAGCGTGACAGCTTATCTTTAGTTATGTCAATTTGAGCTAGTTTAGGTTAATATATTTGTTATAAAGCATTCCAGCGCCTACTCAAAATCCTTTAAGACCTACCAAAATTGAGATGGCCTGATCTGGAACATGTTTAATAAACTTATATGACTCATCACTGATACGACAGCTTCTCTCATAAGAGTAGTGAATGGAGTGACGTTTTCTGTTAGACTAAATGATGTGCTTCCAAGATGTTTGTAGAGATACCTTTTTTTTTTTTTTAAAGGTCTTTGCTTTTAGACTTGATTGGTATTTGAGTACTAGACTGGGAGCAGAGGTGCTGCAAGAAAAAATAATGCTAAATTCAGGAGAAGATATTTAATCCCATGTACTAGATACTGAAGCTTAACTGGGATCTTGAATACTGAATGTCATCTGAATTACGTTGTTTTTTTTTTTTTTTTTTGATAGTAAACAAGAAAAATCCTTTGGAAAGCAAGCATGTTGAATCATCTCCATCTTAGACACTGACATATCCCACTTCTATGAAGAATCAGCTCACAGTTCCTTCTGGGAGCCAAAACATATTGTCTTTAAACATGGTAAAGAACAAGGAAATGGTGTGCACACCCGTAAAATAACCAGATGGGATGCTAAGACCCCTTGCTTGTCTGATTCTCTGACTATTTCAGTGTAAATATGTATTTGGGTTTTGCAGCCTGTGTGACTAAGTCTGCCTTATTTCTTCAGGTTTTCCTACCTGCTTGCAGAACACTAGAAAACAATTTGTCAGGTCCACAGTGAATAAAGGAAATGTGATTAAGCTCCTTGTGCACCTCTGCTTAGCTCTGAGTGCTCATCACTCATTTCTTCTTGAAGCTTTGTATCTACCTAATGAGTTACCTTACTGGAACACTTGATTTCCTCTAGAAGAATAAAGGTATTTTCATGTGATTTAGAGCAGATTTACAAATATAACATGCAGCATAAATAAGAATTAGAAGTTTTCATACTCTGTTTCATTGAATGATACTTTAATGCTCATTAAACCCTTGTTAAGTCAAATTATATTAAATGAAACTGTTCAGGGAGTGACATAATGCTTAGTAGGGTCAAAGGTGGGATAATCTAGCCCAAGTGTCTGTTTCTAGATTGTATCAGCTGAACAATAATACAAATGAAGTAGCTTAATTGCTACTTCTGGGATTTGCTGAAAATATGCTAGAGAGAGATGGATTGAATGGTGTTCAAAATAGTAGCACAAATATCTGTGCTGTCAAATTTTAATTTGCTGTGGCTCAAGTTGAAGGGCTGCTTTTTTTCTTTCTTCCTCGTTTTCTTTTTTTTTCCTCTCTCTCTGAAGCTGTATATGGGTTCCTCATATCTAAATAATACCAGTGGGAAGTATGTACTTTATCATGGTAAATACTGTTTAGTGTGACATGACATTTTTTCAGGGAGATAGTGTACTCAGGAGTGTCTCCTTCCTGTCCCAATGACTCAGAAAGCTCTGAAAATATACCACAGTGTGGGAAAATTCGCAAGTGTTGTAGTAGGAGTTGCTGGTGACTAATTCAGTGACAAAACAGTGGGCATTGTGCATATTTGTCTACTTTTTGACTTATTAGGACTTAGTATATTTTTGATGGACATCAGCAGTGTGATTTAGAATTGGTGCTACCCCTCTTACTAGCTGCAATCTCAAAGCATAATCCTGATATTTATCCAATGTTCATTACAAAAAGAGAGATGGGTCTAAAGTTCATAGTGACAACAGCTATTGTTCAGATCTAGTAGCTATGAAATTTGATTTTTCTTCTAATGTGCATTGACCATATTTATGTATGCCTATGCATGCACATGTAAACAAAACAAATTCTGGTCTGGATAACAAGTGAATTGACCTCGAGGCCTGCACACCTAAATAATGTACTTCCAAGCTTGTCCCTTCAGTTTTTATGCTGTTAATTGATTAGACAGTGTGAGTGAATTAAAAACAAAACAAAACAAAAAAAATCCTCCCTTCCCTCCGCGCCCCCCCCCAAAAAAAAAAACAACTTTCTCCTAGAAATACTCTTTGAAATGGCACACTTCCTTCTGAAAACAAATTATGTGCATCTTCTGACTAGTGTTAGAACTTATGAAAAAGTACTTACTTTTCAAAGATATTTCACTAGAACGAATGAGATAGTTGGTTATACAAAAACAGAAGTTTAAAACAAAATAGTGATTGATTGGGGTAGGTTGGTAGAGTATATTGAACATCAGCAAGAGGACAAGGGATAATTTTGGGTTATTTGTATATATGGAAAAGTGGGACCCCAAAGAATTAAAATCCCTCTCTAGGCTCCTCTATTGGAACAACACATCTCAATCCCAGGAAGCAGCAACATTTTTCACTGGAAACTATTAATATGCAACTTTTTGTATGAAGTTTGGAAGCAGATACTGGGAAAAGTGTTAGAATTTGAGGCAACGTGCTTCTTTAATAGATTCTGAAATGTATTGGTGAGTATTTCTGTGAGAACCACTTGGATCTGTTCTGAGTTTCATTGTGTCTATTTGCAAAATGGAGATAAGGCCAACCTACTTCACAAATGATCATCTCCAGATACAGAAAGATCTCCAAATTGTCAATGTGTAAGAAGGCTCAACATTTAAAAAGAAGTCGAACGGTTTCAAAGAGAGAAAAAATGTAAATCCAGTGCAATACACATTTATTGCAAAAATGTGTTACAAGAAATTTACTGATATAAACGTCAGTAATTGAGAATTTGACCATTATATCCATATCAGCAGTTACACTTTTTTAAGACCTTAACAGACATAGTGGCAACAGAAGGCCTTATAATTTGTAACCACTATAAGAAAAAATGCCAAGTAGCTTTTGTTTAAAATGCCAGAATTGGATTCCTAGAATAACTAAAAAGCACCATTCATCAATATTGTCAAAAACCCAGTGAAACTCAGGAACTTGTTCAGTAAATGTTGATCTGACTTTGAAGCCTCAGTTAAAAGGAAGTGAGGATTCAAGTTAAAATAAACTTGGAGGATCATCAAGTTAAATTAAAATGAAATAAGAATTGTAGTGAAATAGCATAATTCTTGACACAATTCTGACAGGCACGCAATATGTTATTTAGCAGACACAAAATGCTAATGGCGTATTATTTGTGTTCAGTCCAAAAGTAGATTTCTTAAGAAAAGTTAAAACATCTTAGATGCTGATTTACAATACAGTAATAGCTGCGTAATACCCAAATACTTATTTTTAGCAAAATGTCTGAAAAATCTTTAAAAAATCAATTTTCTTTAAAATGGGAAAAAAAAACTTTCAGAACTTTTTCTGTATTAAAAGTGACATGAAAAGCTGTTGGTATATTTATTTTCACACTTAGTAATATACTTCCCTTTCACTTGCTAGAACCTTCCTGGGAAACTCCTGCATTTCTATTGCTACATGACAAAAAAAAAAAACAAAAAAACAAACGAACACTTGAGTCATAAATGCCAGAGTACTAATATGGCTGCAAACTCATGAGTATGTTGTTCTGGTTGTTCTGCTTCCTTTCGGTCTGGTGTCTTAGTGGGTGTATATGGTTTTGAGGTGTGTATGTTCAGTTAGCTTCCAATTAATAAGCAAGCAATTATTCTGAAAACCCGTATGCCTATTGGTACAAAGAAATAAGTTTAAATTTTTTGTCATTAAGTGCATTTTAATCATAAAAAAAAGAAGTCCCTTGTACTGTACACACTACTATCTAGAAATAGCACGTGGTACTTCTGCACAGGATTTTATGACCTACTTCATCTTTGTAGTATACAGTTTGGGTGCTGTGAATCACATTAAATGCTAATAGATTTGTTTTATTCCTTTTAAAGTCATCTATTATTTTGGCAATGAGTCAGTTTGGGCAATCTTAGGAGAACAGGCTCTCCAGGCCTGTTCAGTAATTATCTTCTTGCACCCATTTATGTCTTTATGCTCTTCAAAGTGCATATTTTAAGTTTCTGAACAACTTCCACGGTCACTTAACTCTGGGTTTCTCTATAGATGGCATTAATAAAAGCTTCCAGCTGTGATTGCAGTTTCAGCACAATTTTGTTTACCTATTCAGAAGAAAGCTAATTTTGAACTGCTCTCATGACCTGGTCTGGAATTGTACTGACCACTTTCAGGGAGCAGACCGTACATCATTTCTAAATCCTTGAGATATCTTTGTTCCTTAGTAGTCAGCATACCAGTTATTTTTATTTTATATTTTGTTTTTTGTATATCAGTTGCTATGGTATGGGACAGCAATTTTCATCCTTGATGTAGTTTTCATCCATCTTATTTCAGCCTTTGCGTGAACTTCCTAGCTAACTAGAAAACTATTAAGAAAGATTTTATAGGCTTTCCTATATGAGGTATGTGAGGCAAACAGAAAACACAGCTGTCTAGTAATGCCATCTGAGGAATAAAAAAGTGGGCAATAAAAAGGCTTAGTCCTTTCAAATGTCCTGGAGACGTAGCATGCCACTTGAGTAAATTGCAGGTCTGGCACAGAGGAATAAACTTTTTGCCAGTTTGGCGCTGCTGCATGAAGTCTCTGTATGGTAATGGACTACATTAGGATAAGTGTTGAGAGATGCATACAAGATGCTGAAAAATTAGGAAAAAAAACAACAAATTGTTGGAATTTTCAGTAACTGCACTCAACACGCACAACAGTCTAGGTGCCACAAAGAATCCTAAGTTTATCTCCTGCTACGGCTACTTTATCTAAGACACAAAAAAAACAATTCTCAAGACTATCAGATTGTGCTGACTTTATATTTTTTTCTGGCTTCTTGGTTGACATACCCAGGTGGCAGAGACTGACCTATTTTTATATGCTAGATGAACATAATCAAATGATATTTGTTTCACATTATAGGCCATTCTAGCATGTGTCTGTGTGAACATGAAGTTTTGAAATCTCCAGTCAAATGCCTGATATTTTTAAATTTTTTTAAATAAAACAAATTACTTCTTGGGTGCATAGGTTTCCAGACCAATTCTTGCAGAATCATTTTGGTTTCTGTTTTTGGTCTTCTGCTACAGGTTTTATCATCTGTTGTGTACTTGAAAGTATCTTGAAAATGTCTCCAAACATTATTTTATATTCTCTCTCTTTTCTTTGTCCATACAGCTTATAGGTCAGTTTGAGTGGGAAGCTGTATAGCTCTAGATGTACTTGGCTTTAAGTTAGAAGCTTCAGTACACTTTAGCCCTAAATTAAAGTAAAATTGCTCTTGTGTTGTAATAAATCGTGCCAAAGGACACCAGAAATTAAATTAAAATAGGGAAACGTAGTTTTGCTGTCAGGAAGGTGAGAGGGAGAGGGGAGGAAGGGAAGAGACAAAAATACAGTTGCTGCAGTGGCCTTCCACAAGGTAAATTACTGGAAGGGGAAGGCACTGATGCCAGAAATGGAAGACAGAATATGGTACCACATGGGATAGAAGACAACTCTGAGCAGGCCAGAACAGAATGAAGTTAGGGGGATTTGTACAGAAAGGTCCCTTTTGCAATTGACTGAAACAACACCAAATCGAGAGTTCTTTGGCTGGCTTCCTACACACAGAAATAAAGCAAGATAAAAGCTGGGGAGGACTACTCCAGTGGAGTATAATAACTTGAGCCCTGGTTACTTCAGATGTCTCTTATTCTGCACTGTATGGGGAATATCTTGCTCTTCAGAGTTGTGGAGAACACAGTAAAGAGAAGTCTATTAATATTAAAGCTGAAAAATTCTGTGTTTATCCAACTTGAATTATTGATTGAGAGAGGAAGTTTGATATAAGTTAATGTATTGCTGACCTGTTTAGTAACGAGCAATGAAAACTAGCAAGTTTCCATTGCAAAACTTACTTGCTTATACTGGACGCATATATATATAAAAACTAAGACTTTACCTCACACCATTTAGGATCTCCTGTCTCACAGAGTTAGGTACCTCACTTGTCAGTCAGTGCCTTGAAGGAAAAACAGGCTTCTTAATGGAGTAAGCATCTAATTAGTGATTTTTTATCCTTGGTAAGAAGGAAATGTAATATGAATTTATTCCGTCTGCACAGCTTTAGTAGGTGTTTGATATTTTTTCCCTCTCTTCTTCCTCTGGAAACAAGATATGGCTGTGTGAGATAGCACTTATAAGATGTGATGCATGTTTAATGTGTAACAGAAGTACTCTGCAAAACTGAAGGATATATAGCATGTTAGTAGCTGGAAATCAAGCGTGACTTTATACAACTGGTTGTCTTGTAATCAGGCGTACAGATTAGCTCAAAATAAAAAAGAGAAAATGCCGTATTTCGTCCTGTACAATTTAAAACCTCTGCTGAGTATTCAGAGAAGGATGGAAAAAGGGCAAATTTTTAGAGGTGAGAAGAAAAATGACATAGTATGAGTGAGCTATGCCTGCCTGTGGTGGCAGAGGTACCTGGTACGGGTGCTGGGCTTGCAGCCTGGGGGAGCTGGCAAAGCAACAGCTTCTGGGCTTGGCACTTGGCTTCCTCATCGTCACTCTCTCCTTGCTCCTTTAACTAACAGTCCTCTGGGAGGGCAGAGCGGGGTTGAGTTCATCCTTGTGGAAGGGGGAGAGTCTTTGCTGTTTGCTGTGAGTTATATCCTAGATTACTAAAATGATCTAATGCTTTTCTAGGCACAGGTTTCATAGGAATGAATGGTAGCTTGAAGGGCGATTCTTTGCCAAGACCATATTGCACCCAAAATCCGTATGATTTTGGGTCTGATACTGATTTCAGAGGTGCATTCCCAAGGCCAGAGGCTGGCTTCTTTCCATGCCCTTTGGTTTACCAGGCATACTGATTTGCTGAAACATCCAGTTCCTTGTTAGTACTTACTCTTTTGTTACCGTTATTGAAAAAATATTTGCCAGGTTAGTCATTGACTAAACTGCCATTTGTCACCTGGTTAATTCCACTGAATTTAACTGGAAAAGGAAACTTCATGCTAAAAGGTTGCAAAGGCTAAAGCACGCTAAATGTTGCAAAGGCTAAGAGCAGCAAAGGCTAATTATGTATGGCATGCTGAACTGTGGATTGATTATTCACATAACCCAAAAAACTACGCTGTAGTCTGTACAAAAATAAACTTAGAATATATTTTGCTCCATTAATTGTAGGTTCTTTCTTTTTTTATTGTACAGCATGACTTAAGCCCCTTCGGGAAAAGGTGTAATCTCTTCCCCCTTTGGGCAAATTTGCCTTGCAATTAAAAATGTCAATTACAATTTCTTTTCGCCTTGTAATCTACTTTTTTTTTCCTCCCGTGTAGTCAGTACCCAGTAGTTGTAAATAATTTTTCCATCTCCTCTTGTGTTAATACATCTCTTAAGCATTGTAAACAGGCTTTTCAGACTAGTCTCTTCTGGTTTAGAGACGAAGCACATCAGATGCAACTATTTCTCTTCTGCTGTTGAGAATGCTGCTTACAGCTGGAAAAGGATTCCTGGCAAGTGGTTTTTATCACACATTGTTTCATCCTTTACCTGGAGAGATCAACTTTAAGACTCAGACCTTTCCACAGAGTACTTCACATGTCCAAATGTGCGATGCAGACTGTTGGTCTGCGTAACTCTCATGTAGCCTGCAGATGTGGATTCTACTCTCACTCTTTCCTTATTTGTTGGATCTTAGTTATTCTTCACTAGTAGCTTGAAGACTCAAGCCTGTGTGAGCCTCTTCCTTTTAAATATCATGCCAGTTACAAATTGAGTGGACAATGGCTGACAATTTTTTGTGATTTTAAAAAGAAAAAAAAGTACTGCTTGGAATGTGAAAGATCCAGGATGGAAGACCTAGATTTGATTTAAGGAGAGTAAAAAGTAATCTGTTTTGTCAAAGAAGGGATTTTGCTCTGGCTTCCTCTTTCAGACAGACAATAGTGTGTAAGATAATATTTTTATTCCTTCCCTTACATTTAAATACATAGTAATAAAATGCAAAATACTCTAGAATAATTAGGTCTAGTAAATACCAGATTTCCTCCCTTAAAATACTCGGTAGTGGCTTTTCCAAAGATTCTGTTTACTCAGAGAAGATCCACATGTAGACCTAGTGCACCAACACCGTAGCAGATGACAGCATGTTTCTGCTGGCTGTAGGGAGAGCAGTGCCAAAACATTTCTCATTCTCAGACTTGGAGTAGGAAATAGTGCAAGGAATAGTGCCCGTGTCTAGTATTTTGATAGGCACAGAACATGCCTGGACACTTACTAAAATATTTAGTAAATGGAGACAAAAGGGGAGAAAAGTTATAAGCAAAATTATTATCTTAAGTTATGTAGGAAGATGTTAAATGGTAAAAGTTTTTTGGTTGCTGACTTCATTTTAACTCAATCAGAATAGGTTGGTATCTGCTCTGTGGCAGAGATTACCTGGAAACTGCAACCTGCTTACTAGCTCTGTAGACAGCGGTCATGGACAGTTGTGAGCCTGTCCTAGAAGGAAATATTGTTGTCTTGTTTTTATGGCACCCTAGTACAGGGCACTGGATGTCAACTAGTTGCTTTCCCATTCTTTTTCTTCCTTTATTTCTGTACCTGTTTTTGTGCTGCAGGACAAGCTTCTGGGGATACAGGTGGTGAGATACTGCACATTGTTCAGCATAGGTAGTGTTTAAAGAGACTTAGAGAATTTAAAGAGAAACAAAAGGTCATTTTTAGCTTGGTTTTAAATTTTAGGCTTCATGATATGCATGTGTAATCTTAGGCGATACACATGGTAGAAAAAAGTTGTGTTGCTCTAATTTTGGTGTTTTCTGTGTGACAAGGGAAAAGGAACAAGAAGTATTTTTCCAAGTTGATCAAGTTTATTTTGTTAGTGGTTTCTGGCTTTCAAGAAAAAGAAAAACTGTTATTGCAAAATGTTAGATCCATTTAGAATTAACTGGTTGATTTCCTAATGCCCAGCTGTAAATTCTAAGTAGACAGGGATTTGATTCTTTCCAGCAGAGATGCTACATGTTGCACAATGAGACCTTCCTACACTAACTTTGTACTTGGGGTTCATGGCTGCAATATGAGCTCTGTTTCCTGTTTGAATTTAATAATTGAATTTGTTCAGGATCACAAATTATCCTGTACTGTAAACAGAACTTGCAAGAGGATGGCTTTTTGATTTACTCCCAGTCTTCTATTAGAAATTTAGTAGAAAAAAATGTTTGTGAAGGTAATTGTAAATGAAAATGTTTCTTGTTGAGAACGTTGAATCTACATACTTGTTTTTGGTTATGTATATCACACTTGAACCATTATAAATGAGCTAAAATATTTTTGTTTGTGGGAAGAAATGGGGTTTGAATTTAAATGTTTCTTTCAAATATTCCGTTGCACTGTAATACTGCAATTGGAGTGATAAACTTCTGTTTGACTGCAGGAGGCAACTGTAGTCTCTTACAAAACAGCGGTCAGCTGTGGTACTCATGTGGATGTACACATTCCAATCTGTATTAGTTTCACAGAATTTATAATTCGAGTACTGAAAATACTGAAATAATGCAATTCCTCATTTTGATACTATCAGTAGTATATTTCTGCTGTACAAGTGGTAAATGTGAGAGTCCCTGATAAAAACCTCTTTTCAAAGAGCCTTTCATGTGGACCCCTTTCTGAATGTAGTTCTGTAGATTTTCTGTTGCTGTTTTAACATACCTTTGTGTTCAGCTAACAAAATACTGCGTGGTAAAAATGCTCAGTATCTTAGTTTAGGCAGAAATATAAAGCTATTAGGGTTGAAAGCAAATAATAAGAACATCTCTGCATCTCTCTAGTCTTCTTCAGAGAGTCAAACTCTTCAGAAAAGTGTAAATAGAAGGCTTGTTATACATTTTTTCGGTTGATTTATGAGTACTTGTCTTTAACTTGGCAGTATTTTAGATTTGAGTTGTACAATTCTAGGATAGGAATTATTTAAAAACTGTGACAATTATTGAAAGAATGAAAAAAGATTAGATTTTCTGCTGTTTCTAACAATAATACATTCCAAATAACCTTGGATTACTGTTTCTAGTCATTGAGCAACTGTTAAGAGCAAATTATTTTTTTCTGCACCATATTTGTGTGTGTGTGTGCACATGCGTAATACAAAAGTGCATGTATGCTTTTATCTCTCTATACTCTATCTATGAGCTCCAAACTCAGAGTCTTAGAAGAAAGTCACAGTGACTTCAGGCATACAATTCAGCAAGCCGCTGCCATCACTGCTGAAGATCACAGCCACATTAGCGGATAAGGAATGGGAGCAGGTCAATGGTGGAAGGTGATTTGTCCCAATTTCAAAGGAAGGCGAGCAGAATTTACCAGTAAACACACTTTCTCCTTAGGGGAACACATTATTTCTCTGTTAAAGGCTAAATGCAGCTGAACTGGCTTTACATGTGTACTAAGTTTAGTCTGTGCGATTCACATAAAAGTGATTGTTCAGCAAGTGAAGGCAGGAGAAAAGAGGCATATAGTCATAGTTTACTTATCACAGATTTTGTCAGTCCACTAGCAAACTCGAACTCCCATGTATTGTTATTTTGACAATGCCTGCATTGTATGATTTCTGTATGTTATGTCATGTCTACAGCATAAATGCTTTAGTCTTCTAGGACAGTGGTATACTTTACTGGTAAAATGATAACAAAACCAATCCTGTTGTGCTGCACAGGCTGCTTCAGCACTGCTGACAGGTTGTGCTGGCACAGCATGGTAGGGACTCAGCTTTTTTCATAAACGCGTGTTGATTGTAGCAGGCAGAGGTCTGTGACGTAGACCTAGTCATTGTCTCAGCAAGGTATCCCAGGCCACTTTTAAGACGAGTTAGTTAAGTACTCTGGAGTTTTTTCTGTTTCTTTCCCTTTTAGCCACAGTGCTAACCTAGTGCTTGCCACTACTCAGTGCCTTGTAACATTTGTCCCGATATCTGTCAGAGATACAAGTCTTATGAGGAGCGGCTGAGGGAGCTGGGATTGTTCAGCCTGGAGAAGAGGAGGCTCAGGGGCGACCTTATCGCTCTCTACAGTTACCTTAAAGGAGGCTGTAGCGAGGTGGGGGTTGGTCTATTCTCCCACGTGCCTGGTGACAGGACGAGGGGGAATGGGCTAAAGTTGCGCCAGGGGAGGTTTAGGTTGAATGTTAGGAAGAACTTCTTTACTGAAAGGGTTGTTAGTTAGCCATTGGAGTGGGCTGCCCAAGGAAGTGGTTGAGTCACCATCCCTGGAGGTCTTTGAAAGATGTTTAGATGTAGAGCTTCTTAGTGATATGGTTTAGTGGAGGACTTGTTAGTGTTAGGGCTGAGGTTGGACTAGATGATCTTGGAGGTCTCTTCCAACCTAGATGATTCTGTACTTGTAAGCTAATGTTTCTCACCAAAACTGGGCAGGAAGAGGCATCTTTGGATGTTCTTTGAGAAAGAAAAACTTGTGACTTTGGAAACGTGGGGAGTAAATCATGAAAAAGTAGGAAGGGTGAAATGCAACATAATGGTGTCAGTCAAGAGACCAATATATTTTGCTTCTCCATCGTAATCTAGAATTCGTTTTAAACATTTGGGGGATAGTGAAGTTTTTAAATAGAGATGGAACTATACACTAATTGCACCAAATCAGTAATTTTTGCTTCCTTATTTTTGCTTCCTTATTCCTTTCCAGATTGCTGCTTTGAAAATGTTGAATGTTAGATATGCTGAAATACTTCTTTCTGATACTTTTAAAAAATGGAACTTCTGACTCTGTTTTGCTTACTGATTCCTGTATTCTGTGAAGATAGCACCTACAGAAAAAGTCACATGGTAGAATGCAGCTGAACAGGTTTGGAGCAACATCAGTGTTATCCTGTGCTCTTGATCTCTGACAGAGCTCACCCACGAGTAAGAACTGGCCTTCAGACCAAGGCAGGGAATAAGTGGCTTAATGTAGGGGTTTTAAAAAGTGCTGCAGTGTCAGGAATACACAAGGGGTTTTGTGTGCAGTGAATGCAGAGTACATCTTCAGACCAAAGAGGCAGGCACAAGCAGATAATCTGAATGTCTATAGCAAAGCTCTTGAGTTGTTGCTGAAGCTACCGGAGGTGGGTTCTCTGTAGCTGGTGCATTTCTGTGCCTGCAGAATGACTAAAGATGAGAATGGGGAGAACTCTGCTGGCTCCATCTGTGACTCACAGCCATTTCATGGCATGCTTGTTGTAATGTGGGAGTATACTCAAGCTGGCAATTTAGTATGTAAAAGGGGCTGCAATATGAGGTCTAATGTAGAACTTTGAGTCAGTTTAGCTACATAACAACAAATGGCATTCATAATCCTGGTTGTACCAGAAGAGAATGTTTTCTGCCTTATTCTTTATGTTCTATTATATTATGCATCTTGAATGTTTTTTAGTTCAGTCTAGAACAGAACAAAATTAATTCCGAAATTTTAATGGTTGAGAATATTGGTAAGGGATTTTTGTGTGACAGCATCCCGCTGGGTTTAACCCAGTTTCTTTCACACATTCAAAGAGAAAGTATACAGAATGTTTAAAGCTCTTGGCAGTATGAAAGGCTTTAGGTGAGAAGCTCTTTCAAGTCTTGTAGAAGGCTGTACTGGTGATGGCCAACCTGAGTCTGTGCTGTCATTTACCATCTTCAATGTCCAGCGGTCCCCAAAATATTTAATCAGCAGATAGGTGATCCTTTGTTGGAAAGCCCTCTCTCAAACTTAGTTGCAGATTTGTCTTCACAGAATTGTTAATAATGCATTTCTGTGTCACAAAAATGGGCCATCATCATTCAGAATAAGAACATGCTTATGGTCTGCTTTTCATATAGGTATGAAATGAGCAAAAAAATGCAATACAGGTGCAGAATGCCTAGAATTAGTCTGTCCGTGTTCTTAAAACTTATTTATTTTGAGGGATGCTCATTCTCCTTGGTTATTCAGTGCTGACCTCTCTTGCAAAAAAATCTCCCAGAATGACTGTAGGATAATCTGGGAGATGGTTGGAACTTTGAACTCTGCTCCACTGAGTTCTTGCCAGAGGGCTCTGATTCGCAAAAGGCAGCACTGCGTGACATCAAGCCTCTAACTTACTCTTGCATCTAGCCAGGAGGCAAATGGTGCCTAAATCTCATCAAACCTGATCTGGGTCGTTGATGCCCCAAGTAGTTGGCCAACACCACACTTCAGCTCATTTCATTACCACTCGGGAGCATGGGTAATGTGGTTTGTGTACTGCTTTCACCTAAATGAGTCTCAGACAGGCTTAAAGGTTAAAAACACTATAGTCTTACTTGAGAAAAGCAAAAGATTTAGTTTGCAAAGATTTGTACACAGTATATGAATGTGAAATCAGGATTCCAGTGAAATACATCCTCATGCTGTACTTCATATTAAATTGCTTTTGTTATTGTTCATTAGGATTCTAGCAAACTGTGAGAATGACCTGACAGCAAAATTTTACTTCTGAGAACTAAATCTTAAAATCAGATAAGAAACAGGTTGTAATACCTAATTCTTTATGAAGCAATTTTTAAAGATTGTTAAGATGGTTGAAGTTATTTATGCATCTTATATGTACCAATACATGGTACTTTCTTGCTGTTCAACTTGCGATTATTGCTTTGTCTTCAGTTCTTCAGAGGCCGTGCATGCCTCATTAACACGTTATTTTTAACGTGGCTTATTATTTACAGTATTTCATGGAAACTACTCCTACCTTACTGGTATTCAGCTTGATAGAATCACAGATAGACAATGACTGTCATCTTCAACTAGCCAGCAAAAAAAAATTTCTGAAGCCCTCAGTGTGAGAAATCAGCTAAGGACTTTTGGGTTCCTGAGGCAAGCGTAGTGAACAAGTGGTCATTCAGTTTCAGGAAAGTGAATGGTTTAAAACTCTGAGTAGTTCAGTACCTGGTAACACAAGCTACCAAGTATTATTATTTTAGAATGAGTATTTGGAATTTTAGAGACAAAAACCAACTGTGGTGTATGTTTAAAATTAGTATGTAAATATTGAATTGCTAAGCTGCAAAACATTTCGATCATTTTGTGCTGAATATTTAAGAATAATTTGTTTTTTGTTCAGTGTATGTTTTTCTAAAAAAAAAAAAAGGCAATGAAAAAGTGATCACGTTATAGAACCCACAGCTAAGCAGAGATAATGGTCTTAACTGGGGGGCTGCTTACCTTACATAAAAATTCAGAAAGTTATTTTTGTCACAGCTAGCTGAATGGCACTGTAATTTTCAGTGAAATTATTGTAATTCAAACAAGTCCGTGTATACTGAAAAAGATGAGAAACGTATCTGTTTTTAACCAAGGTTAAATAAATGATGACAAACACAAGGAGAAGGAATACTTCAGAAAATGTTAGATTTTATCGATAATGTAATAGGTTGACGGATTTTGTTTTTCACTTAATGTAAACACTGACTGCTACATAAGCATGTAGTGCATTTTCTTAAATTTTGTGAGAATTTGTAGTTAGATTTCTTTGAAAGTTTTATTGAAAAAGTACTTCGAAAATATTTTTGTCTTTCTTTTGGCCTCTATTTTGCAAAAAACGATTATTTTATACATTCCACTTAATTGAAACTTGCTGCCTGCATTAAATATCTATTTTGAGAAATGAGATGGAATTTAATGAAAACACTGCTCGTCTTTTTGTTGTCTTTCCTATTATGCTTGCATCTCCCCCTTCCTCAGCATAGCATCAGTAGCATTTATCTTATTATCTTGTTTGGGGAAAATATTCTCCTGTGAAGTTAATGCTGGTCATTCTCTTGTGTGGTCTGCACTTTACACAAAGTCAGGTCAGTTTTTATTTTCATCCAGCTTTCTGAACTTGTTAACTCATCTCTCCTTGATTTCCTTTAAATGGCATTGTTCTCTTCACACCTACCCCAAGCAAGTTTGTGAATTCTTAATTGCATTTAACCTGTACCCTCTACTCCACTCTGATCAGACCACACCTGGAGTATTGTGTCCTGCTCTGGGGCCCCCAACGTAATAAAGACACGGACCTGTTGGGACAAGTCGAGAGGATGGCTATGAGGATGAGCAGAGTGCTGGAGTACCTCTCCTATGAAGACAGGCTGAGAGAGTTGGGGTTGTTCAGCCCGGAGAACAGAAGGCTTTGTGGAGACCTTACAGTGGTTTCCCAGTACCTAAACAGGGCCTACAGGAAAGCTGGAGAGGGGCTTCTTATCAGGGAGTGTAGTTACAGGGCAAGGGGTAATGGCTTTAAACAAAAAACAGTAGAATTATGTTACATATAAGGAAGAAATTCTATAAGGGTGCTGAGGATCTGGACCAGGTTGCCCAGAGATGCCCCATCCCTGGGAGTGTCCAAGGCCAGGTTGGATGGGGCTTTGAGTAGCCTAGTCTAGTGGAAGGTGGTGGAACTACATGATGTTCAATGTCTCTTCCAACCCAAACCATTCTGTGATTCTAGTACATAGCAGCTCTTTGAGAAGTAAGCTTTATAAAGCTAAAGATTCTAGAACCGACAGTAAAATGAAAAAAGTTTTGGATTTAAGAAAATAAATAAATCAGTGTAACTCCAGTAAGTGAAATTGAGTTCTTAATTAACAATTCACCAAATCCACATGTAGGCATATAAATGTGACCTTTCAAGAGGATCACCTTCTTTGAAGCATGAGCATCTGTCATAAAGCTGAACTCCCCATGATGGCAAAGGAGAGGATTTAGGCCTGTATTTACCTGTTTTTCTCTGATTATCATTAAAGGCCTGGTTATTGGGCAGAAAAGGGCAGGAGGAGAAAGGGAGAAGGCCATGCTTATTAGGAGTGCTTTTTTTTTTTTTTTTTTTTTAATCCTAATGTTCTCCACTCAGTTGGGAGAACAGTAAGTTGGCCTGACTTGAAAAACCTGAGTCCGGTATCTTTATGATAGCTACCCTTGCTATTCCATACACAGTGAAGAGGCCACTGTCATCAAGTTCTTTCTTATTCTTCAGGCATCTTTGTGAAGGCCAGCTGGAAAACTTGATTTAATGCTGCAGTGATTGGTACCTGCATTTAAGTCTGGTACCACTATTTATCACGTTTGAGTAGCACAAAAGGATGCTTATGGTTTTCCTCTTTCTTTCTTTATTCCTTTGATGCTTATGTAGGCACATTATGTGCATAGTGAATTTTAAGCTGTGCCTGCATGTGAAAGATTTCTGGAATTGAAACAGTTGGGAACAGGAGTACACGTTACTGTTCCTTACAAGTGTTCTTGGTAAAGCTGTCAAGGACAAAGCACAGCTCCTTCTGGTGTCTGGCTTCTGTGGGGAAGATTTAATTTCAAGCATTCAAGAGCATGTTGCTTTAGTGAACAGTTCAGATTTTTACTGATGGCATTATCATTTGGTATGCATAAGTGGGATGTTTTAAGTGGGATCGCTGTTAAGTTTCCTTGCTGGCTCATGACCGGTTGTTGCTAAGAGATGTTCACACGTATTTGCTGTGTGAGGGAGTTCATCTCTGTTATGTAGATTTTGATAGCACGATCCAGAAAATATGAATATGCTAATGATTGAACTGTACAGAATGGGGGGAAAAACATGAAGCTAGAAGCTCTGTTTTATCTATTTATTTATTGTTGGAAATAGATTTTATAATTGTTGTAATGGCAGCCATTTGCTTAAGTATTTATTTGGTCCTCTGAAGCAGAGTTATCCGAACAATGAGAGAGGTGGGAGCAAAGAGAATCATGTGAAGATGGCATCCAGGATGCCTGTCATAGTGAGTTGTCTCTGCTGTGAATTGGGCCATCACAACAAATATGGATAATACTTTTGGCCATTCTGAGAATGGCTGATAAAGACATATTTCTAAATAATAAACATTCAAGTAAATATGACTACTTCACAAATGGTTAACATCCAAGTGTTTTGATAGAAATTGTTGAATATTTGTATTCAACAGCTGTTTGTGTCTGTAGTTGAAATTGTGCAGACCTGCTAATCTGAGGAAATAGCATCTGGTTGCAGTGATTTATCTGTTGAAATTTCTGTAGACTTCCATAGTATTTCCATAATAACCCTCTTGCTATTTAAGCACCATCCCTTCTGTATCTAACCAAAGGCATATAAAAATTTAAGTCTGTCAAAAACCTACAAAACCTTTCAAAAATACTTCTGTTGTCTGGGGGAGAGGTAGGGCTTCTCTTCCCTTGGAGTAAGTATTTATCAGTTCCAAAATCCATCTGAACCACTGCTACTACAGATAGCATTACCTATTGATTTCTAGTATCAGTGGATACAATTGTGTGGTAGTAGTATCTAACCAGGAAAAATGAAAAATTACAGGGAAATAAAAACATAGCTTAAAATGTGATGGCACTTTAATAGTGTTTAAAATGGGAAGTGGATAAAAAAGATGGTGGTGCCTTGCTTTTAATGTTTTTCATGGGATTCTTTTGAAGTACTGTTAAGCCATGATGGTATTTCAAAAAGAGGAATATTCATTTACTTTCTTTTTTTAACTGCAGACCTATGCAGTGAATATTATGCTGCTGGCATGAATTTCAAGGGAATTTCTGCTCCTGTATAAACAGAACATGTTTTTCCATGTTCTCTAAATCAAATATAAGTTGAAATATTTTATTTGAATGGGCATTATCCTTCCTGAAAAAAATGTTTCTTGCGGTAGTAATGATGCTTCTTCATAGTAGTAGCTGTTAATATAATGAATCATAGTCTCACTTCGAATTGCTTAAAAAAAAATAAATATTGGTTTCCAGATAGTTAAGAAGGACTCACAAAACTGTCGTTGTCTAATCCTTTCTTTCCTATTGCTTTTGCCTCATGTCATCAAAATACCTTTTCACTTTTTTCACTTAATAAAAACAGCATTTAAGCATTTCTAATGTGAATGCATTCAGTTCCAGCAGTCTATCAGAGGGTTATATTTTGTCTGTTGGTTTCAGATAGAAATAAAAACTTTTTCATTGAAGAAGCAGTTTTCAGTTTCATGCTTGCAAGAACTTGTCACAAACTGTACAGATATTGTTCTAATTAGGAAATATTACCTTGACTGTGTGTCCTTAATTATTCTCATAATACCAGGTAGATAATGAACAATTTAATACAGGCATAAAAATAACTTTACGTTTCACTGGTTTGACTTTGAAATAATCCTGATGTACTTTGACTCTGGAAATGTTCCTTGGCCTATAGCTATAAGTAAGAAGGGTCACCGAGGTGTTATTCAATAGGCAATAACCGGAGAATTAACATGGAAAAAATTATGATTTACTCAGCTAGGAAAATATTCCAGTGTAACTTAAAAGCTGAGCTATGTTTTAAGAAACAAATAATTAAGCTATTTATATCGAGTTTAACTGTACTAAAATTCCAAACAGTTTCAATTAGTCTTATTTTGTTGTGAAATTCTGTTAGAGTAAAATAGATTTTGGATGCTAAATAGACAGTGGACTCATCAGTCTTGTATCTTGGTATTGTTTACTGATGGGAATTTTCCAGGAACTTTTTGACTTTGTTTAGTCTAACTGTAACAACGATACAGAGAAAAACATTTGAAGTACTATTTATTTTTTTCCTCAAACTCACTGAGACTTAAACAACAGCTTAAGTTTTATTCTTTCAGAGGGCTGTCATCTGCAGCTCAGTTACGCTGGATAATGTACAGCTGCTGTGCTCTTATTCCTAGGCTGGTATAGATCATTTGTGTTTAGTCTTTTAACAATAAGTGTACAAGTCCTTGGGCAGAGTTGGAGTAGGGGAAGTGTGAATTTCAGTCCTACAATTCTGTGCAAATAACCATGATATTCACTTGAGATGGTTATCAGGTAATTGTTCATTGAGAGGGAGTCTCATCTACTTCAGTTAATCATACTGTTTCTAATCTTGTGGAGACTTTTAAAAATGCTTGCAATAGTTCAGGTTTAATATTAATTTTAAGCTCTTTAAGAGCATAAATAGTCTCAAGAGTAGCATTGTTTGCCTAGGTATCTCAGGCTTTTGATTTTATTATTATTTTTTTCTTTTTCCCCTGTGTTAGGTAATTTGTTTTCGTGTCTACAATAACACGTCTATCAGCTCTTTTGTCAGTTACAGACCCCAGAAAATATAGATTTCTTCATATTCACTTCCCAGGAAGTGATGTGGTTTATCTGATGAATCTCTGAGTAGCACAGAGGACTGGGATGCTTAGACTCCACAGTGTTGTCAGTGAAGTAACATAAGTGATAAGTAGCAACAAGGCATTTAAGAGCAATTAAGGGCCCAGCTTCAGAAGTTGTCAATGGCTCTTCAATCTAGATCTCTAGAAGAAAATTCCCAGCATTCATCTTGGTGCATGAAATAATTTCTGAATGATCATTTGTATGGAACAGCAGTGTCCAAATAGATCAGATGATACCATTCTTCTATAGTAACGAAACTATGTTCAGATCTACCAACATAACAGAATGTACTTGTGAAATAAACATACTTAAAGCAGTTTAAAGAAAAAAAGTCCATTTTCTATAAGGAGTAAGAGAGAAACCTCTTCTACAAACCTATACCAATAGTAATCCAATGTTTTAATCTGTATTTTCCCCACAAGGCTAGAAATAAAATGGGGGCTGTGAATGCGGTTGTTATGACATGCAGTGTATGTGATACTAGCTTCTGTCAAGTACATTGCTGAAGCTGGTCTCCTTTAGTGTTTAGAAAACGGTAACTACAAGATACATTCTCTCCTAATTGTAAATTGCCTCTTACAGGCATTAATATTGTTCGGTATTGCCAACATTAACTAGATGATTAATGGTATCTAGGTAGGAGAATAATAAACAGACCAGCACAACTAAGAAAGTTATTGAAGACATTTAATGTGATAATTCAGGGTAGAGCCTTTCCAAAGGTGGGTTCCTTCCCTTCCACTTGAGTTTTGTCTCTGCTTAATATGAAATTTCGAAGCTCAGTATGGTAAAAACTTAAGGTAAAAATCATTTTGTTGTTATAGAAAGGCCTTGTATTGGAAGTTCCATGATCCAGCCTTATTGTTATAGTTACTTGTTATATGGATGCTTTGGTATTTATGCTTTTGGGATTCTTGTGCTTGCGGTCATTCCCTTGCTCTATTTATTTGCCTTTTCTATCTCCCACCCTGCCCACCTTTTTAGCTACAATACTAGTAGTAATTATCCTAAATCAGGCTGGGACTGTAACCACATGTTATGAAGAGTGAATTATCCACTTGATTCCATCACCACCACCAAATCACTAGTATATGCATCTTCCTAAAAGATAATCTTAAGTTTTCATACCTTTGCTCCAAATGTTACAAATGTCCACCTCTAAAAATATATATAATTTAAAATATGCTTACTGTTTTCCTTCACATTTTTTCTTTTTTTTTTTCCCCTCTCCTTCATGTTTTTTTTCTTGTTTTTTTCTTCCCTGCTCCTTCTTTAAACAGATTGAAGGCATTAAAAGCAGCTTATGGCATTAGATCTTTTTAAGCTGTTTTAGGTGCTTTAATGCCTTAAATAATTTTACATTTCTCTTACTTCCCTTGCCCTATAAAATAGAACACTCTCCTGACCTCAAAACCAAGAGCACAGTTTGGAGGGGAGAAGCAAGGGTGCAGGCTAATGCATAGAAATAAGATAAAACTTTTTTTTTTTATGTATTATCCTTTCCCTCAGGAACATGCATATTGCTCTTATATTTAATTGGTCTGTAGTTTATTGGCAACTTCAGATCTCCTGGAAAAATAGAGTACACTTATATTAGCAAGTAAGTGCTCTATTTAATAGATCTTAAGAAAAGGCTTAAAGCATCATAGAGCAGGCTTCTTTGGCAAAATGTTGTTAAAATAAAATAAAAAAAAAAGACTAATGGTAATTAGGTTAAGGAAGCAAACAAGTATATACAGTCTAAAAATGTTTTGTACTCGCTTGATATTGTTTTACATGTAATCTCTCCAGTTTGTAAAGTAAAAAAAAAAATAAAAATAAAATGCCCCAGAACTCGAGGGTGATTTCAGCTTCCAGACTTGGGGAATATTCTTAGACTCTATTGAATTATTGCCAATAGATTCAAACATAAGTTTTCCACTAACGAACAGAACCATATTAGTTGGAAAGGGTGGAGTAAAAGGAGGAAGGGCCTAAGGTGCTACTGAAATGATAGAGAAAGCAGAAATCTGATGTGATTTTTAGAAAATAAGAATAAAGTAAGAGGGCTTTACTGGAGAATGAAATGTAAAATTTCAGTTGTCTAAGCTTTGCTGTATGAACAGACGTTACTGTGGCACTGTGCTTTTGCAAAGAGTGAGCAGTGACTCTTCAGCCAGGGCAGTACAAACATTCAGAGCCCTCTGTGTTAGTAGTTTGGCATGGCAGTTAAGAAATAGCAAGAACTATTTATAGTCTTCTGAGATCTGGAGATAATATCTAGGTCCTGCTGAACTAAAGATACAAATCCTATTAGAGAAAATCATGGTAGCAATTATCTTCGTATTCTTACTCTCTTCCTTCTCATGCAAGAGAGATGCAAGTATGTGCAGGAGGGAGCAAAGCAGAAACAGCTAATTGCTTAGTTCTCTTGCCATATCCTTGTTGCCCTCACAAAATGAAGAAGGTGGAATGTAAGTCATTGTGCATCGTGACTTTTAATACAGTTTTTGATCATGCGGACATCTTTACAAAGAAAGATGCTTCCAAATTGTGTTAATATTTTCATTTGAGGATCTATTACTTATGAATTTCTGTTTTAAAAGCATTATATAAATATAGAATTTATGCTTACAAAGGATTTATTGTCTTTCAATTAAACTGATTACATCTATTTTTAAAAAAAAGCAAGTAAGCAAATATTGTCTTGAATATTAAGACAAGTATTCTAAAGGACATGGTGGCAGACTGGAATGCAATTCAGAAATTCTTGACTTGTACTTGGGAGTTCATTCTCTCTTCCACTTCAAATGAGGAAATGATGTTGAGGCATTTGTTTATATTTAATTTTCAATAAATTTTTTTCTTTTTAACCAAAACCTAAAATGACCTGAACAGTCACTAGGATTTAGATCATGTTCTTCCTTCAGAGGCTGACGTTTGGATTAGAGATTGCAAAACTAAGGTGAATTGCACATAGATATTCCTTCTATTTCTTCCTAGTGATGGTTAAATCAAAAATTCTAAGTGCTGAATAAGTACATTTGTAAACTAGAGGCAAAAATATAATTCTAATTTTGCCTGGAATGCTATCTGACACTTCTTAGCCCTTGGTCTGACTGCTTTGTTATATCTTCGGATACATGTAAGATTGTGAATGTGTTATATTGATGGAATATAGGCTGGCAACTTTAAATTTTCATGCTAATACAGACAAAAATACTTTCCTAGGATATTGAAAAAAATGTATTTTCTAGGATACAGCTGCAAATTGGGAGTGTCCTTGACCTCTGGCTGAGAGGACTTCTAGCTCCAGTTCTATATTTGCTGAATTTTATAACTCTTTCAATAAATAAATGTTTTTCAATAACAGGAATTCCTCACTGTCATGCTTTGATATTAGTCACACCTCTGTATTAACAGGCTCCTGTTTTTCTGTTATCTGGAAGCTGAGGGAATTCTACAGTACAGCAGCCACCCTTCTTCCATAATGTGAGCAGTCTTGCTGTAGCTGAGTAACCCGGCTTTGGATTTTTACTATGAATGAATACAAGACAAGGAGTCAAAGATAACTGCTTGAAAATTTCCTGAAGGAAGATTACTGTATAAAGCCCATAAGAATCAGGGCCAATAAGCGAATGGTGAAATTAGTCAATAAACTGTCAATAAATGGCTCCAATTTCCACTAATTGGTAGCATATTTAGCAGACTGATGGCAACTCTAACTGAAGGCTCAGTAAGCTGCTCTTCTCCTCCTTCCAT
Organism: Anser anser; assembly: GCF_964211835.1. Classification (NCBI taxonomy): domain Eukaryota; kingdom Metazoa; phylum Chordata; class Aves; order Anseriformes; family Anatidae; genus Anser; species Anser anser. Next base: position 6,666,557 of record NC_139727.1, on the reverse strand, counting down.
TTTCCTCAGTGTTGGTAGTGGCAAGTTTTCTGATCCTTTGAGTTTCAGATATATAAAAACTCTGATCTGAAGTCCACATTACGTCACAGTCAAGTTACAGACAGTGATTCACAGAAAACCGGTAGAGTTAGTTTTCTTTGGCTGATCAGAATCACAAGCAGCATGCTTTATTACAGCTTATATGCAAGTGTTTCCAAGTCAGTATTTGAGCATTCATATTCATATTGATAGTAAGTTTCAGAGCTCTCTAATATATCTGGATCCAAGTTAAATTTGGAACTTTGTCTTGTCTGTCTCTTCTCTACTGTGACTTAGTGTGCTGGATGCTTAAGCAAAACAACAGTAATAGCATCTACATGGTATCTTTTTAGCACTAGTGTCACAATGAGTATCAGGCAACTAAGTACTGATGTTATGAAAGCTTGCCTTTTATTTCTAATTGGGAAAAGAACAGAACTGCTGCCATAAATTACTAGATTCCCTGGCTGGTGGTTCACTTTGTCTTCTGTGGTCATTTTTGACCTGAGAATATCTGCTGCAACATTTTCCATTTATGTGTTTTGGCACTTCCAAGGAGTACAGATGGATTTCTCTGGCACCTGTTATACGTTCTGCCTCAGCAACGTCTGAAAGGGCTGATGTAACCTACTTGGAAAAAAAAAATAAAAAAAAAAATGATGGACTGTATTTTTCATCACATCTTAACTACCCTTTCATTGAAGCCCAAATGTGATTAAGGCTGTGGTACCAGCGTAACAGTGCCAGTGCAGGGGAGAGCTGATGTAGCAGAAGAATGAACTCGTGTCCTATTGTGCAAATGTACTCCTTACTATGTAATGGAAGATTGCAAATTTCAGTTAATACCAGGCCCAGATGTTGATTCAGAGAAAGGGATCTTCTGTCTCAAGCTTGCAAGACCGGTTATTCTATTTTAGGCATTTCAGTAAAGAATCCACTATTTCATCTTGAGCGGTCTGGTGTTTTCATATCATTGGATCAAAGAGACGGGGGCTGAGGTATTACTGTCTGACCACACCACTTCAGCACTCAATTTACTTCCTACTTTCAGAAGTGCTGACATGTTACAGATGAATGTAATACTATATTATGGAGGAATTTTTAATTCTTTCAATAGGTAGGACTATAATGATAACTCATGTAATACTGTTTGAAAGATAGTTTCTCAGACACTTTCTCTTTCCACTTTTCCTTCTTCTTTTACCACACTTTTTCCATAGCAGTTACTACATATTTGGCAGTTTTCTTAGGAACTGTTGACTAGAGAGCCTGTGTGGTGGTCCCTCTTGTCATCTTAACTATAGCAGCAAAATCAATCACAGATTTTTGTCTGAAAGAGTCCCTTTAACTTGTTTCAATGTCCACTGGCTCAATTTCAACTAAGGTCCCACTTTCACTGTATTTCCGGTCTATTTAATTGTTTCTTTTTTTTTTTGTGTGTGTGAGAGTGCAGTGATATACAATGGCCATTTATTTTTATGAAAGCTGTCAGTGTAATTTCTGAGGTCATTAGAGGATATTTGGGGTTGATCCCCACAGTAACACTGGGCATAAAAACCATCTTGGAGAATGAGCTTGTTGTCCTTCAGCTGCCTTTTAGTTCAGAGACATCTGTCACATGCAGGACATTAAAAATAACCTAGTGGTTAATAGCTGCCTCAAAATAACAGCCAGCAAAGTATATAGAAAAAAAGGAAATGAGAATTGAGATCATATTTCTGAAAAGGGTCAGTTAATTACTGATTTATTTTAAATTCTGGAATGATTTCTGCTTGGCTGCTTAATTTTGCTGTGTTTTAACCCATATCTGTTTTAGCCAGAGGCAGGATGTCTAAGACTGGATGTACAGGGGATTTTATCTAGCTGTCTGCAGAGAACCATAGCCCTGTAGAGTGTTGATGATGTCCTACAGTGCCATCAAGCATAATATTAATGACATACCAAATTTTAAATGGTGTTTAGAGTATTTTTATAGACTGTTTTTACCTTTATTTTTGTAACTATCACATTTCTGCAAATCATGAAAAGCTTGAGTATTTAGTATTTAGTATAGTTCTACGTAATAAAAATTGTAAAATAAAAATCTGCTTGGAAATCCAGTCCCTAGAGTTTGAATGATGTTTAATTATAGCATGCTTTTCTTTAGAATGTATAGTTGTTTGAAAATATCAATAGGAAGAACAAGATTTGTAACTAATTAAGAAAGGTAATTTACCTGCATCTCAGCAACCTTTCAGGAGAAAACAAAGGTCTCTGTAAAATACAGGTTTTTCTTAAAAGAAATGCCATTAAAAAAAAAAAAAGAAAGAAAAACTAAGTAGTCAAATGTGTGAAAATAACCTTCCATCCAAGACTAGGTTTTACCGAAGTGGTATTCAAATATTTGAGAACAAAATGGAGTGCTAGAAAAGTACATTGATTTGTCTGCCTGTGATGACAAAAAAAATATATATATTACATATATATATATATCCAAGTAAGATGCAAAGGATACTCTCAAATACTTCCTTAATCTTTGAGGGTTTAAAGAATCAGGAAAAAAAATAATCTTATTTGCCCTGAATAGTGAAGGCAAGCATCCCTCTCTTTTCTCTGTGCTGATAACATTCACTGGAGTTCTACTAAAGCTCCACTGGTTGTTTAAAGAAAGAAAGAAAGAAAAAAAAAAACACACCTAAATTACAATGGTGCTTGCTTTTCTAATAGAAAAAAATATAGAGGCATGCAGTCAGGCTTGGTATGTAGGAAAACGTAAGAAATGACTATTTTTATCTGTATATTCATGTTTATATAGGAGGCTAATAGGATTTTAGTAGAACCCCTGCTTGGATCACTAACGTCTTTTGAATGGTTAGCAAAATTTACCTGGAAAAGTCCCTGGTCCATCTGAAAAAAAAAAAAAAAAGGAGATAATGCACTAGCACAGCAAAGTCAGCAAAATAAATTTAAAGGGGGAAAAATAAAACAAACACTACTTTATAGCACTTTATATGGTCTGAATTTTTGGGTATACCTGTGTGGTGCCAGGAGTTGGACTCGATGATCCTTATCGGTCCTTTCCAACTTGGGATATTCTATGATTCTACGATAGAACAATTAACTTCTTTAGCTTCTTATCTAGGCCTCCCTGGAAAAGATAGGGAGATAAGTTGCAGGTTCTGTAGCAATTGAGTTAAAAATCAGTTCATTGCAGCACCTACACAAGCTTCAGTTTCTGGTGCAGCTAACAGCATTGTAGCCATAAATGTTCGTCTGTGTTTTTTCTAAGTGCTTCCTGTGTTTGGGGTAAGAGAAGTTCAATTGTAGTTTGAGACAATACAGCAAGTTGAACCACGATGAGAATTCTGTTGCTTGTTTATTAACTCTGTATCTAATTCTCTCAGGCTGAGAAGGCTCTTATCTTTGCTTTTGTCTTGGTTCTATATAAACTTTAAATATCTTGAATAAATTATGGCACATGAATTTCAGTGAGAAGACCTATTTCTCATCTGTGACTTTTTTTGTTTACATAGACCTAATGTAAATGATGCTGGTACATGTTGGGGGAAGGCACCATGTGTCAGTCACAGAGGAGGAATGTGCTGAAGTGCTAAAAAGGAAAAAGTTGTTCTCTTCCTACACTTCCTTCTTGTAGCTGAAGTACTTATGATCTGGTCACAAACATGTTTAAGCACTTGACTGGAACCTTAGGTTAATTTGGTACTTTTTGATTTAAGTCACGGAACAGTTATATGAATCATGCACGGAGATTAACATTTTTATATGTTTTGCTAAGAGGACTATGAAACTGATGAGGCAAAGGCAGGGGGATAGAAATGTCTCCTGAATGCTTCCTTCTCCTGTAATCAAGAATCAAGAAAGTCTTACAAGCTATGTAGTAGTCACTATTGTGTGCACTGTGAATTCTGGCAATGGATCCTTTTACAATATTGGTTTTGAGGGCCTAAGACTAAATCTCCTGGTGTAGACAACAAAAAGCTGAAGTTTTCATCAGTTTGAGTGACAATGTGATCCTTCTCCTACCTGTAACTTCGATTGTGCTTCTTGTATGACATCCCAGCTACTTGGACTGATTAGAGGAAGATGTAGCTGTTATTAATTGATGGTATCTGTTACTTGGAGAGTACAGAGCAATCCAGCCTACTACACTACACTGTGTTATAATTATATATAACTATATATATATATTATATATAACTATATATAGCTGAATACGTGAATGGCATATGTTCGTTCTTTAATGAATCCTGTGAGAATGATTCATTAAACAGGTAAAGTCACTGTAGACAGGATACATTTCACACCTTTATTTCTAGTGCTTAAAACTGCTAGCCAAAACTAGTTAATAGGATTGTAATTATTCTTGTCTCCCTACAGTTAGTTATAAGATAAACCTTGAGTACTTGAAATAAACTAGGAAATACCTGAGAGGATAGGTGCATTCTCCTTTCCCCTTCGCGAAGCATGATCTTTATAAACTAGGCTTTGATCAAAACTAGGTGTTGTCTATCTTACTTTGCATTACAATCCCTCCTAAAAGAACTATTCTTTGTACTTTGGTTCTCTAATGTCAACCAGGTAGTATGTAGATCTTGGTTGTATTTAATCCTAAAACTAGGCTTATATTCAGGCTGAGATGAAAGGTCCTTCATGGTTTGTTAACTCAGATCTTACTTGCAGGTGGTTTTATCCATTCAGTGTGCCTGGCCTAAGGGATGTGACATGAGGCTGTGGAGAAGAGGCAGCTACTAATGAAGTATTTACTTCATGGCTAGAAAAGTTGGTGTTGCTGGAGACCACCATGGACAAAATCTTCTGATCTGATAGGAGCTACCTAGCATGCTGATCCTTAATGCAGGGCTGTACCATTAAAAATCATCATAAAAGAAAACAGAAATAAACAAAAGACAACATGATCCCAGAGCAAAGTTCCAGCAGTTGTGTGCAAGCTGAAGAGGGAGGAGAAGCCAGTGTCTAAACTGTCCTAATCACTTGTATGCAAACTGGAAGTGTCTTGTTTGCGATAGAACTTGATCATGTTAACAACAGTTCAGGGACTAAGGATACACTTTCTGGGAGAAAAATTTCCCTGGAACAGGAAGCCTAGAAGGTTTGCACATGCATAGTGTCAAGGTTTTGTTGTATTTTTCTCAGTTTTCCACTGGGATACTTGAGGAAGAATATCTGAGTAACATTCTTTGGTTGTGCACCCCTATCAGAAAAAAATTTCTGGACATGCATGCTCAATATATGTATTTTTAGTTAAATATATGTACTACTGAAATTCTAATATTTTCTTACTGCACCCCCGAAGTATTTTCTTGCATAACCCACTTTAGAGACCACTGTGGTGGAGGATTATCAGTATGTCTCTAACTTTTCCTTGTGTAAAGTCCTAAAAGACAAATTTACCACCCTTCTTGTGTGCACGACCAGAGAAACACAGAGCTGCTCTTGAGTTAGTTTGGGGTAAGTTTTTGGATGAATTTTCAAGCTTTTATATTTAACATTACAGAAAACTCAATTTCATTAGAAGTTGATTTTATGCATAGAAATATCTGACAATGAATTGTTATGATCTGCAGGGATACTGAGAAATACCGCAAGAAGCAGAGAGACAAAAGTAGAAGGGAGTGTAATACAAGGATTGTGTTTTTTTTTTTTTTTAAGCCTAATTTATTTGTACTTGTGTATTTAAAATGATTTATATTAAGAATGATTTAAATTGGGTAGGATTGTAGTGTCACTGGATTACACACAGTTCTTTCTCTTAGCATTCCTGGAAATCAATCACTAATTTTTCTTGGCTCTTTACCTATTTAATAGCTTTTTACTATTGACATTGAAAGGTAACAGTTCAGGAAAAGGAGAGGAAAAACTGTTCGTTTAGGAAAAGGAGAGGGCAGACACTTGAGCAGAATATGTTACAGACCAGGAATTTTTAGTATTGTTATACAGGCTAAGTCACTGGGGAAAAAAAAACACAGTTTATGGAACTGCATCTTTCCTTCATTCTACTGGACTAGTGTCCTTGAAACTCTCTAAACCTGATGTTGCAGAGGCTGAATTGAAAATATATATCAGAAACAGACATAGATTGTACATACAGTTCTTTCCCATTAATCTGTTACTTCTTCATGGGTCAAAACACACTAGCACTGCCAGAAACAGGATAGCATAGTATGGCCCAGATTCACACAGCTGTAATTCCACCTAACTCCTTTTGTCTAACGTTTCCTACTGGCTACATGCCTTTGAAAGCTTGGAGCCAACCAATAAAAACCAGCAGGCATGGGGCCCATTGTGGAATTATATGGGATTAAAACTGCATAAATCTGAGCCATTGCTATGCTCTGTGTTTTGTGTTTTTTTTTTCTTTTTTTCTGGGTGCACCAGTGTCAGCTGTATCTAAAATGGATATGTAGACTACAGACCATACAGCCCCACTGAAAATGCTACTAAGTCTTATAGTGTCATTTCAACCTCAATTATAAGGCTAAACTGCTCTGTCAGCTCCTGAGGATGTTTTTTTCTACTTCTCTCCTTGAGAGTGTGGAAAAAGACTTACTGGGATGCTTTCAATGTATGTAGCTAGTGTTAGGCAACAAGTTGGTTAGACGTGCGCCTAGCTATTGAAATATTACATGTAGAAATAAATACTCTGTGTTTAGGAAATTGTAAGTTTATAAAATATTTTCACCTTACTCTATGATTCTGCCTCGGGGTGGGGGGGTTGAATGCAAGATGCTTTATGCTTGGCTATAATGAAGTGTGGGAGTTGGCAGGAGTATCAAAATTGTGGGTGTTGGTTTTATCAGTTTGTTTTTCTCTCATGTGTTCTTTTGGTGGTTGTATTTTTTTTTGATTTGATTTTTTACATTTTTTAATCTTTGGCTTTTTTAGCGTAGTTTTTTATTTTTATTTTGTTGAAATGGCATTGAGGGAAAAAACACCATCATCCTGTATTTTAAATATAAGTACAGTATCTATCTTGATGTTCTTTGTGCTTTTTGGTCTTGTTCTGTGCTTAATCTGGAACATAATTTTTGCAGTATTTCCCCTGTATGTGGGTCATCTTTCTTTGCTGGTCTGAATGAATCCAAGCATCTGCAGCTCTGTCCTCTAGCTGTATGTTGACTGCTATTTAGTGATGTTTCTCAAGAATTCTCATTACTAGAAGCAAATCTCTCAAAGATTAATTATTGTAAAAGGAATCTGTCTTTATCTTTTCTATCTTTTCCGATGTCTTAATATCCCTGATGACCATCACAGAGATTTGCCTGCTTCATAGATATTTCTAGTGACTCCTCAATTACGATGATTACCACAAAGTAGTTATCCATTTTGAGTCCTAAGGAATGGCACCTGTTATCCCTTCATTTTGTGTTCACTTTCTCTTAACCCAAATAAGGTGCATAGATTTAGTTCACCTAGGGCCCAAAGCAGTCAAATCCAACATTCTGGCATTGTCCTGTAGTAATTCTTGTTGCTGTTGTCTTGAACATTCTTTCTTCATTATGCATAACTTAAAACAACAACAACAACAAAAGAACAGATTTCTATTGAATTAAATCCTAGTACCTATGCTTGAATTCACAAATTTGTGCAGAAGAGCTCTAACATTTCTACACTCTTTTAATACGAATTTACCAATGGAAAAAACAATGCATTATATTATACTTGTATCCAAACACGGTGCTTTGTTTCACTTTTATGGCTTTTTCCTCAGATTTTTAAAAACTTATTTTGTCTTTATTTTAGGTAGATCAGCAACTTTATTGTTAACATCAATTTAAAATCTATGTCCGTTTTAAAACCTAGGCAAATCCCTCTCAAACTTTGTTAAACTTCAAAAAGCTGGCTGGCATCAGAAAGTTAGAGTCCAACACTTAAACCTTGAGTAAAGATAGGTTCCACATCTGGATTTGCATGTTATGAGTGAAGTTTGCTGTTAGTGTGTTGACTTCTATAACGTACGTCAATTGTAAGTAGAAGACAAAAATTGACAGTATCAAATACTAGACTTTTCAAATGTGATTCTGCTTTGTGTTTTTGAACTGTTGGGCTGGATTCAAAAATGATGGGCATGCTTTTCTGTTTTGAAAATAGAATGTGCAACTGCATGATTTATTAGAAAACCACAGTCAGTGGGAATTAATTCTGCTATATGAAGCTATTGCCTTTTTGAAAGTTTGTGCACAAATGTTTGAATATGAAATGTTTGCATTGTACAAGGTAGACTGAATCTTTGTGAGAGTCATACTTCATGTCTACTGTTTTGCTAGCAATACTGTGGAAATAGTGGCAATGTGGCTTATTAGTTGTCTATTGTAGTGTTTTTATGTCTATAGAACATAGCCTTTGTTCATACATAAATATTGCTCCAGTATTGCAGGCTTTATCTATTGGAGACTTGCACACTTTATTGCACTGGGAAAACTGGCATATTTGCTGCCTTTAATAGCTTGACTCATAAAATTCTCTGGTTCTCTTTCTTTGGCCTTACTACGGACTAAAACAGTCGATATTTTAGTGAGAAGACTCTGAGGAGCCTACATTTTAAGGACTGTTAACAGCTAAGCCATAGAAATACCATTGTTTCTACCTAGTAATTACCAAAATGAATCCACAAGTGTATGAACTGAAAAGTGGATCCTCTCATTGGCTTAGTAATAAATTGAGACAGAAAGAAAGAATGATTGTATTAGCTTGTCTACTTCATCAAGTAGTCAGCAGCTACTGCGTATTCTACTGTATGTTCTGAGAAGAATTTCTGGAGAAGCAGAGAAAGAGACCACCAACTGGGGTGGGGTGATGTTTGAAGACCTGACTGGACGTTGTCCAAAACAACCTGTTTTGAATTCAGTATAGACCATGTTTTGAGCAGAAGCTTGGACAAAGTGACGTCCAGAGGTCCCTGCCAGCTTGAATTTTTCACTGAAACTGTGATTTTGAGGGAGACGGGATGATAGTTTAAAAGATTTTTGTTGTTGCCTCATTAAGTGCTCACTTTAAAAGAAAATATGTAAATATCTGCTGAATATGTATTTTTTTAAATTAAGTACTCCTTGAGTACTTGGCAAATTAATTAGTTATATGCTGAATGAAGACAAACTGGAAGCTCATCAGAAAAATCAGACAACTCTTCTTCCTCTTCCTGCTGCCAAATAGGGAGTTTATTTTGGAAGTAGCTACAACAACAGGAAGTAGCTACAACAACAAATACTGTTTTTAGGAAAATAATTTTTTCTGAGTTGGGAGCAGAGGTACTTGATATTTTTTTATTCATATATGTTCCATCAATAGGCTTTCATTTTATGTAGCATTAAATAAATCAAAGAGCAGAATAAACATTTCATGCAAAAATGTCTGACCAACACTGTATAAAAGGGTTTTCTTGAATTTCTTGTCTTGTCTTTGATAGGATTGTAGGTAAAAGAATATATATATGTATATATATTTATTTTTTTTGGTATTTGAAATCTATGAGAAAATTGGAAGGATAAACCCTCAAGTTAAACCTGGATATCCTGCAAAGAAAACCTGCCTCCTTGATTCCGCTGTTTTTTTAATAAAAGTACAACATATGCCAAATTAACACTTTGTGCATACTCATGCTTGACCTGAAGTTCTGTGAATATTCTGATACTGAGCATTTTAAAGCAGCTGATATTTCTCTTCTGCTGTGCCTAAATCCTTCAGTCTGCCTGATGGTATGGAAATGGGAAAGGCAAAAGAGAAAAAAGGGAAAAGGCTATTATACTGCAGATCGTTATTATGAAAAATTTAACTATGGCTTATCAAAAATTTAATTCATTCTGATGAATGAACTGTACAAATCTAAAATGAATTCTTTGCTTTGATTAAATAAAATGGAGGGACTTAAGAATTCATTCGAATACTGTAGAATAAATTGCTTTTGGACTGTTATAATAACCTCAGAGCTCTGTCTTCCTGATGTAAGTGTATGGAGGACATGCGTCTTCTTTCTCTCTCTTAGATCAGCTCTGTCTAAACGAGAGCTGTAAGACTGTCAGTGGAGGTCATTATTACTATTTTCATTTTCAGCTTAATATTTAGAAGTCAATATGGAAAATGTTTCAATTATTTTGGAGGGGGAGGGTTGTAATATTAAATATTCTCATTTTAGAGGATTTGCTATTTATTCAATAATTAAAAAAATCAAGGAGCTATGATTCAATTGTTTATTACGTTGCTGAGTGTGTACTTACTATTAGCTGAACAGACCAATGATTTAAATGGAATTGCCTTCATGAAAGTGGTGCACTAATAGCTGTATGAAGTGCAAAGTGAAACCCTCCAAGCCTAACAGCGTCATGGAAAGAAAAAGCTTATATGTACACTTGAAAAGGATAATTGTATTATAGTGAATGTAGGCAGTTAAATATGGATTTTTCAAAATGTCTTTTAAAATAATTTCATTATTGACTTCAATTTAGCAGACATACATTCAGTTAATGTATTTCTTATCATATGTGTTTGTGACTTGTATGGAATGATCTGGTGCTGTCCATTCTTAGTTCTTAGGATCTTCTTAGTAAGTGAACATCCATATTAAAGCTAGCAGTACCACAACTGTCTGTATTCTTTTTTCTCCAGAAAAAGACAGTGAAGTTGGGATAAAATAGTAAACAGTCATTTAACTAAGTCTATGCAGACTTAACCTGCATAGTGAAGAAATTCAAAAAGAAAATTTTAAGCATTGTGGTACATACCGATTGATCCCCAGCACGTTCAGTACCGTAGGATATCCCATTTAGTTGGGCTATTGGCTGAACTCTGTTTTGCTTTCCATGGTAGCAAATGAGCTTCCCACATTGCTACAGGGAAACCTAACATATTGAAGTAATCTCTGGATTATTAATACACCACTGCACTTGGGGGACAAAACTAATTTCATCAGTAAATCATTGCAGATAACCATAATTCTGGGGTAGATGAAAAATACACATCAGTGCTTGGAGACGGATAACAATCAGGGCTTCCAGAGGAAAAGCTCACTCCTGAGAAATAGCAGTGTCTGGGGAATGAAACAGCATCACAAAAATGAATCAAATGGTCCTTAGTGGTCCCAAGGCAAGGGTTTATGATTATGGAGCAGACAAGCATTGGAAATCTAATGAAAAAACCTCTGTGGGGTAGGAAATGCTGGTGACAACAGGTTAATTTAAAAATGCTAGTCAAGTTACTTTTTAAAGTATTCTTAATGTACATTGTATTTCTACATACCACTGTACCCCAGTTGACTTGTGGTTATAATAATTGAAAACTTTTTAGTGATGACTTCTAGGGATTGCAGTAACTACAGTATATAGGTATAATGTGCCAGGTTTGACTGACAAAGCAGCTATTCTTCTGAATGTTACGGGCGAAAAGCTCTTGGTGTGTACCTGCAATAGCTTTGTTAATTGTCGTTTCAAGAGACCTTTCTGTGCAAAACCAAGTGAATTTATCCTTTAGGACTAAATTTTTGAGTGACCTGTATGGCAACAGAGATTTTCTACTAATGCTCTTTAGAAAGAGCAATATCAAACCACTAATTTCATGTGCTGTTGTAAACTACAGTTCTGCAACGTTTTTGCCATTTAAGTACTTGGAAAAATCCTGGATAATTTTCTTAGGATTTTTCCTTTCTCCCTGTAGAGAAGGGACCTCACCTTCTCACCTCCTAAAACTCCATGCTATTTAGATAGTTCAATGTGGAGGTTTCAGCCTTTCTTAATGTGCTCATTCTGGAAATTGTTAATACACATAGAATCAGTGTAGATTTTTCATAGGTGAGAGACCTCAGATGTCTTCAGCAACATTAAAACATAGGAGAAATACAATTCTGACAGCTTAATAGGGTTTAGTATAAAGTGGACAGAAAATATTTTTATTAAAAACAATCAATCAAAACCTATCATTATAAAAGGAGATATTTGTATGAGAGCTTGCAACATAAACACTACAAATAAAATGATTCCCATTTGACAACTACAGTAGTTTCTTGAATGTATCATGGTTTCTAATCTACATGCGTGCAAGTACAGAAGTTATTTGAATTCTGATTTTAGCAGGATAACTCATTATGTTCCTTGCCAGAGACAAATTAATCTAATGTGAAATGAGTTATTTTGCTTGCAAGCATCTCACTTTTTCCCCATACCTAAAGACACAATTTGAGACTTCTCAACTAAATTGAATCCTTAATAGCTTGTCACACTTACTATAAATATATCTCCTTAAAGGCCAGCTAATATAATTATTTTAATTAGGAAATAGTTTTAATATGATTGCACTCCTTTGTTTTATTAATTGCTCATCACTGGCAGAACTGACTCCACTTTTCCATTGTCCTTAATATCACTTCTCTGCTTTTCTTTTCCCCCTTCATAGGGGGAGCACAGATATTGCATGTTTTGAAGCCAAGCGATAGCATTGGATTTTCAGCTGCTGGTTTCTCTCTTACAAGCTTCTTACTCCTTGATCATTCCCCTCCTTGATCTCAATTCTGGTTATAAAATGGACAGGCAAAATAAATTTTTCCCTTTTCCCCAAACCTCTAAGCTATTTCTTTTCAAGTGGACCTGCCTCATGTGCTTTCCTCTTGTAATTGGTCATCCCAGGTGAGCAGCTTTCTTCATCCCCAAGAACAGTCTAAAATAATGGCTTATTTTTATTTCCCTGCGTTCCCACTGTATGACTGCCTTGTGTACTGTTACACCATGTCCAAACAGAATAAATCATCTAAATGGGTGGCATGTGGACTGGGACTTTTGGCACTTCAGAAGTGGAAGCAGCGTAGTGGTTACAGACTTGTCTTACCTTGTACTTTCTCTTGTCCATAGAATAATATGCAGTTCTGAACAAGGATTGTGTCAAAATCTACCTCTTCATGGTAGGTCTTCCTCATGCAGTACAAGGACGCTATCTAAAGATCACAGCATAGGGGATGGGTAGCAACACTGGAAAGGAGGTGCCTTCTGAGGGCCAGGTGGAATTATTAGCTTGGATGCCTTTATGTGTACATGAACTGTCACTATTCCGTTGGGAGACTGGGGTGCAGAATGGATCAAAAGGGAATTCCCTGTGGAAGCTCAAAGATGGTTGATATTGTAGATTAATTTAATCTAAGTTTATTAATAAAGGCAACCTGTAGGAAAGCAGTGAGTATAGATAGCAGCATAAAGTTTCTGTCTGGAAAATTCATACGGGTTTCTGTTTGATTTTTGAGAAGAAAAAGTTTAGTTTCAGTCTCCTGCTCATTTCTTGATGCTTCTCTAGAAGGTTTCTAGAAACAATCCTTGTATTGCTGTAATCTTTTTCCTCATGTGCTGCTTATTTGAATTTATTTTAAATTAAGGTAATTAATGCTAGTAAATTATGTATTCAGGGGATAAAAAAAATGAAGGTGACCCACTTCTTGGAAGGAAGAATCTGAAAATACCCTTAAGGCTTTAAGAGGGAAAAGTTTAATCAGTTTTTATAATGAATGAACGTTTGTGCCTCCTGCAATATTTCCCACAGGGCACTTAAAGTTCAGTGCTTGGAACTCTGCATCCTGTAAGAGGGTGATACAGTTGCTCTGTATTTTATTTAATGCTTATGAAAAAAGAAATTTCAATTTTGATACACAAAGATGTGGAAATCTTTGGTGTCCGTATATAAATATGAACATATGAATGGAAGGATGAAGAACAGAAAGCTGTTGGGTTCTGGTGTGTATTTGGAAGCAGTAGTTGTCGTCAATCCCCTTGTGCTGTGTAATCTTTTTAGAGAAGCACCAGATGAGCTCATTGACCAAACTCTGACTCTGTGATCTGGAGCTTTTCCACTTTGAGTGGAACATTGAGCAATACTACTAAAAGAGGATGAAAGCTTGTTCTTTTTTTCTAATATTAAAAAGCAAACAACCCTACTGCATATAAATATCTTACAGGACAGAAGTAGGAGGTTTACCTGTTCCAGCTGCAGGAAAGTTTGAGTTTTCAGAACATCTTTTTATTGGTTTAATAACTCAGGGTAGAGTCAATAATAAATCACACTATATTCAATATATGCTGAGCTAATTTCTAAATTTCTACTGGTTCCAGAACCAACCCCCCTCCCCTCCCCCCCCCTCCCCCCCCCCCCCCCCCCGAATTACTTAACCTTTGAGACTATTAGGCAAAGGTATGAAACTAGATGGCACTCCAGGACCAGGCAGTTGGCTCTTACTGAGAAGCATTTTCCCTGGAAAATAGTGTTTTTAATAATGAATTATGCATATTACTTATTTCAAACAAGTCTCTTCAGTTTGAGAGAGAATTACGTTTGTTTAATTCCCTGTTTTTTAATATCTCTCGAACAATAATTTATTCTTCCTCATATTATGTCCCATCCCTGGAAGTGTCTAAGGCCAGGCACAATGGGGCTTTGAGCAACCTGGTCTAGTGGGAGGTGTCTCTGCCTTATGGCAGGGAGATTGGAATTAGATGGTCTTTAAGGTTCTTTCCAATCCAAACCATTCTATGATTCTGTGTATCTCTGTTACACAGTTTATGTGGTTATTCTGCATGTAGGATTATTTAATTTACTCTTGTTCAACGCAAAACTTGTAAGAGGATAAAGTCTCAAGGATAGAGTACAGCCTTGGACATGGGAGACCTCAGTTAAAACATATGTCTTGTCATAGGCTGCCTGGTTGGTACTGGGGAAATCTGTGCATCTGTTGCTCATTACCAATTGATTGATACTATGATCTTATTCAAGTTCTGGAAAGTAACAATTACAAAGAGTTATAATATCATACAATAATGGAGGCCATCCTAATAACCCAAATAAACAGAATTTATCAGATGTTTGACTGGGTAATTGATAGCAGAAATACTGCTTCTGATTTGTTCTTGCAAGTAGTGATCTGATAACAGCTCCTTATAATAAATGTATTTGCATATACTGTAGTTAACAAGTCCACACGAATGGCCTGTATGTTGGAGAATTTTTATATCCCTATGTAAAATGTACAATTGAATAAAGTTCCTCACTAATTTGTAGCAATGGGCTTTCCTGTAGAAATCTTTTTAGAATGATTTTGGAAAATTTAAAAGAAGATGTTAACCATCACCAGTAGACCTCCTGAGGTAGCTTTATCTCCTTGGATTATTATTATTTTTTTTTATTTAAATCACTGATAAGCCTTATCTGTTCTTCTGTAAAGTGGTGCTTTATGTTCCCATTCCCTCCTTGACAGGCAGATTAAGACAAGATTGTAAGACTGAGATAGCAGTCTTAGCCAGTTGGTAGGATTGCTGGGGTTGTCAGAAGCCAGAATTGACAAAGGAACTCAACACATGTATATTTGTTCACCAATTTGTTGTGTCCAAATCTGGTCTTAACTAAATTCAGGGGGCGGGGGGGGTGAGGTGTGTGTGGGGGTGTTTGAAGGCAATATAAGCAATTTATATTCCTTATATTTTTTAAGTTGATGCTCTAATCAAGCACCAACATAATGGGTGTTTCCAAAATCTTCAAATGCAGGAATGTTTTTGAAAGCTAGATCCTTGCCAGGAATCTAATATATATTATTTTGTAGTTACTTTAATTTTCTATACTACAGGAGAGGGAGGGGGAAGACGCAGAAAAAAAAAAAAATCTTAGGTTTGGCCTAAGAATCACAAACCACATTCTCCTTCTATTACCAGTAATCCTGTCTTTACTACTGTGTAAGCAGTGGTAATGTTTTTTTTTTTTTTTTTTTTTTTTAATATTTGATGATTTTCATATATCTTTGTAATTTTCTTTTAACATATGGTTTTAACTAGGTGCTAAAATGACCAAATGCCCAAACAGGTCCCTGACCTTTAGGGGAAACCATTTTCTGCATCTCTGCTGTGTGGTTTGAGAAAACAGAGCCACTTGATGGAATATTACTGTAGGAACAGACTGTGTTTCTGACAGTGCTCATCATCACTGCCAGTAGCCAGGGCAGCCTGCCAATGATAGCTCCTGTTCAGGTATTTCCAGGTGTTATCAACACAGAACTGCTCTCAGCGAGTCCTTCTGGGAACAATGCCAATATATTTTTTGACTTCTGTACTCTTTTTCCTTGTCTTCTTTCTTTACAACTTCAGAGAAGGGTCAGAGCAGGAGCAAGTCAGTGGCATTCACACTGTGCAAGATCTCTAAAGTTAAGTGGGGACAAAAATTCAGAGCATTTTCTTGTTCAGGAAGCCTGTGATTTACCACTGAATCAATACTCAAGGAATTGTTTGGTTTTGGTATTAGAGCAACTAAGCTTAATTACACACACACACACACACACACACACACATGTATGTATTAGACCTCCCTTCTGCTTAACAGTACATGGAACTTCCATGTATGCAAAATAACTATTTCGAAACTATAAAACATTGTATTTCAAATCAGTTTCATTTTCTTATTCTGATTCCTGTTCTGGATCAGGATTGAAAACTGAATACCAGCAGACATGTTAATTACACACTTTCGAGATACGTTACTATTGTCTCATGAAATACTGTGCCAAGCAAACAGAAGAGCAATCCACATTCTGTACAAAACAGAAGCAATAATTTAGTCACTTGTACATTTTTAAAATAACAAAAGTGAAGTGAAATAAAGACAAAATTAAATGCTTGATTTTTTTATTCTGATAGTTAAAGGAACTTAATTTTCAAAACAGTTGTACTGAAAAACAAACAAAAACACCAGATAAGAAGTAACTGGCAGAAATTATGGTCTCTAGTTGACGTGCTAAACTCAAGTAATTGTGATTAGTGGTGACGTTAAGAGAACAGGAAGGGTAATAACAATAAAAAGTCTGTGAAAATAAGGCTAATTTTTAGAGAGGGAAAACCTTTCAACATTAACTAACTAAACTTATTTAACATAATTATGTTAAATAACTATTTAGCATTGTGTTTAACATAAACACACATCATTACTGTCTTAGAACTTGGATTCTAATGGGGTCGCTTCATGGACAGCATGGTAAAGATTCAAGAAACACAAAATGATTTATTAGTGTTGTGGTTTAACCCGGCTGGCAGCTAAACACCACACAGCCGTTCGCTCACCCTCCCCCCTCCCTCTCTGGGATGGGGGAGAGAAACGGGAAAGTGAAGCCTGTGAGTTGAGATAAAGACAGTTTATTAAGACAGGAAAATAATAATAACAATAATAATAATAATAGTGATAATGGTAATAGTATTAACAATAATAATGTGTAAGAAAACAAGTGATGCACAATGCAATTGCTCACCACCCGCTGACCGATGCCCAGCCTATTCCCGAGCAGCCGGCCCCCCACCCCGGCCAGCCACCCCTATATATTGTTTAGCATGACGTCAGATGGTATGGAATACCCCTTTGGCCAGTTTGGGTCAGCTGTCCTGGGTCTGTCCCCTCCCAGCTCCTGCTGCACCCCCAGCCTGCTCGCTGGCAGGACAGAGCAAGAAGCCGAAAAGTCCTTGGCCTGGTGTAAACACTGCTCTGCAACAATTAAAACATCAGCATGTTATCAGCGCTCTTCTCATCCTAATCCAAAACATAGCACCCTACCAGCTACTATGAGCTACTTAACTCTGTCCTAACTGGAACCAGGACAATTAGCTACAGACACTTTCAAAAGGTTTCAGAATTATGCTATTATCCTTTCTGAAATTTTTGAATGATGCAGGTATGGTGCTTTTCTAAGCTCTTGATAAACCTTCCTGCCAGCTATATCTCCGGACAATCTACTTTAGTGCAGCAATGGTTAGGGTGGTCTTGGGCAAAAATAATAGATTCTTTTCTTTTTCATATGCTCAATTGCAAAATTCCAGGTGAAATCGGTCTTTAATGCTTTCCCCCTCCCTGGACGTCTTTTTCGTATAAAAACAGTGTTTAATGGGACATGGTCAGTAAGTAAAATCAGATGAACTTGGTGGCTTAAGGTCCCTACTGTAACAGATTCGTGGTGCTTATCTTTCAGCACCTTGATATCTTTGATATGACTGAGTGTTTAGAACAAGACAATTTTCGTATGCTTTTCAGTTCAGTAATGAAATTGATTTCCAAACACTAAGGGTAACTTTGATTCCGTTTATTTTTATGATTGTCCTGTAAGTGAGAATTACTATTTGAGTTTATTTGGAGATGCTGCGCATCGTCAGTCTTTAAGTGCTATTGCTTGAAAATATTTACTGTTGCTAGAGAACACATCAGCCTTTTGCTGGCCACACATTAAGAGAAGATTAATTAAGCATTAAGAGAAGATCTGAATGTATACATAAGTAAAGGGATTGTGCTTTCTCCAGGAAATTGTTTTGTAAATGAGCTATTATGAAGTTAAATTGCATTTCATTTTTTGCATGGAGCTGCCATAAAATAAATCCATTTCTATGCGCAAAGCAACAGTACTGTGTAAATGACAATTATAAATGTAACAGTGGTTATTTACAGCACAATTAATTTCAAATATTGTTCCATTTAGAGAGACTCGGTAGGGAGCTCATCCTGTTCCTCTAGATACTTTATTTTGTCATTCTAGTTTTTCATTACTTCTTCCAAACCCCATAAAATCTCTACTGTTGTATGCTACTTCCGTGCTCAGTGACTTACATTGATTTTGAAAATTACTTTTTATAATTATTTTTTAATTAGGTACAGCTAATCTATAGAAGTAAATGATGCATATAATGCTAACAGAGATAGGACATATGAAAACCTGTTATTAAGCCTACCGTTCCACTGAGAGTTTAAAACCTGTTTTTACCTCTTCTAGTAGTAATAAATCAGCCCTATTATTAATTTGTTTGACTTAGTAAATTATTATCACTTCCATGTGAACTTTACTGTGAGATGAAGAAATCAAACCACTTATTCAAGTGTATGTAATCAATGTGGTGATTCCAGTGTCAAACAAACAAACAAAAAAAACCACAAACCAAATGAAACAAAAACCTTTGTACCATTCTATTTTACAGAACTGATGTATGTTTTTGACTTCTTATGGAAAAGCAAAACACAAAGGTATCAGACAAGGCTTTTATGATTCCAGAGGAAGCCATGGTATAAATGTGGAATTTTATTATGTCCATGGATTTATTCTACTCATCTCCAACTATCCAAAATCAAAGAATGCTTCCCCACATTCTGTATTGATCTACACATGTTGGAAAGGCAAGAAATGCAGGGATAAGCTCATGTGTGCCTTTTGAAGGCACAGAAAAGTTTGGTCCTAATGGCAGTTTGGCCATCTGTTTAGCTGTAGCTGAAAATATATATCTTTTTTTAAACAAACTAAAAACCAGCCATTTATTATTCTGACAATTTCCATCACGTTTGATTGAAAAAAAAAATCCAAATTATTCTAATAATTCTGCAGGGAGCTTGCTGTTTTAAATGAAGTTTAATGAACAAAATACATGGACATGAAGGCAGTGTATTCATCCAGATGTATTACTGGCTAACCCATTAACTTTTAAAAAAAATGTATTGTACTAGATTCATGATTTGTGGGTGAAGCAACTTGTTAAGTAGGCTGTATACCACAAAAATAGTCCATCTGTCTCTAAGATTTACCTACAAATAGAATACAAGTGTTGCTAGTGAACTAAGGAACAGTGGCATACGTATATATATATTAAGTAAATATATATACATATAATATGTGGACTTTCAGTGGTAGGGCAATAGTCCACATTCTCTCTTGTTCCTGAAGGACAGGAACCTATGTTCATGAATTTTTTTGACTTGATGTCTAGGCTGTGGGAAGCAGGGAGGGAGAGAAGAAAACATTGAGATTTTGAGTATTTTTCTTTTGAGTTTTTATTGGAGGATCTGTCTCTAAAAAGTTACATTTTCCTATCTTGCACCCTAATTTCTCTCTGCTGGATGTTTGCTGCTTTGGATTTGATTCTTTAGAGTTTGCCTGCCTGTCATGTCATCAGGTGCCTCTTATTGGATTAGATGGTTTCACTCTTAAACCTTTTCTGAGGAAGAGCTTTTCTGACTGCTATTTCAGAATATTATTTCTAACTATTTGTATATTTACTTGGGATGAAAGCTGTGAGATACCTGCAAAATGGTAGGGGCTTTGATCTTGTCTCCCTTGAAATATTTATATGGAAGAAAATTTGTTTTTAGAGCTTCTGAATCACAGAAGCCAAGATCTCAGTTGGAAGCCAATTAAATCTCTCCTGACTTGCTTTCCTGTTTGCCACTTGCTCTAGTTTATGTGGACAATACAGATACACATGCTGCTTGGTGAATAAGAGCTGTTATTTTATTTATTGTGGAACATATATAATTTATTCTGTAGTTGGAAGTATCAGAGTAAAGTGACCAGAAATTAACTTAGACTATTTGTGATTTCATTGTTCAAGCTGAATACATTCCCACTACCGTTAATAACAATTTATTCCGTGACTTTTGGTATGTGAAATTAACCTTCAATTTTAGGTTAATGACAATGCTTAGAAATTCAGCTGTGAATCTAATTTATCATTTTATAGGCTTACATATAATATTTCTTCAAGATTTTAGTGAGCTCAATTACACAGCTATAGTGCACATTTATTCTGCATAGCTATTGTAGACTTATTTGGCAAGAAGAATAAACTTTTCCATCTCTATTATCCTGCAAAAATGTAGGTAAATTTTTCTGTGTTTTGATTTTTAATGTTCTTTTGAGTTAGTTTTAAAAGACTAACTTCTGCTCGATCACTGAGAAGGATTTTTCATCAGTATCACACTGTTATCACACAGTCAGAAAGTCTGTCATGTTAGCTGGGATTTCTTGTCTTGTTTTTGCCTTCTTATATCTATTTCCATAAGCAGCAATCTTCAGATATTTCAGGCAGATACCTCAATCTTTCTTTGGTGATTAACTAAAGGACCGACAGTATGTATCCTTAATCTTGCTTTGTAAGGAATTCTTTCAACAAACTGGTGGTTTTTGAACATTTTTCTTTGAAGGTCGTTCTCTTCTGCCCCTGTGTAGGAAAAACCCAAGACAGGTGAAACATCTGCAACTTAAAAGAAACTGAAAAGCAGACTCAAATATTAGCCTTTTTCCAAGGTGCCTGATTTTTTTTTTTTCTTTCCAGAATGCTTTGTTATTTCCAGTTCTGGAAAACTAGGCCATTTAAGGCATTAGAGATGAATAACTTGAAAACCTCTAATGGTTAATATTTCAAAAAAATCTTAATGTTGTTCTTTTTGCATTATAGTAGCTCTAATACCTATGAAGTCTATCATCTCTAAAATAATCTAAAGTTTGGTTCCTTTGTCCACAAGATATATCTGCTAACAAGGTTATCTTAGTGATCTAAAGGATGTGAAGTTTTCCATTTCTTTGAAAGTGACAAAGCATTAATGATGCTGACTGTAATACATCTGAGTGTTTCCTCAAGCAGCAGATCTGAGCTGCTTGTGGGTTATGGTCATGATTTATACTGCTTAAGCTTTATTTGACAATGAAATAGCTACACATAGAAGATGAGTTTTCAGTGCTGTTCCAACAGAAACAGATGTGAAACACACCACGTCATGTGGTTTGTAGTGTCTTGTCGGTAGTGGTACCATTTATTTAAAGATGCTATTGCATCTTGCAGGTCTACTAATTGTTCCTTGTGAAATAAAGATTTACATGTTGCATTTTTGAATTGAATGGTCATTTAAATCTGTCTGAAATATGACTGACAATAACGGAAGTTTTCACTATTGCTGTGTTCCGTACAGTAAGTTCTACGTTAGGGGATAAAGTGAAGGGGACATAATAGTTAATTTCATTTCCATGGGATATATATATATTTTTTCCTCTATGATCTTGAATTCTCACTAGTGACTGAAATGAGCTGTTAAAGATGATGCTGTGCTATAACTGTCCAACTGTCCATCATAGAAAAGGTGTTGTGTTGTGGTCTCCCCAACCCCCATCGCTTCAGGATGAAATTGCAATAACTTTAACTGATGGGTTTTAATCATTACAAGTCCTTCTGGCAGAGTGTTCCTACTACAATAACACGTGGGAATTTGTCCCTCTTGCTCTAATGTTAGCTGCAGTTGTGAGCCAAGTACTCTTAGTATCCTTTCTTTTTTTTTTTTTTTTATGAGGACAATGCTAGTAAGTAGAACCTTTATATTTTTATTCTTATTCCTGTTTTGCCTCTGTTCCACCTTGCCTATGTTAGGCCTACGTTAAAACTTCACTATGGCTGGCTAAAGATTCTTAAGACAATCATAGAGTTGAAAAAAAAAAAAAAAACCACAAACAAAAAAAACCACCACCAATAACAACAATCAAACAACAAAACAAAAACCCAGCAACTGCACAGTCCGGATTATTTCTTGTAAGTAATGTTTCCTTGGGTTGAAGCCACAGAAGAATGAAAACTGAATGGAAAGAGAAAAATAGAATTACATGAATGAAATTACATGATCTTACCTAGTTTTCACAGACTGTAAGGACTTGAATGACTGAGGTAAAAATACATATTAAAAAATTGTAGATTTTTTTGAATTTTTTTTACTTTAAAATTATCCAACACTAATCAAATTGTTGAATTTTATTATATATTGGTTTTCCTTTTAGATATACTAGATATATATTAATTGGTTGCTTCATTGAAGATTGTTTTTGTATAGCCAACTTTGAGAATGATATACAGCTATATCTAATGGTCAACATTGTAGCCTTTATATTCCTAATGAAGATCGAAATGATTGTTTCATTGCCTGCCTAGATTGGGATGGGCAGTGTTCCAAAGGAGAGAGAAAGCAAGGGAGGAGATTGCGGGACAGGGAACAAAAAATTCAAGCAATAAATGCAGTTATTTCTTGTTACTGATGTTATGTGACTAATTTTTTAAAATAAAAGACTTTTGAAGACAGAAGGTTTATAGGCCTGTTGGAATTTATTTTGCCCACTTGAATACTAAAGACTCTAGGCTGCTGCTGCATGTGCTTATTCTTTATATCATCTAAAATGTTATGGTCATAACTCCATATTTACACTGCCTTTATCACATACATAACAATGTTCTAGAAGTAGTTCTAATGGTAGAAACCTAGGCCGAATAAACTGAAAACTAGCATACAGCTTTGGTGATTAATTAGGTAGTTTGAAGATATCAAACAGCCTACAGTAACATGGAATTAGAATGTCTAACTGCAAAAAAAATCCGTATTAAGCTTCTAAGCTTGGTTTTATTTGCTTTGTAAGTGCAGGGTTCTCAGTGACACAACCATATCACAGCCACTGTATAGTGACCCAGAATAGCTATGTGACTCCAAAGTAGAAAGAAGATAGCATAGGGTTATATTTGTAAATATGGAGTAGGGATGCATGGTCCCCTGGTGTTAGCCTCTTATTTGCACTGGAAATCACTGAATGCAGCTGAGCTAAGTTAGGTTCAGACATTTTACAGGTGCCTGTTTTCCTGTCCAACCGCTTGATAACTGGTTATGGCCAGAGGGAAAAACAGAGGTTAAAAAAGGTGGTGGTTTGTGCAGTGTTGTTTAGGTATGTGAAATGAATGTCAAAATATTCTACTTGCTTGTGTTTTGGATCATACGGTTAAAAGGAATAATAAAAATAATGAAAATAACACCCAAAATGCTGTGTGTGTCTGCAGGTGTGCTGCCTGAACTTCATCACTACTATTAATATCTGTATTTGCCATACTTTTATGTTTTATAAACCTACAGACATTCTTCTTCCATAGATTTGCAATTATATTCTATGCATTCTACATGCAGGGTGGAAAAATATTATAAATATTCATATCCACTTGTGCTTCCTTATGGAGATACATAGATGCCTTTAACTTTATGTACAGAAATGTGCGTGAAGAGTATGGATTACAAATTAGCACATGTACCAACACTCTGCTTGTATCTCTAGGTATTTCTTGTTACTATCTACACTTAGAACTGTAGTGTACCAGTCTCATAAATGATCTAAGCGACTAGTGATACTGAAATTGATGTAATCATTTTTGGCACAGTTTCTTGAATAACCTATTAATAACCATAGGATGTTTCATGCATTTAAGAAGTGCTCTCCATGAGCATTTCAAAAGCATCTCTTTTGAGAGATGCTGCAATGTCAGCATCCTTTTTAAAATACCATTCAATACCGTACTCTTATTTGTTTGGGTTGCTTATAGAATTCAGAGAGATAAGGTCTCCAGTATGACTTCTTTCCTACTTCTTTCCTCATACTTTATTTATACATATGCTGTATGTAGCTTGCACATGCATATATGTTATCAAATCTGGTCCAATCACTTCATCAGTCTGAACCTTAATCTGACTTCAAAGTGTTCAGAATTTTTTCTAGGTTCACATGAGGCCAGAAATACTGATATTTAGACTGTACTTGAACTATGTAAATATCTTAAATTTTATTTATAGCACAGCTGATCACTACTCTTTAAAGATGGGTTACAATCAGTTCTGATTTCTAATGCACTAAAATCAGTATATGAATTCCAAAGCCTTCTCTGTCTTTCCTCTCCTAGCCTAAGTAACCAAGGTATTTGTTTAGTATTTGGCAGCGTTACCTTCACAGACATTTTTTAT
This sequence comes from Anser anser, assembly GCF_964211835.1. Lineage (NCBI taxonomy): Eukaryota > Metazoa > Chordata > Aves > Anseriformes > Anatidae > Anser > Anser anser. The sequence goes on along the minus strand of NC_139727.1, from coordinate 6,641,966 downwards.
TGCCTCCAAACCTACAGAGGATTCTGAAAATAGGAAATATAAATGATAACAGTAAAACATACCCATACATGGGGCCAAAGGAGTGGTTTGCTGATGTGTCCTTTTCTGTCACTCAGAATTCTTCTCAATTTTGCAGTTTGTATGATGAAATTGTCTGAACTTGGCTTCTGTGAAAGAATGAATTATATTTTTCAAAAGTTTAAGTGTCGGTATTGCAGAGGTGGGATTTAAGTGGTCTCCCCCTTTCCCCGATCTCAGTAAAGGCAGCTGGAATGGTGAATTATTATAGTTTGACATAAAAATAGCTCTCGTTGCTAGGCAGTGAAGATTTGTTCTGTAGGAAACCAGATTTGTGTTGCCCAGGATCTAAAATTGCATGCATGTCATGTTTGCGTGTGTTTATTTTTGTGTAGAAATGCATGACTTTGTATATATTTGTGAATTTAGTAAGCAAGTATGAACTTGGAAGTTTGCTCACACTAGTGCTTTTTTCACATCTTAGATTTCATACTGGAACATAAAGACTTTTACTCATTATGGGTCCTCTCATTCTTGACCTGGCTGGAACACTCCATCTTTCCAAAATTTTGTTTCATTTTCCACCTCCTATTTACTATCTATTATCTGGTTTTGATCCTCTCCTTAATTACCCAAATACCCAAAATAACTCAAAAAAAAAAAAAAAAAGTGGGGTCGGTATTCATTGTCACGCCTCTTCAAAATACGGAGTTGGAACAGTTTTGTGTTCTTTCACAGCTAAAGTATAGCAGATGTTTCCTGGTGTATCAGCAGTGTAAGTTCATGTAATCTTACTGTAGTATCTTAGTGGAAATGGATATGTGTTTGAATTAGACCGGTAGGATTTGTCTCCTTAAATTTACTTTCCATTCTTTTTATTTTCATCCTATTTATGCTTGATTTTATAATCATTTTTTTTTCTGTTTTAATTGTTTGATCCACTCTTGTGTAATTGTCATGAATTTGATAGATAGCAATATTCTTGTTTTTTTTTTTTTTAATTCTTTTAAAGGTAGTACTAGAAATGTTGCTTTCAAAGTAGTGTCCAGGAGTCCAGGAAGCAGCCAGAGCTTTAGTTTTTAGCAACCCACTTAGACTGCCAATGCACAGCTATTCTGTCAACTTAGTCCTTAAAGCTAGATCTAAATTAACGCAAGTAGCAATACTTGCTGTTCCCAAAAGGAATCAGAATCTCAGTTGGAACTGAGGCGTTCAGTTGTGCACATGGAATTGTATGATTTCTTCAGTGTTTGTTTATGCATTTGCAGGGAAATGTGCTGCTCTTATTCTCTTGAAGCTTCTCAGAAGAGTACAGCAGTGTGTTGGTTTGTTTTATGCCTAAAACAAATGAAAAAACGAGGAAAAAAAAAACCAAAACCCACCTCAAACCTAAGTACTCCAGAGATGAATCCAACTTGTAAGAGAATTTCTGTGAACAGCAAAATGAGAATTCTTCCTTGCATACTGAATTATGCTAGAAGCATATATGTTTGGTGTGACAATGGCAGGAATAAGAGCTAAATTAGTGGGGGGATTTAGATTTCATAAAAGAGAAGCATAACAATGGGTGAGGAGTGTGTCAAACATATTGCGAAGGGGTGGAATACATATTTATCAGCCTATTTGAACAGGGTACTAAAGCTTCAGTTTCATCTGCTGCTATAAAGAAGCAGTATCAGAGCGTGAAATTAGCAGTCAAGTAATACATATGCCATAGCCAAAAGCAAAACAATTAGCTGCACGGATCTGCTGAGTTTATCTACTGATTCTATTGCGTTTTCAGCTCCAAATGTGATGGTTTTTCTCTCGGTGAACAGCAAAGGCAGTAAACAAAATTCATTTGCTGAAAAAAGAGAGAAGTATTTTTCTAGCCTGCAGCAGCAGCCCAGCCTTGTCACAGTAGTGGGCAATATGATGCATGTAGCATCTGTAGCAAATGGTAAACATGTGGTGTTTGTGTACTGCAGACTAAACCACATTAATTCCTCTTAAATTCAGTTGGAACTTGGACTCCAACATGGATCTTCATTTGTGTATGTTGTAGAGAAAACCATTCAGAAATTTGGTTCTGTATTTCAGACCAAAGCTTGTGAGCACTGTCTTGTGGTCTACAGTTGTTTGGTGTGAACCACGTTTGAGTCAGGACTGATTTGCTGCCATTTAGATGCAAGAAAAGTATAGTTTATCATAATTTACACTGTGAAAAAATACACTATTCTCATGCACTGTTGGATTTTATAAAGTATCAAAATATCTTTAAAAACTCAGTTTAAGTGCATTTCCCTTTCTATGCCTCCTGTTAAATCAATAGAAAATGGCAGTGATGGGTGAAGAAAATGCTTTCTTTTGATTAAAAAATCATGTTAATGCAGTAATACGTACAAAATTTAAATACATGATGGCCAGTGACATACAAATTGCCTAAGAAATAATTGTGTTGCTCAAGTGTTCTGTATTAAGTAGGGAAATCTTAAGGCTTCTGGAGTTTTTCAGTCACAGTTGTTTTGCCAGACCATAATAAGGCATGCAGCATGTACCGTATCTCAGTTAATAACCATTTATAGTTTAAAGATGTTCCCCATAGCCATGTTTTTGTTCTGTTTGTTTGCTCTTGTGAGCAGTGATGGAGTAGCATCCCACTGTCTGTGAAAGCAGGCACATATGGAGGCCAAGTTGTAAGCTCAGGCCTTCAAATCCTTATGAATGACTTTTTAATTCTGGGATTTTAACCTATACTCAGGGGCAGAAACATATTCCAGTGGAAAAGATCTTTGTTTGATAGGTTATTATCACAGTAATAGACAGCTGTTTCTCAATTACCACATGACATTTTTCACCCTTTCTAAACCAATAGTAATTTGAGTCTTTTTCACATTGTTTTGTCTAAGGAAAATTTAAGAATGGACCTATGTGAAGAATGGCAAGTGAAAAAAACAAGCACATCAGATTCAACGCTCAGGTGTTCCGCATTTGGTGCTAAAGTAATCAAACCTAGGTATACAGTATCTTTTTCTTCCCAGATATAACACCAGTGCAAATGATAAGACAATGAAAAAAACAAATATGTACAGACTAGTTTTTGTTTGTAGTCTTCAAGTTACCAGATTTTCTTTTCTTTCACACTTTTTGTTTCCACTGGTATGTTAGCTAACACATGGAATAGCTTATCAGAGGGAAAAGTAAGTAGAATCACTGCTACTGTTCAACCTATTTTATAGATTCCCAACAGCTTCATTTCTTTTTCCATTAAAGAAAAAGGTTAAATTGTCAATATTTTCTGATTTTTATGATCTCAGGAATGTATTGTTGCCTTCATGGCAAGTGAATATGAAGTATAATTCAGAAGTGCATTTGAAATTACTAAAAAGCATAATGCTAATCTTTGAGAGAATTCCCCATATATTGGAAATTTTCTGTGTCATTTTACAAGAAGAAATTCAGAGAAGTTCTTGTTTATTGTCACAAGAGATGTGATGAAATGTTTCTTCACTTTTTCCATGTTATTAGGAAGGTGATCTTTACTGATGATCTTCACAGACCCTGGGAATTTTATTTTATTTTTTTTTACAACAACGTAATTGTCATTAAGTGGAACACCAGTGCCAGCAGCAGAGGATAAAACAACAACAACAACAAAGTCCTTTTGTTCGTTAACTTTCTAAATATTGAATGAGTATAGTTCGAGTTCAGTGAACCAAACATCAGCTTCTGTAATTCAATCTTATGTAGATGCTTACTATTCTTGAATTAATCTGGCAGCAGAAAAACAAAATAATAGAAAAATAAAGACTAATTGGATATATTAGAAGAAATAAATTTAAAGCTAACAGTTCTAATTGGCATAATAAGAATTTAAGACACCTGTGACGTGCAGTTTTTATAGCTATTCTCCAAGGTCTGCTGATTTCAGAAAGGTGAATGTACTCAGTGGGAGAGCTTCAAAGAGCAGCCTTCTCTCTGTGTTTTATACACATATCTTCCAAAAGTGTTGCTGTGAATTATTAGATTTATTGATACCAAAGAACTGTTTGAAAATTTCTGTAGCCCTTTATTTGTTCCTGTTAGTTTAGTAGCTGTTTGGTACTGTTTGAACACTAGAATAATGCTTCAAAAATCCTCAAGTAGACTTATCGTTGCCATGCTTAAATATTGCTTTCCTTGCATACTAAGGATTGGACACATCACCTTTCTGCTTGCAATCTGGTGGTTAATGTGCTTACCTGGTTACAGTGCTGGTTCAGCTGATTGAATGCTAGATACCAGCAAAGCTGAGGCATTAAACAATATCTTAATATTCAGAAATCATAGCAGATGGCATCAATTATTGGTCCTAATTAACTTCAGTCTAATGCTCACCTCCTACTCTCTAGGCAACCAAAAAAATAATAAATAAATAAATAAACCACAAATTGCTACGGTTCTCAGTAAATTGTTTTCCGTAAAATAATAGAGGGTATCACTTCGGAGACACAGCAATCTCTAGAAAGTGTTGCAGTATGCCTTGTTTAATTTAAATGATTAGCTCTGGCTTTCTAAACTTCCACATGTGAAAACATGTCCATGTTTGGAATGCATTTTTTTATTCTCTTGCTCCTGCAACATCCACCTATGGGACTGAATCTATTTTTCTTAGATTTTAGCTCTTTGGATAGAAAGAAAATAAAAGTGTAGTCCTTGGCATGCCATGCAGGATTCCAGATGGATTTCCATCTCTGTACATAGATAGGAGTTCATAAACGTGAACCGAAATACTAAATAGATTTTTTTACCTGAAAACACTTTCAGAAATACTCATTCCAAAAATAAAAACAAAAAACAAAAACAAACAAAAAAAAACGACTAGCAAGGACAAGTTTTGCTTAGGATTAGAAGTCAAGGTTTAGAGTAAGTGTTAGATGAAGCTACCTTTCTGAGCTGTCCATCGGCTCTTATTGCATTCAAAGACTGAGTTGCTGGTAGCAGATAAAAATTGATCGAAGAATGAAACTGATAATCAGATGTCTAAATGGAAATTTTACTGCAGGAATTCTTATGATAAGAGTATGTCTTACAAAAACTCTACCACAACTTGGTTATCAGCTGGCTTTGATTGCGATGACATTTTCTCTTTAAAGAAGGGAATGAATGAGGACACGGGCTAAATCCATGGTCCTGAGAAGAACTGTTTTCTATCCCAATGGAAACTAATTAGAATACAAAACTGTCAAAGGACTTAGACTATAAGGAATACATTTTACCTATACACGAAGTAGCATAAGGTTATTTCAAAGAGATAATCTCAAGGATTTGCAACAGATTTCTGAAAAATAGTTTAAGTCAGCGTATGGTTTATTGAGCAAGGCAAAGGATTCTGCTTACACTCATCACGTGAAAGAGGAAGGTTATTCCACTCATTAATGCTTTAGCTTAAAACATGTAGCCTGGATTCATCTCTGTTATTACAGGATTTCTACATGCTTTTTAATTTCTCTGTACCTGCATTTTTTAGTTGGAAAAATCCAAAATAATCCCCCCCAAATTCTGTTTCACTGTTAATGAACACAACTTGTCAGACCTCAGAGTCTCCATCGTTTCCCTCAGCCCTTTAGCTTTCTGTTCTTCAAACGTCTGTTTGTGGTAGGTGAGACTTAAGCTATCAAATTATGTCTGTAAATTGCTGCATGCAAAAAACAGTTCCAATTCTACAGAACTAATAATGTTTTGAGAGAAGCAACTGGCTGAAAATAAATGATTTTTGTTGTTCAGTTGATACTAATATTAATATAGGTAGTCCTTACAGGATTAGTGTGGTGATTTCTGTTGGAAGGCAGAATAATATCATGTGTAGATGTTTGTGTTTATCCTTTGGCAGACAGTGTTCAAATTTGACTGAGTGAACCCTCATTAGCTTCAAGGTGTTGTGGTTAGGCATAAGAATGTGTGCACTTGGAATAGTTTGGAAAATACACAATAACAAGAGAACTATACTTTTAGAAGTCTATTTTTTATACAGTACTGTATTTTTGCTTTGGCTTTGTTCAACATGAACCAGGGAATTGACAGTTTTATTTCTGTTGGTGGTATGTTCATTGATGTCTTCTGCTTTACAGTGTTATGTTATACTTAAGAATTTGTGTGCATGTGCACGTCAGTAAGTTATTTGTACTACATTTTTATTCCTACAGAAGTGTAAGTTTGAATATATATGTATATATATATTTGGTTATTTACATAGAAAAGAATTTCAGGCTCCAAAGTACTTCTTTTTTGTGTGTGTGTTAAATTTTGGTTAAAATGTCCTTTATAGGGAAAAATCTAAACTGTATTTCTTCTGTGGAGGTATGTGACCTGTGCCGAATTAGAACACTTTCACTCGGTCATTTATATGATGAGCTGCCAGTTCTTGTCAGAGCTTCAATATAATTTTCCCTATACAAAAAACTAACATTTAGTTGAAATGGCAGTATGTCTTCAAGCTTATTTTGTTGCTACATGTGCTTCACCCTCTGTCTTCTATTTGTAGAATGAACATAGAAAATTAGGCAGCTTAGAACAGAACAGAATGAACTGTCCTAAGAGGTCAGAGAAATTAGTCTGCACATTGGTTAATACATATATTCTCTGGATCCCGAGCCTACTGTTCTCATTCTAGGTAATAAAATTACAGAATCTTGTTTTTCCTCATCCTTCTTGCACAAAAGATCAGATGATATTAAGTAGATTTTAGTCTGCAACTTTTGCTTCTTGGCAACTGCTTACCTTGGACATAAAATCCTTTTTTCAAAATTGATGATACTAAAAACTTCTCGTTTTATTTTAGTAGTAGATGGTAACCAGTAGCACTCAGGTGAATGGTACTGTAACAGTATGTGATGTTATCAGTTACGTAGCACTGTCAGTGTTGATGTAGGAAGACTGGTATTTGATGATTCCAATGTATTATGGCATCAGTGTGTATTGCTACTATATTATCAGTGTTAAAATAGCTGCAAGCAATTTCTGTATATCCACCTATCACCTAATAGAGAATTGGGCACTAAGGTCTTGAACATGCTAAATAATTTTGGAATTAATAAGAGATGTAATGACATGCTTTGATATTTGTTACTAGATGAAGGCCGCACACCTGTGCATTCAAAATAGGATCTGATATGAACATTGCTATGTAATATACTTAGATTTGAAGCTGTGAAGGTTCAAGAAAACAAGTAAGTATAGAAGCAATGTTAAATACTAGATGTAAGGCAAATTAGTCTGATATTAAAAATGTCACAAAGTATTATGTTGTATGGAATATCATAATATGACAACAATAATTGTCATAGTTGAAAACAAACCAACCCCAAAACAAACTAACCAATCTAGTTAGTCATGTAACTTTTTTTCCATTTGTCCTTCCATCAAAAAAAAAAAAAAAAAAAAACAATTTGAAAAACTTATTGGAGCATTTTTGTGCATGTTTACTGGATATAGATGTTTTTGGTGTTTTTTTGTTGTTTATGTATTGCTATGTATGTACTGCTATTCTATGTTATCAATCTTATAAGACTATTCAGTAACTACATAAAAAAAATGTTTCTGATGACAAAGGGACGTTTTCCTGACTAGTGAACTTTACTCCTCTTACCTGAGATATTGATTTGTCTGACAGCATGGCAATGTATTTAGACTTGTGTACACATGTATACCTAATATCAGAAGTTTTACAATTATCCAAGCTCAAAGACACTTGATTTATTTTTTTCTCATTGTTATAAGTAAATTTTGATACTGGCTCTAAGCAACTCTTTCTCTTTGTATTTTTACTAGTGATAGTTGGTTTATTTGCTCTGCTTGTAACTAATTGAATGAAACACCAGTCTAAAATCATTACCAGTTTTGACTCATCTCAACTGAAGTAATTTGTTCATCACTTCTTTAAACATGAAACAGTTGTATTTTCATGGTAAAAACCTCAGTAAACCTATCATACCTATCTCATCAATGTCAAAAAAAAAAAAAAGATAAACTATTTTTCCTATTTGCATACCTGCTAACATCAGTAGAAACTCCTTGTGGAAGCAATAAAACTGCTAATAATAGGTCATTACTAATTAAAGCCTTATAGGGAGGTTTTGGATTTTTTTTGATTTTAAATTTAAAAATTAATGTATGTGGTAAAAACAGATTTCAGTCTTTCTACAGGTATTGCATGTAAAGTTGTGCTTACAAAATGGATTATTTAACACTAATATTGCAAGGGAAAAATATCTAAGGTGTTGAAGTTTTACCAACAATACGGTTGGTCTGAAAAATTTCAAATAACGTGTAGTTTAGGACTAGTAGTTTAGGCTGAGGGGAGACCTTATCGCGGTCTACGGCTTCCTTGCAAGGGGCAGTGGAAGGGCAGGTGCTAACCTCCTATTCTCCTTAATCACCAGTGATAGGACCCATGGGAATGGTGTCAAGCTGAGGCAGGGGAGGTTTAGGCTAGACATTAGGAAGAGGTTTTTCACTGAGAGGGTGGTCGCACACTGGAACAGGATCCCTAGGGAAGTAGTCACTGCACCGAGCCTGTCTGAATTTAAGAAGCGTTGTGACTGTGTACTTAGTCACATGGTCTAAAATTTTGGGTAGACCTGTGCGGTGCCAGGAGTTGGACTCAATGATCCTTATGGGTCCCTTCCAACTCGGGATATTCTATGATTCTATAACTACTGTATGTTTGCTCTTTCAAAAACAAGATGACACACTCATGCACAAAGGCCTAATTCAAAGAAGTTGCTCTGAGCTGTACATCGTTAGGGTCAAGTAAGTTTGTTTTAAAACTAAGAAATACAACATTGAAATTTGTAATTTAAGCCTGACTTTCAGTCAAATTGATCATTTTGCTAATAGTCAAAACAGCCTTAACAGCCAATTCAAAATTTTATGAAACAGCTAAAAATTTTTTGCACTCATTTCTCAGCTGAAGCACTGAGTTAGTTGCATGACTTCACTTTTGTCTGCATATTCACCCTTGCTTTACTTCACCCATCATACATCAAGGTAGCCTAAGGAGAGAAATAATGGAATAAATGAAAAAAAATTCTCTGCTTATATTTTGCTGCCTAGGTTCATCTTCAACCATGCTAACAGGGAAGATGAAGAAAGGTAAAATATTCAGGGTGTGGTACTGTCTATTCTGAGAATAAATCAAGGACTTTATTCCACAAGGATGTTAATTCAACATTTCTTTTAAGTACTAAGAAGGAAGCTAAAAGAAATTGGAAATTGTTGTAAACAATAACTACCTTAGCTCTCAGTGTTCCTTGGGACACTAATAGTGAAAATTACTTTTGGGCCCTTATGTTCAGGTGCACAGAGAACGTTTTGTATCATCCTTCTGCACAGCAAGCTTAGACTGCAAGTAATCTATTAAGCAGCTTCAGCAAATATTAAGATCTCTCCTGCGGTGCTGCTTTCCTTCACATTTCTAGAGTTTGTATTAGTTCAAACAGGTTAATGCATATGGAAGAATTGTTCATCTGAGCACAATGCCTTTAATATATTATTGAAGCTTGACACATGACACATTCATCTCAGCATCTTCTATTAGAACTCGAAGTTGGCATATAAGAAGACAAAAATCAACTGCTTATAATGATTCAAAAAAACTACCATTTTGCAAGTGAAAGGCAAGTTAAACATGCTACCATGGTCAAATTCAAGTGCAGAAATTTTTATTTTACCTAATAAAAATCTGCTCAGCAATAATGGGAATTCTCTATTGCTCAAGACAATTCCCCCTTCCCCTATAGCTATTTTGTCTTAGAAATACAAAAGTAGTGGTGTCTTCTGTTGCAGGCTTCAACTCACTGTGCCTATTCTTTTGAGACGTGGTCTTTCTCTACCAGATTTCACAAATGTATTGCACATCTGAATGTATTTAACAGAGAAGCATCTATTGCTCTGGGGAGAACGGAATTCTGTACACTGTAACTATGGTATAAATTGGAGATATTTTCCGATTTGAAATAGTGCAACCTTTCAAAAATATTTTAACACACATACTGTTCCCCTTCTCTTATCCCCAACACGATTATTTTAAGCTTCAGTACTAAACATGACATCAGTAATTTTCACTTTTATCAATGTGCTGTATTTGCTGCTGGGTGTAAGTTAATATATGCAGTAATATTTGATGATTATCTTCCCTGGATTTCCCAGCACTAGTTCTTCTATTCTCTTCCTCCTCCTCCCCCTTACTCAAGCTATAGCACCTTCTATTTATTATAGTCAAAGTATGAGAAGGTTTTATTTCATAGCATGCATTCTGGGTAAAGATGAACTGACAAAAGAATATCAACGTCATTATGTGTCAAAGAAAAGCAGAGTTAAGGTTGAGGTTTATTTTTTTTTTTAAACTTGGGTAAATCTTTTCCTTTCTCATCTGCGGTTCCCGAAATTCCCCTTATGTCTTGACAATTGTACTACGACTTCTCTTCCGCTCTCCAGCATTCGTAGAATCATAGAATATCCCGAGTTGGAAGGGACCCATAAGGATCATCGAGTCTAACTCCTGGCACCGCACAGGTCTACCCAAAATTTTAGACCATGTGACTAAGTGCACAGTCACAATGCTTCTTAAATTCTGAACTTAAACTACTGTGTCATAGAGGCTACATGCTCTAAATAATTTGAATTTCGTAGAACAATGTTTCCAGTTTCACAATATATGCATACATTCAAATAGCTGTTTTTGACTTTTTGAAGTTTTGTTTCATTACTTAAAAGTGGACTTAATGTTGGACTGCTATTAGTATTGTCATCGTTGTAAAAGTCTTTTTTTATTAACATTTTAAATCTTTTTAGCAAAATCTCTAATGTTTCAGGGGAAAAAAAAAACAAACGACACACTTATGTTCCCTCAAAGTGTTAACTTGAGTCATTTTTGTTTGCACTGATAGCAGTCTATCAGACCTTTAACTGAGAAAAGGCCAAGCTGGCAAGATATATTTAATGAAAATCGGTGGTGAGACCCACTCTTACATATTTTTTTTAGTAAAAATATTGTTTGAAATAATTTCAGTACACAAGTTCTGTGTTGTGTGTAATGTGTACATGTCTCAAACTTCAGTAATCCTTTTTCTGTCTTCTGGAACTGATATCTCTCTGGATCATGTATAAAAAGCCAAAGAGATCTCACTTCCATTCATCTTGCACAAGTAACATAGGCTAGTGGTTGTTGCACAGCCATGGTTGACATAAGTATAGGATTTTTTGTACATATTTTTTGTAATTAGTAGGTAAATTCCTGTTCCCAGACTGAATCAATAGAACCAAGTGAGCTACTGACTGATTTGTGGCTATAAAACTGTGGGTACTTAATAATATGAATTATTTCAGCTCTGAAAGGCACCAGAGAAATAATATGGCAATTCCTTTGTAAAAATATTAAAAATGAACAATGCCAGCTTTCTATATGGTTGGATGACAGTTGCTTTTATTCAGTGAAAGGGGCTAAGTAGTCAGCAGAGTACATAATTCATCTGAGTTACTTTTCACAGCATGGTGGAAGAGGTCATAACTAACTGCGTGTAATGGTTTGTGGACAAAGCAGCAAGTAAATCAGCATGTTAGTGATTTTTCCCATGGCAGAGTTGGGGTGTATATTTTACCCTTGATATATCTGTAAATCTAGCGAACATCTTGGGATGAATCACGTGAGATTGTACAATATCTTTCTGCTATTGAAGACTGACTACAGTTTTACTCATTTTGTATGTAACCCATTAAAAAATCCTTCTCAGGTTATACTATATGTAGTGCTGTTAAGCATGATGGAGTATGGTTCTGGAATATAATAAAATGTGTGGTAATAAAGATAACGAATGTTGGATCAAATACAGCATAGGTAAGGAAAAGATAATTTGTAAAGCCACATGGAAGTCTTATGGAGTCATTTACAAAGCCATATGTTTTGTTCTGTCCTGGAGGAAATGTATATTTATACTTGCTGGCCCAGGTTCTAAGTTCTTATAAATCAACATACTTTTACTGTCTAGGTCACTGGCTTGTCCACCCACCCACCACCTCTCCTTTTTTTTCCCTTACCACCACCACAACAACAAAAATCACACCATTTTTTTGTATTAATAAGTGGATTTCTACTCTGCGTACCCAAATAATGGGGATTTTGTTGGAAGTCATCTGATGGCAATGCTCTCTTATCACATTTTAAAGAAAGTAGGTATTTTAACAAGCTACATTTTGATTACAAAGAGAAATAGGACCAAAACGAAGTACGGACATTGTGCTCTAGAGATAGGTATGCATGTTTTCATGGAAACGAAAGCATAAATTTCTTCAGGAACCCGTATTTAGTTCTTCAGGGACCTGCAAGGATTTCAGAAGACTCAGTAAAAGATTCAGAGTTACCAGAAGTATCATTGTATGTCTGTATATATTTGGACAGAAATAGTGATAACCTGAGCAAACCATTTTTCCCAGATATTTTTGTCTCATCATGGAGATTGTGTGTACATATGCCAACAATTGGAGCATGTCTCAAACAGCTTTAGGGTCTCTCAAGGAACTTGGTTCTAGAATCCAGTAGGAGTATATGCTAGAATCTCTCTTCATCCTAGTGACTATACTGATATTCGGGGTGGAGGATGAAGCGTGGGAAGGGGGCAGTTCTTTGATGTAAATGCTCTTAGCAAGCCTTGTTCAGTAGGAATTCCTTCACAAAATCAGTCTCTTTGTGTTTCTTTAGTAATCAGTGTGTAGTTACCAAATACAGGATGGTATTTTACGAACTTTGGGCCTAACAGAAGTCCCGAGGCAAGTTTTATAGAATAGAAGTGTTTTAATGTTGTTGATGCCTATAATACGAAGGGCAACAGCATCAACTAGGTTATCTTTGGTCAGTATTGTGTGCTGTATTGGTAGTTAGCAGCAAAAGTGATCACACTCCAGTGGATGAGGGTGTCATTAAAAATAGTTCATGTATCGGTATTTCCAAAATTACCTGTGTTTTAAAATACCTGGACAGCGTGTGAGCATGATCAGAGTTAATTTGGGAGGAAAAAACAACAACAAAAAACCAACCCACAAATACAACCACAAGCTTCACTGAAGGGATGAGGGAGGGAACAATTATGGTTTTGTGACCTGGGAGTTGCATGCAAGTTGTATGTAATTCTAACCTAACTGTTTCTGTTAAGGATTCCATTTATTTTATACTTTTCTACTGTTTTGCTCCTGCTATTGAGTCTGGCTTCCAGCAGGGCTGGCGTTCTCGTAATTGACATGCCTGTGTTGATGAAAAATTTCCCCCACTTGGATTCCAGCAGAACTTGCTGATTACAGTGAGTGCAGAGCACAGCAGAAAATGATACATTTTTAAAATTTTTTTTTTCTTTTTTTTTTTTTTTTCTGGTGACTGATGATCATTTTACTAAATATCACTGTTGGTAATTCTCCGAGTCATGAAATCATTCTTCTGAGCCTAGTGTCTGGAGCACAGCAAGCCAGCGATGCCACCACCACTGGGATGCTGGGTGTTCAAGATGCATCTCTGAGATGTCAGGAAGCTGACTCAAAGCTGTGTTCTTGTAACCTAGAACTAATAGGTAAAAGCTCCATAAACTCTTATCAAGAAATTGGCCCCTTCTCTTCATATGAGTTAAATGTTGGTATGGCATGTACACTAATTTGGTAGCCAGAAATGAGGTTTGTGCTCACATGTCTGGTACTCCTCTTCCCACAAGGCGAGGTGAGTCATGTAATCTAGTTAGAAGTCTCATGTGTGATGCGAAGCTTGCCCTAATTGTAACATAAATTGCAGGGATTTATTAATTCTATTTCTCTCCTTTCTTCTTGCCATATTTAAGCTTGTCTTACAGATTTTGTTAATTACCACTGAAAATGAAGGTTAAGCTGAACTGAGTAGAGTAGTTGGAAGGTACCAGATGAAAACTTTGTATGGCTTTGTTTTTGCTTTAAAAAGTAGACATGCTTCAGTTTGTTTTTAGAATAGCATTGTTTATCTGCCAGTAACTCATTTGCATAGAAATCTTCATGGCCTGAAAAAATGTCCCAGTAAAATGCCACTATATTTTACAGTGAAAGATACTTTCTTCAACTTGTCCCTTAGTTCCGTTAAGAAAATCGTTAGTATTTTTTTCTGTTTAATTTAAAATAGTTGCTATATTAAATGTACATAAAATTTATTGTGTTACATTTTTTCTGGAATTGTCATTATTTCAAAACATTTGAAAAAATGGTCAGTATTGGAATTTATTTTTTCAGAAAACTTAGGAGAACTTGACTGCATGAAGTAAACTGACGACACACCACAGTACAGACATGAGAGAATGCCCTTATATTTCAGGTTTCCTTCTATGACAGAATTTGAATTCTTGCCTCCATAAACTAGAGGATATCTTGCCTCTAGGATCTGAAAATGAGGTCTATGTTTAGATTTGAATTCTAAATCTACTAAGCAAAACAATTGTTTGAAGGGTTAATAATGAAGTATTCTCCAAATAAATTCCATACTGATAAATCTAAATTTGAGCCTATACAACTTTCAGAAACTCATTTTTTCCTAACTTCTGTAAACTATGTATCAGCAAACTGATTGTGGCTGCATATTTGTTTCCGGAATTCCTGTATGCTTACTTTTACAATTAAACAGTGAAAACAACGCAACTTTCATTCACCCCCTGGTGTCCTGTTACTGTATCTGGTAGCTTTTATTATTCCAGTGTCCCAGTTGCGCTAGCCTTGCCAAGCATGCTACTGAGTTTAGACCCTTAATAATGTTTTATTATTATTATTACAATTATATTTTTTTCTTCTAGCAAAAAGAAACTTTCCAGCAAGTTGAAAGGCTGTGTAACCCCTTTGCTAATTTGGCTTGTATCCTTCCATGCAAGTCTTATTTAGTTAAACAGTGACCTCAGTGCCCATTGGACCATGATATTTCTGTTGTCAGTCTTGCTTTTGGTTTTTGGCTCCTTCCTTGGGTTGGTTTTGGCTCCTATAAGTCATGAAGAATAAACAAAGCATCTGCTGTCACCCCAGGAGGCTGGCGGAGTTTCATCCAGAAGGATGTGTGCTGCGGTTGATCATCTTTTCAGTACTTCGTGCCACCACAATTGATGGGAATAGCAGAAGATCATCATGAAGAGAATGGCTATGAGCCAAAGTTGCAGCCATCAAATACAAATGTTATATACTGACTTAAACAAAAACAACAACAACAAAAAACCACAGACTAAACTAAAATAAACACCCCTCTCCCCCCCAAATCAAGCAAATAGCAAATACGAAATTAAGAAGATACATCCTTATCTCCTGAATTAACTGTCTTAAATCATAAATCTTATCTTTTACTATTTTACTTTGTCACAAGTTGCCTTCCACTGAACTAACTGGAAGGCTAAGAGGTTTTTTTCTCCATCTAATGATGTGTTAGGATAAACATTCTAACGTGTTCAGAGGTCGTGGGTGTATAAAGAGGGAAGAATAAGAGAGGTTTAAGAAAAGTTAGGTTTAGAAAAAGGCAGGTTTAGAATGGAGGTGGGGAGGTTAATCAGAATAACAACCACCTTTATCTCTGTTTTGGATAGAATCATATCATTTTATACTTAATAGTATCCCGTCGTGCTTCACAAGAGTTGTTTACATAGATCTCTCTTTTTCGGGGTTGTGATTCCTGTAGAAATGGTAGTATTCAGAGAGATGACTAGTATCAAAATGCAGGCTTCATTTTTTTTTTCTTTTAGGATTAATAATAAGAGAAGCTTTTAAAAAAGTATTTAAAAAAAAAGTTATGGGTAGTATTTGCATTCTTGGGAAGCTATGGGGTACTTATGCAGCACTAAAAATGGAGCAAGAGTAAAGATTCAAGCTGATGACTACTTCTGTAAAACACAGCTTGTGAATAGTATAAACTGGAAGAGTCTGCTTTGATGAGCTATTTGCTTAAAAAGCATCAGTTGTTCTTTATGCTACTGCAAATTCTTTCACCAGAATAATTTATATAAAAGTAAAAAGGAAAACTCAAATTCTAGGCCATGTAATAATATCACCAGATTATCTCAAAACTGCATGTTATAAACAAAGACCATAGCTGATTTTTGCCTCTCTTCAAGAATGAAGTTCCTGTGGTAGAATTAACCATTGTCAACTTCCTCTCCCACCCTGATGGCTGAGCAAATTAAAACTGTGCTCCATGATGATTAAACAACTGCTATCCTTTAATTTCTTTCCGTCTATTATTTAATCTCAGAAGAATAGCTGAAAATTTAAATTGACCTATCCTCTCACTTCTGTTTGTTATCTTTTCTGGTCAGTGGGCAACAGCTGCTAGCTGTGTCACACATAATTTACAGACAGATTGAATATTCAGAGGTAATGTGTTCTTATGGCACATGCAATATTTGCTGGTTTGGTAAATGCCAAAAGCTGCAAAATAATGAGTCAGAACAATACCTGCCTTTTAAGCACCTCATCTGTCCTTTGCGGCTGGGTCAGGGGCTGCTTCTCTGCTTCTCTGGGGCTATAATTCACGTCTCTGAGCAGATTCAAAGAGCTGCTGTTCTCATTCAGAAAATAACCTGTCAGATTGGGAGCTTCATCTCTGAGGTTTGGTACAAGCAGATTTGAACCTGCTTGAGAAAGAAGACTTAAATATAATTTGTCCTGTTAAGAGAGCTAAAAATTGACAGTAGATATCTTTATTTTCCAGTAGCCTTTTGCTTGCTTACAAAGGCTACGTTTAATGTCACAGTCATGCATCAACCTCCAGTACTGCATTATTGGTATGCTCACAAGAGAAGGACCAGATCTCTGCATCAGTTATATTCTAATTATTCCTGTTATTTAAAAGATACAAAAGAGTTGCAAATCATAGGATGGGACCTACTCTAATGGTCTGTTAGCATTGGTTGAAACATTATAAACAGAGACTAAAATGCTTGGTCTTTACAAAATAACTTCAAAATAAACCAATTAAAGTGATGATAACTAGGATATATAAAGTATTCAAAGACTGGAATTTCATTTCAAATCAGCAAAGATCTTCAGCCAGCCTCACATTACTGGACAAATACCTTGTTAAATTAAAATGTTTTAGGATCTTGACTTCCGCGTTGATTTTAATCTGTTACTTTACACTTAATTACTTTGAAGCCCCAAATAAGTGTAATTTAGCTTGAAATACAATACAGCCTGAGCTCTCTGTGAAAGTCCATTATTGTTTTCTTGTTTCTGACATCTGATGTTTTTGATACAGCTCATAATCTTGCTTTTATTTTTCTACAAGCCCCAGCTCTTGGAGTCACTGGTTTTGCCATGTTACTCCTGCTCATAACGGTTGTAGACATAAAAAACTGGAAAGACAGTCCCAAAAGCTTCAGATACTAGAAAGAACCATATGGAAATACCCCAACCATCAATTGTCTTATGGTTTGAGTTGAACCAATTCTGCAGTGCATGTCCAAAGGGTGAAAACATTACCTTACGTGAAACCTGAATGTGTAACAACAGACCAATAATAAGTCAATTAATTTTGACTGACACTTGTACTGTGCAGTTATTTTTGGTATAAAAATGTCAGATGCAACAAGTGATGCGACACATACTGGTCGCAGCTACTCCAGTGATTGTCGTTACTCCTGATCTCTGCTGCTAAGACGCTTTTGCATAGCAGTTTTAGTGGTTTGATGCTGCAGTCTTGTCTGTTCCTTGTCACTCTACACATCTGCCCATGTTCCCTCCATGCCTCCACCATTTAAAACAAACAAACGAAAAAAGCCAACATCTTCATAAAGAACTGGTTCATGCCCTTCTGGAAGTAGCTATTTAATATCAAATGCTTGGTTCTATCTCCATCTTTTTCTCCCTTTTTTTTTGTTCAGTCCTTGGTACTGCTTTGCTTTTGATAGGTAGATTTAATTTTCCCTGTCGTGCAGGTTTCAAGATGAGGTTAAGAAGGCCAAAGAGAATTCACTTGGGCTTGTGCTTATTTTATATGGCATGAATCAGAATCACAGAATTGTAGGGGTTGGAAGGGACATCGAGAGATCATCGGGTCCAACCCCCTGCCAAAGCAGGTTCCTTAGAGCAGGCTGCCCAGGTAGGCGTCCAGACGGGCCTTGAATATCTCCAGAGAAGGAGACTCCACAACCTCCCTGGGCAGCCTGTTCCAGTGCTCCGTCACCCTCACCGTGAAGAAGTTCTTTCGCATGTTGGTGCGGAACTTCCTGTGCTCAATTTTGTGGCCATTACCCCTTGTCCTGTCCCCACAAACCACTGGAAAGAGGTTGGCCAAATCCCTCTGTCTTCCATACTTCAGGTATTTATAAACATTGATGAGATCCCCTCTCAGTCGTCTTTTCTCCAGGCTGAACAGACCCAGGTCTCTCAGCCTTTCCTCACAGGGAAGATACTCCAGGCCCCATATCATCTTTGTGGCGGGGGAGTCCAGAACTGGACACAGTACTCCAGGTGAGGCCTGACCAAGGCAGAGTAGAGGGGGAGGATCACATCCCTTGACCTGCTGCCCACACTCCTTTTTTTTAATCCATAGAGCTACAGTATGCAAGTCAAATAGGTTTAGATTTCCTCTCCTCTGCCTTAGATTTTAGTAAATATCTATGAATTTGCAGAAACTTTGTATGTTTATTTGCATCATTTTTGCTGTTTTTGTAGTCTATTTTCTGTTTTTGTAGTCTACAAGTACTGCTGTGGATAATTTTGATGCAGATATTTTTTGTCTGGAAAGTGAACTGAAGTAATGTATGTTACCTAAAAGAAATTTATCCACAAGGAATTGTTCTTCCTCTAAATTTAAAAACTTTATCTATTTAGTTTTCTATACAAGGCAGTAATGAGTTTAATAATACACACACACACGTTTGCTTCCATAGCTGTGGGTAATGAATGATGTCACAGCTACTTGATTAAACAATGGCACCTGTAAATTTCTTAGTGTAAGACAGCTGGTTCTTTGGGGGGTGGGGGAGGGAATGCTTACTTGAATATAATTATTTCAAAGTAATCATTAAAATTGTTGCTTTACATCTAAATCTGCATTTTCAGCATTTTTGCAGCTGTGTATTTTTCCTCCAGAGTCCTACATATTTGCTTATTTTTTATATACGTTTTGCATATTTGCTAGAGACAGTGCTCTGTCTCTAACTCCCATAAAGTTCTTCCAGTACAAATACTGCATTCGACTATGTAATCTTTGAGGTGAAGAGTGTTGTGCGCTATTAAATATTTTTTATTACTTATTGGCTGACTTGCTGCTCTTTAAATATGCTACACTCTGGAACTTAAACTCTTATGTCAGCAAAAGCTTAGATAATAGCTTATATCCTACAGAGCTGCCTTTAATTCGTAGGAACTTCCTCTGTAATTATAACATCATGAGCATAAACATTATATAGTAACCTTGAATCAGAAAAAGGTTTTAGAGGTGACTGCGTTGTTCAGTATGGAAGATAACCTAATAACTCCCTGGTATTCTTCAAAGTGGTGTTGATTTATGTATTTAATGGTACGGCCAAACAATTACATTAGCAAGTCTCATAGTTACTTTCATCCCACTGCCTCTATATTTCATGTTCTGTCCTGTTACTTTTAAAACTTTATGAAAAATCATAAATTCCTTTGTAGAAACATAAGTGCAAACAGAAGTAGGTTGCTTATACTCCCAAACGATATTAATAGTTTGCTATTTCATGAATAATAAAGACCACAAGTGTTTAAGTCCTTTTCCCCATGTGCAAATGTTGTATTTGAAAGAAACGAAGACCAAAGATTCTTGTCACCAAGTTTTCTAGGGAGTTCTGCAATTTAAGGAAGTGAGGAGCTGATTCTGTTATGCCAGGACCAAGATACCAGTTTTAGGGTAGCGTTGGTACCTTGTGCTTAGAGGCCATTTCTCAAGCTGTGTAATGCCTTTCCTCATCCAGCCAGTCTCTGTGATTTTCTGGGCATTAGAAAGGGGCGGTAAAGAGTTGACAGTGCTAAGTGCTCTAGTTTTCTCGTCTTCTGTAGTATGTAGAAGATGAGCTATTGGAAAATTATCCTTTTGGAAGAGATTGTTAACTGCACTGTTTCTCATTGTGATTTTGGAGGCAGAGTAGATAAGTTGGGAAGAAGGGAAGAATTACCTTCCATGAACCAGTTTGGCATCTCTTTCTCTCTGATACCTCTTGTTCCACAAGCAAGATTATATTACAAGATTGGTAGTATGAAAGAAACTGTACTGGTTGATAATGGGTAAAAGCTTCGTCTTCTGTAATTCAGCAGGATGGAGAAAAGCATGCAGCTGTAAAGATATTGTGAAGTTTAATTTCACTGGGAAAGCAGTTTGACAATTTATTTTTTACATGGAGTTTACCTATATCTTTCAATGAAATAAAACTTTTACCACTGGAACCTTTTAATATCTATTCTCGTAATGAATGTACATGGCAGAGAATAGTCTTCTTAGCAGTTTATTTATTTCAGCTTTTACTACCTAAGTTACTCTCATTCATTTCAATCACATATATCACAAAAGATTTACTGTTAGTTCTTGTCTTAAAATTGGGCAAAATCAAGCAATTCATTATTTTTTCATTCATTTTTCACATTTCACATTTTTAGTACTTTAAAACAATAGTATGAAGAGATGATGATTGAAAAACTGGATATGTTTTTGGAGTTGTGTATTAATTAATGTTAACAGCAACAACAAAATTACAAGGAATCAGCTGAAGTACTTCCTATAATAAAGATAAGTTAGGTATTTTTTTTCTTAAGACTTTTTTCTCGTGTTCATGAGAAAAGCACTTCAAGACTTTTGCATTGCAGTAAATGGTATACTTTCACAAAAATGAGTTGAGTTTGAAGACAGTGAAATTTCAAAATATTTCAATATATATAATCAATATTTCAATACATTGCTTGTAGCAAATTTTTGATTAATTATTGATATTTAAAATATTTTAGCATGTATGACAGAAGTTGCTTCTGGATTAATCAGTCAGTGCTACATGGGTATTCTGGCAGTGTTCATTTCATGATAATGTCCTGTATCATGTATTTTCAATTGTGTATTTCTTTGATTTGGGTACTCTTAGGTGGGAGGAAAGAAAATGGGAGGATATGACAGGAAATGTATATGGTTTTCTATCAAGAATTCTTTCCCTTTCTATAGTTTTGATAACTCAGGCCCATCTGACATTGCTTCATTTATTTTTACAAATTTAGTTTCTATCATGTTAAATGTCAGTGATCTAGCATGGCTACTCTAAACTTCTTTCTAAAGTACAACAAAAAAGTTCAACAAGGCCAAGTGCCGGGTCCTGCACCTGGGCTGCAACAACCCCAAGCAGAGCTACAGGCTGGGAGATGAGTGGCTGGAAAGCTGCCTGGCCGAGAAGGACCTGGGAGTATTGGTGGATAGTCGGCTGAATATGAGCCAGCAGTGTGCCCAGGTGGCCAAGAAGGCCAACGGCATCCTGGCCTGTATAAGAAGCAGTGTGGCCAGCAGGTCGAGGGAAGTGATTGTGCCCCTGTACTCGGCTCTGGTGAGGCCGCACCTCGAGTACTGTGTTCAGTTTTGGGCCCCTCGCTACAGGAAGGACATGGACGTGCTCGAGCGAGTCCAGAGAAGGGCGACCAAGCTGGTGAGGGGTCTGGAAAACAAGTCTTACGAGGAGCGGCTGAGGGAGCTGGGCTTGTTCAGCCTGGAGAAGAGGAGGCTCAGGGGCGACCTCATCGCTCTCTACAGTTACCTGAAAGGAGGCTGTAGAGAGGTGGGGGTTGGTCTATTCTCCCACGTGCCTGGTGACAGGACGAGGGGGAATGGGCTAAAGTTGCGACAGGGGAGTTTTAGGTTGGATGTTAGGAAGTACTTCTTTACCGAAAGGGTTATTAAGCATTGGAACGGGCTGCCCAGGGAGGTGGTGGAGTCACCATCCCTGGAGGTCTTTAAAAGACGTTTAGATGTAGAGCTTGGGGATATGGTTTAGTGGAGTACTTAGTGTTAGGTCGGAGGTTGGACTCGATGATCTTGAGGTCTCTTCCAACCTAGAAAAATCTGTGAATCTGTGAATCTGTGAATCTGTACGCGTTCTGAACAAATGGTCTCACTAAAATAGTTGAACCATGAAACAGACAGTTAAACACTCATCCTGTATCTTACAAACTAAGTGTCTGATCTGCTTAATACACCTATTTATATGATAATGATATGTTTCCTTTGACTTAAGCTGTGTGATTTTTTTTTTTCGTTTAATAAAATGAAATGCTTGTATTGCTCTTTTCCCTTCTATTGTATAATTGAACAGGGGCTTTAAGGAATATTTTAATGTGATAAATAGCTCAGTCTTCATAAAGGAAATTAATAAGGAGTTGACCTGGTGATTATAGAAAATGAAAATAAGTTAACAGATATGGGCCAGATGATCCTTTGAAAATTTGTGAAATACTTTCAGTGAACACTCCCAACCTGTACATCACCGACTTGTCCTGTTTTGTTTGTTTATTGTGGACAGTAAATTGTTGTCTAGATTTATGACAAGTGTACTGGTTATTTATTTCTATAAATGGTGGTCTGATATACAGTCTGAAAGAACAAAAGGAAAACTTACGGATTTGTTTTTATGAATAAATAGAAATGAAATAGTTCAAACAAACTTCTGAACTTGCAGCCAATGTTTGTGTAACTATTGTCTTAAAACTTTGCTAATTTGAACAAAGCATCATAAATTCTTAAAATAAAAAAAAAAACAAACAAAAAAACAAAACATCCTGTTTGTCCGTTTGAATGCATGCAAGTTTGTAATGACTTTGCTTATATCGCAGACTTTAGTTGCAAGAATTGTGCTCTCCTTCTCTCTATCTCTTTCTTTAACAGTTTTTTTTTTAATTGTTGTTGGAAATATTCCCCAATCCTTCTATATTCTTCCCCTTTTTCCTCTTCTATAACTTCAGTGGGCCCTATTGTTATGACCTATTTTTTACTTTCCTGGTATCATTATTAAGATTTAAATTGCTTTTTCATCTCACCATAACTCCTGGAGTTTTTTGTTCCTCCCATTTTACACTTCTGTATAATTGTCTTGTGTAACTAGTCTAACAATCTTTCCCGGTATGTTTTAGCGTGTCTTACTTTGTGATATAGTATGCTTGCATTGTCTGCTATATGTGTAATATTGAAACACTTTAAATCCTAAATATCTTTATCTTGGTAAGATTTCTATACAACAGAAGCTACCATTACTCACATTCTATAGTTATAGAATGAAGAATAGACAACGTGGCTGAGGACTTCAAAATTTTGGTGGCAGAAAAGGGACTTCAGCCTGTCTCCGAATTCCTAGACTGGTGTGGAAATCACTCAGGCAGATTTCCAGTTATTCAGAAATATTGTTTTACATCATATTTTTCTTTGTGGCTTTTTTTTATGTATTTAGCTTTTGATCACCAAGTAACTGTGACTTTATGACCTCATGTCTGAAAATTGTCCAAACAATTCACTTGTAAACTTATCTTTTATATTAAATTGCTATGCTATTTCAATACATTGGACTTTCTCTCCAGATAGTCTGCCATCCAAATTTAAGTTCTGTTTGAAGCTCCCTTTGCCTACTTAAAAGTTTCTGAAAAGAAACAAAAGAAGTAAACTTAAGCTTTGAGATAAATTTGGCTATGAACTGTAATAGTAAGGAAGGGAAATATGAGGCAAAACTGACGGGCAAATTAATGTTAATTAATGTTCTCAAGTAGTAATGTTCTGTGGTCTCCCAAGCCTATGCCCAAGAAAGGGCAAGTAATAAATAAGACACAGAAGGCTCAAAAGCAAGTTAGGGACAAAGAAGCAGAAGACTTGTAAGTTGTTTATACATCCGTGTTTTTTTTCCTCATTATTTTTCCTTATTTATTTATTCATTATTTTGCCTTTTCTGTTAGGGACTTACAAACATAATGCAGTGTTCTGCAATTTTTTTGAAGTATCTTCAATTGCTGCATGAATCCTATTGTTATGTGGTCTTTTTCTGTCTAGATCTGAGACTAAGGGCACCATCCTAAAATAGAAAGCTGTATCTTTGAGAAAAATCTATCTAAAATTCCTTAATCAAAACCTTAGATTTTCATGTACTGGAAACTCAGAAATTTTATTTAACATCCAAGCTCTGCTCTCTGTGAAGACCAGCAGTCAAAGTCTTTGTCTGCTGATGTTTACTACGATGGTCTCCAAGTATTTTAGCTTTTTCTTATGTCAGATGGCAGAGGACAAGAGACTGTAACTCCTTCATTAACATGTATGAAGTTCTAGACTTTGAACTCAGTACTTCTTGTGCTTTCTTTCAGATAATGTAGGTCTCTGCTGTTTTTTATTCTCAAGTGAGAACCATAACCTGTCATTTGATAGACTGCTATGCTAGTTGTGGGATCGTGGCTGGAACACTGTGTTTTACTAATCTAGTTTCCCTTGCCTCTCAGGTCAAGGTTTTAGAATTAATACCTCTACTGCAGCAATTTTTGTCAGTCAAAACAATGACGTGAAAAGGGGATTTTATATGAATAACCCATACTGGAAATATGAAGGACACAGAAAAAAATTGGTCAGGATTACTGAAAATATATGGAAACACAGCAGAGAAGATGGTCACCGGAAGAAGAGAAAACATATTTGGCCCCACAAACTAGACTTTTCACAGTGAAGGATTTTTTGGTTAGCAAGGAAAGTGAGGCTCTCTTTGTAAGGACTGGCAAGGAGCTGGTCAGAATTTCTGCAGGAATGCAGAAAACGAAAAGTTGTCTCAGAGTTTGCCATCTCAGACTTAAACTAATAAGAAACGTTTTGGAATCTATTTATGACTTAATTTTTCTTATCCTGCCAAATTTGCAAACACCAAATTACACAGCATGTGAATATTTTATGAGAGAAAAATGCTTGGCTATCTCATCAGATATGTTTTCCACAGATCATGCTGTTGCCTTTTATTCAGTGAAAGGAAGAATATTTTTCTGGATATCAATAATTAATCCTTTTAATGTAGCCAAACTGTAGCTACAGTATGATAGCTGATGTCAATGTAGTCTAATATTCACAACAAACCTAATATTCAAAGAAGTGCTGGGGATAGGCCAGTTTATACAGAATACCTCCTGTATGACATGTAGTTACTTTTGCCTTTGCTTTCTCATTCCTATGACTTACTCTTTTCAAAGAGGTTTTAAGTCTCCATACAGCGATTTATTTCTCATCTTCCCATCTGCTTTCCCGATCAATATTCTGTTGAAAACCTGTGGATAAACTACAGTAGAACAGGTGAAATGCTTCTGTGTTTTATTTATTTATTTATTTATTTTGTTTTGCTTGCTTTTAACACTGAATGACCTGGTGCTTACTAACTATTATGTTGTAAACTACAGACGGTAACTATATCTGATCGAGAACATCTGTCATGGCAAATATTCAGTTGGTACCTGACATTTTGACATACACTGTATGATGCCCAGCTGCTGAGAACTCAGCATAATCCTTGGGCTTTAAGACCCCTGTTCAAAGTTATCAAAATGGTGAGAGAATCTATTTAAGGCCATTCAATTACTGTTTTTAAGCATCTGCTTAAACTGAGCATACTGGTTCAACTTGTGTTGAACTCTTCTCATGCATTATGTTCCATTTTGACGCTAAGTTCAGGAAAGATGTGTGTGTGTGTATGTATATATATGACAAAATATTCTTCTTGCTTTATCTACCTGAATGTTCCTGTCATCAAGTAATTAAAATAATGAGCACTTTGTGAAACAACAGGTAAGCAGACTGGGTAAAGATAGTATTATCTTACTTGTAGCTACTAAGCCTGTAAATAATTAAACAATTACCATCACTGTCAGATTATTTTTAAGCACCTTTTTCATGTTGCAGTGTTGGTTAGTTAATGCTTTGAGGTGAAGAAGTAACAATAGGACAGGACCATACAGATAATAACAGGACTGTTTTGTACACAGTGTAAATGAAAGGGGAGTTTAAATCTCCCTTAGTGATCTCTGCACAACCGCATAATGATTTGGGAATAAACTTTTCTTAATACCTGACTGCCAATTAAGTAAGGTAATAAGTTATCCATGGAGATGAAAATATAAAAACATTCCAACTGAATATGAATATTACATAACAATGACTTGCCTGAATAGTAGTTAGAGCTACAATGACGGCAGGGGTTAGGCTTGTTGTGTAGCTGATCACGAGACTGTGCTCCAAAGGATACTTGGCAGGGGATGATTGTATTACTTACATGTTAATTAAGAAGTAGTACACATGCATAAATACAGCCATCCAAGGGTATTGCAGACTTCAGTACCTTCAGAGAATGAAATTCTGAATAAATCTGTCTTATTGCTATATTCTGCTGGCAACCAGAAGTTGATACAACTCCACAAAGAACACCAGAGAATTGGAACCTATTGAAAATATCAAGGTTACCTTTTTCGTTCAGTAAGAAACTCATCTGCTATTTTTATTGTATATTAGGAAATATTATTTTTATATTCTTATGAATAATCACATCTTGCAAATTGTTTGATATATTGACAAGAAGTTTGGGGTAAGGAACATGTAAACAGTAACAATATTTCCAAGTTTAATGTTTTAAAATTCACTGTCACAAAATGGATTTTTCCATTCAGATCTTTTCATTCTTGTAGATTTCTTTTTTCATTCTGTAGATCTTTTCATTCTTCTTTTTCAGACTTGTAGTTCTGTGACTTCTTATAACAATCTATAATTAGGAATGTTTTTCAGCAAGGTATGCATCCTTGTGATTTCAAATAGGAGTGCTGGGTGGGAAAATCAAGGAAGTCTGTGGTTTCATCTCAGGTCTGGTGAGGCCGCACCTCCAGTATTGTGTTCAGTTTTGGGCCCCTCACTCCAAGAAGGACATCAAGGCCCTGGAGTTTGTCCAGAGAGGGGCTACAAAGCTGGTGAAGGGCCTGGAACACAAGTTCTGTGAGGAGCAGCTGAGAGAACTGGGGTTGTTTAGTCTGGAGAAGAGGAGACTCAGGGCAGGCCTCCCCGCTCTCTTCCCTGAGAGAAAGTTGTGGGGAGGTGGGTGTTGGCCTCTTCTCACAAGTAACTAGTGATAGGCCTAGAGGGAAAGGCCTCAAGTTGCTCCAGGGGAGGTTTACGTTGGAAATGAGGAGACATTTCTTCTCAGAAAGAGCAGTCAGGCAGTGGAACAGGTTGCCCAGGGAGCTGGTGGCGTCACCATCCCTGGGGGTGTTTAAGCAAAGGTTGGACATGGTGCTTAGGGACATGGTTTGATGGGTGACATTGGTAGTAGGGTGGTGGTTGGACCAGATGATCTTGGAGGTCTTTTCCAGCCTTAATGATTGTATGATTCCTCCTTGCTCTGCTACTGACTTCTCTGGTGACTGACTTAGGCAACTAATCGCTGTCTCAGTTTCTTATCTGAGTGGATGAGATAATTATATTTCCCTTACTATGAAAACCACATTAATACTGTAATTCAGTATAAGCTTGTTCAGAGCATAAATTGGAGCCTACATGCTTCGCACAGGAGCATCATGCAGTAAAATCTGATTTGAAAAGTTTACAACCTGGAAGACTGGCTCTAACAGCTACAAAAGGCAAACTGGTGGAGAGATAGAAATAAATGGTGTGGAGACCATGTAATTTTTAACACGTCGGAGGCAGTCAGGGCCCTGCAGGGCCAGGGCCTACCCAGGCTAGCAGCCAGGGCCTGTCAGCCAGGGCCTGTCTCACTGCCCCAGCCAGGAGGTGCCCTGGGGGGGTGCAGGCTGAGGTGTCAGCCTCTGCGTGAAGGTCAGGATCAGGCACAGTGAGAGGAACCACGGTCAGAGACAGCTGCTGGGCAGCCAGGTTAGTGTGGCCATGCTCGACTGCATCTGCAGCTGGGTAGGGCTAAAACTTGTGGGCAGGGCTGACATGGAGTCCTGGGCCATGGGCAGGATTGGAGGAGCCCTCACAGGGGAGGGGTCAGGGCCTGTGAGGCCTATGTGTCTCCCAGAGCCATGGAGGTGTGCCTAGTTTGATTAAACATCAACATCCTGTTGCATTAAAGTGACTGTAATACATACAACCACACCTACTACTTAAGAAAAAAAAAAAAAAAAGGTTTCTCATTTGCTCACTCTTTCCTGATTTAAAGGCATTTCTTTAGGATTGATCTGTATGGCTTGGTGACGATAAGGGTCACAAATCATCCCTGGCCAAACATTACTTTCCTGGAAATGCCTTGTGCTGAGTGCATCATGTATTACTGTCCTAAGCAATGAGCTCATTTCTGTAGGTTGTGCTTTGTGCCTGTGCAATGCAGTATACTTCCTTTAATGCTGAGTGCAAAACATCTGATTCATTGCATCCATATTTATCAGGGAATGAGGTCCAGTTATGCAAATACAGAGTAGCTTTTATCTTTTGTCTCGTTATTTGCTTAGAAAGCACTGAATTACTGTTGTAAGTGTGAGTAATTTGTTATTAACAATACAGCCACATCATGCACGTTGCTAATAAGACATAGCCCACATTTTGGGTGGGAGAGTAGCAGATAGGAATCTGATTAGCTAATTAAGATGCAAAACTGAGATTCTACAAAAACAACTGTTGGTCTCCATATTACATTTTTAATGTTGTTCTACTGCTCTTTTTTGACAGATTCAATGTAACTGCTTTATTAGTTCAGTACTGCTCTCAGGAAATGTCATTACTTTTATATCCACTTGTGTCCTCAAGGTCATCTCAGAACTGCGAGTTTTGACCTTGAGTGCAGTATTCCTGTTGCAGTAATAATTACTCAACTAGTGTCAAACATGTATTTATAACAAAAATCCCAAAGAGGATTAATGAGAATTGATTTTCTGCTTAGTGGCCTGTAAGTGATTGATATATAAAAAAGATCTTTCAAGTTGTTGGTCCATGCTACATGCTTGAAGCACTAATGTAGATCTATAGGTGCAGTTCAAGTACTCAGTACTTACCTTAGCACTGAATTTTTGCTGCTTCCCTTATACTTTGCTTGTTTAGCATAACTTGTCAAGTATTCAGGAAGTCATTAGTATTATGCTGTCACCAAAGGCATGCTTATGGCACAGTCTGATACTCTGCATATGATGTGTTTTAAATGCTGTACAATCCAAGCTGGCTTTTCCTATTATCATTTCCCTTGAATTTTGTGCAGCATCCGTAGCAGATAGCAGCATCCGACTGTAGCAGATAGCAGGCAGTTACAGAGCACGACATCCTTGCTGAAGCATCCATGAGAGACTGATCTGAATTCCAATGCATGTGACTCATCATTTAGCTTAGTTCAGCTGAAGCTCCTCTTTAATTTCTAACTGTCTGTTCTATGAGAGCCACTTACTGACAGAAGAATTCCTGTGATGTATTAAACACTTTCATTGAAACACTGCTTGCTGATAGCATGGCAGCTCACTGCAGGTTCTCTGTGGAGTATTTTGTTCACCTCACACTTCATGATTATGGTCTTGTTATATCAGGCTTCTTAACAAAGGCTTACACAGATAATTAATTGTAGTGACAGTAAATTAAAATTGTGCATATTTTATGTTTACCCTTTGCACACGTTTTGAACAAATACATCAAACAGACCTTCAGTGTATGTCTCAGACTTTTATATGTAGCTCTGTAATTGCATACGTGGCTCTTGGTAATTATGTAATTATAGGGAAGTAACATATAGCATATTTGATGATTTAAGATTTAATGTCAAGAAGAATATTATTATCTAGCTGTTAGTCTGGTACCTTATAGAACAACTATTTCTAGAGAGACATGGCTGAGTAGGTGCATACTTTCATCTAGCAGGACGGTTTTGCTTATAGGATTGCTCATAGCATTTCTTAGTCATGACTGTACGCTGACTTTCACTGTCAAATTGTTAAACATTAACAAACCCAAACCTTTACTTTGCAGGAGGCCCAGAAGATCAATGGTGGTGGAGATACACAGGCAGATGGGGCCTGCAAACCAACGGATGAGAAAGAGGAGAATGTGGCAGCAGAAGTGGGATGGATGACCTCTGTAAAAGATTGGGCAGGAGTCATGATATCTGCCCAGACATTAACTGGCAGAGTACTTGTAAGTTTTTTGTGTTTTTTTTCTATATATGTATTTTAAAGAGCATTTGTTAAACAAGCATTGTGTCCCAGCATTAGTGGAGGATTTAGGGTTGGTTTGTTGCATCAGTATGAAGTCAATCCCAATTTTATCTCTGTTGGAAGTAAAATAGCATACTAATTCCCACTACAAAGTGAAGCAGAGATGGCAAGAAAGAAAAGCCCCTTTCTGCCATGGTTTCACCTTTGCCCTAGCCTATTTCAGTATTCTGGCACCAGGATTCTGAGCTCTGAACACTAATATTAATAATTTCATGTTCGTATTATGTTGTAAAACTATAGGTCTACTTTGTCTGGAAGAAAATTGTGCTAGTAAAAATGGAAGCCAACTTGGAAAATAAGCGTTATATAATACGTGTAGATAGTGGTCAGAACTGTAAAGGAGAGACAAATCTGAACAGGACATGCGATGGTAGTTGTGCATAGACACTTCCAATAGATTAGGAATGATTTTATGTTCTCTTGATCTCTTCCTTTATGAAGATATGAAATCTTTTTGTTATGAAGCAGTTATATATCAAATAGAGCCACATATCAGATTAGGATAATCTGTGATTTAAAGTTGTGGTGAAAAACTTTGCAGTTTTCACTTTGAATATAATTATTTTATAGCCTTGTGAAATCATACTTGATTACAAAAGGTTTCCTCTGGAATCCACTGCAGTTAAAGGTGTCTCATGTGTGATTTTGATTAGTTTTCTGTTAGAAAGCAAATACTTACTATCTATCAGCCGAAGCAATTCAAATCCTATTTAAATCTTGTATGATTCCAGTGAAGTTCTTGAACGAGTTTGGATTAAAATTCAAGCAGAATTTGAGTTCTTGATAGTGTACCTTGGTTAAGAGATATTTTACTGTCAGTTCTTGTATGTAGAACAACTATTTGTCAGTGGGGTTAGAAGGAAAGGAAAAGAAATTAAATTTCCCTTCCTAATAAAGTCCTTTACAGTTAGAAGTTGAGGTGGCTTAGTTGCGACTGTCTTGTTCAGTTCTGCATTAATATTATTTTATTATTTATTCCTAAAAAAAAGAAAAAACAACTTTCTGCCTATTTGCTTATGTTAAATGCTGACTTACATCAATGTTAAAAGTATGTTCTAGTGCCACGTTTAGCATTACGTCTATTCAATGTCAAACTGACATATCAATCATCTTATGAGAAGCAGCATATTGATCTTTCACATGTTTTTCTGACATCTTCAGCATTAAAAGTGACAAATAGTAGAGTCACCTTTCTTTTTCTAGTTTAAGTATCAAGGTTAGAAATCATGCAAAACAGTCTTTTGCTATTAGCTATGCAATCAGAAATAAGCTTATATTGTTTTTACTGAGGGGAATAGGAACAAAAGTAAACCAACAGTCTAGGCCAAACCACAAACTATAAAACACATTTTATTTTGTGCTTTTTATTCAAGATACTAGGAGAACTTATTTGATTCCATTTGATTCTGTTTTTTTTTTTTTTTTTTTTGTGAGTGTGTGTGCTGAGTTTACTGTTACACCTTACAAGGAACTAGTTTAATTTCAGAGTTTTATTTGTAGGCAGATGAACAGCATCATTGAGTCAGATTACTTCTGAGAATATTTCAATGTCCTTCTCAAATAGGACAGCAACTACTGTACGCATCTGGGCACATCAATTTGAGAAACAAATGGTCATTATGGGGCATGTTAATTTTCATTAGTTTAGAAAATGAGAGGCATTTATTTTAATATAGTACTCACCAGTTTCAGGATTTGAATTGATTTGAATAGGATGTAATTTTTGGAGGACCATTCCCAGTATCAACAGTAACTGTTCATTTAAAATTTACATTATGGTTATATTTGCTAAAGGTTAACTGCTTCAATGAACATTTGTGCTGAAGAGAATATTCACATTATTTGTAGATATAGGATATAGCTAAGGTAAGTCAATATTTTTATCAAAGTAAATGCTGTTTAAAAATATTATGACTTACTCATGAATTTCTACTAACTGAACAGTCTGTTTCTACTAGCTATTGTATTTCTGAATCAACATGTGGATTTTTTTTTTTTTACCTTGGAGAATGAGCTAGTGGCCTTACAGTGCTACAGAATCAAAACTGTATGAGATATCTGCGGATATTATAGTACTTTTTTACACTGTGAGAATTTAAATTAAAATCACTCTTTGCACTAAGCACTTCTTACTGCTGTAGGAACTTAAATTCCACGCAGACATTTCAAAAGTGGTTTGTGCATGAAGGAATATTCACACTACCCAGTTTTATCAGGTTTTGGAAGAAGGCATTTGTAGCAGACGATCCAGAATGTTTTCCAGTTAGAATCCCTTTTTGTCTCCTGAAGTGGTGCAGAAAACTGAGTTAGCTAAGCATGATGATTACAGTTGTGTGGTCTGAATATCCTTTTTCTCATTTTTGAGGTTTTAAAAACATGCCTGGAACTTAATATTCTTGGTGGCACAACCTTTGAAAATGTGACTCATGCTGTTATATAATGCAGATAAGAATTTTACATACTGTTTAAAAATGTCTCCATATTAAATTACATAAGCAAATGATTTAAGAACATGCAAACTGAACCCATGCAATACTGTTTGCAGTTGATGGCATAGATCTAAATTACCAAAAATGGTAAAAATTGCCTGAAGATCTGTTCAGGGAGTGCTGTTTTACTTTAAGTGCAATATAACACTGTAGATGATGGAAGTATCAGATAAAAATTCCTGAGGTGAGCTTCTCAAAAAAGAATCAGACACATTCATAATTAATCTGAACAATCAGGAAATTGAAGGCGTTTATGAACTGATTTTGCTTCCTGAAATTAGTCCTTTTATGCGTTCAAGTAAGAAGAAAAAGACTTCTGTTAATTACTATTTAAAGCACATGATATATAAGAGAAAGCTGTAAGTGTATTGTTGAAGTTACCACAGTTCAATCTAGGACACAGTTGAGTGTGGACTCTCCTGCAAACCAACAAAGAAAATCACTATTTCAATTGCAAATCTGAGAAATAAAATGGCAGAGCAAGTTGCTGTTTTCTTGTATTTTAGCACATGGCCTGTGAATGCGTAGCAGAGATAGAAGCTTTACTTAGCTATCTAGTGCTGGGTGCCATGTGGTGGTTTTGCCTGCTGCCTTGACTCACAGTAACAGAAAGAGGCCAATTTGTGTTATATTAGAATGTATAAAGCTTTGCTTTTTAATCACTGCATAAGGAAAATGTCTTTTAAATTGGCAATGTTGAAGGAAAGAGGAAAACAGAAGCCTTTTTTGGAGTGGGGCGGTGGGGGTGGGCAGGGAAAGAGGAGTGACATAGACAAATAGTGACAGTAGTATATTAATGAAATTATTTCATTAGAAGACTTCTCAGGTTGCTTTCTTAATATTCTTAATGCTTTTTAACTCTAAATATCTAAAGAAGAGGAAGTGCTATGTGAAGGTGTTTTCTTGAGTTGAGTTTAAAAGTAGCTTTACATTCCCCAGTATACATTTAAAATGAATCAGGGAGTTTCTATAACATAGTTCAGCTGGAGAGTGTAATTGTAGCTATATTTTCCTCATCTATCAAAAAAGTTCCAACAGTCATCTTCTCCCCCCCCCCCCCCCCCAAGCTCTGGCTGCCCTGCTTGTTTGCAGGATCACAGGATAAAAAATGCAAGTCTGTGGATGTTTTGGCAGATAGAGCAGAGCTTTGAGATTAGTAATAAAACTTGTGACTAGGTTTTGCCTGGCATTCTGTAAGGTTTGAACATCATAGTTTCTGAGAAATTGGTGCCAAAACTTTAGAAGTCTGAATTAAAGCTCACCAAGTCAATAGAGAATACAATGAAGTTTTTCTACTGAAACATCCAGACCCTTGATTGGAATTTTGAGGAACGGCTGAAAATGTAAGTCCTAACTGCTCATTCAGTAAAAGAGTGGTGTATTTCTGTGACTGAAATTTTTCAACAGTCAAGTTTTCTGTTTTGTTTGTAACGATCACAGTTTAATTATAAATACATATGATACTGAAATACAAGTAAATGTGCTTTATTATTGCTTGCTCAAGCAATAATAACTGTCAGTTATTTTTTGTTGGAGAAGTTGTAGTTTTTGTCAATAAGTAGGATCCTAAATAAATAGGATCCTTTCCTTTATTATAAAAAAGATAGCAAATAATAGTACGCCAGATGGGAGGAAAAAAAAAGCATACATGAAGCAATGGAATGAAAAATACTTTTTTTCTTGTGGTTGTTTATATTCAGAAGAATATTTTGAGAGCTGGTAGAGTGTTTTGAAAAAAAAGCAAACAAAATAACAATACAACAGTGGATTTTTAAATAAATGATAAATTATAGTAGATTTTCCTGGAAAAATACATAAATATGCTATATCCTGTTTTTGTTGGTGGTTTTTTTTTTTTAGGACGTTTTTACAGCCTGCTTTACTCTTTTTACTTTTTTTATTTTTTTCTTAAGGATTGGATTCAAATTCTTTTAACGTTAAGGGGAAAAAAAAACAACATACACACACAAAAACCCTTTTGCAATAATTTACAGTTGCCTAGCAGCCAAAGTAAAATTTAGCAGCATAGAAATTATTTGGGATTTCTCGGTGCTTCCAAAGGCAATAACAGTTCTTTCATGACTTTAATGAGGCTAGGTGCTTGAAGGTTAAATTCGTATCCCTGACAAATATGAATTCGGAGAAGGCAGGTACATTTGGTATACATACAATTTTTTCAACGTTTTTGACAATATCAGCTATTTTACTACATTTGCAGAGCAGAAAGAGAAGCCCTGGGCAGCATACGATATCACAGAATTGAGAGTCGAGCATGATTTCTCGATGGTAAACAAAGCTCTTGTAATTTTTTTTCCTTCTTTTTCTTTCCAGTGTGGGACCCTATCACCCAGGAGGAGGTCTCTTGCAACTGATCTTTTTGTCGCGTTAACAGGCTTTTTTTTTTCTGATCACCTGTGATGTTCTTATGATGTAGTTAATTAGAATAGAACTTCATTTAGAATCAAATGTATTTAATGACCTGATGAGAGAAATAGAATGCATTCTTTTGTGCTTTAGTCTTTCATACTCATTATATCCCAAGCATTTTATAGATCTGAACCTGACATTATTTTTTCAGCAGTGACACACTTACATTCTTCGATAACAGGACTTGTTTTGCAGTTTATTGGTTAAGGCATGACAATTTTTCTTAGCTAGTTAAAGAAAGTTTTGTGTGAACTCCCCCTAGTTAGGCAAAAATAGCTAGAAATTCCCTTCCCATTTCATGGGAAGTTCCACATCTTCCTTTGTTGTGTGCTGTAGTATTCTGAACTACAGGCAAGGAGGAAAGGTTTTTGGCCTCCAGGTCTGACTACACAGGCAGGAACCATAGGATGCCCCCTGACCTCAGTGTTTTTTTAAAATGTTCACAGAATCACAGAATCGTCTAGGTTGGAAGAGACCTCCAAGATCACCGAGTCCAACCTCTGACCTAACACTAACAAGTCCGCCACTAAACCATATCACTAAGGGCTACATCTAAACGTCTCTTAAAGACCTCCAGGGATGGTGACTCAACCACTTCTCTGGGCAGCCCACTCCAATGCCTAACAACCCTTTCAGTAAAGAAATTCTTCCTAATATCCAACCTAAACCTCCCCTGGCACAACTTTAGCCCATTCCCCCTCGTCCTGTCACCAGGCACGTGGGAGAATAGACCAACCCCCACCTCTCTACAGCCTCCTTTAAGGTAACTGTAGAGAGCGATGAGGTCTCCCCTGAGCTTCCTCTTCTCCAGGCTGAACAATCCCAGCTCCCTCAGCCGCTCCTCGTAAAACTTGTTCTCCAGACCCCTCACCAGCTTCGTTGCCCTTCTCTGGACTCTCTCAAGCACGTCCATGTCCTTGTAGCGAGGGGCCCAAAACTGAACACAGTACTCGAGGTGCGGCCTCACCAGAGCCGAGTACAGGGGGACAATCACTTCCCTAGCCCTGCTGGCCACACTGTTTCTTATGCAAGCCAGGATGCTGTTGGCCTTCTTGGCCACCTGAGCATGCTGCTGGCTCATATTCAGCCGACTATCAACCAGTACTCCCGGGTCCTTCTCTGCCAGGCAGCTTTCCAACCACTCATCTCCCAGCCTGTAGCGCTGCTTGGGGTTGTTGCGCCCCAGATGCAGGACCTGGCTCTTGGCCTTGTTGAACCTCATACAGTTGGCCTCAGCCCATCGGTCCAGCCATTCAAACCTGGTTCATCAAACCAAGACCTATACCAACACTCATTTCAAGAAGCAAGTAAAATAGTTCATGAAAGTTAAAAGAAAATGGGTTTCTCGGCATGTAGTTAACAGTTTTTGAAAGATACCTTAAAGATTTAGTGCAAGGTTAACTGTCATCCTGTTTGAGGAGAAAGGACTTCTTTTTATCTGCTTGTTACTGAATCTGCTTCCGATTGCTAGCATGAAATCATGATTTTACCTGACTATTTGGGACTCTTAAACATTTCAGGGACATTAAAATAAATGATCTAATTACATTAACCATTAATTTGCCTTTCTACACATCTCTGAGGATGCTAAAGCAATGAGTAGATAGATGTTAACAAATTAAGTATACAGCTATTTCTTGAGACTATCTCTTATTTTATGGATGAAGAAAGTAAAGCATAAATAAAGGAGCTGTTGATGACCTCCAAGTGTAGAAATTAGTAGCACTTTCATAACCACGGTAGCAAGTATGTGGCAGATGAACTTCAGTGTGTGTAAGTATAGGGAAATGAATCAAGAGAAAAAAAAAAAGCCTTAAAAACATTTAAATGATTCTGAGACTAGAACTGACAGATTTTGCTGAGGAAAGATATTGACGTCATCATGGATAGCTCTCTGAAGTAATTGACTGACCCTGCACTTGTGGTCATAGAAAGATAGAATTCTGAGCATCACCAAGAACAAGACAGATTGACATTTTTTGCAGTTTGCAGTTGTACTTCCTAATCACTAGATCACAGGTGTACTTGACTATACATATGTAGATTAATAGAATAGATGTGCCTAGCCAGAGGGAGTGAAGGAGAGGTATCTAACCTTTAACACACAGGCATTCAAATATTCATGAATCTTGTTTGTTTAACAATATGCACATTCCTGAACGTGTCTGTAGCAGATCTTTTATTATTATTATTAGTAGTATTTAGGTCTTCTGAGATGGAAAAAGTGTACGCATTTTAGATTATATAATATTACATCTGTATAGACGTTCCCCTTTTCTCACCCTGGTCAACAAATAAGAAAACATGTTGTAGAGACTAAAGAACATAGCCTTATCAGGTTAGGAAATTTGTATTAAGACTGGATAGAAAGCAGCTGAGAATGCACCTATCAGTATGTTAGTGTAACTGCACAGGTCTGTTCATCACATTTGTTCACAGATTATACACTGCTTGCAAATGTTCTCTGCTAATTTACTGTTCATCAGGGATAGTTTGGATTCTGCTCCTCAATATTGAGAAATGAGTTTGTCTGTTTAGTTCTTTTTATTCTTAGTCCTTGGTGGCATGTAAATGAGTCCAAGAGGTGTGTTCTAGATTACTTTAATTCCTTGTGAAAAGGATGTAGGCTATTTCCTTGGTTTCCATGGGAAGAGGAACAATGCTTCTCCATTTGAGTTCATGAGATACTGAATGATAATGGAATAGAGTAGGAAGTGTTGAGGAAGTCTTGCTGGTTTCCTTGGTAACTGCAGCTAGCTTAAGTTATGTTTATGTGCTTTGTTTTTCTGAATATTTATTTATTATTGACAATACCAAGCATCGTTTTGCAGGGTTTCTGCTTTGGATTGAAGGATGTGCTTCTTCGCATGGTCCTGTGGGAGAACAAGTTCTTCTAGCATACATATTTCTTTAGTATTGTGACCTCTAGATAGGCCATGCCTATAGAATCTATTATAATACAATATAATGTGTATTATATGCATATAATACAGCATGAAACTTTTCCTACAGTGGGAATAAAAATACTCTGCTAACACCTTTGACATCTACCTTTTTTTCCCCCTAAATTAAGGTACTAGTGGCATTTGTTATAATGAGGAATAGCAAACATAGTTGCAAATCATATTGTGTCATGTTTTGAATGTTTTCTCAAGAGAAAATAGATAATTATTTTGAGAAAGTCAAGAGCATGGTTAGCACGCAGATTTATAGCAATACTGTCTTAGGGAAACTATTGCTGAAGAGGGTGACTTCTGTTATACAAGTCTTCGTTGTTGAAAAATATTTGTAAGACGGTATCATTACATTAAGGTCAAACACAAGTTCGGATAAGTCCTTGATAATTTTTCCTGAGTACAGCTAAAAGGAAAGTATGTAAATACATGTGTTCCTAATGATAATGGTGTGTTGCATCCTCTTGATAAGACTGGTGCAGAGGAAATTTAGCTTCCACCCATGGGCCACTTAAAATACTCAGACATTTAACAAAAATATATGGACACAACTGGTGCAAATGAAGCCTATTTGCAAAACTCACTAGAGAGACAGATAGCTTCCCCTGAAGGAACCTATTCTGTCTCATGCAAAGGGCTGCTCTGATGATGCAGTTAATACTGTTTAATATTTTTCTCGCTACATTTAGTATATTTAATAAAATTGTGCTTGTAATCACAAATGAAGCAGTGATGAGATAATGAATACTTTTGAAGACGTTTATGCATGTTTTTGTGCAGCTTTGCCATCAGTGATATTTTTTTGAGGTGTGGAATCAACTGCTAAACTCATGGTTTAAAAAAAATCTACATTTCAGTGTTTAGCAAAAAAATAATAGTTTGTCCATACAAAATACAGTATATTAAAATCAGTTTCTTTTTGTGTCTTATATATTCATTTAGTGCTTTCTTTGTAATGGTTGTTTGACAGTTACTTGAATTTGTGCAAGCTTCCTGACGAATGTTCTCAGTATATTCTAATTGACTTGAAAAGTTTTACATGGCTCCTTAAATGTGCATTAGTTTGGCACAGGAGGATCCTCTCTGGTGTAATTAATGCTTAGTTTCAGCTTGAAATGCTGCAGCAAAGACAACTTGACAGCTTACCACTAAAGCTGCTGAAAGTCCCACTTTTCTTGTGAAGTCTAGTGTCTCTCCTGCTGCTGTAGGAATAGCATGCTGCTCAGATAGAACGAGTTAAAATGCTGGCTACTGACGTACAGGACTTGCAAGCCTAATTTGAAAGTGAGTAGCTGTAATGTATGACTGACATTAGCATATTTATTCCCATAACATGCATTCTGAAGGTATTGAATGTACCTTGAGAAAGTGTAGCTATGTATCTGGGACACAAGCAGCAGTATATTGTCTGCGCTGTAGCGTCAATGATATCTTAATTTGTTCTTTTTTTTTTTTTTTTAACCTACTCCTGCTTGGGAAAAGATAGGAAGGAAGTCTAGTCTTGTAACTTTGGCTGCCTTCTTTTTAATTTTTAAATCTATCCAACTCACAGCCTGTAAGGTAAAACCTTGTGCAGAAAATTTTGAACTGGAGAGTCTCTTAAATGTCACTTTGGGAGTATCTTCTACTCAGGCTTTCAATATGACAATAGTTTTGCACATACTGCAAAAGGAAAACTGTATTAATTGGAGGGTATAAAGGGAAAAATGTTTTTAGGACAGACATCATTTGAATTTGCTCTCCAGTTTCACTTTACAGCTCAATACTTACTCCATGAGAGAAAGTATAAGAATGGTCAGAGAAGGGAGGCAGCATTCAGCTTCAGACTGCTCATTGTCATTAAAATTTACCAATAGGTAAATTATATGTGTTTCAAACGTCACTAGCGTGTCTGGACAGTGCCGCTGCATGCTACCATTTTTACTTCATGCTACAATTTAGTGACCAGGCATATTTAAACAGAACCTGGCAGAATCAATTCTGTTGGTCTATCTAAATAATTCTACTTTCTGCTCTAAACAATATAAACAAAGATGAACTGTCACATTCTCCTAACCCTCAAAAGTATTATGTATGAAAACTCAGTCCAGGTACAAAAAGATAAGTTCAGCAGGATGTTTCTTGAACACGATAGCAGTTTGCTCTTGTTTGGTCTCGACAAAAGCCTGAGTAAATTGATGTTTACACTTAAAAATTTGTTTCCTTCAATACAACTAAGCTGCACTTTATGAGATTTTAAAATATTTTTCTGCTATCCTTAAACAATTATTAAATAGTATTGAAAATGGAGCTGTAAAGCTAGTCTTTAAATTGGAAGACTGCTTGAAAATAGCACCCTGAGAGATTTTAATTTGATAAAGTGAAGTATGGCTCTTCAACAAACTAACCTTCCATCCTTCTGAAGAATGTATGAATTGGATATTCTTCCATATTATACAACGGTAACGTAAATCACCATTTTGAACATAATGGGTTTGCATGTTACACTAAGAGATGTCTGAAAAACCTGTAGATCCTTTTTATCAAGCTCTAGAATTATTTTTTTTTCCCCTAAGGATTACTGTTCGGGTCAGTCTTGTTTTCTCTTATGCTAAGCATTCCAAATGTTGGGTGAGTTGATCATAAATTAACTTATTTATTTATTTATTTATTATTTTGACTCTACTAGTGCACATTTTCAGGTCCAAAACATATTTCTGGTCTTTATAGTTGCATTTATGAAATATATATTTCTGCTCACTTTATAAAATTTTCTGTGTTTATATATACATTTTATCTCTGTATCTATTTCATTTTTTTTATTTCCATATTTGCTAGTTGAAGATGACATATCCATGTATCAAAATACTTTTTCATCATAGAGAGTCTTTTCCCTGGTGTTCTAGTTCTGCACTTCTGCTTTTTGTCTTTTCTGTGCCTGATAGGTGCAGACAGATAAACAATATGAAATTTTCCTTGCCATTCAGTCCATTGGACTCATTACGTATTCCCTTCTGGAAAGAACCTTGGGCATCAACACCAGTTGCTCATGGTCTCTTCAGAGCTGATGGCTCTTGATATGAAAGACCTATTTTTTTAATGATGCAGTTCTGCTGCATATCCAACAGATATATAACTTTTTTACTTCAAGAAATGAAAACCTGCCTATGTGAGATGTTTTGTTTCCCGTAACGGAATGTATCTTGCGGTTTAAAAAAAAAAAAAAAAGTGAAATCTGTTTTTATAAAACTTTGTTATATTACTAGTTGAAAATTAATCGAGTTTAATTCACTGATAATGGAATTACAGCAATAAGCAGAAGCTGAAGTTTGAAATTTTTTTATTTGATTTGCCACTAAGTAAGCACCAGTTTGAGAGAGGCTTCAGCTTTATCCTACCAAGTATAGTGAAGAATACTGACATCAAATGTTTGCACTTACAAGGGAATTCTCTTGTTTAACTTTCTGATTTTGGCGGGAGAGGAAGAGGGGAGCAGAAGGAGGACAGGGTGGGACAGGCATGTATGATAGAGCCTGGAAAATAAATCCTCATTTTTGTTGCACTTCCAAAATGAACCTGTCAATCATATACAACTTTATTACCTGCACTTAGGTCTTATTTATGGGCACAAAGATAAGTATGTAGGAATCCTCTTTTACATTTTATTAAAGAAAAGGTTTAATATGTTGGTAACATCTGTTTTGGCATAGATATTGGCATGGAGATGGTTGCCAAAAGAGTTGTAGTTAGGTGTTATTTAGGTGCTTTTATAATTTTTAAATACATATAAAAATATACTTTGAATAAATATACAGTAATTAGCAAACTGTCTTCATTGTAAATTAAGCATCACAGCTTAATATAGTTTACAATGATATCAAGAGTAGCAAGCTTTTTTAAACAATGTCAGCCTCAACTATTTTGAATACACACTTCTAAAGAAGCGTGCACATTAAAACATTAAATGGAGCTATATATCAGTAGTTGAGATAGTTCATATCTTTACGTTACTGCTAATATGCTCATATTCCCATTGGGTAAACCCTTGTGACTTTCATAAAAATGAACAGGTAGTTAGGAAAACGATTCTAAAAAAACCTATGAAGATAATTCATGAACTGTATTTGGCCATTGAAAGGTTTAGATAACATTTGCATTTTTGTTTGCCTGCTGTGTAAGAGCTTTTTAACCCCTGAGCTTGTTACATATTTTGAAATCTCATTTATTCCCTTTGTGTCTTCTGTGAAATGCCATAATCATCAAGAAAGTCCATTGATTTAATCAGTAGCACAGAAAGCATAGAGGAAATAGTTTAAGTCGTTGCTAAATCCATATGCAGATTTTCTCACTGACAGACAGTAACAGCCTGAATTCTATGAGGATTGAATATGTAACTGCCATTAAAGTACTTTACAGAGACAATTTGGATTGGCATTCTCAAAGGCATGTGTTATGAGGTTAAAGGTTATGTGTTAGGAGCTCTGGAGGTTGATACTGATGATACTGTATGTCTCTAGACTTTTACATTATCATTATCTTAATGAATATTTCAATGTGTCCACTTGGTACTGAAGTAAGGCTGCTTTTCTGTTCCTTCAGGTGTGGTAGTCAGCACCTGATATAAATTTAACTACAGTAACATGAACCGACCAGTTCTCTGCTGGTTAATTATATTAGGTATTGCAAATGGGAGACTTCATGTTTTTTGTTATTGATTCAAAAGCTTTATTCTTAAACTTTCAAAAGTCTCGGTTCTTCCTGTTCTCTGATTTTGACTATGTTTTCTTTTTGTATTGAATGTATCAGGCAGTACCAGACTGGCAGGTTTCAGCGGTCAGTTGAAGGATTCTATTTTGGATGAGAAACCATGTCTGTGTCAGATTAAATACTTCACTTTCAATGTAAAATTGGTCTTTCAACTTCCCCAACTGTCTTAATTATTTAATGCATAAGAGGAGTAAATTAGCAGCAGAGATTGGTTTAAAAGCTACTGCACAAAAGCATGATTTCTATAAACATTAGGCTATCTTCCAGCCTAGGAGAGGTGATTTGAGAGAGGAGAAGAGATTGACTTGTCAAGGAAACTTTTTGTAGGAGATCTAACCCAATAAAGAAGACAACCAGAGTCTTGCCCAACAGAAAGGCCATAAAAAGCAGAAACTGGGTATTGTCTACTTCACTGTTTCCAAGTCCTCAGTAGGAGTCGGGGAT
Source organism: Anser anser (assembly GCF_964211835.1). Lineage (NCBI taxonomy): Eukaryota > Metazoa > Chordata > Aves > Anseriformes > Anatidae > Anser > Anser anser. Next base: position 6,598,705 of record NC_139727.1, on the reverse strand, counting down.
AGCCTGGCAAAAGAATAAGTCTGCTGTCTTATGCTCTGGCAAGCTGTATCTAAGGACAACAGAAGGTTATGCTTAAATATATACCTCATCTATGAGATCTGTTAGTTTGAAGTGAACTGTGGGCTCTTGTGCCTGTGTGTTTACCATTAAATAGAAAGAGACAATAAAAAGTGCACTTTGAGAAGCTGTGGCTTCTGTCACAGCTGTCTCTCAGGTAAAAAAAGAAAGCAAAGCACCTTTACTTCTCTTATGTCTACAGAAAGATACATACATGTCTTTTATTTCCAAAGCTACTGAATGTCCTAGAATTTCATTGTTGTGGATGGTATCAAGTCCTTTGATTTCTCTAACAGAGTGCAAACTGATGTTGAAGAATTCTGGTTTAAACATTAAATGAAGTAATTATAAAGGAAGACACTTAGTGCCTTCTGACAATCGTTTATGGATCTTGGATGTTGGGTTAAGTTGCAGCTCTAGAAATGTATGAAGACAAAAATACTGCCTAAAAATGAACAGCTGACTCCAAAAAAAAAAAAAGTCTAAAACATGGTTTTCACTTGAAAAACTTTGAGTATACATGAATATGTTACTAGTAATTCATAATTACATAATAAAAAAATATTACATTCCCCCCCATCCCCCCCAAAAAAGGGGGGGGGGGGGGGAAGGAGGGGAGAAATATACTCTTGATATATGTTTATGATTTTCTCAAATATTCATTAAGAAAGCCAAGGGAACTTTCTAGTTTTATGTTGGAGTAACAGCAGTTTGAAACCCCTTGAAGCATGAACAGTGTCAAACATAGTGTTTCCTACCTTGGAATACTGATAACTAAGGACATATAAATAGTTACGTGAATATCTTTTCACTCTTCATATTACACTAATTAATGTTTTATCAACTATAAACTTTTTTCCTTGTGGCTTTGTTCTGTTGCATTATGGTAACTAAGTTGAGTTAGTTCTCTTGATAGAATACTCTGGTACAAGTAAGGCACAGGTTGTTCTCACCTTAATATAGCTTTTCAAGATCAGCTTCTCCTGAATTTTATCTCATCTACAAATATTAAGGTTAAAATTTCAGAGCCCTATTTGTGCTAGCATTTTGTCAAGACAACTTTCTGTATTTCATGTCTCTTGTCCCCCTCCCCTCAACCCTTTTATCAGTAAACCAAGGATGAAAAGCCACAGTTTTTCTTAAAAATTTAATCAATTTATAGTCACACTGATAGTTAATAAAGTAATTTATGAAGATGGAAAATATTGCTTTTTATGGGTGATAATGTGTGGAATGGCTCCCTAAGAATCCCTAGGAGTCCCACCCAAGTATTTTAAAGTAATTACAATTATTTTAAAAGTAATAAGTAATACTTATTTAAAAAGTAATTTAGAAGTATAAATTTTAAAAAAATATATTAAAAAATGTCATTAATGTAAAACTAATTATGGTATATTTCTTAAAGGAAGATGAATAGGCTTTCGAATTTAAAAAAGTATAAATAAAAGTAATGAGTAATTACTTTAAAAAAGTAATTAAAAGTATTTTAAAGTAATTAAAATAGTATTTTATATAAAATATGAATAATGCAATTTAGAAGCTAACAGAATGGAATAATTTAGGAAAGAAGTTGGAGGAGAATGTCTTGGTAGCTTGACTGGGCCATTGTTCTGTAAAGGTGCTAATTGCATCTTTTCCATCTCTGTTTGCAGAAGTAAGGTCCAAGCAGGTAGATGATCAAAGAAACAAGATGAGAATACTAGATGCTTATGTGGCTTTTACTGTTCAGCCTAACTGATGTACAAAATAAAATACTAATTTGGGGGGGGGTGTTTAAAATAGAAGAAAGAATATTATGACTGTATGATCAAATAGGGACAAAATTATTGGTCTTGCTGATGGACAGTAGTAAATATAAGAGGAGACATCATGAATGTCTGTGGTTATCTCTGACAAGTAGTGTGAATGCTGCCATCATCCTATAAGTCATGGCCATAGAAAACCATTGTGAGCTGTTAATACCTGTATTTTACCTGTTGCAGCAGGATGTTTTTACTGTAATATTGGTAATCACTATACTAACAAAAATACATCATAGCACAGAATGTAACAGTAATATAGGAAAAAAGTGTTTGAAGAAAGAAAATCATTTATTTTGCAGATATTCTCATCAGTCTTTGTTGTTACAAAGTACAAATGTTTGTACTTTGTTGTTAAAGTACAAATGATTCCTCCTTTTCTGCTATATTAAGAATGACCACTTTTCAAAATAAGATACTGTTTTACCTAAAATGTATACATGTATATACACACACACTTGCATGTAAATATAATAACCCTTGACCTGTATTGGGGTACTTGCTATATCACTGCAGTTATATAGACAGTTACTATATAGACATGGGTTCATATTCAAGAATATAGTTAATATATAGTTGTAAGGTAAGTTCTGCAATGTAGTATTGTTTAAAAGGTATAGCATGTAACTACATTATGGACGTTACCATACCCTCAGTGCTAGTTCACTGTTCCATATTAAACTCTCCATGTAGAAAAAGGTGGCTGCAGTATGTTTGCTATGATAAACAGTTCGTTCTAAGTACAATTGAAACACTGTTAAGTATTATAGAAAGAACTGTCATAATACGTCTTTATTGCTAGCAAAAATAAATAAACAAAAAATCCTAAAAAGCATAAATTTAACTTATAAATTTTATCAGAAATGTGTTATTTGAATTATCTTTCCCTACTTACTGCTTTGGATTAAAAATATATAGTGTGGGACATTGTGAAAATGTCTAAAAATAGACCAAAAAAAAAAATATATAAGGAACTGTAAGACTGAAAGCATTTGAAAACACAAGTTTAAATTTGTTTCTAGGTTCTGGGTGAGATTTTGCTCTCATCTAAGTTGGTATAATTTAACTGAAGTTAGTGCAGTCAATCCAAATTTACACTGGTTTAACTGAGGACAGATGTAGCCTGCTATTTTCAAAGATGAAAATAACATATTTGGAAAAGCCTGTTCCTGTCAGAGAGCCAAACCAAACTTTATCAGAAGTAGAGAGACCTGCCACATTACAAGAAATGTGAAGGCAAATATATGTAAAAGCATGTCATTAATGTAAAACTAATTATGGTATATTTCTTAAAGGAAGATGAATAGGATTTAGAATTAAAACAGAAAAACTTGTCTGCCATAATCCTCTAGGGAATTTTCTGGACTCAAGGTCAGATGCTGTTTGATAGAAATGAAGTCCTGTCAAAAATCCCCGTGTCAAGGCTTCCACTTGGTAGGACCAGATGTGCATACACAATTCTTATCTAATGTTAACAGCAGTTATAGGTTGAGCAAAAATTTGGTTGAAGCAGCTTCTTATTTTAGAGAAGACATTATTGTTTTTATATGGTTCTCCATAGCACTTCCAGGTTTTCTAGGCATCCATTCAGATTTGTAATACCACGCAGACTGAGTCTGTATAACTGACTGCATGAGTCGCAAGATGGGTAACTAATGTTGTAAAATTCAGTAAAAATGATCAAACTTATTGCTTACCTGGGAAGTAATTCCTTAAAAGATAGGAAAGGAAATGTGAACTCATGATTTCGTATGTCTTCCATTGATTTCAGCAGATCTGTTTACCCATAATATTAATTACTGAAATCCTACTTGTTTGTTTGCACTATTGAGAGACACAAATGATCGTTTATTGTAAAGGATCTGATAACTTCACTTCTTAACTTTATCTCCCTAAAATTAATTAGATCTGTGAATTCTCCAGTGTTCTGTGAGAACTAAAAATAAAATAAATAAATTGCAAGTTTTGTTTGAAATAATGCCTGCTTTCCTACTACTATATATATATAGTATATTGTCTGTTGGTCTACAGATAAGTGTACTTTTGTTTTCTAGAAAACTTTTTTAGTGTTTAGTGTTTAGCCATGCAGAGACTTGATTTTATTTTTTTCTTTTCCTCAAAATATTTTCTTTTTGTGATTGTACAAAATGTTTTTAATGCGACCATTGCTGCAATGAAGTCTCCATTCAGTATTTCACTAAACATCAGGTAGAAGTAACAAAGACTTTATTGTGTGGGAGGTATATTTCAGCTTTATTAATTGTGTTGGTAAAGCACAATCAAAATTGTTTTAACTTTTTTTTTTGTCCTACTGTGCTAGAGTCTTCCGTATTTAACCAGGTTAAGCTAGTCTTCTACAAGAGGTATTTCATTTTATAAGGAAAGCATTGTATTACTGTCAACATTTTCCTTGAAAATCAATAGATATGGTAACACATAAATTAACATAGTAAATTGCAAAACATTTCTTTTAAGAAGCATTTTGAAATAGTAGCATGAAAAGAGTATAAATCTACTGCTAATATTATGAAATATCTTGACAACATAATGGTTTCAATTAACTGTGATTGGAAATTTAACTTGCAGTGATGTAAAATGACATAGAACAGAAGTAGGATAACTTAGTGTTCTGACAGGTATGTAATACTGCTTCTTCTCAAGTTATGTCTATGTAAGACAAAACCTGGAAAATTGCTTCTAGGTGGAGCCAGCAACATTTGACTTTTCAAAATGACATTTTATGTGGCAATGTTCTATCTCTTAAACAGTAAATCTGCTGTAGCTTGTTCAGCTGGATGATGACTACAGAGCACCGAGCCATCACTTTGTACATCATTGACTTCATTATTTGTTTCCCCTCCAGTATAATAGTCAAGAGTATGATGGTTAAAATGTCTGTATTTACGTCACCTATAGTAGGACATTTGTTATATTGACAAAAACTCTCTTCCCAGAAGAGTTTATTTCTAACGTCAAAAACAGTTACCTAGTATTTCAAACTTTTTTTTTTTTCTATCAAGATATAGTAATGAAGACTTCCACCTTTCGTACAAATAAACCCTTTACATTATTCAGTACTACCCTCTTTGCCATTTTCAAATTGGCAAACATTTTTAGTCTAGAATGAATCTTTGCAAAGTGTTGCTGTCTGGTCAGACCAGAAGCAGGACAGGCTCTGTCACGGATTTCAGTTTGGTTGAGACAGTCTCATAAGAATTCTGAGATTCTGGTGCTATCACATGGTAGAAAGAAGACTGGAGATCTCAGTATGCCATCTGATCTCCCTGCCCCAAAGTAAGGTCAGTTCTATTTTGTTCCTGACGTTTAGTTGTGTAATGTGTTCCTGAAGATATCTGACAAGGATTGCAAGGACTCTTTAGCAGTCTAAGCGCTGAGTCCTTTAAATTTTGAAGACTTTCCTAGTGTCTAGTCTGAATTATTCATGCTTTCATTTGAGCCTGTTAGTACTCTTCCTGTTCATTTTGATTATGGCCTTGATTATGGCATGCAGATAGTTCCTTTTTTTTTTTTTTTTAGCATCCATTTGCATTTTAAAGACAATTGCCATGCATATCCTGAATCCTGAATTCTCAGTATTTTTGTTAGTTGTTTCTTCAGTGCTTTTTGCTGATTTCTGTTTTGTCATTATCTTTCATTAAGTGGAGATTCCCATAGGTGAGTAGGATGAAAAGACAGTTTTACAGTTCTGTAGTTTTTTGTTTGTTTGTTTTGTAATAGTTGAACATCACTAGTTGGTGGAATACTCTGTGATCTCATATCACCTTTCACATCATTTTCTACATTTTATGAAGAAAAGTGACCTGATCTGTTGTATTCCATTGTGGACATATGTGTATGTCACATGTCCTCCCAGATACCTCAGGGAACAATTGTTTCTTTCAATCTTTATATGGGAGTAGAAATTAAACTCTTTGCTTCTTAATTCTTAAGCCTTGATCCTCCCTTTTGCATTCTATTTCATAAAGAAAGGTAAAATAATTCATCCCCCCTCCCTCTGATTTTAAGCATTTCATTCATCTTCCATAAAATTTCAGACCTTCTAATGAGTATTTTCTGTAAACTAAGCCTTTCTGGCCTTTTATTTCTGTCTGAAAGCTAATTTGGGTGCTTAAAGCTGCATCACTGCTAGCCATCTCATGCAACTTACCCTTTAGGAAAGACAAAACATAATTTCACAAATCTTAAACTTCACTTGAATTTTTATTTCAGTTTTATCTAAGATCCAGTCCTCATTAATATCAGAGCATTACTTCCTTGAACCTTTACTTCTACTGAAAATCAGCAATCGTTCTAACTTTGTGCTTTCCTGAAAGCAGAAGATAATACCAGAAAGTTTTTTTTTAAATACCTTCTGGATGTTAATACAGAACAAGTGATAAAGTTGTTTTGTATGTTTCCATTTTAACACAAACACTTAGGTTTGATTTTAGTTTGGAGAAGGGTAGTTTGGAGAAGGGTAGTATGTTCAATGAATTGAACAAAATCTTTTCTCCTGAAATACAGAGTGTGTCAGAATCATGATATACTGGCTGAAAGAAAGGAAAAAAAAATAAAAGAAAGAAAGAATTAAGTTTTGTAATAAAATCAGTTCTTCCCCCATATGTATTTATTTTTCTGCTCTTAGAAAATGGAGTCTTAATTTATTGTATAGCTGCTCATACATTTGTCATATCAGTCCTATTTAACAAATGTTGGGTGGGTGTGCTATTCAAATCTAACTGAAAGTTAGAGTTTCAAGCCCTTGTGTTTTACTGATGCCCTGAAGAAAAATAAGGTCACTGATACTAAGTTGAAAGAAACCTTGTCTAGGAAATGTATATAAACACTATTATAAGATTCTCACAGTGTCTTTTATAAGTCAGTTACGTTTTGCTAAGCACTACATAAACAGAAGCACACAGTTATTTTCTGCAGAGCTTTCAGTTTGAATAAGCAGGACAAAAAAAAGATGGAAAAATGTGTCTTCTTTCAAAAAAAAAAAAAAGACGTCTTTGTATTGGTCTCATTGTTAAAGAAAGATATCTATTTCTGCATTCTAGTAATTAGCATTCTAGCCTAATTCTATTATTCAGATAAATAATTCTTCAGTTGTCCCTTGATGTGGTATTTGACCTCATTCAGGTGTCCAGTTTATTTGTTTTTGATCCAAGTGTGAGAATGTCTGTTGAAGAACTAAGTGACTTTTCTCATCATAAAAAGACATTTTAAATTTTTATTTTTTTATTTTTATTTTTTTATTTTTTTTACCTTGTACATGGAGCTGGAGTGATATAAAAATTCCACCAAATTTAATGCTGGTCACAGTTAAAATAGTATTACATAGGGAAAAAAATCAAGAAAAACAACACACCAAACACGCAAAAACTGACAAGACGAAAATTGTGTAGGTCTTTTAACTCAGCAATCTGCCTCTTCTACATCTACAGATATAGATATACAAATAGAATCAAAGAATCATTTAGATTGGAAAAGACCTTCAAAATCATTGTCTGATCATCAACCTGACCTACCAAGTCCCATCACTAAATCATATCCCTTAGTGCCATGTCCACGTGTCTCTTAAATATGGGGATTTAATTCCATCTCGTCAGGGATGGAATTTAAAATTCCATCTCTTCAGGGATGGGAGCTCCAACTTCCCTGGGCAGCTGGCTCAAATGCTTGACCACTCTGACTGTGAAGAAATTCTTCCTGATATACAATCTACGCCTCCCTTGGTGCACCTTGAGAATAGTATCACTCTGTGCTGTCACAGCTGCCTATATTCTCTCTACACTGATGAGATACTGGCTTGTCTAGTCCAATTCAAATATCTTGTCCAAACATCTGCAGTTCTCTAGGGAGATAATTCTGTAATTTAATAGGCTGCAACAGAGAGACGGGTCCATAATCTTCATTCTGAACTGTAGGCTATTTTTTCTGCTAGCTAAGAAATTTAAATGTTTTCTATACCTTGTTAACTTGCAGATTTAGTTAATTTTTTAATCTTTACTTTTTTTTATTTTTTCGTCATGCCTCATTGGCATAAGGCTAAAGCATTGATTCCATAACAAATTACATGTGCAAAAATATTTGAAAAGTCTTTATCAAGACTTTTCTTTAGACTTTGTATGGAGATAAAAGTTGCTTTTAATTTGTTTGAAAACTGAGGTCACTGACATTTTGACCTAAGATGAAAATCTTAGATGAAAATCTGTGCAGAATGTTTGCTTTGCTTACAACCTGACTTTAAAGTTTAACAACTGATGAAGAATGAATACTTTAGAACTATTTTTATTACATAGTCTTGATGCAATAGCTGTGTATGATTTATCTCCTGAACACAGGGAAATGTCAGAAAACTAATACATGATTTTGTAATCAGGTAGAATGTTTTAAATTGCAAAAAGACAAATTAAGGGTGTAAAAAAATAAAGTAATAGAAAACATTATGGAAAATTAGATTTATGCATTATTTTTTAGTTTCCACTGTGTTTCATGTTGAACTAATGTTCAACAATATGTTGTGTTATCAACATGTGTGGTAGATAATAATAGAGATTTCCAAAAATCTTGGTAGCTTTTTACTTTGTTTTGCAGCAGTCTAATATAATCTGTAATAGACATACAGTGTGCTCAGTCTGAAACATTGACATAACAGCTGGAAGAAATCTGATAGTTATAGGAGCAGGGTCAGGGCAAGGAGTTCTTTAAAATCAATGTCTTCATTTGCAGCACTGATTATGCTTCCCAGTCGGTCTCTACCTAGAATGGTCATACAAAAAGATGGATTATTGCTTAGAAATTGAATAAGGTTGTCTAATGTATTCTGATGCATCAAGAACAAAAACCTCCCTAGCAAATTTCAGTAACTAAGAATTACAATGAAAAATATTTTAAACATAATTTCATAAATCATAGAGTCATAGGATTGTTTGTGTTGGAAGGGATCATAAAGACCATTTAGTTTCAAACTCCTCTGACATTGGCAGGGATGCCACCCACTAGACCAGGTTGCCCAAAGCACTAACCAGCATGGCCTTGAACACCTGCAGGGGTGGGACATCCACAACTTCTCTGGGCAACACGTTCCAGTACCTCTCCACACTCATTGTGAAGAATATCTTCTTAATATCTAATCTAAATCTATCTTCTTTTACTTTAAAGCCATTACCCCTCATCCTATGCAAATGCTAAATGTCACGTTGTCTTTAATAACAAGGCATTTGAAAGGATAAATTTTAACTGTAGTATATATGATTTTAACTATAATATATGATTAAATAATTATGGCAGTATATTTAGGACAACTTCTAATCAGAAAGACCTGCCTATACTGTTATTTTTGATTGTCCAGAATGAATTGTGATTATTTTTATAACTAAGCTTAGATATTTTGTAACTCCTTATGTCCTTAGATCTTTTTCTTCAACATTTGATTTAGCTGATAGTTCATTCAGATGATGGAAAATGAAAATATATTAGCATTAGGCAAGGAAATTCATGCTGGTGGCACTATGACATGCTTATTTCTTTACCAAACCTTGAAGTACTTAATGGTATAAAAAGAGTTGTAGTTAGCATCTCTAGAAGCAAAATGATCAGAACTTTCACAGAAGCATTGCATTGCAGAAATATTGTGGATTCATGCTCAAAACAGGTTCTGAGTCATCAAGTCCTGTTGCCTTGCATTATTACAAAGTTATCCTCTCTATAACTGGCTTAAGTTTCCATCAAATATTTAATGACAGTACTTCCTTGCCCATGCTTTCCACGTGTCCCAGCATTTATTTTGCTGCAAGAGGTGTAATTCTAACACTTCACTTTTCATTTTCTCTTCATTCATACTTTTCATGTGACTTTTTACTGTCAGATTAGTCCCCATCTTGGTTCCAGGCTGTCATTTTATTTTCTTCTGTGTAACATCTCATTGAACTTTTTTTTAAATATTTCTTTTAACACAATCATATCGTTTTATGTCATGTCTTTTAAGTCTTTTTTTTTTTTTCTCTTTAAGAATACCATTTTACTTATTTCTGTTTATTTTATTGTTTATAGAAGCTTCTGAATTGTTTTTTATGCTGAACAGGAAGATTTACAGATAGTTGTACATTTGTAAACATTAGAAACACTCCTTGTCTCAGGTGGATATGGACACGGGGAAAGGTGGTTTGTTGGTTACTAGAGCAGCAATACTTGATGGCTTAGGAAAGACTGACAGTTAGTGATTACAAGACGAAAAGCCTAGGCGTATTTCTCCCAGGTTGTGCACGTGCACATTTGTTGTAGAGAGTGGAGGTTCTGCTGGCAGGGCTGCCACCCATACTGCCAAGCCCCATGGATTCTGAGAGACCTTTGCAAGGCTCGTGGCCCATTGCACAGAGGCCCTGTGTCACCCCAGCTGCTCTGGTAGCTTGTGGGTGCCAAGGAAAGGCAGATTGTGGTTTCAATAACTACATAGTAGTGGAACCATGTAAAACCTAAGTATATTTTTTCCTCCTCAGACTAATTTGTAGAATCCTATACAATTTTTAGAATTTGCTGCTTTATTTCATTTCCAGTCTGATTCAACATTTTCAGTGGAACTCATTTATATATTGGTTATTTATTTTCCAGTTTGTGAACAGCTGGAGCGTAATATCAGTTTCAGCTCCTGCATTACACTTTTTTTTTTCTAGCTTGAAAAATTTGTAAATATTTTCAGCCTGTTTACTTGCCCCTCTTAATACGAGAAGAGGAAAACAGAATAGAAGTTAAACCGTCAAAAAGATTCTTAAAATTAAAAGCTTATGGTGTCACAGTGCATTTTTGATTTCTGATTAGCATTAAAATTTTATTACGTTTCTGAGTTGGCAAAAAGTTTTCCCATTATGCTCAGTACATCTGGATCTTGCTTACTGCAAGATCTGCATCTCTGCTTACTGTGGTGAAACTAAATTGGGCTTGGTTCTTTTGATTTTCAAAGCTGAAGTAACTGACTTAGATGCAAATGCAAATAAAACTGTATTTAACCCCTTGATTAGGAAATGACATCAAGACAGGCTATATTCGTGGCTCACTGAGAGAGTATGTATGTGTGCATTCATATCTATGTGAAGAATATCTCTGTGTATATGTAATGTATACATAGTATATGTATAATATGTACATATGTATACAAGTATATGTATATATAATATGTGTATTATAATATGTATATATTATATAAAGAGTATCTCGTGTTTAAGGCTGAGAATAGGGACTGACTGCCACTTACATGCTATGCAGCCTCTAACACTAATATTGCTTGTCCTTAGGTTTCCATTTGTAAGTGGAAATTATTACTAGCTTGCCATCTTCAAATTTGTTTTCATGCCTGTGTAGGATGTAAAATGTTTACTGGGGAGGGATGATACAACGTAGGACCTAGAAAAGTATGGCCTCCACATGGCTAAATAATAGAGCATATGCTAAGAAACTTATTCTACCCTAAAAATGTGGACACTAATGTATCTAATGTAGACAGGTACCCACAGCTGTAAATAGAGGTGAATATTTCATCGTAGTCTCTTCATTAGAAAGCAGAACTTAGCTTGGATAAAAACAGAAACTAAATAGCTCCCATATTAAAGCATATGTTTAATTGCAGATAGTCTATTTTACTTCAAAGCTCACTGTTAGCACATAGTGCCACATGAGAAATAGACATTTTCCTGTGCCCTCTTAATAAGTTCAACTGAGAAGAAGAATTTATTAGTGTGGTCATGTGCCTAAAAATAAATCTAAAATCTTAGAGGATCGTGTGCCTTGAAGTCTTGAGTCATGGCAAAACTCATTTGCAACTTTGGTTACAATCATGCCTCAACATGCCCGAATATTCAGAAGATTCTCAAGTTGTTGAAAGAATACGTTATTTCAGGATTCTTTCTGTAAATCAGAAGGAACACCACTTACCTTATATTTTCCTTGGAGTGAGATTAGACTCAACGATGAAAGAAGATAGACTTCAGTCTGTGATGTACATGGTAATATCATTTTTAGTCCTCAACACATTACTGCTCATGTAAAGCATCATTTATCAAGTTGGAGTGACTCCAATTAAAAGATAGTTAAATTCAGTTTATTTAACTGTTTCAGAGGTAGCTGGCAAATAAACCAAATAAAATAAAATCAAATCAGTGAGTTATTCTGTGCCTTGAAAATCCTAATTTTGTCTGATTTTTATGAAAAAAATTTACAAGGAAAAATTGCTATCCTTTGTCGCCCTTGTGAGACAAAACAAAGATACATGGGAAGGTGTAACCACCCATACAAGCTGCACTGGGATTTATATTGGAGTCATATTGAATTGGTTTTGATTGTAGTCTGCTTAGGGAAGGTGGCTAGGAATGTATTTCCAAACATTTTTATCATATAGCCAATACAGAATGTCTTTATATGAAAAGCAAGTAGCTAGTGCACCGCATTTCTAATATGGAGAATAGGTGGGGACAGACAGCAAATGCAAGCTGTTCTTTAAGACTGTTCTGTTGACACAGAACAAAACATGCAAAAGTGATAGTCTTTTTTTGTATCTCTAGAGCCTCATTCACCCCTTTCCTGTCCACAAAGCATTATAAATAATATGAAATAGTAATAAATCTTAATTGTGTATATCCCTGGGTGTAAGGAATTGATGTTGATTTAACTTAATTGACATTTAGTTTAGTTTAATTATGGAAAGTTTCTCTTGTTAACCAACAGAGTATACGTAGTTGCCTCATTTTCTTGCTGTGACAGTATACGGCTACTTTTTTATTTTCTTCATTCTCTTGATGCTAGTTTACCCATTGTCCTTAGGGAAATTCCTATTAAATAATTCTGCAAGATTTTTTCCAGAAACAAGCGAAGTCTTACTTTTTTGTCTAAGGTCACAAAGGCCACTGAAATTGATTTGCTTTTACTATTTTTAGTTTTTTTGCTTTTGTAGTTTTTTGCTTTTACTATTTTTATTTTTATTTTTTATTATTTTTACTTAAATTCTTATGAAATGAGGAGTCCTAGAAATAACATCCTGGAAAATTAATAATGTCAATTTTATTGATATGTATTATTTATTGATATTGATATATATATATTGATAGATATATAAATCAGTGGGTTTTTTTTGGTTTTTTTTTTTGAACATGACTAAATCACACGGTTTTGAAGTTCCAGAGGGAAACTGCAGCACTGGGCAGCAGCCACGTGTGGATGGTATGATGTGAGAACAGAAAGCTGAAGCTAATGAAAAAGTTAATGCTGCATTAGTCTCCTGTGAGAAATTTGTACCTGTTTACCTCCTTAAGATGCTGTTAGCATGCTCTAACTATTGTCACTCCTGTAATTTCTGTTGGGCTGCAACGTAGGAACAAAACCTTTCATCAATTGCAAGATGATTACATGGTATTCTAAGTTCACTCTTAAAGTCTGCATACATATCTGTATCACAGAAGATATTTACCGTATTAAGAAGGATGTTTTTAATTTCATGATCCTTGCTTGAGCTGAGGATCCACTTTTCCTCGTATCTTGTGGCACTGTAAATCTAAGCCGTTGATTTTGGTGGAGTTTGAGCCGTGTAAAATTGGGTCAATATTAGAATATGACTTTAATAAAATTAAAAGATTCATATATAGGTGAAAGTTGAATATATACAGCATGTCTGAACAAAGAGCCTGTGGCTTGAATTCAGATATGAGATTTAGAAAAACAAGCATGTCTAGCAATTAGATTTGGAGGAACTGAAGCTTCTTATTTTGCTGACCAGAATGTCATCTGTAGCTCATTTGCTTTAGCCCTTTCTTGAATATATTGAATCAGGCTTGATTTAAGGGAGGCATCTCCTATGAGATTGTGATTTAGAGTCAAACCAAGAAGTTTGGCAGAGTATGTGGTTATTTTTCATTTTGGGAGCCAAGACTGAATGCTTGTGCAGAATTGCCAATGCTTTTTGTAATAATTGAGTAAGAAATTAAATCTTGAAGTTTGGACCAGTTTGGAATTTTAGTCCTGATGATTGAATCATCTGTAACATAATCATGCATGGATATCATTGTATCATTTGTCAATTTTGTAGTCCTAAGATATGTACCTCTAATTGTACTTGCCAAGTAAATCAGGGAATGGGTGGTGGAAGAGGGAAAAAAGAAAAAAGGGTAAACATTGCAAATTAGTGCAAGAGATGATTCTAGCAAATCAGGATTTTGTGTCCCAGAGACATCTGCTATTTTGAGGGGTGGTTTTTTTTTTCATTTTTTTCCCTGTTTTGTTTTATGTTTGTTTTTCTATTGTTTTTATTCTGTAAAAGTAAGGATGCACTTGTTTGGCTATGGTTCGCCATGATCTTTGTAGGGAAACGGGGCAGTTTGCTTCAAATGCATTTCCGAAATATGAATTTCCATTTAATATCTCCCCCCCCCCCAAATAATAAAACAAAACCAAGAACTCCTCCCCTTCATTTTACATTAACATTGTGCAATGTTTGAAAAGAAAGAAAATCCTAGATCTTTCTGATTTCTTTCACTACGATCATATACTTATGTTCATATAGACCACATTCCGGATGAATATGTGTGGGTATGTTGGTCACAGGATGCAGATTTGTGCACTTTTTTGTTGTCCTTAAAAGCACCATATCCTGTCCATCTCTTGCAACTGGGATGTCAGGAAATTAAAAGAATTTCATAACTTTTCTCTTGCTTTCAACGCTATTGAATAATGTGTTTGGTTGTGGGGTTCTTTTTGTTTGTTTGTTTTGCTTTTTGACACATTGATGTATCCTGGTTCACTTGCTATGTCAGGTAGCAAAAATGATTTTCATTAAGAGCTTTTCACAATTTTTCCAAATACATTTTATCACTGGCATAATGCGTTATCCCAGTAAATGTGTTTTTTCTTTTGTTTGTTTGTTTTCTCTATGAGACTGATACAGAAATCTTGAATTTCCCTCCTGCTTCTTAAGGTTAGCATTTGTGCAGTTAAAAACAATAAATAAATTGATACTTATCTAGAAGATCCAGCAATATGATTTGCTGTAATTTTTGATTCCCACCCCCCAGTGTTGAAAGAAAAGATAACAGTTTTGAAGTTCTGAATATTATAGATTCTGGTTATTGTAAACTCTTAATTATTTTAAGAATAACAGTTGATACAGCAAAGGGTATTTAGATAGAATACATGCAGTAAATACAGGTTTTTTTTTACTAGTTCTTTTTAGTCCTGCATTAGTGTAAGGAAGAAAGTGCATTGCCTAGGTATTATCTATAAGTCTACAAAAGTATATTTGTATTTTACCCCAAACATGATTTTTTTTAACCTGTTGTCACCTTCTAGTAATGACTCATCATTTAGTTTGCATAGTTTTCTTTTTCATTTTCATATATTTTTGCAAAATTAAATGCTATAATATCACTTGCTTTAAGAAAAAAATATCTATACTTCTGCTAAACACTCTTCAGTTGTTTACAAAAGTTTCAAGAGCTTCTTTGGCACTTTGCTTAGGAGATGCAAAATTCATCGCTTCTATAAATACAGCCTCAAAGCAATCTTTCATCAGATGGAATGCCAGATAATTAATGCAAATATGTAGCATGGTGGATAACTAAGTACGAATATATGGCATAATTGAGACCTAAGAGCATTAAACTTTTGAGTTATGTGCCTTTACCACTGTTTGCTAAACCTCAGGGTATTTCATGATTTATATGTCAGAGAAATGGTGCCAGTACTTAGTAAATCTCCAAGCTCAAAAATGTCTGAATATATGTATAACTTTATGCCATTGACTTATACATGTAATCTTTGCAAGACTGTAATATAAATTTGAAGACACCTTGTAGAGAGAAAACCTGTATGACTAATTTTAACAAAGAAAATTTATTCCATTCTGTGCAACAGGATCACTTGCTACTGAAAGGAATGTTTTTTCCAATAGTTCCAGGCAGAATTGAATCTCGTCATGTTTTTGCCCTGTCCAAAGATACACTCATACTAGCATGTCTACAGAATAGTCTCATGATTTTTTTTTCTGAATTGCTAGATATGTGTTTATATTCACACTGTGTATGTATATAAACTTGGAAGACAAAAAATTAGAGGAAGCAGGTAAACTAGCACCCTTCTGCAAAGCCTTAGTTTCTCACCATGTAAATCAGGAGTCTCTCTCTCTCTCTCTCTCTCTCTCTCTCTCTCTCTCTCTCTTCTTCTCTTTTGGTCTTTTAAAAATTCGATTTCCGTCCTACATCTGAATTATGTTTTATTTTTAATGTCTTTTATTTCAATAGCAGAAACTACAGAAACATTTCTCATATCTTAAATTAATGTTAGTGTGATGATGCTCTACTCATTTTCATGTATTGCAAAATTCTTAGTATCTTTAATGGTGACTTCTGCCTAAAATAGGACATCGACAACATGTTTTGGCCTTATATTTCTAGGAAGTAGAAACATTCTTGTAAGAGATAAGTAGAATTGCAGCTTATAACTATATTTCTGAACTTTGAATGTGTTAAAATAAGTTGAGTGACATACAAAACTCCAATGAAGGCACTATTAATATTTTTTACCTATACCGCACTCCTATTTTTAAAATGAAAACAGACTGAAATATTAAGGGATTTATGACAGCTCATTAATTCCACCCTTGGCCACCCCTTAAGGAAAATAAAAAATCAGTGCACAAAGTGCTTTCTGGCAAAGCTGCTTTACTTGTGGCGTGGGTTTCTGTAATAAACTGTAGTAGTACTCATAGTAAATTGTTATACTTTAGACTTGGCATGCCCAAGACTAGAAGAATCCATGATAATGTTCAGCTGATATTTTCACAGATCCCTGATCTCAGATTGTGTTTATCTTCCTAATTAGTGTTAGTTTTTCATTAACGGAGAAAGTAAAGATGTTGATAGGCTGCAACGGAATTCACACCGTATGGTTTAAACTGTAACTACCTGACCAGCTATAGTGAGGTGTCCCTTCCAGTAACTGTAAAACACCAAAGTACTAAATGATAAATAAATAAATAAATAAAGCAAGCAAACAAAAAAAGCTGACCGATTAAAATTTAAAACCACTGGTGGTTAGCAACATAAATAACTACTGTGTAGGGCTTCATATTTTTTGTGGTGTGAAGGTTTATTCATGTTAGATATGTCCAGAGTGAGACAGAGCAGAAATAAAGGAGCATATGAAAGAAACCAGCAAAAAGCATTGTCAGGTTAGGAGGACTAATCCAGTTTACTTCTTGCCCACAGATTATCTGAATATGTATGTATGATTATTTCCTACTGCTTTTTACAGAGGCGTGATTTTGATTAGTTGGCAGCACAGCTTACCACTAAGAAGAGGAATCTCTGGGAAAGGGAAGATTTAAAGTGTTTTCCTCCTCCTTTTCAAAATTGTTCCATGTAAAACAGTTTCTGGGGACTGGCCAATACTGTTGCCAGCTCTTTGTGCTTTGCTGTATGTTTTGTAGTCTCATATTTTTTTTTTAAGCAGGAAGCATCTAGTCCTAATGATGCAATGCGAAGAGGTTGTGTCACGTACAGAACATTAAAGTACATCCAAGCTTGGGAAATGTATTTCTCCGAAATGCATGTGCATTTCTCCTGGAAGTTAAGCTGTTCAGAATGTTACTCACTTTTCAAATGCTTGTTTTGTAATTGTGATTTTAAATACTTATTTATTTAAACCCTGCACTGTGGTTGGGTTTAATAGTTGAGGGAGGAGTGTTCCAATATTTCAGCGCACTAGTATGCATGCTGAAATCATCAGATATAGCAGTTAACCTTGGGGAACGCTAGGCAATGCTATTGTTGCTATTCTTCCTGAAGAACTCAGGCAGGAGAAGAAAACAATTAATGGTTGTAAAGTCTTGTTAGGAGCAGATGCCTGCTTTGCGACTATGCCAGACAACACTGCACATACTAGTAAGACAAGGTTTATCAAAACCTACAGTACTAAATCAGGCTTCCTAACATATTCACTTGTATGCTTCTGTCTTCGTCATTAATTTAAAACAAGAAGAGTGCTCCTTGCTGAGAGCCAGATAAGGCAAGTGTCTTTGGTAAGCTGCACATGAACACGCATCTTAGTATTATGGAATATTATACGATATTATTACGTAGCTGCGTTTCCTTACCCTTGTCCTGTCAAAGAAGAGTTGGCAATTTTAGCTAATCCTCCTTAAGAGGCATATGAAAATATCAAAAAAAGTAAAATTATTAGTAATGCATACAACTTAGAACCACACTTATTAAAGAGGTTTTGCATGTAAAAGTGTTTCAGAAGCAAGGTTGAGTTTTGAATTGCTATCTCCAATTATATGAAGATTATTCGGTAGAGAGAGTAAACCTGTTCTGACTTGTATAAACTCTTCTGCACTGATTTCAATTTGGAAGGGATAAAGTAAGTTTGAAATTCAGAAATTCCATCAAGAACCCTTCAAAAATCCTTTTCTGCATATAACCTAAATGAGAGTTTGTTCCAAAGCGTAAACTGTGCCATACTAGATAATATACATATTGATGGTGTGTTCTCAGTTACTATACTATGAACAGTTATAATCACTTGAGCCAAAAAAAAAGAAAAAAGGCAGAAATGTAAAGTTTGTGGAGATAGAAGATAAACATAGGAAAAAATTACCAGCTGTCAGAGGTTCAAAATATATATATGCATGTATATTTTTTCAGTGTTAGGTGTTCCTCTGTTGTTAAAATTTCTCCTCGAGTCTTTGATGTTGTCAGACATAAAATAATGCTTGGGGATATATGAAACTGAACACTAAGATAATCTGATTCATGTCAGAGATATGTCTTTATTTGATATATTTGTGATTTCACATGCTAGATAAACTACAATGGCTGTGTATGTGTCAAGCAAATGTGAAACTATTGTAGTTTAATAGTAATTGAAGTGTCAGCAAAGAGTTAAATATGGTAATTCTGTATTGTAAATTCAAGTGAACAAAAAATTCAAGTGAGTAGGAAGACAGT
This sequence comes from Anser anser, assembly GCF_964211835.1. Lineage (NCBI taxonomy): Eukaryota > Metazoa > Chordata > Aves > Anseriformes > Anatidae > Anser > Anser anser. Next base: position 6,579,861 of record NC_139727.1, on the reverse strand, counting down.
CATTTTGACAAGAAGGTCATGGTTCTATTAATAGGGAACTAAGAGGTTTTCCAAATGAATGGTCCTTACTTTCAATTTGAGGAGAGGTGAGAGTGCAAGGTGATGGATTTGAGGTTGAAAGGAGAGTTTAATCTACATATCTAGAACCTTTGTCACAGAAAAGATAGTGAATAGATGAATTCATTTGCAAACTGAAATGAATCCCTATTGAGAATTAATTATCTTGGGACTTACTTAAACTGGAAACATATTTGACCCTTGAAATCAATCTCTTTTTCACCACGAACTAGATACAACTGCATAATAAGTCCAACATGATGGAACTTGTTATGATTTCTTTTCTAATTTTTTTCCATGTTGGAATAAAAGCATGACTGTTCTTCTTAATAGTCCCTTTTTACTTTTAGTACACACACCTGAATTCTTATCACAATTCTTCCTGAGTATCCTGAATGGACATTGCTACCTCTTAACTAAGTGAGCATATGTGATGGCTAATACCTCTGGGAGATGAAAAACATTTTTGAACCCTAGTGTGATTACGCATCTGGAGATGTAAAGAGAATGAAAAGATGCCAAGGACGATCTCGAAAGCTAAGGTGAAAAACAGCACAGAAAGGATAAAATCCTTGGATATTGGCAGGAAGAGGAGGAAAGTCATGTGAGAACCAGTATCTATCTTGAAGAGCGAGAGACAGAATAATAGAGTAATTGCAAGGGAGATTGTATCACATATATGTATTTGATTTTAACAACATATGAAAGCAAGATTAATTGTTAGCCATAACACATATGTAGAGGCAGAGAAGATCCATTACTATGATTTTTACCTTTACCTTTCAATCTTTAAGTTCTACACTTACAGTAAATTCTTATGGAATAGGTCTGTTCTCTAGGAGATGATGAAAGGTAAAAGAGTTTAAAAGAGTTACTGCTGTCTGAAAGATGATTTACTTGCATGGAAATGGAAAATTTCATGTAAGTGACATTGACAAGTTCAATTTTACAGGGCATTTCACGGGTAATATTATATCAGTTGTTATTGTATAACAATGCCAACTGTTAGAAAAGACCACAAGTTTCTTTTCATTATAGATATCAAAGCAGCAATTTAACTGTTTTAGTATGTCTATTCAAAAGATTACAACCCCTCCCTCAAGTCACTACTGAGATGACAAGACAACACTGAGCGTTCAAGTAGATATATGAAATTAGGGAGTTTTGTATGTGAATTTTGGGGTGAACAACTTGAGCTGTTGCAACAAACTATTATTATGAGGGAGGTGTTTGCTTTGTTTTGTTTTAGTTTTGAGGGTTAGTTTGTTTCCTACTTGCCTTTCTCTTCTCTCTTGGGGTAATGCTGTATTGAAGAGAAATTATAGCTGCAACTGCTGTGGGTCCTGAATAAACTGTTAAATGCTCTAAAATTGGTTGAACTTAAAAATGACAGCCTTCTGAAATTTAGTTTTTTATTATTATTAAAATAGTATACTAAGTTATAATCTTGTGCATAGAATTTTTAATAACTTCAGCTTTCACTGTGAGTTGTGGGTTGTACTCAGAGGGATTAAATTTAAATACGTCAGGTGAGACTGATTTTCAGGGTTGGTTGCAAGCATTTTTCCTTACTAACTGTGAAGTGAAATATCCTTCAGTTCTTCAATTTTTTCCAAGACTCTATAGAAATTTGGGAGACAACTTGTCTGTTTATGAAAATTTAGCAGATTTTGCAGTTGGATAACTGTTGATTATGCAGTTATTTCAATTGGATTTTAAAGGTGTGATACTGCAGAAATTCTTAATTTATATTAATTTGTATGTGAGCATTCAAACTACAGAGCTAATCCAGAATGTTCTCTGAACAGATAATTCAGACATATCAACCAGTAGAAGTGGTACCTAATCCTGCCTTTGCTAAATGCGTGAAATACTGTTGATTAATTTACAGAATGTATAGTACATTTAGGAGATACCAGTGTTCAGTTTTTAAGGCAAGAGTTGAATTGTATGAATGAATAGTCAGACCACATAACCTAGGAAACTCGTGGTGGCAGTTCTTCACGTTCTGCTTTTCATTTTTCTCCTCAGTCACCAACTCAGTCGTTGCCCTGATAGTTTTCAAGTCCATAAGGAATAAACTTTCAATTTAGCTTCCAAGTGTGAGGTCAAACTGCCACTGAAAACTGAAATGCAGAAATCATTAGTCTAGTTACTATGGCTGGTGTTTGAAGAAACACAAAGCATGCACTTCTGTTTTAGTCCTCCTAGGAATGTCCAACTAAAATGGCCATTCACATATAAAGAGTTTTGATCTAACTAGAAAGGAAAAGGAAGCAAAGCAGTTGCCTGCCCAATTTTGTGCCACGGGGTGCTGGTGACAAATCTGTCCTCTTGTTAAGTCTTTCCTAGTTCAAAATATTGCTTAACTGTTGCTATTAAAAAAAAAAAAAAAGAGAGAAAAAAAAAAGTTGTATGCTGAAGTTTATTGTGGAAGAAATAAAGCCCAGAATGATAACTTATCTGGGAGGAGGAGGGAGTATTTATTATCCCTAACCTATTAAGTAGGTATTTGCGATGTGTATATTGTGGTGAACAATCTACAATAGATGGAAAAAAGTCTTGTTATATTTTAATGTCTTTGGATTTTTTCAGTTATATCTAGTGCTAGAATGCAAGTCAGTGTAAATGCAAAAAAGCATTTTACGTCTGAGATAACTGATGCTCAAATGATAAAACTGGGTAAAATTTAGTATTTTTCTGTAAGGATGTAACCACTGTGCAGGTTTATACCAGATTTTTTTTTTTTTCCTGACTGACATGCTGAAGTATCAGAGGCGTGAGCCAATATTTCACCAGTGTGTGTCAGTGAGCATGACAGAACTGAAAGGAAAAATGTGGTAGCTTTTAATTTGCTTATAACATGGTGGTTGGAGCATTGGCATAAGATGTGGAAGGCAAGGCTTAATTAGAATTGCAAAATGTCATTGATGTTTTAAAAAGAAATACAGTGAATACGGATGCTGCAGTTTGCTGCATGTAAACTGAAATTCATTTAAATCAGTGTTTTTCAAACTTAAGATCGATTGCTTCTCAATAGGTTTTCTGCCTAACTTCCTATAAGCAACCGTGGACCTGTGGAACTTCTCCTACTTCTTCAGTTATATCTTCTTCAACTTCGACTTCTTCAATCATGGCTATCCTTGATAATTCTAACAAGTATTAGACGGAAAGGTTTTATTTTGATATTAGTCAGTTTTACCAAGTAATTTAGCAGATGGATTTGAGGAATAACCTCCCGTCCCTACTAAACTCTCTGCAGAATGTCAGAAGAATTTTCATGATGACTAAAACTTCTATAAAATATAGAAATGGATGATCTTGCAGGTGTTTCCTTTAGTAAGGTTTAGGTGACAAAAACATTTATCCAAACACAGAGGACTTATTTCAGTGCTCATGTTCTGAAATTTGTCCAAAAGAACAAATAATATGTCTTCATGGTGTCTTTCTTTTACCTTTACAAATTGGTTCCATTAAAAGAAGATTATGGTGCTTAATTTTGTTTTTATTTTTAACTTGATCCTATCAACAGTTTCACTTTACTTTTTGAAATACAGTACTCCTTGTTTCCGTACAGACCCTGTAGAACACTGTATGCTGACTTTTAATATTATCTACTGTCTGTACTGCCCACCTGTTTTCTAGTGCTACATTTGGGTTTTTGGTTTTGTAACTGTATTTGTTAACTCTTACAAAAGTGTATTGAGTTGAGTTAATTGCAGTTGGCAGGTCAAAGAAAAAGAGAAGTAACTCATTTAGGAGTGAAGTGCTTCCCTAGAGACATAACAGAAAGTAACGGTGCAGTAATAACAAATGCCATCACTGTGTTCTAGTGTGCAGAGAGAGTCAATTTCTTTCAAATCAGTGGCTATATAGTATGTAAGGTAAATTTTAGATGTACTTTTTTTTTTTTCTTTTGCGGTGGTTGTTGTTTTGATTGATTGTTTTTAGAAAAGTTTGCTGTAATTGCATGAATTGGGTGAGAGGCCAGACTTCTTGTCTCTGGTGACTTGCATGAAGAAACTGTCACTGACAGTAGCACAGGAATTGTCATCATCTGTAGAATTGTATCTGACTGTGTAAAAAGTCTTAACTCCTGTCATTCAGCTGATTCATTTTCATTTAAAGTTTACTCAACAACTATTTGAAGCTACTGAATTTAAATTATTCTAAATTCAATACCAATGATGATATCTATTTTGTTAAAACACAGTAGTGGCTTTTCCAATGCCATTACACAATGCCCTATCTGTTTATATAGGGCTGTTCTTAAGAGAAAAAAACAACTTTGATTTGTATCGTAAGTTTATGAACAGGAGAGCAACAGGCAGAACGCATGAACAGTGTGCAGGAATTCCAAATAATATTTTTAGCATCTCAAAATTAATAAATTAATAATTCTATAGTCTTGCATTATCTGTTTTAGTGTATTTGTGTCTCTTATGTTTATATACCGAAAGAAAAAATATGTATCTCCCACCTCACATGCTCAGCTTTCCTTTTCCTGTAAGCAATGATAGTGTGTAAAGGAGACCAAATCTAAACCCAAGTTCCCAATCTTTGTATTATACAAGTCTATTCAAGTCTATCTTCAACTATTAAAAGGTATCTCAGCAGAAAGTATGTTCACTTCTTCACTTCTTTTTTTTTTTTTTTTTTGACATTTGCAGTTATCTGTTGTTACTTCAGTATTGCTCAGTATTGCTAGGATTTGCACGTCAGACCAAAAAGGAAATTGCTTTAGATGGCAAGCAGATATTTGAAAGTGCAGTGTCTTTTCTGATCTTTGCCTGTAAAATTTGTGGGACTTTTCAGTTGTGCAGGTTTCTGAGAATAGTGTTTTGTATGACATTTAACCAAGAAACACAAGAATGAGCTCCCATTTTAGAACTTCTATCTACACACAATATTAAAACCACCCCAACAATAAATAAATAATAAAAAAAAAAACATATTGAAAATGTAATCCATCAAACTAAGTATTTGTAGGGCCATATTAGGAGACAGTGGCATTGCTAGGAGTTGAATCTGTGAATTGTCTCACACTCTAACAATAAGGACTGTGCTCTTTTTTGTAAAGGTAATAATTTACCTCACTTGGAAATTCCATTAGAAATAAAGCTAGATCTCTTCAGAGGACCAGAGCAGAAGCTGCATTGGGCAGGAACAGGTCCTGGGTCTTCCTTGTGTGCCGTCTATCTACTTAACCCTGCTGTGTCCTTAGGTCTTGCAGCTGTGAAATGTGCTTTTCCATCCCTGCTAGTTGTGAAACAGTGATCACTGATAGTTGAAGAACAGAATAAACATGTCATCCCGTCCACTACATCTCTGGAATTATTGATTAATTTCAGTTAATTTGAATATATTTATAAGTAGTGATAGTCCTTGATAACTGACATGACAAAGCTGATAACACAAAGTGTAGATGCTTAAGGTGATGTTCTTTCTAGCTGCCTTGGGGATCCTGCTTGTTATGACATCCAAACCATGCACTACTTTATCTTCTAAAGTACTCTATCAGTGGTCTGTCAAAGTCTGTTGCACAGTATTTTTAAAATTTGTTTTTGCCAGCCTGATAGAAAATTTCCATTGAGGGGAGGAGAATCTGAAATCCAAGAGGATGAGCCAATGGAGCAGTAAATCCTGCTCTGTTGTGTGCAATTTAATAAACATCTCCAGAACAGATTGCTTTATTAAAGCAACATCTGTTGCAAACACAGTACATGGGTTAGGGATGACAGCCATTTGTAGCAAAATGAACTCTTAAAAATAAAATATATTTAGGTTTGACAAGAATTATTTTTTTATTGGCTTGCTAAATTCTTATGTCTTACAGTAGCACTCTATGGATATTTTATATGGATGCTCTTTAATTGTAATGTAAGGGTGATTTAAATTATCATTTTTCTTTGTTTACATTCTAAATTTGATTGGTCTTAAATATGTGTGTTCTCCACCATGAGAAATCATGAAGGTCAGGGTTATGTTGGTAATACTTTTCTCATTAGGGAAGCACACAGTATCAGCTTGGAGCCAAGACAAATTCTGTTAAGACACTTCTACCAGATCTACTGTCATTGGGACATTTTTATCTTGACAGCAAGTCTTTATTCAAGCCTTACCAGTGATCTGCTATTCCTGCCACAAGATCCTTCCATTGCTAACTTTTATGATGGCTGGTTTGGTCATTTCCATATTTATTTCAAACTACTGCTCATTCAGATGATTTCAAGCTGCTAGGACATATCAGTTGACCTCAACAGCATCTGCCTATTGACTAAAGCAAACAGATTGTTTTGTGTTTCTATGTGGAACCAGGTGCTGTGTGGAACCAGGAGTTGGACTCAATGATCCTTTTGGGTCGCTTACAACTCTATGATATTCCGTGATACTGTTCTGTGATACTAATTCTGGCTTATCTAATTGTTGCAAATAACTAGCTGTATCAATAAAACCACCTTAAACTGGTGACTGCACCTTAAAGTATCAAAATATATTTACATAAATTTAATAGTAATACTTGATAAAATGCTACAGGCTGCCTTAGATTCTTTGTATTACTGGGAACTGTGGCTCTTCTAGGGAAAAGTGTTAAGGATCACTCTTACATAACACATAGATTTTGGCTATGAAAAGCTGATTAATAATGTATGGTTTTATGAGCAATATAAATAAATGTTAATTCTGCCAAAAGTCCTAGGAACACTTGTCTTACCTGGAGAGAAGGAACGTTTGCGGGATTTCTTTTGCCCTTGCAAAATGTGGTTGCAATGCTAAGCTTACCTTAGTTTCTAAAATGTATCTAAGAGTTCTTTATAGATCTCAAATGGAAATGTATTTGTTTTGATAAGAAGTAAGAATGAGTTCTAATGTTTACAATTTTGCCTCATTGGGTTCTTCAGTGATTGCCACTATTGAAAACCCTCAGGCATACTCTTGAAATGACGCCTCCATTGTTTAAAGATCTGTAAAGATTTCAGTCCATACAGTGTGCCTATGTTTCGTTCACAGTGCCTCCTCTAAACGTGTAGCTATTCCTGGAACACAAGCAACCATAAATTTTATTTAGTAATAGCATAACTCTCATTCTCTAAAATCAATTTTAGTTGAAATATAGCAACTTTTATCCTGTGACCAACATAAGAGTAACAAACAAGAACTCCAAAATGGTTTTGAATGCACATTGTTCTTGTGATCAGTGATAATGGGAAAAATTACAGAATGCATTGTTAGCCTCTTGTTGGCAAAGATATGAACTTTATACTATGTTTTATTATTATTCATTTTAATAAGCATAAGGGTTTTTTTTTAGTTTATAAATTACTTTGTGTTTCAAAGACAAGTAAGACAGAGTTCTGAAATGGCTTAGAAAAGTCGCAACAGAATAAGGCCTCAATAAATATTGGGTAGAATATGTTCTTGAAAGAGTGAATAAAGCTGTCCTCCAGGCTACTTAGCTTCAACCCTGTAATCCACTCAAAGCCCAAGGGTAAACACTTTATGTGATCACACCAAACTCTTGACCGCCTAGTCTGGTGTTGAAGTCTTAGTATGGATTCCAAAAAAAAAACTTCCACAAGATCCTTTTTCTGAATTAAATCCATGGTTAAGTACACTATGTTTGATTTTTACTTACAGTTTTGAATATTACTTAACTAGTGTCCTTGGTGTAATGAGTATTCGGTAGTTAGGAAAAAAAAAAAAGGCAAAACAAGAAAAAAAACACAACAAAACCGCATACCGTTAGGCCCTCTTTTTTAGTCTGTAGTTTCCAATTTACACAAACCGACACAATAAGGCTTTTTCAGATCTCTGTAGTGGGCAAGTTTGTGTCTTGAACCCCTACTGGATCCTGGACTATAGTTTCAAAAAAAAAAAATTAATTATTTTTTATGGTTAATATGTAGTTCCTGTGCAGCAGTAGAAGATTGCATACAACAATAACATAGTTACATGTGCCTAGAAATTGATAAAAGAATTAACATCCAGTCATTTTTAATTATTTTGTTCTTCAGCTCTGAGATGGCTTCTCCCAGCAGTTTCTGGTAGTTCCCTATTGCATTAACATCTGATTTGGAGCCTGCAGAGCATGACTGAGCTGTGTGATTATCTCAGCACACTATTAAGACCTGGAAAAAGGGCAGACAGCATTCTATGAATCTGTGTTTTGAACTGGTTCCAGAAGACTTAACGATGCTGGGATGCTGACCTCCAGGTGCATGGTGAAAAAATCATTTATAATGAACTTGAAATTTAATGATAAACAATCAAGTGAGCTTAAAAGTTATAACAAGGACTGCATTGAACTTTGTAGTCTGAGTTCTTTCACCTCAGTTTGGACTACCTTATTTCTGACAAAGTAAAAATAATAATGGAGAAAGAACTCGAGAGCTGGGAAAATAAAGACTAGGACAGGAAGCCTGATACAGAGGAGAGAGTGTGATGCTGAGGACTAGATCCTTGTGCATTAGACTTTCCTCAACCTCAGATCTTTGTTGAAGGTGCAAAGACAGAAGCTGTGACTTGCGGCATATGAGGGAGTTGTACAGGGATGTCCTGGCTGAAATAGGCTGGTTCAGGAGATCATGATCAGGGGGATCTTTTGCAGTTGAATTGTTTCTCAGTGGTAGGTTAGCCACACCCATTCACTATCTTATCCTTCTTAATAGCAAAATAATGGGCTGAATCATAATTTGATCTGAATTATTCTGAAGGGAAGCCCCAGAAAAGAATTTGGTTTAACACCTTCCAAAATTGACGTGGAACAGTATGGAATATATAGCTTATGCAACAATAAATCTTTTAATTATACACTCATTTCGGCAGATGGATATGCTATTTTGGGACTGAATAACAACTGCACAGTCACTCCAGTAATGTGGTTCATGGAAAAAAAGCTTTTTCAGTTATGGCAATCTGGATGAATATGCTACAACTTCAAGAAGCTAATGCAGCTGGTGGAGGCAGAGCTCACTGCAGGCTGGCAGCCTGCTGTGCTCCAAGCCCACACCTTTTTGTGTGACTCACTTTTTGTTCCTGCTTATGCTCAAAGCCCAAGGCAAAGCATTGATCTGATCATCCAGTAGGAGTGGACAGAGTAGTTTTTTTTCTGTTTTATCTGCACATCTGAAATACCAGTCAAATGATCAAATATAAGAAAATCCACCCACATGTACATGTTGGGTGGATAACCTACACACATTTCGGTTGTATGATATGCCTAGCTGGAATAACTTTATAAAGTTTCCCTCATATCTGTGTCCTCAGACTCACTCAATTTTACTGGGAGATAGGAAAACAATACCCTTTTGAAGTTGTCTGCCAATTGCAATGAAATTTACACTCCAAAATATCCAATTATTTTTTGTCTAATCTAGACACAAATTTCATCACAATTATTTTTTTACTATTGTTTTCTATTTTTTATTAAAATTAAATCTAAATATTTTTGAATATGCTAAATTACAGTATCAACTTCTGTTTTCTTTTGCTTTGGGAAAGGAAGATATCAAATTCAAACAAGTTTTGTATTGTAAATTTAGTAAGTTCATCATTTTTTGTGTGTGGTATTCATTTACATTTTCTAATATAGTTCTGTGGCACATGCTAGTTAAATGCAAGTTTGTTCTACAAGCAGCAATACAATAAAATCAAGATAATGTTGTACTAAGTTTCTTAAATGTTGATGCAGCCCCCATAAAACAAGTGAGAAAATTCACTAGACTGAGAGGTATTAGCTCACTTCCTACACTTCTGCTCTTGTTTCACACTAGACCAAGCAGTTATATAAAGGTGGTCCTCAGATAAGCTCTGATGCTTCAGTTGGTTTAGAATTTTATACAACTTAGTGATTTCTAAATAATAATTAACCTAGCATGCTTGAACGACACCCTTGGAAAGTGACAGCCGTGTTTGTAGAATCATTTCTGTGTTTGGAAGGGGGAAGGGCGCCACTGCAAATAAAATAGCTTTGCAGGTAAAAATTCCTTTCAAAGTTTTAATGTTTTCCTAAAAACTACCTTTCTTCTACTTTGACCTTTTCAAAGGAAAAAGTTCTTCAAAAAAAAAAAGTTCAAAAAGTTTTTAAAAGGAAAAATTCTTCACAATAAGCGATGTGTATAACATGAAGTTAACTGGGAAACTATTACAAGACTGCGATTTGTATGGTTCTAATTTATTTATCTATGTTCTAGAATAATCATTTTATACAAAACACTGGTGTTTCGGTTTCAAGAATATTATAACAGCTGCATGTACAAAGCAGCTTCCCCTTATTCTTCAGATTGTAATTGATTTACACCCACCTCTGGCAGCTAGTAAGTTCAGAAAGCAATATTAAGCCTCTGTCAAGGATGGAAAGAGAAGAATCTTGTTACTAGCACCGGAAGTTTGTCAGGACATCAGTGTCAATACTTTGACTTACTGGGAAAATGGCATTAGTGCTCTCATGACAACAAGCAGTAAGGGTTATATTAAATTAAAAACAAACAACCCCCGCCCCCCCAATAGGTATTTGAGTACAATAATATTCTGTGCACTGTGGAGGACTGTTTTGCTGAGTTCTGATTCACAAGAAAGTCTGCTCCATGACAACCACAAATATTAGGTAGCTATCTGTTTGTTGGCTTACCTTTTCATGCAGATTGCTGTGATTTAGTGGTCCAGTTAGCATATAATTCTTGAATCATTTTCTAAGTAAAAATATTTCATAAAATATTTTCTAGGAAGTCAATTATTCTAGAAAGATGGGCCCTATCTTAAAAGTTTAGAAGAACTAAAGAATTCTCTTTCAAATGCAGAAGAGCTATTTGTACTCTAGGTGCAAATCCAGTGAAGGCTCTAGAAGCAAGTATAGCAGTATAAAAAGTCATAAATGTAATAAACTTAATTCTTCCTTAATGTTCCAGGATGTAAATGTTTCTGCCACTTCCGTACTTGAAAAGCATATTTTAGAAGTATTTGAAAACATGTTTTTTTTCTATCACTCTCAGTCAAATAAAGGCGTGTGGGGGCATTCTCAAGTCCACAGAGGTTGATAGTGGTCTCTTAAAAAGATTAAATTACTATGGATGGAAAGAATAAGCAGTTGTTGTATATATATTAAAAAAAAAAAAAAACACAACCAAACACTTCTTGATTGATTAAGTTATGTTGAATTATTAAAAATAATTTACAAGTGTCTTGTTTCTCCCTCCACATTTTGGAGTAATATGTTAGAGAATTTCCAAACAAAAGCAACCAAGAGGAGCAGCTAAGAAAAGTCTCTACTCTAGTGATAATGAGAAAAAAAATTGTTTACAAAGAATATGCGTGGTTGTAGCACTGGGTTGAAAAGACTGATTCTATCACGTTGCTAAATGCTGTTCAGCTGTACTACTCTGGAGAATACCTGCTAAATGATCTATCTTGTACGTGTGTAATATTTTTGGCTTTTTTTTTGGGGGGGGGGGGGTGGGGATGGAAAATATTCTGGGCACATATGGAGTTGCCCTGAGTTCTTTAATCTGCCTGAAATTCATATGTAGATTCATCTGTATTCGTATGAATTCATATGTACTTGAAAACTATAGAATATTAGGGAATGTTCATATAAGAACATTTAGTATCAGATGATGCTTTGCTCAAGCATATTACAAATTTTAAACCTCAAAAACACTTTAGTGAGTAAAAATTCCTTTTGTATTTTAGTGCATACTTCTTCATTCTAGAAGTGGGCATGTTAGTGGTAAAAATAAGGTAAATGATATACTAAAGGACGTAAGTAATTACAAAATATCTAAGCTTTTTATAAAAATAATTTCTGTTCTTCCAAGCCCTGTCAATGAAAATTCACTCTGGACAATCAAAAATAACAGATCTCAAATCAAATAAACCTTCGTATATGTAGACAGATCTTTCTGATTAGGAGTTTTCCTAAATATACTGCCACAATTACTTAATTATTTAATGGGAATCCATATATTACAGCTTCAATTTATCGTTTCAAATGCCTCGTTATTCAGGACTACATGATATGTAGTATTTGCATGTAAACTTGTATGACAGGACAAGGGGTAACAGTTTTAAACTAAAAAAGGGGTAGGTTTAGATCAGATATTAGAAAGAAATTCTTCACAGTGAGCATGGTGAGGCTCTGGAATAGGTTGTCCGGAGGAGCTGTGGATGCCCCATCCCTAGAAGTGTTCAAGGCCAGGCTGGATGGGGCTTGGAGCAATCTGGTCTGGTGGGAGCTGTCCCTGCCAATGTAACTGGGGGGGGGGGTTGGAAGTATGTGAGATTTAAGGTCCCTTCCAATACAAACCATTCTATGGTTCTGTGAAGTGGGTGATTTGCATTCTACTTCATTATCACTAGTTTGAATTCCAAAGGGCTTTGTTATTCAAGAACGAGATTTATATGGTACCAAACATCTGCAAATAACTTGCGGATTATATATTCTATAGCAGAGCCAACTCTTCATTTGCCAAAGGTGGCACAGGAAAAATCTTTGTCTCTGTTGTTTGACATGTTGGTAATTTATTTTATTTACTAAAGTGGAGAAACCTTTAGAAGTCTTAGAGGGTCTTTTTAAGTATTAGAATTATTTTGTAGTGGTAATTTGCTGAATGTGAATGTATTTGAACTATCTCCAATTCTAACCAAGCATAGTAGTCTGGCAAGGACCAGTTCTGTCCTTACAAGATTGGTTGTACAGAGAATCTAAACTTAGATTTATAAGTATCAATACTGAAAACAGAAATTTGAAAATATTGTGGAAGAGGTTGTTGATGGAGAGTGTATCATTCAGCATATCATTCAATCGTGTTGATTACAGTTGAATGAGGTGTAACAACTTGTACAAAGCAGTCAAGATCAATTCTAGCTCAGAATAGCTGTACCTAAAGCTTTAGAAGAAAATAAAAAACCTGCTTTTAATTTAGCTTTAGAATGCAGGAAAAAAAGAAAATGATTTTGAATTTTTTTAAAAAAGTGTTTTTTGCATTAAATTCCCATGAAAGTTTTGTTTTCCCCCTTAAAAATGGAAAAATCCACTTACTAGTCATGATGGGGTACACTAAATATACTGGGTTGAGCAGCTTTAAAGAATGCATTCAGTTTTCATAGAATGATTTAAGTAGCTGTGCTCTGTACAATATAATATTTTGCTGACATCTGGTCTATCATATTTCTTGTGGGTAAAATGTAATAAAGAAAATATTTTGAGGAAGTGTTTTTGTTTGTTTGTTTGTTTGTGTGTTTTTTTTTTTTTTTTTTGTAAAAGCAGGAATGTGGATAATTCCCAACTTCAAATTATTCAGGTTGGGGAGGGGCTCTACTTAACAACCTTTTTTGTCTGTCACCTACCTGTCAATATGACATATGCTATTGCTGTTTTAAAAGATTTTTCCAGATAATCTGTTTTCTATTCATATCAACATGGACTAATTTTAGTAGAGCTTAGATTTTCATATCTATGTTTAGAAAATAATCAGATCATATCGTATCAATGCCATATTGATATGACAAAAATGATTTTTTTGTGACTTTTCACTTTAAGGACTTTTAGGGAACATGACCAGTTTCCATAAGCCATTGCTGTGTGTGTCATAAATTCAACTTCCTGTTTCTTCTCATAAACTTTGTATCTACAACTGAAATAAATGCAGTCTTGTAAATTCTAAAAGCAGTTCTACATCTTTTAGTCCTTTTTTTTTTTTTTTTTTTTGTAGTGTAATAAGAATTTGCCAGATTTCTGCAACCATACTACTACTCAATATTAGGAAATATTTTCAGATGTAAATTGTGGCTAATTAACTATTTCTTCATTTTTTTTTCTGTTATTTCTTTCATTGCCTAGACCCTTTAAGATATGGGTAATGCCTCTGCTCTTGCCTTATGTTTTGTAGCTCTTCAAAAACACTCCTAAATGATTCCTTTTTAATTACTATTGTTTGCTTAAAGTCTTAATTAAGTCTGAGATATATTTCAGAATTTTTAAAATTTCTTAAGTTCTTTTTCCACCTCCATTTCAAAACTTTTTCATGGTAGTATATACAGCTTTTAGAAATTAAAATCTATTTGGCATCATTAATTGTTTTGCTAACATTGTACAGTAAAGCCTTTAGATTGTACCTGTATCTTTTTTTAGTTACTTCATTCTTGCCAGACTTTTGGTGTGTAATCATTCACACCCAAATAAGTTGTTTATTTTCTTATTGTTTTATTTGCATAGAAAAGAAGAGTTAATCTATTGAGAAACAGTAAAACTGCATAAAGAGAAAACACACTTCATCTTTCTGTTTATTGAATATTATACAAGAAGCTCTTTAGGTGTTTAATGCATTAAATTGCTTTGACAGTATCTTCTTGGATCTCCTTTTAGATGAATTTTCACAGTGTATATAACTGACTCTGTAATTAGAGCAGTGGTCTCAAGCTTATTTCTTACTGAGATGACTTTTATTTCCTTGAGGAAGCCAAAACTGTTGTAGTTCATATAGTGTGCAGAGGGCACTTAGGTAAAGCAGTCAGAACCCGTTGATAGAATGTATCCTGTAGTTGTTATCCTGTTTGGAGAATAATAGCTTTAAATATGGAAGAAGAAACTTGTGTGGAGGTGATTTTAGATAAATGGTTTATTAAAGTTGATGTCCTGGCAATTCTAGATTTAGTGCATTGCCATATTAAGTGTACTAAAGATTTATCTAAATAGCCTACTCAGACAGTTTCAGTTTGCAAAACTTCACTGTCAAAATGAGAAGAATATTCTTACAGCCTTTCCAGGCAAGTAAAGCATCTTTATTTTCTGCAACATGCTACCAGGTGATTTTCCAGGACTTGGGATTTTGAAATGCTTTTATGGTCACTTTTATTTCCCTAAACCTTTTAGCTCTTTTTTAGTGAAGCTTCTATTCTACAGAAAACTAGTGTCATTGTACTCTTTTTACTAATTTGTAAGTACATAATTGGGTCTAGACATGCACTTAGACGCGTAAAAATATTGATTAATATGAATTTTAATCTATGAACTAACGTTGCCTAAGAAATGAAGCATAACTAAACTGTCTGTTATGGGTATTTCTAGGGTTTCCAAATGAATACCTCCATTGGAGTTTAGCTGCGGGATGAATATGTCTGTCTGTATTTTTCAGCTTGAATGTTTGGCATCACCATTCATTACAATAAATCTCAGTTATTTTTATCTTGTTGCAATACTGCCAGGGAAGGCAACATTTCAGTTGTCACCTGTCCATCAGTCAGACAATTTAATGTTAAATTAGAAGTCGATTAAACAGAGATGTCATGAAATTCATCTCTACTTGGAAAGCTGGCTACCTACAAATTTTATATTGCCTGGAATTATTATTTTTCAGCATTTCGTGTTTATTCTTATTAATGAAGCTTGGTTAAATACCTTAAATCTGCTAACTTAAAAATTGGATGAGAAATGGAAAATTATGTTATTTGATATATATTTTTTTTTAAAAGGAGATGAACTCCCAGCTGTTCTGTAAGTAATGATAACTGGCTCCATTGAGAGTGATTTACAAGCCTTAAGCATGTCAGAGAAAAGCTATTTGACATAGGGACCTGTTCATGTTGGAAACATGCCCCAAAAACCTTAATTGTGATTGCTTGGGAAAAGCTTTCAGTATCAAACAGTGTGACAAAAATGCAATGCAGTTAACTAAAGCTTTATTTTTCTTGTGTATAAACCATTACAAAGACTAAAGTCATTCCTTTTCTGTGGGTGATGATTCTGGGTACCCCAAATTTTCTTTACTCATCATAATCTCAGGGGCCTGATTTTCCAAGTCCCCAAGTCTCCCAAGTAACAAACCTCATCTTTTCTTGCTCTGAAGAACAGAAGTAGCAAGTAGCAATATACATTAGATTTTTTTTTTGATTTTTTTTTTTTTAGATATTAGTGAGGCAGAGCACTAACAGCAGCCCACTTATAAATCTATTTTCTTAATGCAAAAATGTCATTTGAATGTTGGAATAATTTCTAAATCCATTTATGGTATTTGGATTGTGATACATCTACAAGAGCAAATTTACATCCATTTCCATGTTTATATTGCAGTGCAACTAATATCTAAGAATAATAAAAAGCAGAAAATAAAGATCAGGATACTAGAGACTAGATTACAGGGATATTTATGCAGAATAGTCATTATCCTTCCTAACAGAACCAAGCTTGAAATTCACATTCAGAAAACAAACAATCTTCCTTTGATTTCTTTAGTTTCTTAGTCTGTAAAAACTAATAAAAACTAGGATCCTAATGAATCATCCCTTGTATGACTGTAAAATATTCATTTATCCAAGAATCTCAAATGAACTGTTAGGGTAGATTACTAAAAAATTGTGTGGCATTCTTTTTTATGTATGAATAATGTGATGCTCAAAGGATATGATTCAAGTTATTCCGTTATATTTGGATGACTTTTTGTATTTGATTCATATGAATCTGAAGGGCAGCCTAACTTTCTATTTCTGCTGGGCTCAGGTAAGAAGACGTAATGAATGGATGTAAAATCATATGTCTGAATGCCAGACTCATGGAAATATTAATTTCCATGTCAGCTTCTCTTCCTGTCTGGTGTACCTGAGCCAAATTAAATTGGCAAGTGGATTTTGCAAAGTCTAGAGATGTGCCACAAGCAGCATTATTTTTTTCTGGGTCAAAATGGCTTTGTTTGCTGTACTGAATATATAGCTTTCTTTGTACAATGCATTTTAATCTGATTTTCATGAAATCAGTAAGCTTCTGATAAGCAGAAGAACATACTAAGTATAAATGTGCCACTAAGTGTAGGGAGGATTGGTCAGTGGTTTCACTGATGTTGAGGAGGAAGAGACTACTCATTTTTGCTTGTCTGTTTTTCAGTAAGTAGGAATTACTCAGTCCGATAGCGATAGCACTAATTTTAACCAGAAAGCATAACACAGGGGTGATTGCATTGCTATTTAGCTTCTCTTGGATTTGGTGGAAAGGCATGAGGGTGGAGGGTGTTTCAAATGACTGACAAATTAAAGACGTGCATCTGAAACTGAAATAAGCACATGGAGACTCCAAGTGTGAACATGGAGAAACATTTACTATGGAAGATGCAAAAGAAGTTGACAGGGCTCCTTTCACAGGGCAATCTTTGCTTCTTGGTTTGACAGCAATGTCCCCGGGCTCCCACTGAGACAGCAAAAAATCCCAATATAGTAAGCTCTGTCAATTTAAATACGGCATCAGGATGTTTTGCATCCTTTTGCCACATCCAGACATAGCAGCTGACATCATGCATTTCATTATATAGGTCTGATGTTCTGTGCAAGATGTGCAAAGAGACACTTGACATTCAAAATTCATGAATAAGTCTGGTCTCCTTGTTTTGTTCTGCACATGGATATTAGGGACATTTTATTTCAATTTGTGACAAAGAGGAAATATTCACAGATATGTACCTTGACTCACAGTGCTGTATTGACAAGGATCTTCAGTGATGTATGTAATTATGTACATATCTGATGTCAGGAAAATACGTGTAGACATCACTTTATTTTGCATCCTTTTTCTTCCTTGTTAAGTGAATGTAATCCTAGAAAAGAATATGAGATTGACAGCCAAGAAGACTGAAAGCCTCAAATCAGAATACAAATATAATAAGGCAGTGTATTCTGCTCTGGAACTGCTCCCAACCAGTTCCGGCAAATTTTCATGATTTGTGAGGCCTGAGGAAGCTAGGGAAAAGGTTGACCACTAAAACTTTATTGGGAAGTAGATGCAGGTGGGCAGCTTGTTCTACCAGAAAACTTTCATATATCAGTCTTAAGAATTAAGTGAAAAGTTCAAAGGGGCTTCATTTACAGTATCAGTTTCATAAAGTTCTCCATATAATCTTGTTTTGTATGCCCCTTAGCTTTCTTAACTGGTCATTTGGAACAGCTAGTGTCTTTAAATACCGTTTTCCTGGATCAATTCACTTTTGTATTAACTGCATATTCCAAACCCTTGAGCATTTCTTCTTGAGGACTAGGCTTCCTTCTTTCTTATTTTTTGTTCTCGCTCTCTCTCTCTCTCTCTCTTTCTCTCACATGCACTTTTGTATACTGTTTTTTTCAGTGACCACATATGGACAGACCAGGTGGTTGCTAGAGGCAATGAGGTGTTTATTGGGCTTTTTATTGTGTGAGTGATTTTTAGGCTGTGCTAGACAAAAAGATTTCAGATTGCCTTGAGTCTTAAAAATCCTTGAGCTTGTAATAGTGGTGTTACCACCTTTGGCAAGGCCAGTTTACTCATAAGTATTAGAAGAAAAAACAATAGCAACAACAAAAACCTACTAAGAACTTTTAAGTATTTAAACATGAAACTGTGAATTAGGCAGTGCTTCGTTTCACCTGTATTTGTTTATAGCCATCTTGTTGAAATACTGAGATTCTTTCTTCTCCAAGTATATGATTAGCATTTTCAGCTCTCCCTCAGTTTCTATTCAGATTCTGCTAATGTCATTTTCCAGACAGGATCAATCAAGCACTTTCTGTAGAACTTCCAGTTTGGGGACCCGAACAGCTATAGTTTGTCTCAGATGAGGAGCCAAAAATGATCTCACTGGTGCTAGTTGACTAAGCCAAGATGTGGCACTAACTGGAATTTACTTAAAAATAAATATGTATACGCGTGAATATTTCTGTTCACGCGTGTATATTTATGTGGCATCACATAAATATGTGGCATCACACGTGTTATATTTATGTGGCATCACAGTAGAGCAGGACTAAGGGGGAGAGAGAAAAGAAGGAAAAAGAAACCATTTTAAGAACCTTTGTCAGTTTAGGGCCTGATCCAAAACTAAATGACATCAGTGGAAAGATTTCTATTTAGCTCATTGGGCTCTAGGTCAAGTCTTTCATTTTGAAATGTAAACAGTGTGTGAGCCAATTCAGGTATTGCATGGTGCAGGGAGAAACTTTTGGGGAGGGAGGATTGTACTTTATCCAGGTTGGATGAGGTCATCGTCAGCCTGGTCTAGTGGGTGGCATCCCTGCCCATGGCAGGGAGGTTGGAACTAGATGAGCTTTAAGGTCCTTTCCAACCCGAGCCATTCTGTGATTCTATGATACATTATGCTGTATTTATTAGCTTTTTAAGCTTTTGCTGTGTTTTAAATATATTGTCTGACTGTGTCTTGGAAATCCCAGGGCAGATAAGAATACAATAATGGGTGGTACAGAGACTGCATTGATGAAGAAATTTTGGGAGGAAGTAGGAATTTGATATAACTTAGTCTTTCAAAACAAAGTATGATAAGACAAATGAGCACTCAAAAAATAAAAAATAAAAAAATTATGTTTCTGGCAACTATGTCATTGTCAATGGTGCGAGTCCTGGTTGTATAGCAAAGAAATATGAAAAGAGAAGGATTGTATGCCAGTCAGGATTTTACCTTGCTTTTTCCTCTCACAAATATACCCACATATATGGTATGATATGATTGTGAAAATGATTGGCAATAGCTTCTAGACTACTAAAACCACTAAAAAGAGAGACAAATCAAAATAATTTAATGTGTTTAAAGTTGTATGTTTATCATTAAGGGACCTTTATAATATGTATTTTAGATGAAGATGATACAAACTTCAATGGTTAAAATTAGTTCTGTGTGATTCTATAACAATATTGCATATACGAAGGTTGTCTGTAATGGAGACTTACTAAATGACAGAAGTAACTACAATGAACAGTGGTGCATTTAAAAAAAAAATCTAGGCATATGTGCCTGCTTCCTGGAGCTTATATATAATACATGGATGTTCAGTTTATTGTAAGAAGTAGGCATTTGAAATAGAATTACAGGTCAGGAATACTCTTGCAAGTGCTAAGAGTATTACTAATTAAGGTGGATTTATTTATTTATTTTTTTCAATATTCATTCTTGTTTCACATTTTAAATAGAGTTTGAACTTTTAGTATTCGTATGTGAATACAACATTTGCCAGCAAGTTTCTATGAGTTAACTAAGATTTAAACAGCATTTAGTGAAAATTCCTTCCATCTGTGGCCCTAGTTAAGCTCAGGTTATTATTTTTTTAATGTGACAATACATGTAAGTAATAACAGTAACTTAGTAGTCAGAATGAAATGCAGGAAGCCTGGACCCAACATATTTTTCTGAATCAAGTACAGCACATATACTGTTGGTTCACTGCTGTCTGTAGCTCCATAAGGGAATACCACCAAACTACTAGTAACATAGTAATCTGTCTTTCTTGCTCTCTTCCCTAACAGTAATTTCAATCGAAATATAAAAACACTAAACATAAAAATAATTGTTAAATAAATAATAATTAGCAGTGAAAAGGGTCCCAAACTGATCTTGGTTAGACTGGATAAAAGTTACCTTAAAAAAATACAAAGGAATTTTTAAAGCACAATGTACAGCAACCAAAATAGATTTTAATTTACCTCAGCCAGTTGGGCATACTCTAAAATAAAACTTCTTTTCTTCACAAATTTTAATATAGATACAATATCAAAAGTTTCTGTTTAATAAACAAACCAAAAACAATCAAAAAATAAGTAAAAGCAGCAGTATTTTCTACTTCTATTTCACTTATAAAGATTGCCTTGGGAAGGAAATATTTAAATTCCTCCATTATGCTTTTACTTTTCTCCTAAAATTCTTGAATATCTCAGTTTTTCTTAATAGAATTTTCCTATAAGTGAAAATATATCCACATATGCTCAGAGAATCTCCAAATGTACGAAAATGCAACTGTGTAACATTTTAATTTAGCTTTTGGGTTATAGGGCTGGAATTTGAAAGCAGCAATAGCTATTATACCCAAAACCAAAAATAACGTACAAAGATGCTCTCCAAGTTAATTTATAATAGCAGGTGTGATTCAAAAGATGCCTGAGTCATATTAGGGCAACCTGTTCTTGTTTGCCTTGAGGAATCTCTGTGAAATGCAATGTTAGGCACAGTATCAAGACACATTTCTGCAGCTATTTCAATTTATTTAAGTAGGATGCTAAACCAAAATGTCCACATCTGTGCTGTTCAATAACATTGGCACTAAAGAATAAAATAAAATGCTGACCAAAGGCACACTTGGTATGGAGATTACTGTTCTAGTTTACAAGTTCAGGCATGACTTCCTGGTTAGCATTGCCTTTCAAGATGAGTTGTTTTTGCTGTAAATTAATGTGATAAATTGACATATTAATTTGATTTTGATTAATTTGATGATTTGATACCAATCAAATGGTATTGCGACCACTACATCAGTGGTCACTGATGGTTATTGATGTAATGACTGCATCTAATTTTTTGTTTGTTCCCTTGATTCCAAACGAAATGTAGTATGAAATAACTCTCATATATTTCTATAGATTTACAGTTTAAGAATGCCAAAGATGAAGTCGCCTTCCTCTCTAGTTTTCCCCACAAATTTTCATCTGGCATTGACGTTGCTCTGAACAGAACTCCCAGTTCCTTTCCTCTGTCTAATTAACTGTAAGCTGTGGGACCTCAATGTGCAACTGATCAGCTTTTCTACATACAGTCTGTGTGCTGTTATTAATTCAAAGTAATATTTCGTTATTATACATTGTGCTATTAATGGATCTAGTGAAACATGGTTCCTATGGTGCATCCTTACTACTCTCCTAACTGCCACATCCTCAGACCCTCCCTGGTTCCCTTTTGACCTAAAACTATACTTACCTTATGTCAATGAAACTTTCCCAGCAGTTACCTCCTTCCATACACTTAGTGCTATCCTGTCTCATCCCTCTTTACCCCACGTCTTAAAATCCTTCTGAAATCTGTTTCATTCAGTTGTGTGACCTATCAGGAAGACCATAGATGACAAATACTTTGGTTGTTTGAACTTAGGTGTGTGCTAATGACCTAGTTAGTCACTGTCTGTTGCCCTATGGATAAAAGTGGATAAAGGCTCAGCTGTCTGTGCTGTTTACTCAGAGGGAGCACTAATAGGATTGCCACACTCTCTTCAGACACCGGTTATTAAGAAAATGCAAGATGTTACTAAATTTAAGATCTTAATTGCTTTGTCAAAATTGGTTGGATATATAATAACATTTTTCTTTTTCCTGGTTCAAAACATTGAGCAGGGCCATCAACTTGAATATGTATCCTGTTTCCTCACAGTAGAAAATCTCCCATTAGTTTCTCTTGTTTAACTGTATTCACTGCTTCATGTTTTTTTCTGGTCCCAGCTTCATTCTATTGAAATTGAAAAGCCAAATTTTGCCAAGTACAAAATAAATAATCTGTGTAAACTTCGGGTGGGCAGAGGCAATAGATGGCAATATACTACTGTTCTAGTATATTTCGAAGTATGTGTATAACTTTTTTTTTTTTTCATGTGGCTTTGACATGATTTAGAACTATTTCACTGTTACTGTTTTAGATAGGTTCAGATATTTAAGTATTGTTGTGTTTCACACAGTTCTATTACAAAGTAGCCTGAACAGGAAGATTCTTTGTTATTTTCTGTTCTTTCTTGCTGCTACATTAGCCACTAGAAATTCTCATTGCACTTCATTCTCCTCATTAATCAGGCTGGTGTCTGATACCTTGCAGTTGTTTCTTCTATGTAGTCGTGTCAGTGTTGACAAATCACCTTATGAATGTTACAGCAGATGTGCTGAATGGGCTGTAATGAGCCTAGATTCACCAGGGAAAGGAAGCCTTTACAATGGGGTGGTGGTGTTAAGGTAGCATTTCATCACAAATATGTAGTGAAGTGAAAGATACCTTGACACAAATCAAAGTCCTGTGTAAGCTAATAGCAGGAATGTTATAGGGAGAAAATACACTCCACCCCCCCCCCCCCCCCCCCCCCGCCCTGTATATACAGTAGTGGTTTATGCTTTGAACCTTTTGCAGAAGACACTGCATAAGCATACCATAAAAATCAGTCCTTTATCTGCAGAGCTTATTATCTCTAATTGCAGTTACAAAGATTAGAAGAGTTAATAGGATACCATCAAAAAGAATCTTTTTTTTCCTTTCAGTCTAGATATTGAGATTTTAGAAAATCCTATTGATGTCTGTGAAGTAACTGAATAGCTTTCAAGTAAACAGAATTATCTACTGAAAAAATCTGTTTTCATCCACACTCCACAGCAATTAATTTTCTATCCACAAAACTAGTTATCTGTTACCTATGCTTCACTTGGAATGGCTTTTTGTATAACTCTTTTAACATATTTGCAGCATTGGGAGCACCACACTTTTGCTAACAGATTGCATTTTGTTTGGCTATAATTCTTTTAATAAGCCATGTGCTTGACCTCTATGTATCTGTTAATCATCAACAGGTACAGAGAAAGAAGGT
Organism: Anser anser; assembly: GCF_964211835.1. NCBI lineage: Eukaryota > Metazoa > Chordata > Aves > Anseriformes > Anatidae > Anser > Anser anser. The sequence continues at coordinate 6,556,458 of NC_139727.1, read as the reverse complement.
AAATTACACAATACAATGCTAATGAATTTAACATTTTTGTGCTGAAATAAAATAACATTACAAAATATATAACAACTTTTAATATTCTAATGTGGAGTAGATTATAAAAATGATGTCCTAAGGTTTTTGCTGACTGCTTGTAACACAACTAGAAACGATCACATTTTCTTATTAACTAATGTTAAAATAGCTCTGCATTTCTGTTCTCTCATTGCCTCCAAAAATTGAATGTGTCAGTTCATCTATCTTTATTGGCCTCTAATAATCTCTCTACATTGCCTTACATGTCAGTCTTAAATCATCTTTTAGAGTAGAGAAATGTATTCACCTTTCAAGACCTGATCTTTTAGGGTATACGAAAGATGGATTGTTGTTTTCATCTCAGAATGTTTTACTGAAGGCTTTACTTAAATACTTATTTGTGGAAAGGCCATCCACAGAACTGTTGCAAATATGACAACTTTATCATGTGTCTTTTTTAAAGTCACAAAAAAAAAAAAAATTAAAGATTTGGGCAGAATCTCAGGGCCAAGACTAAAACATGATTTTAAAATAATTTCCTCCAGAAAATAACTACAAAGAACACTGAATTCAATTTTAAAAGAAAGTCATATTGTACATGATGCCTGCCTGAAAAGTTTTGTACATTCAGGAAGACTAATATTATTATTTTTTTTAATTTATTTTTGTTTTTTCCATAAAGTTGTAGTGGGTTTATGTGGCAAGGTTTTGGTAGCAGGGTGCCATAGGGGTGGCTTCTGTGAGAAGAATCTAGAAGCTGCCCCATGTTAGCTAAGGGCCCCGCTGCTGACCACAGCTGAGCCAATAAGTGATGTTGATTTGTGCCTCTGTGAGAGCATATTTAAGACAGGGAAAAAAAAAAAAACACTGTGCCACACAGCAGCTGGGAGAGTGAGAGGAGTGAGGAACAGCCTTGCAGGCGCCACGGTCAGTGAAGAAGGAGGGGGAGAAGTGCTCCAGGTGCCGGAGCAGAAGTCCCCTGCGGCCTGTGGTGAGGACCATGGTGAAGCAGGCTGTCCCCCTGCAGCCCATGGAGTACCACGGTGGAGCAGGGTTCCACACTGCAGCCCGTGGAGGAGACTACGGTGGAGCAGGTGGGCCTGCACCGACGGAGGCTGCGGCCTGTGGAAGACCCCTGCCGGAGCAGATTCCGGGCTGGACCTGTAGCCCGTGGAGAGGAGACCACGCAGGAGCAGGTGACCTGGCAGGAGCTGCTGCCCGTGGGGGATCCAGGTTGGAGCAGTTTGCTCCTGAGGGATGGACCCCACGGTACGGACCCATATCTGGAGCAGTTCTTGAAGAGCTGCTGCCTGCGGGCAGCCCACGCCGGATCAGTTCCACAAGGACTGCATCCCGTGGGAGGGACCCCACAGCACAGGGGACGAGAGTGACCGAGAAGAAGCGGCGGAGAAGAAGCGCTATAGACTGACCATAACCCCCGTTCCCCCATGCCACTCGGGGGGAGGAGGTGGAAGAGGGTGGATGAGGGGGGAAGGTGCTTTTGGTTTCTTTCCTTTGTTTCTCGCTTCTCTAGCTTGTTAGTAATAGGCAATAAATCTTACTATCTGCCTATGCTGAGTCTGTTTTGCCCGTCACGACAATAACTGTGCGAGCTCCTCATCCTTATCTCAACCCTTGAGCCCTTTTCATCGTATTTTCTCCCCGTTCCTCTTTGAGGAGGGGGAGTGAGAGAGCGGTTGTGGTGGAGCTTGGCTGCCTACCCGAGTAAAACCACCACAAAAGTACATTTTTTAAATGAGTACATTTTGTAATGCTGACCATGTCACATGATTGTGTAATAAACTCATAGGCTAGCTCATGGCATTTTGAGAATTATATATGCAACAATTCAAAGGTAAAAGGAGGTAGAAAACAAATAAAGAATATCTTTGCCTGAAGGGGCACAGAAGGTTCTGAAGAGGATGATTAATGGCTTTGTACTGTTCAAAATTCAGGTATGTTTTTTTAAGACTTCTTTAAAAGCATTTTTTGTTTCTCCTAAGTACTTACTATGGTCAGTTTTACTCGCTGAATTCTCAGTTTATTGCTGTGAAGGAGCTATGTTATTTCTGTATTCACTCACATTAAAGAGAACAAGATAGGTTAAGAAGGAAAACCAAAATCTTCCCTGCCTTCCATGTCAATGACAGATTGCTTGCCTGTACAACATCCAGTAAGATGTAACTGATAGAAAGGTTTCTAAATAATGTTTTATGTATGCATGAGTTTCACTTGGCTTCCCGAGTTACTAAGCTCCTAGAAGTCCAGCTGAAATCAGTCAAGTTTCTCAGCATCTTAGGCATAGTCTGTAGGCTGTTTCTTGTGGTTGTACTGGTCTTTTTCCTGCTCTGTGGTTCTCTTGCACTGTCAGCCTGTCCTTGGGAATGGGAATAGGCAAAGTTTATTTAAAAAAAACATTGGTTAAAAAAAGAATAATCTTTAGGCCTAACCATCATAACTATTTTAAAGGTTAGAACTGTACCTGTTAATCAAACCAAGAAAAGTCTTCAATGGTATGCTGTATAGATAGGAAGGAACAAATACCTTCATACCCGTAATTTACCTGATCAAAGCAGTTGGAAACTGCAGGTATGACTCTCCAGAGTTTTTTGCTTTTAGAATTGGAGTTGGGCTGTGGATTATGAAGCTTATCTCAGTTATTTTACCTGTTTTCCACCTTTTACTTCTAACTTTGATTTCATCTGTTTCACCTCAGTCGCTACTGTCAGGGGGCAAAAAGGCAGCTGCTGTGTGGAGCACAGCTGGGAGCTGGCTGCCAAGGGTGGCAGGGTGCACTCACTGAGCAGTGCCCTAACAAGAATAGCAGAGTAGGTTCAACAGCTGTAATCAGGTCAACCAAGAGTTCAGGTAGCCAGTCAAGCTATGAAACAGGTCTGAGGTAAAGCCGGGAAAAGGCAAGTCTGCTGGTCAGGATCAGAGTTTGGATCCATGAGGTACAAAGCAAGGTACAGGCTCAGCTGCAGTGGAGTTCATGCAAAGCTGGTACAATAAGACCACAGGAGGGTATGTGTGTTCAATATGAAAAGAACCATAGGGAACGCAGTAAACATTTAACTAAAATTTTGCTGCCCTTAACTTAATAGGCCAATCTTGTCTTGTTAGACCTAGAGTCTAACCCATGAGTAGAGATACTGCAGGCCACAATGAAATTAAGACTGATTTTTCGCTCTACTAGAAGACAATGGTGCCTCCCCTTGCTTAGGGAAAAAAAAAAAAAAAAAAGGCAAATAAGCAAAGCCCCCAAATTAATTTTCTTAATTTGATGGAATCAGATTATAAAAGTAGGCATTACTTTAGTTTTCTTTTCCCTCAAGCCTATTAAAATAATTGGTGCTTTTTACTTAATGAATATGTTTCAAAGCAACCATCATTCTGAAATTAATTATATGAGTTTTCTGTTTCACTGAAGACTAACTATGATTGTCTGAGCCTGCACAAAAATGGAGAGATGAAGGAGTTGTGTGTAATATTCGGCTGCTAATACAACATGGTGCCATGTTTTTTTCCACTCCCATTCCTGAAGGAGGGCTGAGAGTCATCTGCCATTTATAATGATTGGTTGAGACAACTCTCACACAAAATGGTTTTTTGTTTGTTTGCCTTTTTTTAAAATGTCAAGTCTATAGATGATTTTTTTTTTTAATTTTTACCTGTTACAGAACTAAGCAAAATCTTAATTACTAGAATCCATAAAATATTAACAAACACATTTATTATACAAAAAAAAAAACAACCACAAACAAACAAAAAAACCACAAGATTTTTCCTAGTAATATTTGAAATTCAGACAGTTTATAGTAGTATTGGCAGGAAGTCCACCTGACATACAAGGAAACAAACATGCTGACCGTGTTATGTGTATGTGCAATATACTGAGCACATTTTTGCTTTGAACACCTTTATATTGTAGTATCCCTGGAGTCCCAAGAAGACAAATGATTAGTTGTAGAACTGCTTGCTATGTAAATGTTAGGATATGCTGGTAATTTATCAAAATGTAGTAAGAGCTTTTCTTTTTTGTAGTAAGAGATCCCTAAAGGTTTGGACTCTAAAGGCCCAAAGCACTACAGTGGAAGTAGGCAGAGTGTAACTGGTGTTAATGGTGGTGCTTCTGCTAATGCCAGCTCTGAATTTGGCACATAGACTCCCATTTAGGTAGGTGATTAACCAGGACCATGGGACTGTTGTAGAAGCTTTTACAAGCTGAGAAATTTTTTCTTAATCATATAAAGGTGTGTGAAGTTAGACAGAACTTGAGTTAGAAAAGTCTGTTGGATGCTTATACATTCTTCTTTTTATATGTATGAAAATATTATCATCTGAAATATTTTCTATGATCTTTTAATATACAGATAGTAACTCTGATATTTAACAAGGTGAATTTGCTTAATTTCTGTGTCTGTTTATTCTAGCTTACTTTATTGTGATAGTGCCCTTCTCCATGCTGTATAAATATAATAAAAAATATACCCACGAGAGCAGTTACAAATTGTCTCAGCTCTGCTCACCACTCTGCCATTCCTTAGTTCTTGCTGTGATGGCCTTGATTTCTATGTAGAGTGGACAGAGAAGGGAAGGGAATTTACAGTCAGTCATGTTCTAGGTCTCTGCATTCTGCATCTCTGTGCTTAAGTGACCACAGTATTTCCTAAGCAACTAAGTTTATTGTTTTAGATAGACTATTCTTTTAGCTCCTACCACTGTTGCTCTGTCTCCTTACTCTGTATCCTCCAAGGACTAGTGTTGGAAGTATGAACTAGAGTGTAATTGTTGGGAAGTTAGAACTGGGAGTGGAAAGAAATAGACCATTGAAGAAATGTTGATGCATTTGTCTTCAGCAAAATGTGAAATGTTGACTTCTTATATATATATATATATATATAATCCTATATTTATAAAATAAGAGTTTACAAGCTCTGAGTTTTGTCAGCTTTTATTTCTCTAAGCTATTATTTCATATTGTCTGCAGTATGAAGCAAATAACACTGTATTAATTCAGCTTTCCAGAGTAAATGACAATGATAATTAAGCAAATCAAAGCTTAGATTTTGGATCACAGTTCTGCAACAAATGATGATGCTAGGGAAGCCTGGAATGCTCCATACCTGATTATAGTTGACAAATTTACAAGTATTTTCAATGCTATAACCTCTATAATATAAAGGAGAATGTCTGTCTAATATTGATAAATAATAAAAGGTTTAACTTAGTCTATATTTAAATTGTCATGTCCTCAGCAGGCTTGCATAAAAAAATTATTTCCAAAGTGATATCGGTGTGGTAGTAGCTTTTCTTTATGTAATACAATTTGAGAAACTGTAGCCTGGCTTAAAGCTTAATAATTTATCATAAACTATGTTTTCCCTTTCCTCCATATCTTATCAGTGTTTTGCATTATAATTGATTTATACTAGTGCCCAATTTAACTCAGTACATGTCCAAGTATTTCTTTCTTTTCTGTACCTTTCCATGACAAATTAACTTGGTTTGAAACAAGATGATTATGCTACTTCTCTTCTGTGTGCATTTCCAGCAGAAGATTGATGCTCTAAAATGATGCAATTAATCCATGGGAAAAATACATGTGGTATTTTCCCCAATTTGCTGGGGGGGGGGGGCGGGGGGGAAGGAACAGAATGCAAACTTATTAGTTATATATTAATTTTGAATTTAAAATAATTTTCTGTTTTCTTTAGGTCAGTTTTATACAGGCCATCCTCAAATCTCCAAATAAAACACAATGTTTGGAAACTGAACAGAAATCTAATAATATGGAGATGAGGCAATTGCTTTGCTATGCGTGGTCTTTAGCGGTGCTGCATCCTGAAGCACAAGTCCTGTAGCAATCAGTATGTTGAATAGCAAGCACTGAATAGGACCAGTGAGTGTAATTAAGTTTCATTATCAATGATGAAGTTACATATGCATTAAGCGGGAATACAGTCCTGAGTGTGTTTGTCTGGCTTTCCACTCAATGGAATGGAGCATTGCAAAGTTTCATCCTACAGGTCTCTATGGCACTTACTGAATGAAATCAAATATGTTGAGCCACATAGTTTGAAGAAAACTGAGAGGAGAGCTGTTTTCCTTGTACAGTTACCTTTCCTAGGTGAATGTGACATTTGTATTAGATGAAGGTCATAGTTTGGTATGAAATGTGACTACTTGACTAATCCTCTGCAGGTAATGCTTTTAACTGTAGCTGTTTAAGGACTTGCCTAATCTCAGGATATTTAGGTCAAGGTCTGTTTATAAGAACTTCATCAAACACTTTAGGGCCTCTATCTGAAAAGACTGTTTAAAATTAAGGAGCTTTACATTTGTAGTTGTATGTACTACTGGAAAACATGATTTTAAGGGAACATTACAATGAGAAGCAGTATCATACATTTTGGAAATATTGAATGATCCGCATTTCCAACATTAACTTGAAAGGGATGCAATAAAATACTTCAAAACAAACAAAGTGACAATGGCAAAATAAACACTTCAACCATTATATTGTTGTTGTAATTTGTAGTTCATCTGTATGGCAGTGAATTGAACTTGCTATATTTTTTTCCAGCTATTCTACTTGCATCTTACTGATGGTTCTCTTGGTCTGAAGATTCAAATTTATGTTGTATGTTGTTTTCATTAACTTTTTAATTTAAATAATTCTATTCTTTTTAAATTTTTAGAATTCCTTTTCTAACCATATTGTGTAAAAATAAGAACATTCTATTCTGCAGCTAAGTGACTATATAAGTTGGTTATATTTATCATACCATATCTTTTTTATTTTGCAATTACTTTTGGTAATGTCATAGATCTGATTTAAGAGACTCAGACCGTGGCTGCATAATAATATAACCTTTAGTTTACTCTCTAGGTTAATTTGACCATTATGAATTACTCATAACACTTCAGTTAGAGACTCCCCAACATATGATTTTAACATGTATCTTAGAGAACTTTGGAACATTTTTGGATGAATGTCATCTTTACAGTGGTGAACTGCTAGGAAATTATTTATTGAATGTGTCTACCGAACTTGAATGAAACTAACATGGAACTTATGTTTTTCCTACTATTTATAAATAAAATCTGTAACAGATTCTGAAACCATTTGATGAAGTTTTTTTTTTTTTTGCAACATTACATATAACCTGTACAAAACTAAAGAGTGCCATAATGAATAATTCAATGAAAGACTAAAGACTTGCTGAAACAAAGGATTGTGCAGTGAGAGCTGAGATTGTGTTCTTATTGCTAATATAAAACATAATTTTTACTTGATGGTACTTTTCACTTATTTATTGGTTCTTTCCCTGGTACACCTTTACTATGGAAGAAATTATGAAGTCATAGAATCATAGAATCATAGAATATCCTGAGTTGGAAGGGACCCTTAAGGATCATCAAGTCCAACTCTTGACACCGCACAGGTCTACCCAAAAGTTCAGACCATGTGACTAAGTGCACAGTCCAATCTCTTCTTAAATTCAGACAGGCTCGGTGCAGTGACCACTTCCCTGGGGAGCCTGTTCCAGTGTGCAACCACCCTCTCTGTGAAGAACCCCCTCCTGATGTCGAGCCTAAATTTCCCCTGCCTCAGCTTAACCCCGTTCCCGCGGGTCCTGTCACTGGTGTTAATGGAGAAAAGGTCTCCTGCCTCTCGACACCCCCTTACGAGGAAGTTGTAGACTGTGATGAGGTCTCCCCTCAGCCTCCTCTTCTCCAGGCTGAACAGGCCCAGTGACCTCAGCCGTTCCTCGTACGTCTTCCCCTCCAGGCCTTTCACCATCTTCGTAGCCCTCCTCTGTACACTCTCCAACAGTTTCATGTCCTTTTTATACTGTGGTGCCCAGAACTGCACACAGTACTCGAGGTGAGGCCGCACCAGCGCAGAGTAGAGCGGGACAATCACCTCCCTTGACCTACTAGCGATGCCGTGCTTGATGCACCCCAGGACACGGTTGGCCCTCCTGGCCGCCAGGGCACACTGCTGGCTCATATTCAACTTGCTGTCTACCACGACCCCCAGATCCCTCTCTTCTAGGCTGCTCTCTAGCGTCTCATTGCCCAGTCTGTATGTGCAGCCAGGGTTTCCCCGTCCCAGGTGCAGGACCCCGCACTTGCTCTTATTGAACTTCATGCGGTTGGTGATCGCCCAGCTCTCCGACCTATCCAGATCCCTCTGCAAGGCCTTTCCACCCTCATTCGAGTCCACAACTCCTCCAAGTTTGGTGTCATCAGCAAACTTGCTCAAAATACCTTCTATTCCTACATCCAGATCGTTTATAAAAATATTGAAAAGTACCGGCCCTAAAATGGAGCCTTGAGGGACCCCACTGGTGACCGCCCGCCAGCCTGACGCAGCCCCATTTACCATAACCCTTTGGGCCCTGCCCGTTAGCCAATTGCTCACCCATCGTATGATGTTTTTATTTAGCTGTATGGTAGACATTTTGTCCAGTAGGATCCTATGGGAAACCGTGTCAAAAGCCTTGCTGAAGTCCAAAAAAATCACATCAGCTGGTTTCCCTTGGTCCATCATACGGGTGATCTTATCATAAAAGGAAATCAGGTTAGTTAGGCAGGACCTGCCCTTCACAAACCCATGCTGGCTGGGACCAATGACTGCTTTGTCCCCCAGGTGAGCCTCCATAAGTTTGAGAACCATCTTCTCCATGATTTTACCAGGCACTGACGTGAGACTGACAGGCCTGTAATTGCTAGGGTCTTCTTTCTGACCCTTCTTGTAAATCGGCACAACATTTGCCAGCTTCCAGTCTACCGGGACCTCTCCAAATTCCCAGGATCGTTGAAAAATAATTGATAATAAGTCTATAATAATAAGTCTATAATAATAAGTCTATAGCATTTGCCAGATCTCCTCCTTATGTTCAACTTAATAACCAAGTAACTGTTCTACTTTCCCCTTTTGTGTTCAACAAAAAGTAACCCAAGTCATTTTTTTCTTTTTTCTTTGTTATCTGAATAACAAAACCATACATCTTATTTCAAAGACATTATCAATTCACACTATTTTCAGTAAACCAAGTAGCTGTTGGGGATCCATTTTTTCAAATTTTATTTTGCAATTTATTAGGATTATTAAATAGTTGTATGTAGTCAATCAGTCTGTATTTTACTTCAAGCAGTCTGAAACCTAGTATTGCTTTTCGCTTGTTTTACAGCCATTATACATTGCTTAGTTAGCTTCCAACCTGTATTCTATATTAAACATCTAAATTGAGACTTAGGACTATCTATTTTAGGTTTCTTTTGTCTTTTCTAGCCATGTAAAAAGTATTTTTTTTTTATGTTTTGGTAATGACAAAACAATCCTTAAAAAAATAATCTGTAATTAGTGCAGCTTTCATGAATCTCAGAAATAGAATCAAAGAACTGTTCATTGGAAATGACTTCTGGAGGTCATCTAGTTCAGCGTCCTGCTTGAAGCTGAATAGTTGCTAACATGAGATTAGGTCAGCTGTGGTTTTATTTAACTGAGTCTTGAAAGCTTCCAAGGACGGAGATTTCATAAGCTCTGTGGGCAAACTGCTCCAGTGTAGCACTGTCCTCTTAAGGAAATTTTTTCTTAATGACTGTCAGTAGATATGTTAAGATGGTGAAATTGTTTGTAGCAAACAAAGTTTCAGTTTATTACAAGTATACACAATACAGTAAGTGGCTAATCACTTGTGTCATTATTCTTTTATGCAATCTGATTCTCTTCATGTAAACGTCTTATCATAAAATCATGAATAGATGGGAATTCCAATACTCACTAATGCCTGCTTAACCCTTCAATGTGTTCAAAGTGAAATTATCAGACTCTAGAAAGCTAAGACACTTCATTATTCTTAAATATTTTTTTCTCATTTGTTTTACTATATTATGGATGAATGAATTGTTTGAATTCACTTAAATGTTGTGAGTATTGAAATCTGACTCAGCGATTAATGGTTTAAAATTCTCTTGGCAGAAGTTGAAGTGTGGGTTGGAGGCAGAGAAAAAAAAAACATAGGGTGAGTGGAAAAAAAGCCACAGGAAGAAAGAGCTGGGAAGGAAAGAGAGATGCCAGTTAAAGTGAACACAGAATAAACATTGTATTGTCCATAGAGACCTACTTTTCAAGAGAGAGATTTCAGTTCCCGTCTTCATATTTAGCTACTCAAAAGTTTTAGTAAAGGAGAATTTAGTATTTATGCTCAAAGTAGATGAGATGAGGAATGTGTATTGATTCATTAAGGAAAACATTCATTCAGGAAAACATTTTACTGTTACTGCTGAGCAACTCTTACATTCTAACTTGTTTATTATCAACTATTATCAACTAAATTCAGCTTTGTCTTAGTGAAAGGTTGTAAACCTCTTTGTTAATCCCATTAGCTAGCTAATCTCTTAGTTAAGAACAACATGGTCTGATTATTGTTCTGATTATGTCCTTCTTTGTGCTGTGGAGCATTAGATAGTATTAAAAAAATAATAATTTTTTTTTTGCTTCCTAAACTCAATGCAAATGTTACATGATGAATTTTCATGGCATTCCAGTGAGATGAATAACTCAGAGGGAGAAACAGATGAGTTGGGAAATGGAAGAAACAACATGAATGGGAAGCCATGACTGACTGACTCAAAACTGTATGTCATCAACTGTGTTATCATTTCTGGAATCTAAATTGTTCTCTTTCTGCTCCTGAACTCATTAAGGAATAAAGTTCAGGAATCACTGAATCAGAATCTCCACCACTCCCCCTTAAAAGCAGTAAAATGGATTACCAAAACAAATTTAAATTGCAGTCAAAGTAATGTCAATCAAGCAAGTCCTGAAAATATGATAGTGAGTTTATTTATGTCCTGGCAGCCATTTTTTTCCACAGAAAGATGAAAAAAATCCTTTCTTCAATACGACAGGAATGCTGGAGGCAATTGGGAGATTAGAACTGGGGCTTTGGAAGACACAGTCCTGTTACAGTGCTTAGAGGTATGAAAATGTATCAGGGCTGGCTAATGCAAAGTTTTAAATAGACTGCAGCATCTTTGTTTTTCTAAACCAGTCTTATTTCTTACTGTCACATCTATATGTTAGTGTTGGGTAATGACCCATTTCTAATGTTTTGGGGTGACAAAAATGTACAACTTTGCAGTGAACATCAATGTAGAATATTCATGTAGGTTGAGTAGTTTATTTTTGTGGAGTGCATGCATGTGTGGATAGAAAAAAATACACATAAACACTTATCCATTCAAGTATTACATAGTATCTTCAAATTAATTCTGTTCCAGTAAGAAATTTGGTATGCTAAGTAGTATTTAAAAAGATGAAAGGTGGCAGTTGTCAGCAGGAGAGTGGTGCTCTTGCTTGCTTTTAATCTACCCTTTAAACTTGCTGTGAGACATTGCCATTATTCAGTTTGGATAACGCTGAAAGAATGTTATATTACTGTTACACATCCATTTGAACAGCATAGATGCTGTTTTCATGGCAGGATGTATCAGAACTATTCTTCAGAATATATCTGGTAGTACTGGGGTGCCAAATTTATTTTTATGAAAATCAGATAGAGTACTTCCAGTGATAGAGGGCAGATGGAATTTAAGATGTTTTAGATGCCTGACTATTTATTTAGTTTCTTGGGAAATTTTTGTTTGTGCTGTGCACTATGCTGCAATGGGGCTGCTGCCATCTAAACTATTTTAAGTAGAGCAGCTAGCTGAGTGAGATTGGCTTGGATATGGCCACATGGCAACAGAGGCATAGTTACAGGATTTAGGCTACTTACATATCCAGAAAACGGACATGTCCTCAGTTTTATTAACTAGGATCTCATTTTACACAGGCTGATATCAGAGCCCACATGAAATAAACTTCTGTTCACTATTAATTAACAATAAAAAAAAAGAGTTATACTAATATGGTAGTTGTCTTTGCCAGTAATTTCAGACTAGTCAAAGAAACACTTGCCTGATTCGGAAAAGCAGTCGAAAATGATGTGACACACAGATGATGCCAGAGTTTTTGTGTTCTCCAGTTGGCAGGTTGAAATATCAGGGAGCTTGGGGAGTTTTTGACAAGCTTCAAGGAGGTTATGTTGACAACCTCACTTACCTGGACTTATTAAAGCAGTTGGAACTCTGTACCGAAACAGAAAAAAACAGTTTGCATTTAGTGATGTTCTTATACACTGTGCACTGTAAAAGAAACTGAAATATTTCCTTACTGCCTTATAGTCAATTAAACCAGATTTAAAAACAAACAAACAACAAAAACAAACAAACAAAAAACACCAGATGTCCAGGTAAAATTTTCATTATAGAAAATGTTATTTCCCATTACTCCTAAAACAGTTAATTTTTCCCTGCTCTAAATAGAATATTGCATCCTGTCACCATGCCAATTTGCCATTGTTACATTTTCAGATTCAAAGGACATTGTTGCTGTCTGTCAAGAGACAATAGACATCAAGACTTTTCAGAGCAGGATACCTACTTAAATGGAAGGGAATGCCTCATTGATACCTAGTTGAAGTTTTGTTCATGCTAAAGCTAATCAATTACTTATTTTGTGTGAGGGACTTTTCAGAACTATTCTTGCAAGTACCCAAATATTAGCATGTGCTACTTACCAGGCTTTATTGACAATAAACTTCCCCCAAGGCTTCTGTGAAGACTGAGAGTCCTACACAAAATGATGTATCTATCCTTGAAGGAGTAGAGCACATGATGAACAGTTTGGTTAAAATTCAAGAATACTGCTTTGTCTCCTAACTCTTTAGTTAACTTGGGCTTTAATACCTTTCAAAAACAAGAATTTTTCCATCAAAGTCCACAACCTATTTCTCCTTCCCTCCTTCCCTCCTTCCCTCCACCACCTTAATTTAAAGAGTTTGCTTTGTATCTTGACTATGTTCAATAAAATAATTCTTGTCCTGCAGTATTTTGAATGACAATGGAATGCTGAGTTCCTATAGGTTCAGCCCTGCAGAGACTGAGGCTGAGTAGTACTTACGTCATTTGTATCAGGATGAAGTAGAAGAGATGGTGCTGATATTGCTAAAGGCCTCTGTTGAATAGTCTGTCAACAGTTGACTTTTTGAGGAGGGGAATTTCTCTTACTGTTTTGAGATCAGGATATACTGATGGCAAACCACATGTTTTGGGGGTGTGTCGAAGTAACTGTGTTCAAACCTCAAACTCTAATATGACGTCCTACCTCAGATTAACTAGGATGATTGCACTTTTCAACCCCACTTATTAGTCATTACATTCCTTTTAGCTTGTTTGTTTCCTTGGGCTATTGCTTTTGTCACTAATTATGCTGACAATCTGCAGTGAAGTTTTACTGGGAAATATTACAGGAGAAGACAAGGTAGCAGTTCATCTGAGCAGGTCAGGTTTTGGGACAGCTGATGAGTGATGAAAAGAAGGAAATCTGGCAGCTCGGACTGCCAAATTTCAATATAATTTGATAATCCTTACTTGCAGCTTTATTTGAAGGGAACATCTCATTCCCTTATAGACACTTTTCTCTCTCAGACTGCTAGTGGACTCAGCTACTTTCCTTATCCTCTTATTGTACATCTCTACCTCCTTAAGTGAGGATTCAGGGCTACTCTTCCCCCCAAAGTACGTATGGATTTCCTTCCTTACTATGTTACTGTGTGTGTATATGTTCAGATCCTGTTTTCCTAACTGGGTTCCTCCTAGCTCCACGGAGCACAGCAAGGCAGATTTGGTGTAGCCATGCATATGCTTTAGAAATCTACCACTTCTCAGTTCAGGACTAGTAACTACCTGCATGCAATTGCTGATCCGTGGCTCAGATAGGTATACAAATAATTACTGTGGATAAGAGTTCTTTCCCGTGTGGAAGCTCTTTTGTGAGAGGCAGGAAAAGCACATTTGCCACAAGTGGTTATGGCCAGTTATCAGTCAGTAAGGAAGCAAGGGGCCAGATAAGATTCCTCCAGGCTGACAGTCAGATGTTGTCCCTAGTGTTAACTCAAGAGGCCAGGCACACACATTTAAAATAATCTGTGTATGTGTATGTGGAACACAAACCTTTCTGACTTCAAAGTCTGGACTTCTTTTATGAAGAGAAGAAAATGTTTGTGCCAAAAAGGTGGGAGAGTAGAAGGCAATAAAAGAAAGGTAAACAGAACCTGTCAGGAAAAATATTACTGGAAGTGCTGGTAGATGATGGGCTGCCCCTTCTTTCCAGGTCATGGAGTGTAATTTGAGATGACAAGACAGTTGCTAAAAGTAAATTATGTTGGTATGGGGTAAAATTCTGTGGATATTTTTACTTTTTAAAGTTTTATAAAGGCTTAGAAGATATTTGCCAGTGTGTGCTTCAGTTGAATACTGCTTGTCAGAGACATGACATAAGAATAGAAATACTGTTGGCCGTTCAGTCAAAATTCAAGTTGAGTCTCTCAGAGGAACTGGAACTTCAATGTTATTCCAAACATCACAAAAACAAACAAAATGAGTTTCTCTTTGCCAGCTATATGGAGTTCATAAAAAGGCATACACTGAAGCAGAATGTAGATGTGGTTTCATTCACATCATGGAAAGTGATCCTCTCCATGCATTATACATTAATTGCCTTGTTATGCTGTGACACCATATTGGAGCTGAGAACAATGAGCCAAACCTGATAATGTACTTTCCATTTTGTTACTTATTCACAAGATTCTTTGGAAGGTTTATTTATACACACACACACACACACACACCCTCATCCCGCCACCCCCAACAGCACTTTCCAGTGCTTGCTTTGGGAACAAAGCAGTAAACACTTAAAAATGTGAATTTTAATGAGCACCTTTGCAGAGTGGAAACTCACTGAGGAAGTTAGTTGTTGCTAGTTAGTAAATCAGAAAGCCCTTGAGAGGAAGATGCATTTCCAGATGGATAATACTTTAGCCGTAAAAAGCAGCTGCATTTCAAAACAAAGTAGAGGCTGTAAAAGAATAATTAGGCTGATGGAAATAGATAATGGGCCAGGTTATTTTTGTGACATCTAACAATGTGTTGCAATTAAAGTTTCATTTGCTACTATTTTAAATTTTGCACAAAGCAATAAATAATTTAATTTTCTTATTAAATAACCTTTATCTGTTTGAATACAATCATTTCTGAATCAATTTTGAGCATTTTTGAAATGCTCAAAATAATACTTTCTTTTCTACTCAAAATGCTACAGAAAAATATACACAAGATTTCACAACTGAAAAAACATGTGTTCTTGAGGAAAAAAGGGATGAAAACAGTTTATCCAACTGATTAATGTCAAAGAACAGTATTTTGTGCCGTAAGATTTACCTTTAACCATGCTTTAAGTATGCTTTCTGAACTGAATGATGCCATGAAGTCTGCTTGTCTCTATTCTTAAGTGAGAAAAATAACATAAATATTAATAATTTTTCAAGTTTTTTAAATGTTGAAATACTGTATTTGTTGCTGCTTATTTTTGTGCACCACTGATAGTATTTTTCAGTATTTGGGGGTTAATCTTTAAGAACTGAGCAAGTGTCCCATTTTGATACTGCTGAACATGGAAAATTTCTATCATCTTCAGCATCCAAACGTACAAGATTTTGTCTGTTCTGCATTTATTATTGTTGAATCTCTCAGCTTTACAGGCCTCTCCAAATTATTCTACTTCCAAGTAATCATACAAAACTGACAATGAAGGCATACAATATAATTGAACCAAAAAAAGAAGAAAAAGTTTTGATTAACAAGTTCACTTTTGGTTGATCGGTAATGAATGAAAAGTTGCTTCCTTATGGTGAAGAAAAATATACATAGGTGTATTATGTTGCAACTAAAGGAGCTCTCAAGTTTACACCTGCTGCACCTTTATTGCAGTGACGTTAAAAAGCTGACTAATGTGTGCTGCTATGCTGTTTATCATTAAAGCTTGAAGCTGTCATACCACTGAAAAAGGATAATGAAGCTGGATGAGAGTAAGTTGATGGTTCAAACTGGAGTTTGTTTTGGTACAGGAAAAAAGATAATCCAGATTCTCTCAAATTCATTGTTATTTGAAGTGGAAATTGATGTTTGAAGTGAGTTTTGGCTGAACATATAAGATGCAGAATGAATTCAAAATAAGCACAAAACTAATTTTTTTTTTTTTTTTTTTTTTTAATGTGCCTACTTTTTAAGAAATAACTTCAGTTCTCACACAGCTAAAGTGAATTGTGGTCTTCCAGCAGGAAGTTCAAATGTAATAAGTCACAGACTCAAGATGCATCTCGTTGCACAAAGACCAGCAGAGAACTACCTGGATCTTTAACAAAGTGCCAGAACAGTTTTTAAAGTACAGTATTCATGCAAAAAGTTGTATGGCCTACATTTCAACTATGTCAGCCCACATGGTATGAAAGGAATAGTGTGATGAAAATGTGCATGCTATAAACAGAAAAATTTAAGAGGTGTGGGATTTTGAAGCTAAATAGAAGCTAATGTGGCTGGGCAAATTCCACTTGCTCTTGTTTAGCTCTGTCTGTGCGTTGCGTCTTGTCTTCGCCAGACACAGCCTACCTTATGTGCTGCAAAGAGGGCAGTGGATCTGAACTTGAGAGCAGTCTATGTATTTCCAATAGGGCCACCTGACTATGCAATTGTAAATTTACCCTCAAAGCCATGGAATTGTGATATTGTGCCTCTAGAACCTAAAATATTTAAACAGAATTGTTATTTGTGGAGAACTCAATAATGTGGTAGAGAGAGTTTTCTGCAGTGTGCTAGAGAAAGCCATCTGCTATTCAAATATAGGTAAGTCTTAGAGAATTCTGAGATCTATATACTGGAAGATTATCATCTCACAGAAATTGAGGTAAATGTAAGGGAATGGAAACGTTTATCCAGGTTTACAGTAATACCGATCATGAACTGTCATCTCTAGTCAGAGCTTGGAAATCTGCAAAGTCCCATGACTTCTTGTCTGTCAGAGCCTCCTTTAAAGCATTATTTCAAATTCTCCTTTGATTTCTGCGTCACAGATAAGCAACTTGAGTTGCTTTAGTGGAAGACAAGCATTTTTGTCCATTAAAATGTTTTCTATAATTGTAAAAAAGATGAAAGTGTGTTTTTTATCAGCCTGCTAGAGGCAGTGTTTTGAGGACACGAACAAATACAAAGTAAGCAAAACTAAGATTATAAAATCCTGATACTTTCAGGTTGTCAACATGAAAAAGCACTATTCCTATGCTGAAAACACTTTGTTTTGGCATCACAGAGTAATAATGATTTCTCTCTCTGTTGCTATTATTATTATTTTTACTATGAAAAAGGATAGCAATGCACTTATTTAATGTACATCCTTCTTCTCTAGTTTGTGCTTGCATCAGGGGACTATATTGATTTGGCCCCAGTGTTTAAAAGAGAAAACTCCTATAACTGAATGCTAAAGACTCCTAAAGACTGGATTTTCAGAAGTGCTTGGATACAAACATTGCCAAGCGTTTTTTAGCGTCAAGATTATTTGAAATGGGGGATGATTCACATGAAAATCTGCCCACCTTTTTAAAAAGCCTAAACTGAATTAGTTACTAACCTTAAATATCTGGCCTGATAGCACTACAGAGAGTTTGGTCATTCTAATTTACCTTTCTATTCCTCCAGGACTGCTAACTATTATATATATATATTTAAATAAAGCTTATGCTTTATTAAATATACTTTCTAGATAAAAATATACTTAGTATTTTGAGGAATTAAACAAAAACAACCCCAAATATAAAAAGTATGATTTCTATGTAAACTTTGGTATTTCTGGAGGACATGTGAGTTATTGTATGGTATACCTTGAATTTGTTTGGTCATTGAAGGAATACTTTTTCTAGTTAGATCTCAGTTGTGCTGTTGCTAGTCACATTACTACTCCCACATGTTCTTTGACTCTTTGATGCAACTTTGATGCATACTAAAGTATTAGGACTGAAAGCTCTCGGATTACCGATACCACATATGCCTATATGACTTTCAGACTGAAGTTGCTTTTGATGGGACTAGCACTGCTCTGTCAGATTCTGTGTGCAGATCAATAGAACTCATTGTTTATCTGGCAGTCAGCCTCTATTGCCTTTTGTTTATCTTTATACCAATTTATTTACTTTATTTATAATGCCATTTATTTAGCACTAGAAAACTTCATGTGATTGCACTTGGAATAAAAAAATGGAACAAAGGGAATAGTAAAGCTTTTTATTATATTTGCTTTGTAACTAGTGGAAAATAATGAACATTTCTACTGGTATGTTGTGACTAGAATAACAAATTATTTAAAAATTCATTATACTTGGTCTTAAGGAAGGTTCTTGTGTTATGAACTTGCACCTTTTTGTATTGAGTTATGAAGTTTCTCTAAATTTAATTAGAATAAATTCTAAATTTCTAAAAGAAATATCCTAAACTCCACTACAATTTTTTCCTCTGTGTATTTTCAGAATTCATAGTTTTTCACTTTTGGAAAATTGAAATATTTAGTCGCTAAAGAGGGGACGTACTGAGTAGGATGAGATTCTGGTGTATTTGAAATTTAGTTACTAATATTAATGAATACATATTAGCCTTGTGAGATAAAGAAAATGAATGTGATCTAGTGATGTAAGGCTTTATCATCATTCACCTCAATTTCCTGGCTAGAAATTCTTATTACTTGCTGTATTATTATTATTATTATTTTTTCCAGAAACTTTTGTAGTGTCAAAAAGGGAGCTAATTGGTGATGCAGGACCTATGCTGTTGATATCCTATGAAGTATAATATAACTTCTTAAATGTCAAACTCCCAGAATTTTGTTTGAAGTGATTGGATTCACTTTATATACCTTTTCAGTGGAGGGGTTGTATCATAAACTTAGCTGTGCAAAGAAAACCCCCAAATTCAAACCCCATAATCAGCCTAATACAGTTTATAGAAATCTGATTAAAACGGAGAACTACTTATCAAAGTTTTGTGCTGAAGGAGGCAGTAGACTCTTTAATTTGTTCCACAGCAAGTGAAGCTGGGCTTTACCTTCTCGTCTTTTGGATAGTAAGGCATCACTGTTGTTTTTTTGGTGGTTTCATTGTCGTTTGTTCTGGTGAAATGGAGTCCTACATGATTTTCTAGCATCAGCAGAATGCCAGCGCTCATATTTTCTGTGGGGGAAAAAAAAAAAAAAAGGTTCATTGCCAAAATCAGATAAATGAGCAACACTGACAACTATAAAATAAAATAACATTTCTTCCTGTCACCTTTTACACAGAGCCCACTATTTACTCTTTGCTGGTTACTTTCTAACTTGGTCAAAACATATGTGTTTGTATAAAGAGGTATACATTTACAGAAGAGCAACTTATGTTCACACTCACATATATTACAAATATATGTTTAAACACATTTGCAATTTTGGTTCAGAGAGTTATCAGAGAAGTAAAACATCATCTGCCATGGATTTGGACAGAGGTGTTTTGAGCTGTAAGACAGGTCTGAACGTCAGGACACACTTGGCTCAGTGTTTGTTTCCTTGACACAAAATTGTTCAGGAATGCATTTTGAGTCCTTGAAGCAGGTATACTCAAATATGCTTAGACATTTTAGGCCAAAGATAAAAACAACTTGATAAATTTTGTATCTTTTACAAGACTGCAAAATCTAAAAGTCACAGGAGTAACCAACTTATATTTACACCTGAGTTATACAACTTAATCTATCTAATAATACTGAGATAAATTACCATGTGGTACCTTTTGCACTGTCCCTAGGGATATATCTTTCCATAGGTCATTTTCTGAGCAACTCTGAACAGTAGTTCAAGAAAAAATTAATAGTCTGAATATTGTGTATATAGTACTAGGCAAAAAATAAAGGTAGAAGGTAAGAATATAGAATCTCATTTGTAAAGACTTGTCCAGTTATGGAAAAAAAAAATGCTTTGGGATAAAAGCATGTTACTTAAAAAAACAAAACAAAACAAAAACAAAAAAAAAAAACAGGATGAAAGAAAAAGAGACTGAGAGGAGAGAAAGGAGACTACAAACTCCTCTCAGTAGCAGAGTAATTATAGCACTTATCTAGGTTGTGGGAAATATGTCATGTTCTTCTTCCATAGCATATTTAATTATTTACACAAAATAGAACATCTCAGACAAGAGGGATTAAGAAAGATGCAGCCAAAGCTCTTGTGTTCAGAGTCTGAGATTTAACACCCAATTCAGATTTTTCTTAATCTCTTGCATTTTAAGCAAATACCCTTCCCATTAACCATTGATTTCTCTGAAAGGAATAGAATTCTTCCCATATCTGATGAAATTCTCATCCTTATATGTATGCTTTAAACACGAAGCATTGTGTTTAATTGATTTTTTTTTCTTAAAAAGTAATGTAAAAATTAAGCAAATGCAAAATGTAAACATAAGCAAATCTGTTTTATGTGCAAATTTCCAGTTGGACATAAGTTGATTCCATCATCATATATAATCATATGTATTAAAGCATTCTTTATTTCTTG
The DNA here is from genome assembly GCF_964211835.1 of Anser anser. Classification (NCBI taxonomy): domain Eukaryota; kingdom Metazoa; phylum Chordata; class Aves; order Anseriformes; family Anatidae; genus Anser; species Anser anser. The sequence continues at coordinate 6,535,916 of NC_139727.1, read as the reverse complement.
CTATTTATGAGCAGAGAAGTGCAATTCTATAGTAACCTAATTATGTTGGTGCTCCATCTTTTCTATTTTTTGTTTTCCAGTCATCTACCTCTTTAGTAAGAAAGAGGTAATTTGAAGCAATATATTTTGACAATTATTTTTCTCCCAGAAAACTTAACATTACTGTTACATTTTAGATATTCAAAATTTCTTTGTCTCTTACTGTGATAGTTTATATTGTTATTCTTGATTCAAGAATTGCAGAGAACTGCCACTATTTGCTAATAATTTACTGCTGTAGGAGGACATAAATTGTTGCTATAAATTTAAAACACACACAGTAAACTTGGTGTTAAATTTTGAATTGGGTAGCTTTTTAGATGATTTCACTTTTACATGTTAAACTCGTGGATTTCAGCCATTAAAGTGGTTCACTCTGATTAAAGGTTCTTACTTTTATAACTAGATGTGCTGATTTTGTGTGTGTGATTTGTAATGAAATCTGAAATATTCATATTATCATAGCTCAGGAAACAGGGACATAAAATGAAATGACAGACCAAACTGATACATTTGGCAAGACACATTAAAAACTTCAATAAGTTTTGGTTTATTTAACATAATTATGATGCTATGAAGGAGGACAATGTTTCTATGTGTTTATCAAACATGCTGATAAGAACTTAGCTCAGATACTTCTTATCAGCTTTTAATCCTGTTTTAAAAAACTCTGATTTCTAACACAGCACATTTCTGGCCTCTGTTTTCTTGAAGATACCTTTCAAAACATGAACTGATCATAAATGAATGTCATAACTACTTGTGTTTGCAGATGTAAGACAGTGAAATAATGACTGCTGTTTTTTAGTCAATAGAGGGACTCTGCTTAAATTTTGTTGAATTTGTTCTGAGAAAATACATGAAGAGTTAACACAATCTAAACAGGTGCTCTGTATTTTCAGTGCAGTGGTCATTTGTTTCTAGTCCAGCAAGGAACTGGAGCAAAGGCAAGACAGCTTGTTCAGTAAATTTGCAGCTTATACCTCTGCTGCCAGTGGCAGAATGCCTGTTCCAGGGTTTCCTTGTCAGTACAAGCAGTTCGTGTCACCCATTCTAACAAAGGCTTTGTTCATTCACAAAAGCTCATCCTCCTGGCTGTGTTTTACATTGTGGAATAGCCCTGCAGCATTATGTTGTGGAATAGCCCTGCAGCATGTTCTGGGTACTAGTGACATCCTACTGTGGCTTTTGTATTTAAGAAAAAGCTGCAGCTTTAAAGTCAGATATATAAGCAGATATGGATGTGTTTGGTCTTCCTGGTGTTTTAATATATCTGGAACAAAGAAAACAAAGTATGTCTTGAGAAACTGCTTAAACAAGAGACTTCCAAGGAATACATCAGTAGTGCTGGCAATCATGTTAATTAATCAGTAGGTGGACTTCCTTTCTGAGTCAGCAGTGTTTAGCAGCCTTGGCACACTTTTACATAGGTCTTTGTCATAAGATTTTTTTGATCAAAGAGGATTTCTGAGGTTTTAGGCAATCAACAAAAGGAATTTTAACTTAATTTAATGTTTGAAATTATGAACGTTGAAAGCTTTTTCTTCCATCTCTGTTAGGGAGTCACAGAGGAAGCATGTCAGTCAAGGTGTCAAGAAAAAATTATTGCTATTATGCTATTAGAACATGATAGCATTTGTTTTTGTGCCTTGTCATCAGCAGAAAATAACTATTTCTCATATATTGGATTGGTACAAGTGTGTGTTTTCTTTTTTTTTTTTTTTTAATTTTCATTAGACTACATTTGACATTATTCTTCTAGCCACTACTGTATAGTTTTGAAAGCTAAGGGTAGTAAACAAGGATATTGGAGAGAGTTAAACTCGAAGTTGTTTCTACAAGCCTTTTATCACCTGATTATTGGATCTTATTTTTCAATCACACTAAAAATGCTCATAAAAAAAAGCTTTCAGTTTTAGAATTATAGCCACAGAGCAACATTGAAACATTCACTTGAAGAAGTTTGCTAAATAAATCAGTCTTTGTGTCCTTACAAAGAAACTGCTCTTCTTTCCCTCCTAGCCCTCAGAAAATAGACAAAATATTCACCATAAGTAGACGTTTATTGTGGAAAAATAACATTTTGCCTTCGCTGGATACATCATTGTAATATTTATTTTTTGCATTAGATCTTCAGTGATAGTTTTAAAACAATGATTCTGTTTCATACCTTGTGTGGATTTCACAGCATTTGTCACATGTTGAATCATAATTCCAAATTATTCTGAAAACATACCATCAGCATTTCCTTGATGATTAGAGCATGAAAATTTCTGATGCCTGTACTTAAGGGTATCAAAAGCTTCCACACCTTTCTCTGAAATGTGAAGAAACCTGCATGTAAGAATACAGCCTTCCATCAAATTGTGAACCAAGTTTCACCTGTAGTAGCATATAATTATACTTGTGCATATTATATATAAAATAAAAGAAAAACTTACGGTCATGTATTTTAAAGGAGTAGAAATCACTACATGAACATTTTTTCAGTTTACTTCCAAAGCCTGTAAAAGTGACTTTCTTAACACAAGGGAATGCTTTGCCATAAACCAAGATCACCATGATCCTGAAAATTTGATTGCTTTAGGTTTAGCTGCTCCAATGAAATTGTTAAATTTTATTGTGTAATTACATAGAGATCTTAGAGATCTCTATCTAATTAATGAATGTGTCAAAGAATTTATTGACAGGCTTTTCAGTTCAAATTTGTCTAAAAACAAAAGAGCTCACATTGTCTATACTGACGTTGCCATGGGAAAATGGGAGTTCTGGTTAGAGCTATATTTTTAAATAACCGCTTGAAAATTTTGCTGTTTTCAGATAAGTTGAAATATAATGCTCTTGTATAGACTTATCTCAGACATCTTAAGTCTATACAATGACCAAAATTTAATAAATATACTGCTACAATTTGTAGTCACTGCTCACACTGTTGCTTTCTCCACTTTTTTCTTTTATATGCTAATTAAAGACATCTTTTTGTCTTTCCAAATTCTCACATAAGGCTGGATAATTAAGTAGGTTGATCAAAAATCATCAAAATGATCAAAAAAGTCAAATTTTCAGTCTTTAAAGCAGATTGGTATGAGAGATGCTTTCTTGTGTCTATCAGTCAAAGCTGTCAATTTCAGCGAAACAAATGAAGGACAAACAATATGAGAGAAAAAAAAAAAGATGAAGAACAAGCTAAAATAAAACAAATCCTTGCAAAGCTGTCTTTCAGAACTACTGTGTTGTTCAACTGCCTCAACAGGTTTCCACCATCCTATTTAGCAGGGTTTCTTTGCATTGATTTTGTTCACTGATGTCTGGTGTTTGGTATTTCATTTAATTGCCACAGGAAAGCTACTGAAGTAACTGACAGTAAGCTGTGTCTGATCAATGACCAGACCATGTGAATCAAGATACAGTGAGCTCCAGATCATGCAAGTCTCTGAAGATATCATTGTCCCTATTAAGAAGTCATGTTGGTGTTGGCTACGTCTCTTTAGAAGTCTGTGGAAGAGCTATGGGTTTTCCTAGACTTAAAGTAGTACTTGACCAATGAATACAAGGCTTCATTCATTTGCAGATATTAGCACTTGTTATACTCTATGTACCATTCTGGAAATGGAAGTGGAAATATTACAGTTCTGGAAAACATCCTTATAATTACAGAAGATATTTATATAAATTAAGTAATGTTAAAGGAGAGATAAGAGCTCTAATGGTGAGTACTGCAGCAGCAAACTGTTTTTGCAGTTCATCAGATGTATTTAGCAGTGGTTCTTTTCCCTGAGTCTGAGGACTGTCTTGTTTTTAATATGTTTTAAAGTACATTTTTTGACAGGTGTTCAAGTGCTTTTTTTATATATAATGAATGATTTGACCATTTCTTCTTCATTCAGTCTTCATAAGTTAAATTTCACTGGATTTTACTGAAATCAAGAACTTTCTATTTCCACTGTAGCTAAGGGCTCAATATTGGCTCTCAGCTACAGTCATGCTATGAGGAGCTTATAAAAAGGAAAATTGAGAAGAACAGTTTATAGATAACTGTAATCAACATATCTTTTTTGCTCAGTGTGACTATAGAGCCAGTCATGCATCCATTGGAAATCAGTGTGAGTTATGCTTGTAACATTATATATATATATAAGTTAATTTTATTTTTGTTGACATTAATGGATAATTTGGATGACTGATAGGTAATCAGGAGGAAGGGCTTTTTTTGGAGGAATTACATATATTATATATATATATAATATACATACATGTGATACTGTAAGTTTGGCATTTATCTCTAGAGAATGGCACAGTGTAACAGAAAGTACTATGTGGTTGTTTTTTTTTTGTTTGTTTGTTTTTTTAATAATGCAGTTAAATACTAGATTGGCAAAGCTGTATGTACTTTAATTGGTCATATTGCCAGGCACTCTCCCAGCAAACCTAATTAACTTCAAGCTACACAGCACCATTAACAGATGGGATTTTTTGTCTTGTATTTTTTTCACTAATTAGAAAATCTCACTCTTTTCAAATTTATGGATTAAACAGAAATTTTCATTTTATTGTCAATATGTCAGTGTAAAAGTAGAGGAAAAAAATAACTGCGTAATGAAAGGAAAAATAAAGGTGAAATGTGTTTTGCTTTATTAGAAGAAGCATGTACAGAACATGAAATGACAAACATATTTCTTTTAAGATTCCTCCTAAAATGAGTATGTGTGCATAAAATAAAAGCGTATTAAGGTAGTCTTTTACTTTGGTTCATTTCCTGCTTTGATTTTTCATGTTTCTGGGTCTGATGTTTACTTTAATGATTCTTTAATTCTGATCCAACAGCATCCCTTTAAAAGGAAAGACTTAATTTCAAGCAGTCTGCTCAAAGCAGTAGTCTGCTAAAGTGTATGTAAGTTGTATCTTTTGTTGGAGAGAGAACAAAAACCAGCTCATGGCAAACAGGCTGAATTTGCCTTTTTTTTTTTTTTTTCCTTTGGCCCAGAGGTGTTACCTATCTGACTCCTAATGACCTGTTATCTTAATTATTTACTACAGGTATGAATAGTTAAACAAGCTTGCAGTGATTCAGACCTTTGCTGTGCATCTTACCTGACCCGTTCAGATAATATTTATTTAGTTGCATTCAGTGTCCATGCCAAATGAAAACAAGAGGGAGAATCAGAAGCGTGGAGAGGTAAAGTAACATGCTGTAGTTCATATACCAAGTAAGAAGCCAAATTAGGGCTAATAACCAATTTTTCTGATTGCTTATGATTGTCAGCCAGAGCTTATGCTGACCTGTTTATTGCTGTTTAAGTCTTATTTTTATAATAAAATCCTTGCTATTAGTTTCCCTAGGTAAATTCACAGAGACTTTGCCTATTGGTTCATAAAGGTAGTCCCCTTCCACTTTTGTATAAACTTTTAGTTTTCTTAGTAAATAGAAAGCCTATTTGAACTTTGCTTTACAAGGGCAAAATTTATACAGCAGTTCTCATAAAGCTGATGAAGTTTTTAGTACTCGTTTTACTGCATGTTGGTGACCAGTTTATTTACTGTAGAATTTCATAGCTAATTAGCTTTGTAGTGCAATTTATTGTATAATAAAGCAGACACTGTAATTGAAAGGAAAGAATTTGCATGCAAATATTTGCAAGTCTTGGGGTTTCTGAGAAGATTATAATGTGGCCATCAAATTACAATGTTTGGATTTAGTGCTTTAATTGCATCAAACTGAAAACTAAGGGCTGGTAAATACTGGCTCTGAAGACTTAGGTGCTTTTGAGTATTTTCTGACTTCCCTAACAGGTGAGTTTGTTCACTGTCTAGCTTGGAGGTGCCTAGTTCCTTCCAGAATTAGGTTCTAAATCCTATGTGGCATTCAAAGTGTGGAAGAAATAGTAGAAATGTTTTGTTTAACTCCGCTGCCTGCCTTTTCTGCATGCAAAAGGGCAGGATCAATAAGTCACCAAGGCAGATGTACTAGCTAGCACACAATCCAGTGAACACATGCGTTAAGATTCATAGCTGTTAACATGTTTCTTGTCATCAGCAGCAGATGCTGACTGTAGAATTTGCTCTTGGGCTGTACTCATATATATATATCACTGCTGGTTCTTCATTCTGCTATGTCCCAGCAAGCACGGCTCTTTTACAGGGAGTATATTAGCTGCAAAATCTGTTCCCTATACTTGTGAATAACAGGTAAATGACAAGAAACTTCCTAGTTTCTTAGAAGTCTTTGAACTTTGTATTTATTATTTATTGGTTGAAGGAACAAGATGGAATCTTATTTTTCTCTCTTTATTATTTTATCACTAGGTTTCTCATCTAATTCCCCTGCTTCATGCTTCGCTTGTTTGTGATTTGCTGTTGTAAGGTGGCTCATGATGGCTGACATGTGGTTAGATATTTCTCTTTAAAAGAAGCTGACATTGTATGCAGTTGTTCCGGAAGGTATTAATTAGATATTAAGAGAGCATTTCGTCAATAAGAAGATGACCTTGTGAACCTTAATTTGGTAGAATGACTTCCCAAGAGCCCCTAGGAATTCATATCCTCACAGAGTAGATGGTGGAAAGTAATATTCCTAATGTTTTATACTTTTGCCTTCCTCATCTCACTTATTTATGCATTGGCCTGGGGGGGACCAGGTAGAGAAGTGGAGGCAGAAAAGCTGGACAGAGGCAATGTGTTTAAACCCAGAGAAAACTCAGTGTGAAGCTCTACCCAGAGCATGGTACTGTCCTACTCATGGATCTCAGATATACTCACTCCTGTCTCTACTCCTGTTTATCAGGGTATAGCCGAGAACGTCTCTAACAGAAATTCTCTACTAATTGTTATAAAAATGCATATTACATTTTATTTGTCTTGACAAGTCATGAAGTTCTGACGACCATTTTGTTGGATGAACTAACATGAATTACAGACACCACTATAAATTGGGGACTGCCTTGCTGGAAAGCAGTGAGTGGGAGAGGGACCTGGGGGTCCTGGTGGACAGCCAGATGACCATGCGCCAGCACTGTGCCCTTGTGGCCAAGAAGGCCAATGGCATCCTGGGGTGTATCAGAAGGGGTGTGGTTAGTAGATCGAGAGAGTTGTGTTCCTGCTCCAGCAGGGGGATTGGACTACATGATCTTTCTTATGATCTTTCAGGGTCCCTTCCAATCCCTAACATTCTGTGATTCTGTGAATTGTATAAATTTAACATCATGCAGCTGCTTTGATATGCTGTGATATATCCGCAGGGAATAATAATAATAAATCTTAATGAAGTGCTACCAAAAATGAGTGGAGAACACTGATTTTTGGAAAGTCTTTCTTATTATAGTAAACAGCTCTTTCTTCATCTGTATTTATAGTAACCTCAGAGATACTAATTGCTCAGCTGTTGATATCAGCTGCAATGCATAATTTCTTACCACTTTGCCTACATGGAATGCTTTCTGGATTTTGTTGTTTACATATAGGATATCAGTTAATGAGACATCAATTTAAGCAAGGCATTTTGGCTCTTTTGTGGTCTAGTCTTGCTCAAGTCTTACTTTTTTTGTACTACATTAGTTGTAAAGATGCTGGTGCACATCCTAGAGTCTGCAAATTAACATTGGATTGCCAAAGATCAAGTAATTCTTCCTTCTGAAATATAACTTGTAGCTGGTGTGTCCTTAGAAATGTAGGTTTCCGTTCCTAATAAATCCAGACAAATAAATTCTCTGTGTTTATAAAAGAAATACAATTGCCTTCCCTTCTTCTGGTCAAAGGAAGTTTATTTTGATATTTCAAGTGTGTAATTTTTCTCTCAAATTAGGCCAAAACCTCAGGCTATTGGAATGCTACTGATGAAAACTTTAGAATTACAAAATTAGTGGATCCTTGAGTTAACCAGGATGTAGCTTTGTGGTCATATGTTATGGTTTGTATTATCCTTAAGTAATTCAAATTATAAATGTTAATAGAACAATTTAATATATTATAAACAGTAAAGTTGGCGTAGGGGTCAAAAACGTAATCTTAGCATGGTAAGAGCTTCAGACACAGATTTCTGAAGAGCAGTGCACAATAAATTGTTGTAAGATAACAAAATAAGAACTTTTCCACCCTCTACAAAGCATAAAATGTTTTATTTTTTCACAAATACCCCCCCTCACCTCCCCAATATAATGAGGACCATATACTCTCTAGGGCCTCTGTAAACCTAGTGTTAAATAAAAGGTAATGGATGTCACATGAGATATTTCCATTCATTAGCTCTAAGACAAATCCAGTTCAGTCATCTTAGGGAAAAAAATAAAATTCAAAGAAGATGAAATATGTGTATCACACTACAAGTTTTCTACCCTGATGACATGAAAGAGAAAAGGGCTGTATTTCAGGAGCAGGGAAATAGTAAAAATGACTCTTTATGGGCAGAGATTGACAAGTTTGCCCTCAGGCACCCTCCAAGTAGATGGCTGAATGGCTTCTGCTGCCTGCCTACTGCATAGCATATATGGGAGATCTCATCCTGCCTCTGAGATATTGAAATAACCTATCTTGAAACAAATGCATAGCAAGAAGCACAAAATATGTCTTAAGTTCTTCAAAGACATCAAGTTCAACATATTATGTTCCCCCTCCACCCCAGAAACCTCTGTGCTGGTACGTTTACCATTGATATGCATTTACTTAAAAGATGTTCTTTGGATGTTCTCAATCTAGAATGCCAATAGTGTAATGTATGATCTTGAGTTGGAAAGCAAGGGATATATTTCATCTACTTTATCTATGTGTGTGTATAGATGTGTGTGTGTATGTAAATAGATATGTTATGTTTTAATTTAGTATTCAGAATACCAGAAAGTTTATTCATAGGAATAGTTCATAGAAACCATTAGAAAGAAAAAAGAACAGAGGAGTACAGAGTATGGGAACATGGAGAAAGAAGCCAATTTTAATTATTGTATGGTTTACTTTGTATAAGTCTTTATCAGAGACATGTCTATCAGTAATGTTTAGACCTATAGCACATTTGCTATATATAGGAAGAATTGGCAGGGAGAAGGAAAGGGAGAAGCAAACAGTGCTGTTTGAAGTATTTTACTTGGTTCCATATACAACCTGGAGGAAACATATGCAGTGAGATTGTAAATAATGAAGCTAGGATTTAGCTAGTGCAACAAATACCTTGAAAACTGTTGATATTTCTGGCTTATTTTTGATGTCAGATAGGTGTTTCTAAATTGTGTATGCAAATAATACTTCCTTCAAGATGAATTCATAGCTTTAGTGGGATTGTTATTCGACTGAAGTGCTACATGTGGATATACACATCAAAATGTAATTCAAGAACATCTCTGGTATTAACACTTCATTAGTAATTTAAAGGAACATAGACTGCTGTATAAGAGTACATAAGAAGTCCGGATTTGTGATATGATGTTTTTGATGCATTCATTGCAGGGTTGATGTGGAAAAAATGTTTCTACTCTAGAATCTTTACACTACTCATTACTGTGTATGTAATAATTATAACTCTTCTTTCTAATGTGAACAGCCTTTCCATTTTTCCATGCTTCTTCAGTAATGCCAGGACATGAGTTCAATGCAGTTGTAGAAGAAACAGTGCCACCCCTTGGATTATCATTATTATCCATCTGTTACATAGGTCTGGCCCTGGAAGGTGTGCCGAGCCCCTTTGGGGTTATCATGGCTTCATCCTAATAGTATTTGCTCAATGCCTATACTATCCCTGCAGCTTTGCTATGTTACTCTATTTTTATAAAATGTCATTTTTTTCCCCCCTTTTTCCCCTTTTATTTCCTGTGACTGTTCTTAGTGTGGATGCATGAAGTATCTCAAAAGAATAGTCAAAGATCTTCTGGGGCATCTTACCAGAATTGGAGAGAGCAAAATCTTTTTTACAGTTTTCTTTAAGTGGATTTTTTTTCTGGAGTTTGTCTGGGTTCTGCTTCAAAAAGGCAGTGTATACTTTTGTTGAACTCTGTCTGGATTTTCCTTAATTTTATTTTTAATGAAAAAAATAAGGATATGTAGCAACTATTCCATGTTTATTCTCCCTTTCTTTTAATCAGACTGATATTTATTTTTAACTCAATGCTAAATGCTTAGTCAGTGTAGCTGCTAGCATATGATTTCGCATTTCTCAATCTTAAACAAACAGTAATTTATTATAAATTAAAAGATTCTTTCCTTCCAGAGAGAAGCTATAATAGATGTGTAACAATTGCAGTGCTGTGCCAAATGCACTGGAATAATAAACAGAGCCAGCAAGCTTCTCCCCATGGCCTAGTTAACATGGCAGTAATTCACATACATATATGCTATTTCACTCCCTTAGTTTCTAGTTTCTGTGGGTTTGGGGTATCAATCTGTCTAGGTTTATACCTCTCTTCAAACATAATAAGTTCTCAAAAATAGATGTTGGCTCCCATGGAAAATCTTGCAAGGACTCAAATCTGAATTTAGACCTAAACTCAAAAATTGTCTCCCTGGATCTAAATAACCAGGTTACATTCAGCGTTTTTAGGTGGGAATACAGCTAAATAAACCTTGCATTTGAGACTCTATCAAATTGATTTATTTATCATGGAAGGGCATTAATTTTATTTTTATTTTAATATACCTTTAAAATGATTGATTCAGGCCCTTCTTTTTCCTCACACTTAGCATATTTGTGTTGAGCTCGATAACTCTGTCACTTAAGCAAATGAAAAGTGTGTTTCTCTGCTGGCAGGATAATAATGGAGTTTAAGATTCCATTTTCTTCTAATTCCCTTTCCGTGATTTTTGGGGACATTATGAATAGTAATGCCAGGTATGTGCATTGGGGTAGTAGAAGAGGAAGCAAGACTTGACTTAAAGTCAGGTGTATACTACAACAGGGGAACGGTGTAGTTGTTTTGTCATATCTCACTGGAGTAGCATGGGAATCAAGCGTCTTACAAAATTTAGATATTTGCATTTTAATGGAAGTTATATGAATTCTCATAGAACATTTAAATTCTTTAAGCATCTTGGAAGATCTTACCCAGGACTTATTTAACTTGATTTAAGCACCACAGTGATGATTATTGAGAGACTGGATATGATGAAAATGCAAGACTGGTATACAGTTATGCTGGTTTCATTACAGAGGTATCCTTTGGCTAGGAGGCAGTGACTGAATATTGTGACCTAAGACAAGTGAACAAGAAAATCAAAATCCATCTTTACTTTTGTACTTTGCAGAACTTGAAAGAATGAGAAGAGTAAGTCAGCTTCTTTCCTATTATGACAGCTTCAGAAAAAGGTGTTTTAACTTATATTTATTAAGAATTTTTCTATTTTTGAAAGTGTCTCGCTCTTTCAAAAATATGTTATTTAAATCTTTTCATCTCTAAAATGAAAATAAAAATACTTTTCTCTGGAATCCACGTGAAAAATAATCTCAAAACATAGAATACTATGTTGTGATTACTTAGCAAAAAAGAAAGATCTGCACAGAAAGCAAGCAAAACTGTGGCTGATGTCCTTTGACTGGGAAAAAAAGAAGTTAGCTTAATCATTATAATGAAATTTGTAGCTGGAAGAGAATTTCATTCCAAATCCTTCTAATATTTGGAGCGGAGGTGTTAGTGAATCATGGCTGGTTCAAGGATCTAGTGAGATAGTCTTTGGGAACTGATTTCTCTGTTCATTAGCCAAATGCAGTTCTAATAATTTCCAGTGCCAGCTTCTAGATCTGAAGCCTATATTGAATGAACAAATTTTTTTTTCATTGTCCATCTGTTCCTTGAACAGTTGCGATTGTCAAGAAAAGTAGCAATAGTGGTGGTAGTACACATTAGTGGTGATATTCATACAGATGAATAAATCTGTTTAGTCAGAACTCGACTGACATTGCTAGTTTATTTCACAAATATGGTTGTTTACATGATGTGGTTTTTAGCCATTTCTGACCTAAGAAGTTGTATTTTAACTGGGACTGTGAGGAGCTGCATGTCCCCTTAGTAGTACTCTGGTCTATCTGGTCTTGAACTACCAATGCTCTGGGTTTATCTTAAGGGATGTTACTTCTAAGCAGCTACTTGAGAAGTACCTGTCAGAAGACTCAAGAACATTCTGTTTTGATTCTGTAGGCCAGTAGATCAGATAAGAGTTGCAGGAGACATAATTTTTCATCTGTTTTGTATCTTCACTGTAGCAGACAGTATTTTTTTTTTCTGATTTCTTCCAATAAAATCATATTCTATCATACGAAAAATAGCTTATTGGATCCATGTTTTAAAATTCCAAATTACCCAGGGGATGGCATTGTTCAAGAGAATAAGCCTATCATTACCATATCAGACATCTAAGTTACAATGGGTACAGAAACTATTGTGTAGTTGATGATTTTTCAAGACAAAATTAGAATGCAGAAACTTCAGTTATGCTGTCCTGTGTAGATGCAGACCCACTTTGGGTAGGATGTGAAACTAAATGTTCCCAAAGTGCTAGAGCCAGTAGAATAGACAAATAGACTTTATGTTTGGGGGGGGAAAAAAAAAGTTAGATGTGATTCGTCCAGCTTCTGATGTACTAGGCAGAAGAGCAATTTCTACACAGCTAATAAGGGCTAGATGCCATACGTAACAAAATACATTTGTTCAAAAAATTCAACAGATTTAAAAGGGGAAAAATTGCCCTGGGTGTGTATACTTTGTATACAAGCTGCATCAAGCTATTATTTTTTAATATGTTTGGAAGTTAACTGGTGTTTTAGTGGACAAGAGTGCAAAGTAAATACATATTTTTACACAGCCTTATACATAACCGGTGGATTTCAAAAGCACGTTTATAAATGGAAATTCAGCATAATCTGTCATTGCTCTTGGTTTACCTACCATTGAGCAGGTGCTTTTTACTGTAGTCCTGAAAGACAGTTCTTTTAAACGTATACTGCAACTTTAATGGCATACAATGGGATTGCTGGCTATTCGAAATTTAAGATTCTAAGTTAGCAGAGGTTAGGATTTAAGACCTAATTGTCTACTGGATTGCCCTGCTCTGAGATTCGATGTGTTTGTGGCTCTTTTTCAATGCAAGAAAGCATTCTGTGATAATATATACTGTTTGAAATTCAAGGAGTAACAACCTTAATAGAGCAAATGACAGATGAAATAAAAAGAATACTATTTTATGATTTTTATTGTGTGTAGAAGAATAAATGTTTCACTTTAACACTGTTAATAATCACTCCTACTTTTCTTTTGTAGGTTGTCTTAGTCTTCGCTCTTAGTATTGGTGCTCTTGTAATATACTTCATAGATTCATCAAAGTGAGTATTCTAGAACATTTTCCTTTCTCTTCTTTCCTACTGCAATTATACATCTTTGAATTGCTCCATTAATCTACTTCAACTCTGTGTTTGATTTCATTGCCTGAGTGTGAAGAACTTTATAATGGTGCATGGTCTACCAAATAACTCAAAGATGGGAAAAATATCCAATATTAACTGGATTGAATGTGATGCCATTGGATCTGTAGGAAGCGTAGGCAGAAAAACAGTACTTCTGTGTGTTGAGTTTATACATACTGTTGCAAAATTGTTTTTTATCTTTATTGGGCATATGTAAAATCTTTCAAAATCAAGACCAGGGTAATAAATATCCACCAAAGAGGAAGAATATGCGCCAAAAACTTAGTTTGCAGGAGGAAAAAACAAAAAAAAGTGTTTCAGGAGACTGACAGGAACACTTCTGAAAACAACAAAAAATTCTGAATGAAGTAGACAGTATGAGCATTATATCTCACATATCTGTTCAGATTTCCAGCTCCTGCATTTGATAGATATCTCCCAAGATAAGGTAGGCCATTAAAATCTGCAAAACATATCAATATTTTTTAAATTATCAAATTTAAATTATTTTTAAATTGTCACACACCAACATTATCATAAGAGTACTGTCTTTTGGCCAGGCAACAGAAAGTTTAATCCTGACCTATTAAGGTGTGTGATGATTTGGTACAAAACAGCATAACTAGGAATATCCTTCATTTAGTCCCATTCATAGTCCACCTTTGTTTTCTTGTTAAGCTGGATGCTGGCACTGGTGGAAGAAGCAAATCAGTAGCCCAACTCAGAAGAAACCATAGTTAGTAAAACATTATTCTCTTAAATTTAATTGTTTTGGGAGGATGATATAATGAAATGTCAGTAGCATTTCAAAGCTTTTGAACTGTACATTTACTGCTTTTTTTTTCTTTTTTCTTTTTTTTTTTTTTCTGAATGAGTTTTAGGGTTACCTTTACTCTAACAGTTAAGGTACTTTGCTGGAGTTGCTCATATGAGCCTGCCTAGCTGTCGGTAGTAACAGTGGGGGCAATGTGATACAATCCCTACATGACCCAGAAAATCAGATGTTTCACTTCTGCTGTTTGTACTTTCGGATATCTAGGCAGGTTGTAGCACCAGCAAAAGGTGGTCTTGAATATATGAATGTCAGCAATATGTTGTGTGAGTCAAGTCATACCTTTGTAGTCTAGATGTGCCAAGTAAATTAAGGCAGAGATTTTCTTTGTGGAGACGAATGAAGTGGTGAGAAAACTCAAGGTCTATGCTTCTTCCTCCTTAAATAGAGTGTTCTCAATTTTAGCAACCTATTCCTTTAATATGTCACCACTGAAGCACATAAGGTGGTGCTTTTCTGAAGATCTTTTTCAAGCACAACGGTAAAACTTCTTGGTGCCCAACATGTCCAAGTCAAAGGCGTCAAACAGAATAAGATCTGCTTCCACTCGTTTCAATTTCAGACCAAAAAAACAGATACTTATTTCTCAGAACAATTGTCTGTTGTGATAGTGATTGTTTATATAATGACTTTCAGGCCCTGTATTCTAGAAACCTTTGTTTAATTTTCTTCCTCAAGGACAGCAAAGCTGACAAAATAGGAGATGCTTCTGGGGTGCTTAAGCTTTCTGTGGGCTACCTAAACCATGTACTGCTACTAGCTTATTAGCTGCTTTTTCAGTGGGGTTAAAAAAATGTTTTAACTGTACATTTCTGTAAGCTTTCAGCCAATGTTTAACACCCAACTGCAGTTTAAATTCAGCGACCTCAAGTTAATATATTACACTTACAGACTTTTCCTGTTGTTTTTCCTCCTCTTCTCTTACCTTGCTTTCTTCCCACACACTCTTTTTTTTTTTAATGTTCATTAGTTGTTTAAATCAGGTTAGAAGCTCCCCAGATATTTCCCTGAAGTGAAAAATTTTGCTTCATTTTGTATTAACAGTTTACTTGACTTGTACTGCAGCAATGTAGAATGAAATGTGGTAGTTATATATCGGTCTATTTAAGGTCCTAAGTGTATGATTAAGTAATTCCTTTTAGGATCTGGTCAAACAGGAAATGGGGAAGGGATGAAGGTGGTTTGAGAGGAAGACCATGATAAAACAGCTGGACAAGTGGAAACTGTCTTGGCGTGTAGAGACAAACAGGGTCTAGTTTGCACACTGGACAGTGACATATACCATTGTGAGATTTTTCTTGAAGATGCATTCTATAGCTGTTGTATTCAACCTGTGCCATGGACACTTAGCTGTCATTTGAGCTAACACCTAGAGTGACAAAAATCATGTCTTCAATACAGAGTTGAAAAGTAAGCATTTGTCCAGAACAAAAAGCTGGATTTATTCATCCTAATCTACCAGTAGTTTTGTAGACACAATGGACAGCTATGTACTTGAAGGAATCCTACATGACTTCATACACAACAGGCCTCAAGAAAATGGGCACAGCTTTTACCACCACTTTCTTGGGTGGTGAGGGAAGGAGAGAAAGGAGACCCCACTGAGTTCTGTCAGTCAAGGACTTGTCATGATTAATTCTAGTGAAAGGCACTGAGGAATTCTGTAAGGTCAATATTGAAGATACTACTCATTGTTCCCTCTGCTACAGTCATGGTGTAGGGAAGGTGACTGCAGGTAAAACAAATGACATCACAGCTGAAAGGAGTGTAAATTCAATGCCTTTGCTTCTTACGTGCTGCCAGCTTCAGTCATTGTCTCTTAGTACCACAAGTTATATATAGAATATTTTTGCGTGCTAGCAACTAATGGAAGATTATAGTCATTAAAGTGGAAAATCATTGAGCAGAGAAATGACTATTTTAGCATTCCTACCAATTAAATCCAGTCACATCCCAGTAGGAAATGTTTCACCTATTACTAAGTACTAGCCTCCTTCATTCTTTTATTTATAGCATTACATTCATAAAAAAACTGCTTCCTTGGACAATGGCATTTTTCAATACCGGGAATAGTTAAACATGAAAATTTTGCCAAAGATATATTGTCAATATCATCCACAAAATTATTTTATTTTTGGGGTAACAACCAAAACATTACATTTTTATTTTTAGAGATTGGTTCACTTTAATGCCTGTCTTTCATTTTTAGTTTGAATAAAAGACCATTCAAAGAAAAAGTCATAAGCAGTTACTCAGGAGAGTTTTGATTAAGAAAGTGATCTACTTTAGTACATAATAGCATCATATATCCTAATAATGGTTCTTTCCTGGTTCATGTTTCCTTTAAAACTTTTCATGATTTAATTCTTCAAGGTAAGAAAACAATGGAATCATCCTTCATTTTAAAGAAGAAAATCTGACTTGTTGTACACTCTTTAGATGGTTCTCTAGAGTCTGTTGACTGTGCTCCTGTAGAGCAGAGAGCCTGATGTCTGCCATTACTTTTTCATTTTCCATGCCTTTTTATATGTAGTTTTCAAAACTTTCTTCCTGTGTCCAGTTCTGTTTTTCTGTTTTTAAAATATGTTTTAACAAATGTACTTGGAAGTACTTCTCTGAGTTTTGTTGACATCAACAGTGAAGGTGAATTGCCTATTTTTGTTTGTCATCCTGACCTCTGCATTTCATACTGCACTAGTGACTTGAATAGAGTAGAAAATAACATTTGCTTGCTATTACCATCTTTAGGCATCATCAGTAAAAGCACTTGCAAAGACTTCTCAATTTTCTCCTGAACTGGTAACTCAGGGCTCCCTGTTTTCTCTTTCTTGCAATGGTGGTAGTAAGGAAACTGTTTGTGATGTGAATATCCTTTTCTCTGATTCTGTTTTCTCTTCTGGGATGCAAGGCAATGTCGTATGCAACCATAGATATGAGCTGTGCTTTTCAGGCACAGAAATTCAATACTTCTGCAAAAAAGCTTGCCTTCTAATGACAAGCTATTGCTGCACTGTCTCTTGAAGTCTACCTCATTTATTGGAATTCCTTCCTGAAAAACTGGAATCATGCAGAAGTAATAGAACCGAACAATGGCAAGGTGAAAACCTAAGTCTCACAACTTGCTCTGTTCTACTCACCGGAGTTTTTCGGTTTATTATTTTTAGGAGTTGTTTGTATTTTCAAAGGCATTAGTGTAGTCATTATTAAATAGCTTTTTTTTTCCAGTACTGTCCCACATATTATACTTAATTAGAATTGTACATAAACATACCATCTGGCAATGAGTGTAAAACAGCTGGATCTAAGAATAACAGTGCCATTGTGAATATGAAGATGTACACAAATGTACACACAAGCATATAGGATCATGCTGAGCCCTGAGCTTGTTCTTAACTGCTGCTCCTCTTAATAAGACAGCTTTATTTCTTTTTAAACATGGGAAGGAAAAAAAAAAACACTCTAATTTTTTGTTCTACTTTTCTTTGTATATTTTAGAAGGTTTTGGAAGTACTTGCTCCTTTTGCATATTGATTGTGTAAAATCCCATTTGTGTAGGTCAGATATCCAGGGAACCTGAATACTGTCCAAATGTAAAACTACCACACTTGTCTTAACTACACTGTAAGGAAAATGCTCTTATCACAGCTTAATTTTAAAACAACTTTTTTTTTTGTATATGAACTTTGTGCTTTCCACAAATGTGTCTATTCTAGACTTTCCTTAAAATTTACCAAGTTTCAAAACTATCAAAACATCTTACATGTCTTCATCTCTGAACCCTTTTCATCAATTGTTTCTCAAGAAAGAGAATGAAAATATGTACTTTTAGTCACCACAAATTCAGGCTTGATTGATGCTGGTCATTCTGTGCTCTGTGGGATTGAGCAAGCTTGACATATTTGGGATTGTATTGCTTAAGAATTAATCCTTGAAGAGTATGTAAGAATGCTATTTAAAACACAGTTTTAATGGACTAGATGAACTATCTTTAGGGCTCTCTTCAAGGAAGTGGTTTATTGAGGTAGTGTTCTTTGACAATGAGTCACAAAGTTTATTTCAAACATTAATCAAATAATTTTATATGGAAAAAGAAAACATTTACTTTTAAAGTTACTTTGTCACGTCTGCTGCTTAACTGCTGACATTCTGTTTAGTGCATCATTATCCATTCTTCAGTATAGTTTTTATTAGGTATATATAAAAAAAAAAGTAGATGCATATATATTTGGCTGCCTAAAAATGCACTGTTAATGACACACCAGTTGTATTCTTGTGTTAGGTTCTATATGTAGATGAGTTTTAGAAGGTGTTGTCATTCCATCCTTGAGCTTCAGTGTCTCCTGGGGTGTCTTGCAGTTATATTTTGGCTAGTTTTTATTATTTAGAGTGAAGCAAGTCTTTGTTACCTACTTGCTTAATAACAGTATTATCTGGAAAACAAGCCATCAGAGACGCTATGCTAGAAATCACTTGCCAAAAACAATGCAAGATGAGAAGTCGGGTTTTCTAGGATTCACGTTGCACCTTTTGTCATTGTATGGGAAAAGATTAGGAAGCATGCATTCTAGAAATAAATATTCTTAGGAATTTACTCAATGACTGCACAAAGAGAAATTATTAGCAAAGCAACTACATTTTCTTGGAATGTTTTACTAGCAGAACTAATTTTGTTTTTCTATGTCAATTTTTTTTCAAGTCCTTATAAATTCAGTTATGCTGTGGGAATATTTGAGGATAAATTGTGATTGTGTATGATGTTTGGCTTGCCATTGTTTGCTATTGTTGCCATTTTGTCTTGTGAAAGACATTTAATTTAGTGCAATAACGTGTTCTGTAGAAATAAGACAAGCCTGATGAAGATTATATATTTAATTTTAGCATGGATACAGTTTGTCACTGCCCAAGAGGATTCAAATTTTTCTTATTTGTTTAGGCTGTATATATAGATCTATAAATAGGCATATATATAAACTTTATAGATACATCTGAGATATGAATTTTAACTGAATAGGTAGTAAATCTGTTCAAATGCCAAAAATAAAATATTTTTAGATATCAATCTTATACTTTCATTACAGATCAGTCAGCTTTTCCACATCATCTGGACTAATCAGCAGAACATTTTGGTAACTTCCTCAGTTTCATGACCCTTAGGAGGAAAAAAAAAAACCACAATTGAAATCTCTACTGTAACTCAGAAAATACAATAGTTACATCTGAATTTCAGGTGAATCCTAGTGGCCTGACTTATAATAATTAAGATGTTAAAGATTCTCAGAAAAGCAGCTCTCCCAGTAAATTCAATTTTTTGATCTGATCTTATTTAACAAAAAATAGACTAATACATGTTGTTATAAGCTTCAGCTTAGAGTTTGCGTATTTTGTTTCATGACACATGAATAGAGACGAAGCTGACTTTAAATTCTGGGATCTGGTTCAATAAAATGTTGTTAGATTATATTTATCATTGCTCAAGTTGCTAAAATTACAGTGGTCTGTGTCTTCGCAAGTAGATTAAAACAGTATTATTCCCTTCATAAGGATAATTTGTTGTAAATAATACAGTCTCATACAGACTGTCCAAATCTCCCATGGTATCCTGCAGCCAGTCTCCTTCTCAATTTTGATTTTTTTCTTCATCTAAGTTTTGTTAATACTGCAGCAGCTTCCATGAGTTGCTTTGAGATGATAAATTTTGTCTAATGCTGAAGTAAATCAAGGTGAATTTCTTTTAACCACCTTTCCTCAACAAAAAAAGGGGGGGGGGGGGTGGTGGAGAAATAAAGTGGGGTTAATTCTTAAAAACATGTGTTAGTTTTGTTTACTGCTCAGTAGTTAAACTGAGCGATAGGTTTTATTTTTGGAAATACAGAAACTCTAGGTTAAATGTTTAAATGAAGCTCTCTTGGGTCATTACTTTCAAATCACTTTTTTTTTTTACTGTTGTAACAGAAACTTCACGTCAGCTGTTTCTACTGATGATTCTTGGCAAGTGATAATGTATGGTCTGTAAGGACTCAATACCCTTTAAACTCATACAGCGTTGAATAAGGTTCTCAGTCATAAATGAAGGCAGACAAAGCTAGTTTTATCTTTACAGTGTTTATAGTAGACAACTGGGTGTACACCATTGTTGGCTTAATCGAAAGGGAATTTGCAGAACAAATCTTTATTTGTTGCAGTGAATTTTAATTTTCCTCGTTGCTCTGTGGAGTTTCGTGGGAAAACATCAATAGTTAAGATTCAGTGGTCATTGTTGTGTGGCATGCTAGAGTTGAAGGCAGGTAGGTGTGCAGTGCAGTGCATGGGCTCTGAAAACAATTGAATAGCAGAAAGATGCATGGCCTTTGCTAGGTACAGATGTTATCTAAGAGTGAAATCCAGCAACAAAAATGATGTGATTATTTTAAGGCAAAAAGCAAAAGAAACAAACCACAATGCTGGGGGTTGGGGGGAGGGGGGCTGCAGTGGAACAAATAGCTATTCTCCATGTTTTTCTTAGCTGTCAATGTCAAAAGTAGAATAGCATTGCAGTGAACACTGTATATAGGAAAAAAATTCTCTGTGAAGTTTTGAGATTTCATAAGTGGCAGCTTTTTAAGCCTTACCTGAATTTAGATGTGAGGAATGACTGAAGATAATTTCAAAAGTAGTTGCAAAATTAACAGTGTTAACACAAATAATGCATGACAAGATGTAAAATCTTGTACTGTGATTTTTTTTATATTATTAGGTATGATTTGTATGTTCCTTAGGCTTATTGATAGATGTTTGTCTCTTGTGATACAGCAATCAATCATTATAGGTATTGTCTTAAACTGTTCATTCGCATGCTGAATACACTGAAACATACAAATGGAATTTAGATGCATGTTTTCTATACTGTCCATCTCATAATTCTGTGTTTGCATTTGTTCTCTGACATGCTTGGAGAACTTCAATTTGGTAAATTATATGCACTAAAATGTGCAAAACACTGCCTGAATAGCTCTTCCAGTGTACTTAGGAATTGAGGAAGACTCTAAAACTCCTTAAAAAAAAAATTGTAGTGTTATCCAGCTAGGTTATTATCATAAATAGAGTTAATTCCTCTGTATTTGTTTATCATATTGGTGAATCAACACTGGATTAGAATGATTTTTATTAGCTGTATATAATCACTAGTTAGGCAACATGTAAATATTCTGTTTTCTCAAGACAAAAGAATGCAATGAAGTTTCTATTAATCAGTAGCAGTGGTTTGTGCTTGTTCAATAGTCCAAATGAATCATTGAAAATGGATTAAAAGAGAAATATTCTGGACAGATTTTAGATAAAATGCACAACCCCCCCCCCCCCCCCCCCCCCCCCCAAGTTTCCTTATGTAAAAATTGGCAAACCAAGCTTAGGGGAAAATTTGCGTTATTGTTTTTTATTGTTTTTACTCCTTGGTGTTATTGAGAAATTTGCTTTATCATGACACATATTTTTGTTGATGGGATAAATTGCAATGGGCTAAATTTTCTTAAGTGTTAAGTCTTGTAAAACATTTCAAATGGGTTGAAATTTCTGAAAAACATCTAAAAAATAAAAAATGAATAAATCAACTCATGGCATAAATCACATCTGTTTTGTATATGCAGTCTGGAAATAAGCCATTATCATCTTCAATTTGGTTCATTTTTAGTATTTAACTAACCAGTTTATATTTGAACATGTAACTTTATTTCAACTGTCTTGATGCAGAATTTCTGAATTGCTTAGATTCAAAGGGACCTTGAGAGATTGCTTAGTCCCATCACGTGATTCAAACAGGATTAGGACTATGTCCAGCTGGGTTGTGAATATCTGCAAAGGTGGAGGCTCCACAGTCTCTCTGGGCAACCTGCTCCAGTGTCTGATCACCCTCATAGTCAAATATGTTTTTTGTTTTGTTATATTTAATTGGGAATTCATGTGTTTCAGTTCATGTCATTTCCTCTTATTCTGTCATTGGGCACCATTGAGAAGAGTTTGGATCTTTCTTTATTCCTGAAGGAGGCTCCATCAGGTGTTGATACACATTGATAAGATCCTGCTGAGCCTTATCTTCTCTAAACTAAACAATCCTAGCTCTCTCAGGGTCTCATGTGAGAGATGCTATAGGCAATAATCTTTGTGGCCCTTCGCGGATTTCACTCTTCTGTGTCATTGTCTCTCCTGTATGGAGAGCAGAGCCAGGCCTCCGGATGTGACCTCACCAGTACTGAACAGAGGGGAAAGATCACCTCCTTTGACATGTTGGAGATAAATTCCGTAATGCAGCCCAGGATGCTGCAAACCTTTATTGCAAGAGGACATTGGTGGCTTATGTTGATCTTGTCCATCAGGACCCTAAGGTCCTTTTCTGCAATGCTGCTTTACAGCTGGAACCTGATGCACGATAAGGAATCACTGAAGTTCAAGATAGTATTATTTTGTTATTCCAAAAATATGCCAGTGTTTTAAATAGCAAAAGCTTATAAATGCAGTGATATTTAGTGACTTTATTTGTATCAAAATCTTGCCAGGTAGGCCTATATATAAATGCATCACTTGAATTAATAGTGTTTATACTGAAAACAGCTAGCTTAAGAGTTTGATCTTCAAGAAGTTAGGTCATCTTTTTTCATGAGCTAATACTTATACAGTTTGAATTCTCTTGGAATATTACCTAGGAAAATCAGAGCATAATATTTCAAGAATCAGATCCTTTATTTATTTATTTATTTTTACCAGTAGTGCTACCTTACCCAATTTGTACTGAACAGCTGAAATGGGTTTTTGACATGGACAAAAATCTGTATCACTGGCACATTGGCAGGAGGGCATGGCATGTTGCTCCACATAGTTCATCTGTTTGAAGGATGAAGGAGGAACCTCTAAATGAAGTGTTGTCTAATTTAAATACTCTTTCACCTATATTTACATAAATATAGGCTGCTTCAAGGGAGCGTGATTTTACACAAAAACCTTGTTTCATATTTTTTTTGTGAGGAGGAAATGAAAAGATTACAGCAGTGTAATTTCTAGACTATGGACAGTAGAGTATCCGTAGACATGATAATGCTTCAAAGCATGTATATATATTTTTTCTACATCATTGTATCAGAAATAAGCAGAAGAACTGAAGAAAGAGGTGGAAAAAGAGAATGATCAAAAGTGTAGTTATCCATCTTCTTGTGAGGGATAAGTTAAAAGAAAGAGGAGTGGTTGTTGCAGGATTTTTTCCATCTGGGGAAGAAAAAAACCCTCCATGTTGTGTTGTAGGGAGAGCAGATATGACACCATTCCAATGGTGTCATTCCAATATAAATGGAGGGGTAATCAAAGGTCTTCTCTGTGGTGTCTGGAGAAATTGTAAAATGTGCACAATTTACAACTGTGCAGGTTTAGTTTAGATATTAAAGAAAACTTGATACTTGTGAAGTATTGGAAAAGATAACCTAGAATGGTTGTGGAATTTTCTGTAAAACAAGCTTTGAAGAAAATAACATAAAATAACTGGTAGTTTAGTTTTACATACACTTGGTGATACTCCAGATGGTAGGATGTTGGGCTAATTTATTGGCATTTCTTTATGTTATTGATTCTAGAATTCCAGGGGAGTTTGATGCTCAGAATGTGAAATTCCCATTTTCTCTACCTATTTTCCATTTTGATAAGTAGGTAACAGTTTGGACTATTAGACAAAATTAATGTCTTCCCACTTTTTTTTATGTGTTTATGAGGGTTTGTATGGTAGAGTCTGCTGACAGTCAAGACACTTTCCTGATATCCTGCTTTTTTATTTACTTTCCATTCTAGATTTTTTTAGATATCAGTGTTTTCTCTTCTCCTTAATCTTTCTAGATTTCAGTAATGAGATGTATAAATGTTTTTGTTTCATCTCTCTTACTTCAGCTTTTCAGCTTTTTTCTTTTATTGCTTTTTTTCTTTTTTTTTTGACTATGGTGTAGTAGGATTCCTGTTTAAAAAAGATGGAGAAAGGAAATTTTTTTGACAATTTCAACACAAATAATAATATATATATTAAAAAAAAAAGTCTTGATGATGTAGTTTGTAAACTCAGATTGGAAATTAGAGAATTGGCACAGCTGGGCTGAAATGTACTTTGCCCATGAGATTATTTATCCTAGTGTGGAAAAATAAAAGAAGAAAGGGATATCTAGAAGCTCCTTAATGATGCTGCAGATACCAATGCTTCACTGTGTAACATCTGGCTAAATCCAACACAGAACTTTGTGTTATCAGGTCCAGATCTTCACTATTTGTGTTTTTGTCTAGTGTTTTGTTTTGAGAAAATGGTGATTTGTAGAAATTTGATATTTTTTAATTCATTTGATTGGTGTTTCAACACAGTTATTCCAGTGCTACAATGGCATGAAATGTTAATGTTTAATCTTGAACGTATTTAAATATTGATTATTTTTATTAAAAAGCTACTTTTAAACAGAAGTATGTCTACACTTACTAAGGAAAATTGAAAGATGTTAAATTAGCTTCATTTTCACTGACGAAGGTTCTGTTGTTTTGTTTTATGGGCTTAACCTTTTTTGAGGTTCAATATTGATTTGGTGGATTCTGGCTTAGCTAGCTTCTCCAGCAAATCTGTAGTTATTAGTTTTATAGTATTTTTATTCAATGTGTTGCTTAAAATATTTTCCATGTTATAAATACCCTTTACTATAGCGTTGCTTTTGGTTAGAGTGTAGAAAGGAATATATGAATATATGTTCTAATATATGAGTTTTCTTTCAAATAATTTTCTTCTTTCACCAAAAGGAGGAAGGAAAAGGCATCACATTCCATTACTCAGTATCTAATTTAATGACAGCAGCATGTTTGTCTTGTTTAACATAGGCATCACACTGTTACACCAATACGAATAGTGCTGTTGATCTTTTTAGATCTTTTGGATCTTTTTGAACTTGTTTGGGTTGCTTGGGTCTGAGTAGCAACTTCTACATCTCTTTCTGTTTAGTTTCTTTACTATCAATTGGTCTTCATTCAAATTTGCTCACTTTAAAAAGTCTATTATTTTAAAATTCCTCTATGTCTAATGTTAAACCAAAGTTTTTGTAGTCTTTAGGCACTGTTCCGAGTGTTATCTTACTCACTTGATTTTTCATTTATTGATATCCTGTCCTTACAGTGTCACTGGCATGAGATGTTTTTGATTCCTGTTTGTCCATTTCCATTCCTGTCTGTTCCTGTTGTTTGTCAATAGGTTTCTGCAGTTCGCCTTTCATTTATCAAACATCTTCCCTTAAACAAAATCTGAATATTGTCATGAAATCATAGAATCATAGAATGATTTGGGTTGGAAAGGATCTTGATATCATCTAATTCCAACCCCCGTGCCATGGGCATGGACACCTTCCACTAGACCAGGTAGAAGAAATTCCTCAGTTTTGTTCATGCAGTTTTCTTAGATGGTGCCAGTGTCCATTATTGAGTACTCTGACCTGTGAAGACTAGTTTACTGTAGCCAAATACAGTTTTACTGTCCTGTGTATGTGCATAGGAGCTTCAAGTTTCCAAATTCAGTTTTCTGAGTAGGTCTGCAATTATTTTAACTCATACTATGTGGGTGATTGCATTTCTTAATTTCTTTCAAAACAAAATTGGGCCTGATTCTGGTCACTACTTGTCTGCCTTCTGAGAGATGCAGACTACCCTTTCCAGATCTAGCTTGCTCAGTTTATGCAATTAAATGCAACAGGCAGAATTTCAAATGAAGTTTTTTTATGTAGCAGTGGAATAGAGCAGAGAAGTGAAATTCTGTACCATGTGTTACAGTAAGCTATCAACTAGATGAGTGAAAGGGAACTAAATGAAAGTAGATTTCAAATATATGTTGAATAGAGAACTAGATACATTTACTTTTTAGTTGTTTGATACAGTATGCACACATGTATGTAGTATGATCATCTCAGTACTAATTTGGTATAACCTGATTATAAAGATTGGCTGTAATGCTGTCCATTGCAGCATCTTTTTCATCTTGAGTTTTAATAATGTGGTGATTGGTGAAAATGTGAACTGTAATAACATTGTACAGATTAATGAAACTGGCATGTTGAAATCTCCATATTTCCACGTCTTTCGTCTGGAAAATTTGCTACTATGAAAAATCTGTGTTGTACTATTATTTCTGAATGCTAAAAACTCCCTAAGAGACCCTGTAACATTTTTAGAGAATTTTCAAGTCTTTATTTCAAGATTTTGTTTCCTCTTGTTTCAAGTCTTTTTAACCGTGTGTTTTCTGGTTACAAGGAAACATGAATGATATCTAGACTGATGCCAAGAACCAGTTTTATAGACAGGGGGTGAGACTGTTGCAACCTGAATGTTATTGAATCATGTACTGTGAAAGAGGTAAGGTTGCATCCTTTATTGGATTTGGTAGAATATTCTCCAGTTCTGTAGTTACAGCTCTTTCATTGGCTCTGGTGGGGAGACACTGCTTACAGCACATTGGTCCTTTTGCACAGTCATATTCCTTCTGTGTCCTAATCAACCTGATATGTTTTTGGGTCACAGGACTGTGCTCAGCCTTGTGGAAGAGTATAACTGAGAATTCAGGTGATTCGTCTGTGATTTTTTTTTTCACCTTTTTCAGTTGACAGTGAAGAAAAAAGTAAGGAGTTTTTCTCATTTTTTTGTAAAAATATCTTCCGTAATATAAAGGTGACTTATGCGGCCTGGAACACTGAAAGGAAATGAAGACCGTGTTTTTACTTGAAGGATCTAAGCCTGTAGTGCAGCAAAGATATCTGTAGGATTTCAAACTTAAAAAGATTTTTTTTTGCTAGAAAACAGTCTTGATTTAAAAAAAAAAAAAGTTAACTTTTAACATGCTCACCTTTTGTATCACAGTTTATCATTTATGAGGATAAATTCAGAGTCTCAAAAGACTCTGAAATGGATCCAGGCACAAGGAAGATGTGTGACCCTTTCTGGCCCGTACAGACTCTCTTTTTCATAACCACTCTGTAGTTCAC
This sequence comes from Anser anser, assembly GCF_964211835.1. NCBI lineage: Eukaryota > Metazoa > Chordata > Aves > Anseriformes > Anatidae > Anser > Anser anser. The sequence continues at coordinate 6,508,672 of NC_139727.1, read as the reverse complement.
GGTAACACAGATGTGAGTTTGTTTTTTAGTGTAGCTGATCAAGAGGAATAGATTTTTATTTTTATTTTTTAAATCCAGTGGCTGTGTGTAGGTACACAGGAATGCTTCTGACAACTTGCAGAAAGATGCATTTTGTAGCTTATCAGAAAATGAATCCAACAAGTATTTAGTACCAACACAGAAAATGTAAAACAAAATTCTTCTTTCACTTGCTGTGTTGCAGATCAGTTCTGTGATCTCAACAGCAAATGTTATTCACAGCAAGAAAGTTTATATTGGTGACTCTGGAGCTGTTCTGAAGTAGATTTGAAGGCATGAAAATATCTATAGTCCCCCAGAAAAGCCATGCTTTCTAGGAGAATGGTTAATTCATTTTTTTTCTCCTCCAGGTTTTACTGCCTACCATAATGTTTCTTCCTGCAGCTCTGCATGGGAATGTTAGCAAAGAGTAAGATGTAAATGAGATTAGAGCTATTATAGCAATGAAAAACAAGAAACTGATAATCCATCTTTTAATTTTCTCAGAGGTTTGCACTGCTATGTGATAATCTGCATTTGAGGAGCAAATTCTTTTTCCCTAAGATTCTGTTGCGTGTAATTATTTATTTATTTATTTTGAATGCTGTTATGCTTTATGTGGGATACCTGAGCTCCATAAACAGGACAAAGAATGTATACCAGAAGGTTGACTCACCTGGCAAGTTTTCACAGAGCAAGTACTCATTGATAAAGGCAGTGGAACTGGCTAGTATTCAACATCCCTATGTACCAGATTACATCTTTCTTTCCCATTTAATTGTTTCTGCCTTTGTGCACTGAGAAATCAAAAGGCATCAGGTTGATTCCTGACTCTTCATTGTTTACTCACTCTGTTTTGGGGAGATTGTGCCTATCTGCTTTAAATTTTATTAATGTTTGTAGGGCAATATCTCAAAGCTTGATTTTCGCAAGAGCAAAAAAAGCCTAAGTGTGTTTTAATTCCCCTGAAGGCTCCAGGCAGATGCCTGACATAATCAGGCAACAGGAGAAAACCATACTTCTAAAAAAAAGTTTTAAGTTCTGTAGTTTATCTTCTGCTGCCCTGCTTTCATAAATCTTGCATTAGTTTTGATACCATACTTGCTTCATATCTTTGCAAGAACTGCAAGGAACTGGTCTGTGAGGACAGTGAAACTAGAGTAGTAAAAGTATCTCTGTTATTTCAAAAAGTTACAACCAATGTCCTTTGTTAATTTCTATCTTTTTTTCTTTTTTTTCCTGATTCAGTGTAAGGACTGATGCTGCTACTACTATTTTCCTTGTCTTCCCTAGATAGCAATATAAAATGTTCCTTGGACATTAGTCTGAAGAATATGCTTCAGGGAATAATTGTACAGTGTTTCCATGTTTGCATGTTTCCATGTTTTACAGGTTAAAACATTTTATTAGTTCACATACCTTTCCTCTTTTCAAATTAAACTCTGCATTTTTTGTTTCATCCTGAAGCATCTGGGAATGCATCTGCAAGTACTTCATCCAATGTTTTATTCCCCTTCAGACAGATATGTTATGCACACTGTATTAACAGTATTCGTTCTTACCACTGGACGAATTTATAAATCCATCTAATATAAAAAAGGAGATAACTTGGACAATGTTTTTAAAAGAATAGATACCATTTTCAAAGAAGTATTCCACTACATTTCTGTTATCAAAACATGTCTTGAATGGAGGATTGCCTTTTAGAGCTGAGTTTAACATACACACTCAGTGTCTTATCCCCTGATTTTCAAGTTACAAATACAAATAAAGATATGACCTCTTATCCTTTTCTTCTTCCCTTTTTCTCCGGACAGCTTGACAAATTGTAGCTTTTGGGACACGCCAGTCGTTGATGAGTCATTTGTGTTTAAAAATAAAATTCCTTGCAGCAAGGACACCCATTCCACTTTTTTCCACTTTTGACGCATATGTTGTTTCTGACAGAGTTGCAGGGCCAACTATGCCATGTTAATTAAGCACCTAAGAAAAAAAAAAAAGCTCTCTCTTCAGTAAATACCAAACCTAGAACCCAACAACAATGAAAACAGAAGTAGGAATTTACATATATGTGAATACTTGATTTATTTATTTATTTATTTTTATTCTCCTGTATGTTAATGACTTTTTTTAGCCTTTCTGAGGTAACTGGTGCAATTTAATGGACACCATTGTCCCTCCTTTCTTTCTTTCTTCTTTTTTTTTTGTAATTTTTTCATAAAGCCCTCTGAGACCTGAGACAACACCACCTTCACAAAGAGAACTGTAAGTTCTCACTGGTGTGCACAGAAAAGAAGCACTAATGGAACATTACAATACTGTTATCTTTTTATTTGTGAAGTGCTTTAAATATGCAGAGCCAGAGTGCTGCTCAGAGAACTGTGATCAATTGATCAGCTGTATTCAGCATAAGGTGAAAGTGGTAGGCTAACCTCTACTAGCCTAAAAAAGAGATTACTTCGTGTGATTATATGTTGCTTTGTCATCATGTTCACTTAATCTTTTTTTTTTTCTTCTTTCCCCTCTTATCAAACCTAGTGCAATTAGAGGGAGCAGGTCAGATTCTGTTCTGTAGCAAAATTGTTAGCTTGTGGCATATCTGTGCATCTGGTACTGGTGGGAATGTTTTGGCTTTAAAAATAAGGGCCAGCCACTTGTGTGGAATGCTTTGCAAGCACATAAAAATGGATTAACACAAATTTGTGGTGATTTGCAGACTTGATTTTCTCGCAGGATCTCCACTTTGGTAAACATTAAGAAATAGTGGGTTTCTATGTATGCTGCTTTGTTTTTGACATCCATTAAAAAATTCTTATAATTCAGAAAATTGCAGGAGTTTGCAAGAGACAATGTGATACTTGTAAGATTCATTACACAAAGGAATTTTGATGCTAATAGCCCTAAAAAGTATTGCACAGTGTTGTTCTTGTTACCCTTTTGAATTTCATGTTTTCTCGAAACAAGGGAGTTTTCTACTAACATTCTTTGAATCTGTATGAGTTATACACCATGTCTTTTGGAAAAAAAATTAACATTTTTCAACAAAGATTGCTCAGTTTCTATGCCTATGTGAGAATAGTATTATAAGAATAAGGTTCTATTGAATATATGAAGTATGTTTTGCTATTATTTATGATTATAATAGTCCACAATATTCGTTGCCAGTAAAGGGCAACTTAGTGTAACTGAACTCAATTAACTTGCTCTGCTCTGCACAAATAGTCATATTAGTCAAAAGACTCTTTTATGACTGAGATTTAAAAAAAATAGAAGGCAGTACTGAAGCCAACAGTTAGGATACCATTATTTACAGTAATTACATTTTTCATTGCATATAATCTTCCTGAATAATACTAAGAAGAAAAAAAAAAGATTAATTTCAGCCTTAATTTTTCTCACCTTATATTTGAAATTTGTATTCAGTGACATGCATTATATTATCAGCATAAAATTTAGGTGAGAAATAAATAGGATCAACAAACTTTAGGATCAATAAACTTGTATCAGATTAAAAGTGTTTCTCCCATTTCTCCCATGCTTAGTTTCTGTCCAATTACATATAATTCACTCTGTGCAAAGCCATTATAACACTTGTACAGTGTTATACTTTCCTGTAGATCTGAATTGTTGAGAGTCTTCTGTGTAAAATTAAGAGTGGAATAGAAGTGGAAAAAATGAAGTGAAAGTAACTTCAGTGTTATCTTGGCTTACCTTAATTAAAATTAATTTGCAAAGGCTACCTGGGAAATTCTTTGAACCATGAACTCTTACTGGAGGTTAGAGTTCAACATACTAGCTGAAATGGATTTTTTTTTTTACTGATCTTGAAAGAAGTCAGAAATAGAGCTGAGTTAAATTCATCTGACTGCTGTTGCTGACTACTTATCCAATATGAAATTGTGGCATATTTCATGTTTTTAATTTGTGCTTAAATACATATGAACGTATTGTGATATCTTAGGTAGAAGATTTCTTCAATACTTCTTTCCATCACTAGAGTTCTGTAGTAGGCTGAGGAAAACGCTGAAAGAAAGTGTGAAATACGGTTGGTTATGAAATTTAAGGCCAAGGGCCTACTATGATTGTTAGGCCACATTTGTTAATGTAGTCATCCCTGTAGTATTTTGCTTCAAACAAGTGAAAACAGAAAGCTATTCAGACTTCATTTTAAAGATATGATATGATGCAAAGCCTTCCATTTATCCAAAAAACTACATGTAGTAGTTAACTGACCTTGCTGTTAAAAATGTGTTAACTTTCAATCCAAATATTGTTTCATCTTTTAATCTTCCATTCACATTTCTCTCTCATTCTTTTTTTTCTTAAAATTAACTGAATTTAACTCATTTTTTGGAATCTTAAAATAGTACAAATTTTTAGACTTTAGGTCATTGGGGCAGCTTTTTTTTTTCTCTTGAATTCTATTGGATTTCAATTTTATTTCTACCAGTTCAGTTCAAGCATTTTGCAATCAAAATTGGATACCAGTGGACATTCATATTTCAGTGATTCTGAGTACTTTATTTCAATGAAAACTCTGTATTTTCATTTTCTCCTCTTTTTATTTATAAAAGTCAGGAGGGTTATGAAGGTCAAAGTTAATGTAATGCTCAGTTTTCACTACTGAGTGTTTAGCCAAAACAAAAACAGTGTAATATATTAGTAGTGAAGAAAACTTTTCCTTTAGCTCATGTTGTAGAAACTGTTTATTTTTTGAACTGAAGCCCAGAATTTGATTTCTTTTACAGTGGTGAAACCTGTATGACAGGTGTATGCATGTTCACATATTACATGTGTATCTTAGCACGTCATAATAACTTGTGTGTGCACAGAAATTCCATTTACGAAAATGTCCTCTCAAAGCTTTAATTCATTTAAATAACCTGCACACAGATCAGCGTAGTACCTTGCATCAACTTCTTATACCCAACTACTCTTTCTTCTCCCAGTTTGTCTCACTACTCCTATGATGTACACAATACAAAGAAAAAGGTACAAAGACAGTAATGAATAGAATCAAAAATTTGTTTCAAATTTTCCTGGACAGTTTTGCTGTTGTAGCATTAGTTTGGGACTGTTTGGAAAAGCCCGTAGGAGAGGAACATGTAGAATAGCAGGGCACACTCTGGAAACCATTCGAATGAAGGCATTACTCTTCTCAGATATGGATTTTCTTTTTTAGAATAAATCATGGTCATATAATCATGTGATATATGACCAATAAAATCAAGATGCTTTATGCTGCTTGACTTTACAATCTGTAAATAAATAATTTTATTAAAACCAAGAAAGATTGTTTCGTACAAATCATCACTAAATATAAGATGATAATATGAGATGTAGACCAGTGAATATATAAACAATATTGTCTGGAATATGTATGTTAGGTGTGTGGTTCCCCCCCCACACACACACTTCCTTTTCAAGCACTGTTGCTAAGTCACCGGACTGTGAACAGTGGCAGGATATATTTTCCAGGACTTAAATGGAAACAAGTCTATATTCGACTTAAACTTCTGAATTCCTCTAGTAGGAGGGTGGGCATTTGTGTCTGTTTTCTGTCATCCTAATATTTCAAATAAAGATGCGTAGGATTAACTAGCTTTGAAACAAAGTTGAAAGGCTTTTTATGTAGTGATGCTGTTTTTGGGTATGGTAGCACTGAAACGGACTGATAAAATGCAGAAGGAATAAATATTTCTCAAAAGAGATTAGCAAGTGTGATTATTCAGAAAATTAGGTGTCATTTGCATTTCTTCAACCCTATTTTTTTTCCCAAAGAAAATGAATAGGTTCTCTGTCTGACCATATAGAAACAAAATGAGATGTGCAAATCAGTGTGGCTTTTCTTGCAGTCACCATTAACGCTAAAGCTTTTACAGATGAGTTCTAAATTAGATTTTGTTGAGGTATGCTGTCAGAGCATAGGTAGAATAACCCAATTTATTCTCCTACATATATGTGGTGACCTTGTCCATGAAATACACAGCACTCAGTGAGAACATGAATTGGAAGACATACTGAGGTATAAAAGGTTCTGTTGTCGCATAACAGTTTTACTGTTAGTAATTTATTAGTGTGCTTTCATATTTTTTTCTTTATCACATTGCAAATGATTTGTCCACTAAACAGATAATTTTTTTTGGTTCGCAGCTTTGAACAGGAGAAGGTTGTAAAAGATTTTTATTATTATAGGTTTTTTTTTTTAATCCCTCTGGCTTGCCACTGCACCTCTGTGTCCTTTATCAATGGATTCAGTAGCATCTGTATAAGGAAGACCAGGACTGTATCAAATACAAATCCCCTTTCTTCAAAGAATCCTTACATCTTCCACTTCAAAGACAGCAGTCTGTGCCAGATTCATCAGCATGAAGGAGAACAACAGTACTGGATAAGCATCCTAGGGATCAGTGGGATTTTAGAGGTAGCAAGGAACTTAGGAAAAGTCTGTTTAATTCTTCTCTCATACCTATGCAAGTTTGGAGCAAGTTTACTGAAGTCAAAAAAGTTACATAGTGACTATCTGCAACAAATGGCAGGTGAATCAGATTCTAATGACTGACATTTTAAACTATATTTGTCCAAGTAAGAAATCCCTTACCTTTAAATAAATTAATTAAAATTGCAAACATGAAAAGAAAAGCTATGTCTACATTAGCGAGTACTTACTCCTAGTCAGTGAAGATTCTTCAGCAAGTAAGGGCTATGTGGTGTGTCCTGGCAGCACATCTTCCTACTGAGTTTTATCCTGAAGGAATCTAGCCTGTGTGCTCTAATACTACTCTGCGATAGAGACTAAAATTCCGTAGATGGGCATTGTCGGGAGATTAACTTCAAAACCATGGTTTGGTTCCGAACTTAAAATGCTAACAGCTTCTGTGAGCTTCCAGACCCCTACAATTGTAAGTTTAGCAGAAATTACTGAAGAAAAGTCAAATATTGGCAGGATGTAAGGAAGAGTTTTCAATATTTATTTATTTATTTATTCATTTTTTCCCCTAGCATGCTGAAAAACAGTGTGCTTTATTGCAAACATTTTCCTCTTAAGTATCACAGAACTCAGAATTTCCACACATTTTTATCAACTCCCAGTTATGGCTTTGACAGTATCACGAGCGGTTATTCATCACAGTTGTAGAATCATAAAATCATTAAGGTTGGAAAAGACCTCCAAGATCATCTGGTCCAACCACCACCCTGCTACCAATGTCACCCACTAAACCATGTCCCTAAGCACCATGTCCAACCTTTGCTTAAACACCCCCAGGGATGGTGACTCCACCAGCTCCCTGGGCAACCTGTTCCACTGCCTGACTGCTCTTTCTGAGAAGAAATGTCTCCTAATTCCCAACCTAAACCTCCCCTGGCGCACCTTGAGGCCACTCCCTCTAGGCCTGTCACTAGTTACCTGCGAGAAGAGGCCGACCCCCAGCTCCCCACAACTTCCTCTCAGGTAGCTGTAGAGAGCAGTGAGGCCTGCCCTGAGCCTCGTCTTCTCCGGACTAAACCACCCCAGTTCCCTGAAATACAATAGCTTATCTTAATAAACATTCACAGAATGACTTTTTGTTTTATTTTTAAGTCTAATCTGCTGTTATTTCATGGAGCTTATAGCTACTGTTTTACTTTAAGACCATATGACACAGAAATTTCCATTTATTACTTGAAATTAAGGCCACCTTTGCTGAAATGATTTTCTCTTCTTGGTTGACTGCACTTAGTGAAAATTACTTGTAGTATGATATTAATCTTATTTTGCTGTTCCCAGCCTAGTAGTCAATCATATAAAATCCAGATATCTGGACTGTATTTTAGCTCTATCAGAAACTTTAGTTATTACCATATGCAAGCTGCTTACAGCCTGTTTTTTTTTTTTTTTTCTCTCCAGGGGTGCTAAATATTTGTGGCTTCCACAGAATTAATAGCAAATATTATACTCAGAAATCTAGTTTCTAGCCCTATTGTGTTATTATTTATTTATTTATTTATTTTTGGGATATTTGATATAGACAAGATGTAATTGGGAGATACAGTAAATAGGATAAGATTGAGAGACTTCACTGTGGAACATCTAAATTCTGTACATCAGTTCTGAGGTGTGATCTGAGAGTTGAAGAAAACCTTATTTCTGTGTGTTAATTTCTGTAATGTACTGAGGTCTTCCTCATTCCTGTAGTTTGGTGTTGCTGAATGAAAGGCACCACAAGGAAAAAAAGTTTGCAGTAATTAGGAAATTATAAATAGGAAATGAATTAATAAATACATAAATATTTGTGTTTTGGCATTTTTGTAATGTATAGATTAAAAATGGGAACAAAATAATAATTAAAAAAAATTCTCTGGAGCTTTCTCATCTTGATGTGAGTCAGTGAAGCCAAAGTTAACTTTCCTTTGGTTACTCAGGGACTGATAATGTTGGGACTTTCCAAAGAACTAAAGGAAATATATTTCATACTCCCTATCATGACTCAGGGTACATACCAGTGGTTGCTTCCTCTTCTGTTGTCACAGTGATACGATACTTCCTTGATTTAAGATCTTGGTGCAAGTATTATGCAGTAGTATGGTACCAGCTGGAACTAGTTATAACTAGTGCTATTTTGTCACACCAAATATTACATTACAAAAGAATAAGGATAAGGCAGGAAGGGAGACATAAAAAGATTTTTCTTATCTGTTTTGCAGTCTGACTCAAGAAAAAGATCTGTGACTCAAACGTACATTCCTTCAAAAACTATAATGTTTATTGATCTGTGCCAGATGTTGCACTGTCTCCCTCTTCCCCTCTATTTCACCATGTGTTTGCATTTTGTGTTTACTTGACAGAATTACGAGCATGGGATTTTATAGGATTTTTTTCACTTCCGATATCTCATTTTCCTAATACATTGTTCAAGTTGTCCAAATGCTGAAAATAAAAATTGCTTAGATTTACTATAGTTTTAGTTGCAGAATCATAGGACCAAGAGAGGCTGCAGTAGCTTGGATTCACTCCAAAGATGGGACAGATGCTGTTTACACACCTGTCTTTCCCAGGAGGTTTCCCTGCAGAAAGTCAGATTTAAGTTTTAGTAAAGATGTCATAGAACTCCCTTGGTGCTGTTGGAGAGGCACACACTAACTTGTTAGCAATGTATCTAGCCTCTGCCTCCACACACTGCAGCGCTCCTTTGTGGCTCCAACAGTTGGATACAGGTTTTGTGCCACATCAGGCATTGCATGATCTTTGCTACAAACTTGTTTGTACGTAACTCGAGATCAAAAGGCATTATGCTTAACTTTGCCCAAACCGTAGTGATTCTGGGGGGGATCAGTAGGATAGTCTTTGTGTTAGAAATAGGTGATTCCCTGTAGATGCATTAAAAATCTTCATTTTTTTCAGTGCTTTGGTTTGAGTAGGCCAAGGAATACTGAAGGTCTAGCTGATGGAAGTCTTTTTCAGACATCTGAATATAAACTTTGAGTTCCATTAATAGGAAGCCTTCTGTGGGTTTTAACGTGATTCAAGTTGTGCTGTGAGACATCCTGCGGTTAGTGTGCCAATCCTCATTGGACAGGTTTCCAGTTTTGATATGAGGTTCAGGAAGGTTCAGGAAAACTGATTGCAGCAGTATCTAGCCACCCTGGACTTCTGTTTAATAAGAAATAATGTATTTAAGATAGAGAATTAAGAAAATTCAGATCCAATTAATTTCTTTTATTGGCTTAGTGTGACTTTTTTTCTGCTTGTCCTTTCCGTCTACAGTAGAAATTCTTGCTTGTACTGGCAAGGTGGTCCTGGATGGTACTAACACTCAGATGGCTTGTCTCATACTGTGATCTGTGATGAAGTTTATGATCACATCAAAGCTTGTCTGTGAGAGAGTTGTATTATTTGATTAACTGTTGATCTAAACTCTATGCTCCTGAAGTACTTAACTCAGATTTTTTTTTTTCTTGTAAACCTCAAAACTCAAAATTTCTTGTTATCACTGACTGGTAACACTGGTCTATACTAAAGAGAAAATAAGATGTTATTTAGCGAAGGCAAGCTTTCTAGGGTGTGTAACAAGTTGAATTGGTAGGCCAATTATTGTACTTGAGTAGGTCCCAGAATTCGGGCTCATTTTGGGCTCAGTTAGCTAGCTACTAAACAGCATTTAGTTAGATCTTTATTGCATGAAATATTTTTCCAGGCAATTAATTCTAACCTTTGGCAAACTGACGCTACACAGTCCAAAATATTTTGATGGGGTCTGAACTCTTAGATTGCTCCATTTCTTTCTGAGGCACTGGAAGTGTAACCAAATTTGCAAATATGATAGAATTTTTGCCAATTTTTGTATTTAATTAAAAATAGAAGTGTGTCCTCCTCCTTCACCCCTGCTGCTCATGCCCCTCATGCCCTTGAATTTTCAAAAATCAGATGAATGGGCAGATGCAGTTTTAGGGCAAGGATTCAAAAGCTTTAGAAGGCTTAGTGACTGAATGTTGCTGAGGCATTAATTGTTAAGATTAAACGGCATAATACATCATTTCTTGTGTTGTGGTAATCTCTATTGTTGAGGATATGTTACAGTTTGGTTTATATAAGATATATTTGCTTCTAAAATGAGCAACTCAATTTAATTGACAAGAGACAATGTAAATGAACACAACAAGGGATGGAAAGACAGAGTATCCTTCCCACTACAAAATATTCGTATCTGATAGCTGGGTGTATTGCTGTACAACCTTCCTCCTCTTTTGGCAAAGTTACTTGCATAGTCTAAAATGCCTGATAGAATTTCAGGACATGTGGATGACTATGAAAAAGTCTGTAGCAAAAGTCATTTTGGAATGCTGAAGATGGTAGAGAGAGTAGTCATAAAGCTGTAGGATGTATATAGCAGATTGGGCTGGTTTTTCAGCTTGTTTTACTGTTTGTTAGTTTTTTTTTGTTTGTTTGTTTGGTTGGTTTTTTACGTTTAAGTGGTAAAAAATCAGTTAGTATAGTTTATAAGCCCTATCATTTTATAGATGTAAAGCTTTTTGAACATATTATTAACAGTGAATTTGTTTGTGTCCTCTTAGTAGTAATATGAGTTTGTACCTATAGTCAAGAGACTAGGTATGCTTAGGAGAGACTGAGGAGTAACAAATTGGGAGACAGTAATGAGTCAGAATATACATTGAAATGGAGGACTGTCTTACTTTGTAAGCATATGATTTCTTGATCAGAAGTTAGCAGCCAGAACATCTAGTGTCAATATTACACTGGTCAGATTTTTAGAAGGTTATATGTATCTCTTGTGATCTGTTTCCAAGTACAGATACTATACAGGCAAGTAGGTGAAGACCTAAATTTAGTGTCTTACTGGAAAAATGACATCAAGATCATTACTTGTCAAGATACGATTGGTATTTTCTTACTGGGGAAAAAAAAGAAAAGATGACATTTTGAGTGATTCATTTTCTTAACTATGGATTATATATATACACATATAAATATATATATATATATAAATATATATTTATAAAGCTCGTTTTTAGGCTTGTATTTTTAAAAGGTAAAACAAGCTACTTCCTGAACTTTTAAAAACTTTGGAAGTGAGATATTAGGTACAGATGCCTATTGTTTATTTTCTTTAAATGTTATGAACCTGTGATAAGCATATTACATTTCTTTTTAAAGTGTGCATTGATTTTTACGTCATATTTACAGTTGACTGATAAACAAGTGTATAGGATTCATGCTTCTAAGGATTATATCATTCTTTGTTTATCACATACAATTTCATGAATCAAATGCTTGTTTTTCTCTGAATGTTGGAAATGAGCTTTATTTTCACTGATACTTCTATACAGTGCGTAGAAGGATTGAGGACAATTTGATTAAAGCCCTAGTAAATCATACAAGGTAAATCTGAGCTCACAGTGCTTCATTTTACATAATCCATGTCAGAGCAGTTCCAATTTCCTGTTTGTCACCTTAAGATTAAAATAGAATGTCTGGAAAATGTGTTAAATTTTTCCTATGTAGATATTAATTATTGCATCTGATTCTTCAGTTTCTTGATGATAATTTCAATAGCTCTTCGAACAACGTAGTATTCATTTCTCACACTTACCATTTGAAACGAGAGGCCAAAAGTTGTTAATATATCTGGTTCTTAATCTCCAAGTGTTCTTCTCTTTAGAAATATTTAATTCTATTTATATATATATATATATATTCCTACCCAATCAAACAGTAAATAACTGGACTAGAATATTTGTGTAAAATGAATGACCCCCAGTGGTCACGTTGTAGATTACCGTCTGTCACGTACCACTTCTAACAATGATAGGAAAGCAATTATTTTAGATGGGGCATCCTTAATAAATGATTTGCATACTAAAAAATTACTTTCAATATGAAATTGCAACAAGTCTCTCCCGAGGTGTGCATTTTAACAGCTAAGGAGATTGCTACATATAGAAGATAATGAGAAGATTCATATATGAAAAAAAAAAATCTGCACTCAACTATCTTTAGGTGTTTCACAAATATATTTTTTTTCATTATGTTGTGAAGAGAGACTAACTAAAGATTCTTTGAAAGTACAATGAAGTGGCACAAGGGTGATCTTGTAGTAACAGACAAATAATTTTGATGATGTTTGTTCATCATAATGCAGTGTTAAATGATAAAATGTTGCTAATTTAATTAACAATATACATTAATTCACAGACAGAAAGCCAAGCATTTTTTAAGCAAACACTCAAATAATACAAAAGGAGTATTTTATAGTTCTGATATTATTTAAATCAGTAGGAGCTAAACATTATTGGTGTCTCGGTGGTTCAGATGCTATACACTGCAAAACTAGATCTTTGCTTAGTAACATTTTTTCCCCCCTCTACAACAAGTCCATTTACTAGTTTTTTAATATCAATATATAAATTATTCTGCCTGAAGTATCAATGTCTAAAAATACAAAATATATATATATTTTTTCCATTAAGGATTTATATTAAACTAATCTTTTCAATTTATCATAAATATGGATATTCTGTCATATTTCTATTTTCTCAAGATGTTTGTGTGCATGCATATATATGTATGCGTTTAAAATCTGAAGCATTCTGTAGATAACCATTGAACGTAAGTAAAGCAAAGATTCACAGCCACTTAGCTTTAATCAGATTCAGAACAATAAAGCTGAGGATTTTAGTGTACATTTTTTCTTTTCTTACACAAGTACAGCTCACTGGCTTACAAAGTGTTTTAGCTGGACCTGCTTGTGGTTGCATGGATGCATACATGTGGTTCTGGTTGTCCAAAGATTTTTATTTAGAAATTCTAGTCTTTATTTTCAGAAGGCACAGACTTTGACCTAAAGGGTGGCCTCAATCAAAAAAATGGAGGAACCATAAAACTCATTAAGGTGATAACTTGCTCTTCTTTTTCACATATTAGTGAGACATTTGTAATGAATTTAAATTCACTTCAGTGCTGAAAGTAGCAATAAGAAAGATTTTCAGGTTAGAAGTATAACTTTAAGCAGCAGATCAGTTTCTTTAACAAACCCAGGCTCAGTTTCTGATAAAAATGGGAACAGCAGTCATTCACTGCTGCATTTTGCACACTGTCCTTAGGCTGCTTACTCCCACTCATGCCAGCTGCCAGATCTTTTCCAACCCCCACCTGGCATCTGATCTAGGTTTTCACATCAAATGCTGATAGAATTGAATATAGTCTATGTTGATTTTTATCTGATTCAGTAAACTCATATCTGTTAACACAGAGGACCACCTGAACTTGTGGTGTTTGAAATAGATCCCATACAACAGGAGGAAAGAATCATGACATAATCATGATGTAACTCACGAGAGATTTTCTAACAAATTCAAAGTCAATTCAAAGGAACTAATGTAAAGACAGAAATAAATTCTTTAAAACCATGTGTCTGATAAGGCATTACATACAGAGATTGGATGATAGATGCAACAGAAGCAAGATCAGCCCTGACACGTTCTATAAGAGGCATACGAAGCTTTCAGAGGCCAACAGAAACAGAGGGAAAGAAGTTATCCAGATCACTGTATTAGACAAATATGTATATACATAATTTAATAAGAAAAACAGAGAGGAAAATGTGTTTCAAAAGGGAATATCTATACGTAATATTAATCCCACAGTTTAGAAGACTAAGTGTTGATCTATTGCTGATTGTATGTTGCCTGTTAATTCATGCTGTCAGTAGTGTGAGAAGGAGATCCCTTCACCTCTTTGCACTAGCCCAGAAGAGAATAAAAAGCTCTCCCCTCTAGCTTTTAGTATTTCCACTAGGTATATAGAAACAGAGGTCAACCTACGACTTGAAACTCATTTCTAAGGAGGAAGTTGGTGCTGTTTGGCATGCTAATATATAAAATGAATTCACTAGGTAGATTTCCATATGCTTTTTCCTGAAGAACATTCTCTGGTACAATTTTATTATTTGTTACAGTTACTGCAGTTCTCTAGAGAGTCCATTGACTTCATGTCTCATAAACACTGTTGATGTTATAGTGTAATATGCTCTGCATATTAAAGTACTAGAGGACTTTGCACAGTCTAACCACCAAGCAGTTTTCTTAAAATCTCTGAGCAGTGAAAACAGAGGTTGTAAACAAAGCAAAATCAACATCAATGCTAGCTTTTGAAGAGGTTATAGCATATGGTTTACTTCAGTAGGGGGGTAGAAATCTTTTTTAAAGGATTTCCTTGAAGTTAGTGATGAAGGATGCATTCTCAGTTCTTTCCTAGTCAGTTGGTCTCTGTATAAAGCCACCTTTTGTCCTGCTTATTTACCTAACCAGTGACTTTAGAGTTAAGAGCTGCTAAAAAACATATTTTTATGTAAACAAAGTTTGCATCGTTCATCATTTGCATCATTCACTGTTATCCTTTACCAAACCGAATTTACAGTATAGCAAAACCACACAAAACTCTGCTGTGTTAATAGGAGCATAAAAAGACAAAAACAAAACAAAAACAAAAAACAAACAAACAAAAAGCCAGATCTGCCATTTAAACAAGCATTGATAAGTAAACTGTGGGTGATTTCTTTTACTGTGCGAAGTCATTACTGTGTCACTTGGGACTACTTAGTGCATCATAGTGTGCTGCTGTTACAGAAATGCTCAGTACATATTTGTAAAGGTGTAATAATACTTAATTTGCCTTTTTCCCAGATCTTAATCCATACGCTTTGGAGTATCCAGATCCAGAATTAGGATTTGGGCTCATCTTTGATTATTGGAGTGCTGTAGTCAAACTGATGGAACTTGACATCAGGGAGGATAGGATCAGTAGCTACCAAAAGGGAGGACATTGTGCTTGGAAGTCATTATTCATAAGCTAAGAGTGTTCAGACCCTAAAAGACTGTTAAATCTCCAAGCATTTTAGAACATCCTGTTCCATATTTAAAAAAGAACTGATGTTTATCAAGTGATATATAACGGGATTCAAAAACTTCCAGAATGCAGGACTTTCTCTCCTTATTGAGAAATTCAACCTGTGTAGGTTAGACATCTACTAGACTCTCTAAAGTTGTTTGTTATAAACTGTTTTGCTGAATGTTTTAATTAATAGGTTCCTTTGTTTTTCAGAAGATCTTTGCACAGAATCTGTGGAAGTGCTTTTAGTGGTTTGTAGTCTGCATTAGATATAAGGTTAGAACTTTTAAAATACGATGTGGCAAATGAATTAGCTGATGGCTTATGAAGACAACAGAGAGTTTTTAAAAAGTTGATTTTGGTCTGGTTTTACATGAGATTGACCCTATTTCAATTTCAATTTCCTTTGAGACTATATCAGAAAATAATTGAAGTTTTTTTTCCTAAGATGTTAGACTGTTTTAAATGTGTAGATTTTTGCCACTTCAAATTATGAAGTTGTGCTCCCATTCCAATAAACTTGACCTCTTTCTCACCTAAAGAAGATCCCCCTTTCTTTTTCCTTTGTCTCTCCTTTTAATGTGGTATGCGTTGTCACCTTCAAGATATCATACTAAATATTACATAATGCTTACATTCTTCACTAGAACTATGGAAGATTTTCTGTCAGGATGTAAGTGAGGAGGAAAAAGAGCTTTAGCAAAAATGCTCTTCTTTTCTTTCAGGTTTTTCAGCTTTCAGGTATATCTTGTCTAGGGCTGCATCTTTTCTAACAGGAAAAAGGAAATGAAAAGGAAAAAAAAAAAAAGTGGAGGAAGCAGATAAAATCTTTGTCGTTGAGTCCTTGAGCCCAAATGAGAGTATATGTCAGAAGCTGGTTGAAGTGCCTAGGCCAGAAGACAAATGGCCCAAAATGTCTGGCACCTCCAAGTATTTTCCAATCCAGAGTTCCCATTCCCAAACTGTCTTTCTGAGGCACTTCTCTGATCTTATGCCTTGACATTACTTTTAGTTTTCCCATTACATCCCTCTGTCCCCAACTGTCCTGGTTTCCTGATTCCTGCCTGAAGAAAGATGATCCATTTCTGAATGTCCAGTTTGAGTTCAAGCTGTCTGGGGCTTTGCAAAGAAATGTATGAGGCAGCTGAAACACGTTTAATTGGGGTTTAGAATATACACATGCATTAGTAATCAAATTAGTTCTGTAAGGCTCATTTTAATATTGAAGAATATTGACTGTTTCTGGATTTAAAACCTGTTTATAGATAAAAGCTTTGCAAAAAAAAAAAAAAAAGATGGGAACCTTAAGTGGACTCTGACACGTGTGAGATTTTTCGATTCCTGCTGTAATGCAATTCAGTAAAAGAAAGTAATCAGTTTGGCAGTTACAATTTAAGTAAAATTGTATTTAGCAAGAATAGAATAAAAATTCTTCAGATTTGTTACATTTTAAAGTTCACTGCAACACTTTTTTCTCTCCCTTCCTAATATAAGCAATGTAACAATATAGTTGGGAGTCAAGTCTGCAATACCAAAGTAATTGTTACAGCAATTTTTAGAGAAGCTGTCAGCACAGGGAATTTATCCCTATGTTATATATTATATATGTGAATAAATATAAATATAATGTATAGGTAAATAAAAATATAATATACATAAAGAACAGATTCTTACTGAAAACATTGTACTGCTCTGCTGGCTGAAACAATTATATAGGTTCTTTTTATTTATTACTTATTATTTCACAGGCTGTCTATTTTGAGATGTTATATTTAGAATGTGTCTTTCTTGTTCTTTCTAACATTGTAGCTGTCTGTGACTGAGGTAGATGTATGAATTTTTTCTTATTTCATTACACGTGTATGAAATAAGAATTGACATGGGCAAGTAACTCCCGGGCTTTAGGGCTTTGTCTAAATATTTCAGCTTTCTCTATTTAATTGTTGAGAGATTGAATTATATCTCTGTATTTACCTACCCTGTTATTGTGTAATAATTGTAATAATTGAATTTATTGGTGTTTGTCTGCCACTTATGAAAAGTGCCATAATGAATATATCAGCTCATTATACATTCCAGGGTATATAGACAGCTCCACCTGTTTATATTTCTACACCCGGTTCAGGGCAATCCCAGACAGGAGTACAGACTAGGAGAAGAACTCATTGAGAGCAGCCCTGTGGAGAAAGACTTGGGGATTCATGGGAGGTGGGTTGGAACTAGATCTTTAAGGTCCCTTCCAACCTGAGCCATTCTATGATTCTGTGATTCTATGATATGCATACCTGAGTGGATTCTAACTAGTGTAAGCTGCATCATAGTGATCTAGCCAGTCATTTATTTTATTTATGAAGGTGAAAAGGGACTTCTGAACTTGCTGGCTTTGTTTTCCTGTGAAACACTGGTACTTCTAGATTAGCTTCAAAGAGATTACCAAATCGCTTTCAAGTGCTGATGTTATTTGGCCAAGTGCTGATCTGCTATATGTTCAGCTGAGCACAGTCTCTTTCATTATTTTTCATTCACAGTTGCTTTCCGTATGGATATTTGGACTCTTTTTTGTAATACTACATTCTTTTATTTTCTGAAAAGAATGACATTTTAGGCCTTGAAGTACCTTACAGGTTAATGGAACTGTAGTGTTCTACAATCTTATCAAATATGTCCAAAATCTGTATTTTCTTAGTTTCCTTTCTTCCTTCACTGCTTTAAGCAACACTGGTGGAAACATGAATCCCTTAAACCATTACTGAATACCAGTGAATGGTTTAATGTGGTAATCATTTCCATAAGTCCTCTCATTTGAGTGTAGTGTAATGCTATTCTTTGTGTGTTATGTGCATCATTTTAAATAAGATCAACATCTACTGTTAAATAATAATAGTATTGATCAGTCATGTCAAGACTGAAAACTCTCTTTTCGTGTAAGTGCTTGTTAAAGGGTTACCATTTTACACTAAGCACTATTCTTCAGTTTCTCAGAACTGTTTTTTTAGACAGCTTTTGAGAAATTACATGGGAGAACAGGCAACTGATTGGCAAACATACTGCAGACTAGGGTATATTTGTGAACTGTTACTTTGACTAATGTAGCCTCTAAACATTTTTTTTGATTGTATTGAAGGGTGGAATCATTCTAAACTGGGGAATAGTGAATAATTCTGCCCTGGTGGGAGTGTCTTTCTTTTATTTTCTTTTATTACATTAATATACAATATTAAAAGTTATCTGAATTCAGCTGACCAAATAGCTTTGTACATTCAAAACATTGTTGGTGAAGGCCTCTTACAATTTGTGATTGATTTGAAGTATCATTTTCCTGACTAGAGATTCTCAGACTGTCATCACTTACCATAATATTTTGTTGATCACTTGTGGTCTGGCATATATGCAAATTTAGTACTATATGCATTCATAAATTTAGGAAATTGATTATAAGTTACTGATTCAATTCAAAAGACGATTAAATGAACCCACTCATTTAAATGAAATGGAATTTCTGTTCATTTGATCGATATATGTGTAGGGCACACAGATGCTTCTAATCCACAAATATTCACTGTCTCTTGAAGTTCAGTGACTGTGGTCTGGAAACCATATTGGAACATTTTCTTATGCATGTGCAAGTGCTATAGTGTAGAACATAGTGGATTTCACAGTTTGCCCTGAGCTTTGGAGGTTAAATGTTAACATAAAGTTAAACCACCAAAGAGTCTATCCAGAGATATGAGAGGTCATTATCTCCAAGTTGCCAAGGACATGTGATATATTCGTGGGTAGGAAGGAACTATCAGTGGTTTGTTTAGGGACTTTTTTTTTTTTTTTCTCCAATCAGTCCTCTTGCCAAAAGAAACCTGAAGCAGTTTGTGTTGTAAGATGGAACACAGAACTAAGCTTCCATCGTCAAAATGGCTATAATTTACCTACCTACTTAATACACATACTGTATGTCTTTGGAAGGAAATCTGTCAACTCTAGCACACATGGGTTGGCTCTTCTTGACACATTACACATGATGACATCTGTTGACACTTAAAAGTAGTGTTAACAACAGAGATCAGAAAGACATGGCATGCGGAGGCAGTTGTGGCTGCCAGCAACTCAGATTGTATTACATGGCAGACTTGGAAATCTCTGTTAGACTCTGTAGGATGTCAAAATATAGGTAACTTGACAAGGCTGTATGAGGAGTTTGTGGGTTGAAAGCTGAAGTATTTTTTACTGCTGAATCAAGGGCAGATGTTTTACAGTGAGAACTTCAAAGCTATGGACATAGCAAAACTGTCTACTGTAATAACGGTGATGTGTGTTCTTTCATTTTCAGGAAATCATACAGGCTTCCATTAGCTCACTGTCTGGCACTGAGAACATTATTATTGAGAACTAAGTTATTCCACAACTTCAGTAAGTTGTTGCTGTGATGGTGTATCACTCTCTGTGCTTTCAGGAAATCCTAATAGATAAAATGTTAATAAGGGAAAAAGTTGCCAGAAAAGGAAAGATGCACCATCCATCTTTGTAAATGATTTCTATTAACATGTTAATGATGTTTGACCCTAAAAGCAGGAGTATGCTACTAAATATTGGTAGTGAAATGTCAGACTGCTTGGAGCGCTAAAAGCTGTAGGTGTTTCAGGAAACATATGGCCAAGGAGTTGGCTTGTATAGGTTTCATTTCAATGGCTGCTGTGTAGTGGTTAAACATGAGATTCAATCAAGATTGACAAATTTAGATGTAAACATGCAACAACAATAATAATATCTGTATGACCTCCTTAAAAGGCTCTATCGAACAGTCTATAGGCACCTGTGTTAATATTGGTGTTAAATTTTCATTTTAAGTACAAAAGTTTAACTCTCTACTATTTCAATCTATATCTAGTATTCTAGTAATCTAGTATTTCAATCTATAGAGCCATCATTGTTATGAAATGCAATTTTTTTCCTTATAGCAAACAGCCGATCTATGAGACAGAGTCAGAATATTTTATTACTATGTGTATTCATGTTACTTTTCTTTGTTATCTGAGCATAACTTAGCTCTTTACCTTGACTTTCCTTTTTTTTCGTATTATTCGCCTATTAATATTGGAATATCTTTTACTAATGTATTCAACAAATATCTATTGCAAAAATGCACTTATGTAAAAGTTATTTAATTTTTCATGAATTTCCTCTGAAATGGAACAGGGTAACTTTGCTATAAGATGGATCAGGAAAATGCAATCCCTCTTTTCTATTAATTTCTATGCATGATCAAACTAAGCAGAATGTTTGCCAGTGCCCTCAGAAGGCATAGGATATATTTTAGGAATGGCATATTCTTAATGATGCACATTTGTATAATTACTTTTTTGCTTTAATGGAAAATAACACTAGTAGTGATTACCAAACCAAGTAATGCAGCTAAATGCTCATTCTCAGTTTGCTCCATCTCATTTATGTCCTCAGCATAGCAGCCAGAAGATTGTATTTTTTGTCTTTTTTTTTTTTTTCCCCTAGTACTTAAAGCCCTGTAAATTAATTTTTATTGTGGAAGTCTATTTTGAGATCTCTTCCTGGGGAAGACAGATTAAGAAAGCAATCTCACAAATAATACTTTTCAGCTTTTACTTAAAGGTAAAAGCAGCAATTTATAGTCTTGCAGTTCCCAGCCAGCCTCCTGTACGTAAGCCTGTGATATTATTTCCTTCAAGAAAAATTCCTATTGAAGTTAGCCATTAAAATTTTTAACGTGGTTAAATATTCACTTGCTGGGTTTTGGCATAGGAGAAATTTTGTTGTGGCACCAACAGGCCCCGGTGGCCTGACAGATCCAGGAGGCTGCTGGCACATGGCCCAGGACCCTTCTGTGCAACCCAAGCAGTGCTGCCTGACTCCCCAGCTTTTCCTGAGATCTCCTGGGTCAATGAAGACCTCCCTTTGCCACCTTGCTTTTCCGAGACCCGTGGTGGGACTTGTTTCTGGCACCACTCTTCTGCGCTGGCCTGGGCTAGGGAGAAGTGCCCTTTGTGCCCAGCCATTTCACAGAACAGCAGTAAAATAAGTCATTCATACATACAGTGTTAGTAAGTTGTGTAAGATATGTCAGTGACATAAACATGCATTTTGACTGTTCAGGCACTCTTCAAGGTAAATAAAATAGAAAATAAAATAAAATTGAATTTCCAGACAAGCTTGGGAAATAATCAGAAAACTTGAGGGGGAAGCTGCTGGTAATTCTCAGTCATCTTAACTGAGGGGGAAAAAAAAATCCCTTCTATTTCAAAATCTGGTGATCATTTTAAACCTGGACATATAAAGAGGTACCATAGAACTCTGCCTGGTATTTGATAGAGTTTGTGAAGCCTCTATTGTTGGAAATCTTTAAAAATTAATGTTGAGTGTACCCACAAGTCAAGGAGAGATTAAAATAATTACTTCCCTTGAAATAGTTAACTCAAAAAATGTATGAAATTCTATACTCTTTCTTCCTCTTCAGTTTATTCTCCTAGTTCTTCCTTTAAGGACACCCTTAATTTAAAGGTAAAAATTCAAGTGTCCTGGGCAATACCTTTATGTGAGCTACCAACCAGATACAGAATGCTGTTTGTTTTATCCTCACAAATATCCCTAGAGATTTTTTTAACACATTATTATGTAGTTGTACTATTCTATGTCATAATAATGTGGTTTTGTACAAGTAGAATACTTTCTAATAATTCAAACATTCACCAAGATGTAGTGCAGTTACATTAATTATACAAATTACCTGTAGTCTGCTACAAGTTGCTTCGACACCAAAACAATATATATTATAAAAGTTGAGATTGTGAACTCAGGAATTTGCAGGCTTGTACACCCAAACACAGCAGGGTTTTCATGTAACACCGAAGTTCTCAGTGGCATCCAGGGAGAAGATTGATAAATCATTTTCTTACAGTGTTGTATTTGTGTTAATGTAGACACTAATTTCCCAAGGTCAAGGTTCTAGTCAATTGGCTGGGGGAAAGGAGCAGGGAACAAAACTCCAAGCCAAACAAACCAAAAATTTATAATCCCAATTTTACATCTGGAGGAGAGCAGCACAGGCAGAATTATTAGAGGAAAACACGTGTTCATTTTTAGTCATTTGCCTTACCTACAGTTATCAGTACTCCATTTTAGGATTTCATATCCTCAGAATTCTTCTTGTTTAATGCAAAGCAAACTCAAGTGTATTATCCTTACTTGTTTAACTCATCCCACAGCAAACCTTTGCTTTTCATTGAATATTGTGGCTCAGATAGCTTTTCATGGTTCAAATTCTGACCATGTGTGTGAAATACATCTGTATGTAAGAAAGGTTTCTGAATGAAATACATAAGAAATATAATCTTTCTTAATGTAATAGCAATATAGCAGTACTGCTGCAAGATAACTTTTTTTCTATTGGTGCTCGGAAAAACAATTTCTGGTGCAAAAGAAAGTGAATTTTCAGTGTGCGTGCAGCATGTTGGTCATTACAGCAACATTTTGTTGTGATTACAGAATGTATGTTACAGTTTTTAACATTATTAAGTAGCTAGTGATAAGCCTGAGGCCTGTGAATCTTAACCTTTTAAAATATATGGGTGCACAGAACCTACAGAAAGACATGCAGAAAGGAGAAGGAAAAAATGTAAGAAAGAAATAAAAAGCTTGTCTTCACCACCTTCCTAAATGATTTGATCATTTATTCCGTGCAAAATAAAGATCTCTAGCCTTATTCATTTTAGGCAATGTGCCACACCTTTTTGGATATAGAGCTCTGGCTTAGCATGTAATGATTATTGTCTTACTTGCCAGATCTCTCAAAATATTTGGGACTCCCATGGATTTCTGCTGCTTTTTGGCACCTGTTAACAATCTCTTGAGCAGCTGCTGTTAGCTCAGGAATTTCTGGCTGATCTTCTTAAGCAGTTGCAGTTCCAGCTGGTAATTGTGGGTTTCAGTACTCACCTGCCTTCGACGGATGCGTTTGTTCTCAGATTTTGTATTTCCTGAATAGCAGCTTGCTCAGTTTCCTTCTTTCTGTGGAGAATGGAAAGGCAAATTGGAAATGGGCAAAAGAACAATTAGGGTTATCATCAGAAGAGACCATCAAGTAGTGGAGTAATATCTCTAGTCTTCTTCCCAGAAAGCTGAACAAGTATTTGCTAGTAGACTTGGTTCTTTCTTCTCTCTGCTCTGTTAATCTACTTCTGCCAATGGTGGAATGGAGAAGGACAGATGAACAAGGTAGATGATGACATGCATGATTTTCATTGACAAAGGTGTGAGTGCAAGTTTTGGAATCAGGATTTTGAAAACAGACTAAGGAATGTCACCCTTTGATATTTAAGGGAATCTCCAGGTGATGCTTTTGCTCTGCTTTTTCCTTTCTTTTAGTTGGCAAGGAAATTCTTCACACCTGATTGAAAATTCTCTTAGATGATAATCGAAACAAATTCTTTGTGTTCGTAGTAGTATTTTGGATGTGTAAGAAAAATTAATCTGATTTTCATTGGTCCTTATGAGCTTCAGAGTCTTGCTCTGTGCCACTGCTGCAGCAAAGTAAGCTATGTATGCCCTGTGAGTCCTGGGCAATGGTCAAACTAAAGCTATTAAAGCTGCAGCAGAGTCTTCCAACCTAAGCTGTAACCTTTAGCTGCCTGAATATTGATTTTTTTTTTGTTTCTGCTACTTGCTCCAGCACTTAGTTTACAAGTAGTGGTCACAGGCAATTCTAAATTCTAAAACTGCCAGTTGGGCACATCAGTGACCATGTGATGGATGCATTTCAGGAGATCCCATTTCAGCAACAGCAGGTAAAAAAAATCATGTAATAGGGAATTGGCAAATACAATGGGAGTTATATCCTGTATCTGGAGAGACAGGATGGTTATGGTGTATACTAGCCTGCTGTGCATTCCTCTGTAGGCAGTTATTACTAAAAACCCTCCCACTTTTCAGTTCAGTTTTTAAGAGGTATTTTAACACATGCTAGGTAATCGGTGGAAGATAAGGTTATCTGGGTTCATTTAAGTGCAATAATATGAAGACTGCCTATTTTTAGTCTATTTTCTATGTATTCCTCAACACCAAATTTCTCTAAGATTTTGGATCTTGATAAGTGAAAGTCGGCAGAACCGAATGCCAGTATGACATTAGGAGTATTGCTTTTTCAAGAGTCTGTAACTTTTTATCTACCATTAGGTGAGAGTGCCTTTTTACCTGTGTACTAAGTCTTAGTACTTTGTGATTCAGCTTGTAGTACATGCTTGCAGTGAGAAACTTGGGATTTTTTTCTTAAATTGTTCACATACTGCATGTGAGAGAATTTACAAAGCCATGACTAATAAGCATGCTGTTATGGGAGCTGGAACAAGAGCCATGATTTTCTGACAACAGAGCACTGCCATAGCTGCTTAGTACCTGGTTAAAGCAATAATCTTTTAATATTTTGGAAGGAGAAGGTGTCATGTTGTGAGATGGAAACACGAACTAATTTGGCAGCGGATTGGTAAACATGTTCCTCACCACATAGACATGTTCCCTAGCTAAATTTGTAATTTGTGCCCTAGATAGTACTTAAACATGCTTATTTAAAGAAAATTACAATGTGCAACTTAACTGAGCCCCACCTAACTCTCAAATTCTAGACCTACCCTGTAAATATTGAGCCACTGTTATATGAAAGAAGATTTTTTAAACTAAAAATAATTTTTGTGGTGTTTATAGTGAATGTCAAATTGAGGTGTTCATAGTGAATGTCAAATTGAGGTGTTCTGGTTACACTGGACACATTTACCATTTCCTTCTCCCAGTTTATGAGGCTGAGTTTCAGAAGAACTTAAGAATAAGTAAATCTACATATCTATGAAAGGAGTGTATAGTAGCTAGAACTGATATATTCTTAAGGGTGCTTTCAGTATATGTTCCTTTTTTTCTGCTTGGGCTTCAAAAAAATCTCTCAGAAACAGCGAGGAAGGCTGAAAAAATTAAAACCATTATCTCTCCCCTTTGAGACTTTAAGTATTTCATGGACTCTTTCTCATCACTAATACCTGCAGCTTTATAGATTTTTTACTGCCACTCACAACCACTCAAAGGTATTTCTGCAAATAACTTCTTGTTCAGAAGAAGACAATCTCTGCCCCCCCCCCCCCCCCCCCAAAAAAAAAAAATTGGCTTTACCTGTGTCATTTTGCATATAGCATCAGTGGTAGTGAAATTGATCTCTTTGGGTGAATTCCTGCTGACATCTTGGAAGTAAGGCAACATTTCCTTTTAAAATTTGATTATTTTATAAAGTTGATTAAAGATCAATTTTGTTTACCCATCTAGACACTGTCTTTCTCAAATAGTTTTTGAAAAATCAGGAAAAAAATTGCAAAATAGAAAGCAAAATCTGTCCCAATTGCTAGGATATCATTTGTCTCATTGATGGTACCTGCTGATGGGGACAAGCTGTTTCTAAGGAATTGGTGAGATGATTGTTCTTATTAATTGTGCTTAGTTATCATTATTAATACAGCTGTCAAGTACAAAACATTTTTGCCTTGTAGACAAAGTCTGTGCTTGTCAACTAAACAATCTATCAGTAAATAGAAAATGTGTTGAATGGCATGATGCATTCAACCCAGGTTTACAAGAATGAACAGAACATGGATAACCTTCTGGAAGTTTTTCACCACAGCTCAATAATACCTGATATGTGGGGAAATTTAATTAATACTCCAGAAATAAGTTTTCTCTCTTGGTTGCTACATAGATAAAACTTTTATGGAGAAAGAGATTGTTTGCATGTGATTGAATAACAGTAAAAAGTAAATCAGTGTTCTTTTGTATTGATTAGGATTGTCACTAACAGCTTCGAGTCTGGGAGAGATGGGAATGAAACTGCCTGTGTAGATTTATCAGTGGAATAACCTCTCAGGCAAGAGGTAAATGAAAATAAATGACTTGCCTGTATGAGAATAAACTCTGATGAGACTAGGCTAATATGATAAGTGTCTCATTCAAAGGGCTAGTACCTGATGAACATTTGGACCTTGCCTTTTTTCTGTATGCTGGAAAAAAACAAAAAAAACCAAAAACACCACCACACAATGAGGATGCATGCCTTCAGGATGAAAGAACACAGGAAGAAGACAAGAAAATTAAGTCTAGAATTCTAGTAAACAGGCAGACAAGTACAGGTTAGTGGTAAAGAAATACCACAAAGATGGAAAAATTTATAGTATATTTGGCAGACTGACAACATTTATTTAAAGACAGATTTTTCATTTTCTGTAAGTTTTAGATCTTAAACATCATACTGAAGATTGCTTTTTTTCAACATTTTGAAAAGCAATCCTGAGACTTGTATTCTTTTTGACATTCATAAAGGACGGCAAATAGGTGATACAGTATGCAGACAAGTCTGTGTATTATATACAAATGCGTGTTTAGTACTTAGAAAAGCTTTTCCCTCAGGAACAGTTACTTGCATAGAAACAAAATAATCCAAGTAAACATTTCCATGCAAAAACTGTTAAAACACAATGAAAATAGAATTTAGCATGACAGCAGACCTGTAAAGCAAATTAATATTCTGAGTATCAACTTCACAGCATGTGGCTAGAAAAATTCCATGCAAGTGCATAGCTATTTATATAAATCCTTTTCATGATCATAGTGAATTCTTTAAAAGTTATTTTAGTAAAGGAGAAGAGAGATTCAATAGTGTTTTGGTAAAATAAATAAAACAAATTTTATTTTTTTATAAAATGGTTGTTTTCTTTTGCTCTGTCCTTCCTTTAACAGGCTGAACCATAACCTTCCTACTTTAATAGTTAGAAATATTTCTGTTTCCAAAATAAATTTAAGCCTGAACAGTGAATAGTCATTTTTCTTCTAAGTAACTTGGATTAAAATTCTGCCCCTACATGGTACCTATCTACAGTGTATTCACAGAGAAATCATATCTATTTAGATTCTTTACTTTGCTAGATTAAATAACTTTATTTATTTATTTATTTATTTTCTGTCGTTAAATGACGTTCTGTTGTGGTTTAACCCGGTCGGCAGCTAAACACCACACAGCCGTTCGCTCACCCTCCCCCCTCCATCTCTGGGATGGGGGAGAGAAGCGGAAAAGTGAAGCCTGTGAGCTGAGATAAAGACAGTTTATTAAGACAGGAAAATAATAATAACAATAATAATAATAGTGATAATAATGATAATAGTATTACTACTAATAATGTGTACGAAACAAGTGATGCACAATGCAATTGCTCACCACCCGCTGACCGATGCCCAGCCTATCCCCGAGCAGCCGACCCCCCACCCCGGCCAGCCACCCCTATATATTGTTTAGCATGACACCAGATGGTATGGAATACCCCTTTGGCCAGTTTGGGTCAGCTGTCCTGGGTCTGTCCCCTCCCAGCTCCTGCTGCACCCCCAGCCTGCTCGCTGGCAGGACAGAGCGAGAAGCTGAAAAGTCCTTGGCCTGGTGTAAGCACTGCTCTGCAACAATTAAAACATCAGCATGTTATCAGCGCTCCTCTCATCCTAATCCAAAACATAGCACCCTACCAGCTACTAGGAGGAAAATTAACTCTGTCCTAACTGAAACCAGGACACGTTCTAATTTTTCAGTCCTGTCTGTAGTTCTCTGTGGAACTTATTGCAATTTAAATTGACCTTTCTGGGGCTGCTGACATCATGAATACCGCATTTTATTCCAGGTGTGTATGGTATACTACTGGGCATATCTTGTCTCATACAAACTTTTAAGGAATGAACTATAGAGAGGAGAGACAAGAGAAGAAAACAGCAAACTGACTAAAAGGAAGAACTGCATAATTTCTAAAAGGACTTTAGGATCCCTGTTGTCAAATCAGTTACCAAATGTTAAACCCATTCAGTTTAATTTATTGATTGAAGACTAATAATTGGGTGCAAGAATAAAGATTTTTCCATCTATTGGGGAAAGCGGAAAACATTTATATATTGCTTTCAGAGTTCAGGAAGTACAATATCAGAAACAAATTTCTTATTGAAAGACAAGTGATTAAGTGCCTTCATATGTTTTTATGAGTCTTAATATCATACAGGTATTATTTGCCTATAAGCTTAGATTTAATTCTAAATGAAAACACTACAGTCAGGCTTATGGAATCAAAGACCAAAATAAAATGAGCTCTATTCTGCTATTGAAGTACTAGTCACACTCCCACAAACTTTCTTACACTTCTGAAGGGATAAGAAATTGCCACCTGCATGTAAGGAAATATTACATGCAATGTTTCACCATAGAAAAAGGACAGTTGATCGGAACTTTAGGTAACAAAAGAGGAAAAATAAGGCTTTTTCAAAGGTCAAATAATGAAAGATGTAGTTAATTATGTTATTACTAACATGAAAGGAAAAACTGCAGAGAACAGCTTTTGAGTCTAATTTGTGCCCCAAAGACTGATGTAGGTCCACTTGGAAAGCCGTCTAATTGTACAAGAGATTTACTGTGAACAATATTCTATCAAACATGACACAGTACATTTATACCGGATAACTGAATGTCTGCATTCCTTTTTTAAGCCTGTCAGTGTTTTTTAAGAAAATGAAAGGTTCAACGTGTGAAATTGGCAATTTTTCATCTTCTGTAGGTATCTGGGAGCCTTTTTTAATGGTTTGGGAGCATGGGATTTGAAATGTATATCTGAAGATCTGCAACAGTTTTCAAATGCTTTCAGCTTCCAGAACCATATGAGAATGTCAGCTACACGCTGTCTAAATAATGCCATTGGCATCACTGTTGATAACAATGCCTTCCACTGGAAAAGTATAGTTCTAAATAAACAGCCTTACATTTTTGGGGTATAATCTCCATATTGCAGATGCACTATATAAGGACACAATAAGTGAAGGGTAGAGAGCACAGGAAATTTGATCACTGGAGAAAATTCCATAGAGTAGGAGATTTAAAGGACTTAATCTCATTGGTTTATCAAAAAGAAAATTGATGTGTGATTTGGTTATAAAGTAATAAGTACCTCCGTGGAAGAAAGTAATGGGCTGTTTAATATAATAAAGGCTTGACAAGTACCAATGTCTTGAAGCTAGTGCCTAATTCAAATGGAAAATAAGGCATAAAGTGTTGATTGTGTGGACTACCCACTGAAATATTCTATCAAAAACCAAGAGGATTTGTCACCTCTGTGTTCATGTTGGGAATGGTTGTTTTTTCCTGAAAGATGTGCTTTGTCAAAATATAAATTATACTTAAGTTAAAATGCCTATTACATGACACCATTTGGAATTATATGTGTGAAGCTGTATGGCTTGTGATGTACAAGACATACAGCAAAGTTCATTAAGAGGTTCTAGTATTGGTCCTATGAATGTTTATCTTGGGAATATCTTGGAATGTTTATCTTTGTAACCTAGTAAGTGTAGAGCTAGGATAAAAAAAAAAAATGTCTTGTTTCAAGTGCATATCATGCAAGGGTAGTGCATATAGGCAGGACTAAACAGGTCAGTATTCTAATGTAGCTCAAATTGATTTCAATAGGTATTTCAGATAAATAACACTTTTAAACATATGTAAAAAATTTATTTGCATAAAGGTCTTTAGATGCATTAAGTTTACTATTCATACACTTCTATATGTTTCCACAGATACTAATATGCATATTTATGGTCTTAATGTGAAATTTCCATACAAGTGAATCTAGATGGAGTATGCTCATCAGTGAAAACTGCAACGCACTATTTTGCCACCTGTTATCCACTTTTATCTGTCTCCTCAAAGAATAAAAGAAAAAGAAATGAGGAAAACTGAGTTGCAATGTGATTGTTCAGCTCAACAGATCTGAGAGTTGCCAAATAGATTGAAAAATTAGAGAAATCTCTCACTGAAAATACTGTCTATGGAAACTTCTGAAATCATCTTGGGTACTAACTTCACAACATCATATTAATGTAATATCAAGTGTGGTAGTCCATTTTGTGTAGTTTCTTAAAGTAAATTGGAAGGCAACAGAGGGTTTAGAGCACAGGTGATATATATTTCTACACTTATTTCTAGGAACATGAACTTGAAATGTAGCTATCTAAAAACAGTAGAAGCATATTTTCAGTAATTTAAATATCTCACATGCTCTTTCATTTTCGTACCTATTTCATTATTTTTAAATCTTTCATTTGTTTCTCTTAGGACTAAGTTTATATCTGTCCATGGACGCTCACCATATGCAGTGAAAAATGACTAGGCAGAAGAGGATCAGATTTTTAAATATGCATAATCCTAAAGACAGACACCCTTTTACTGTGAAAAATACAGTAACTTCTTTCTTAGGGAATGATGTGTTTAGTCTTTGCTGTTCATTCAATATGAAAGTTGTGCAGCACATTTGTGTGAAAACACAGAAATATTTTGATTCTGAATTACTTTACAATGTTCACTTTAACATAATAAAATTGCTTGTGTTATCTGCAAGAGATAAAGGCATAAACAATTGTGGCATATGGCCAGTCTAAATCAAAGCCAAACCATTATGCCACTTTTGTAAATGAAAAAATGTTTGTACTTTGCAGGTGCACAAAGATTAGCTGTGTATGTATTTGAACATATATAATTCCTTCAATTATGCATTTCCACACATATAAATATAAGCCAAAAAAAAATTTTTGCTTGAATAGAGGTAGAATATCATTTCAAAGTACTTGAGGTTGCAAACCTTGATACTTATGGAAGTAGAGTTTGTTCCGTATGTATATGTTTATTTACTGGTATATAACTGAAGAAATGTCACAATCAGTCAAGAGCATATCTTTCAACTCCTTGTTTTTCCTCAGGCCGTAATTCACCATCAGATTTAGTGTGAGTGCAAAACCATGTCTGTGAGTGAAATTGCAGTAATTCATAACCTCCAATACGTTACTGCTGTCATGTATCATAAATATAACCCTCTTTAAGGCCTCAGGGACACATACAGACTGCTAAAAGAGGTTGAACGAACTTACAGGATAATGGTTCTGGTAGTCTGTGTTCCATCTAAACAAACATCAAAAAGGGAGGGAATCCCCCTGTAGACTGTAGACAGTCTGATTTCTTTATTCAGATAGTGACAAGATTTACAGTACTGGTGATGATTGTATGGTTAATGAGGCTTGGAGCTGATTTTCCCTGGTTAAAAAGTTAATTCTACTAGCTTCCCAGTTAATTCCATAGCTTCTACAGTGGTAGAAGTAAAAAAGTTCCTGAATTTCTATTATCCAGATTATAATCTATGGCAATTTTCAATGGTATTTTTTCAAAGTTTAGTATCCAAAAATAAGCATCTGAGTTCACTATAATAAATGGCTAAATTTACAGAAGTACTGAGCACTAAGAACTGCTGCTGAATTTGGCAGGACATGAAGGTTCAGTGCAAAGATCGTATTGCTTTGGAGTCAAATACATAAACTTCACTAGATAGTATGAGAATTTTAGTCTTAGTTTTCAGTAGATTTAGTAAAAAATAATTATAAATACTTCTAAATAGTGAAATTTTGTTTGAAGTTTTGTTGGCATGTTTGTTTTAATAAAACCATTAGCAATACTTTTTGTGAAAATGTTTATCAAGTATTTGAACTTCCTCTCCAGCTCTTATTGAACTCAGAATTTTAGGTCTGTTAGTCTGACACTTTGTTTAAAACAAACAAACAACAAAAAAACATCCTTTGGCATTTTCATCGTGAAAGCAGAAAACCCATACAAACTTTCAAACGGGTGTTTTACTTACAGGCCACTAGATTTAAGTTTCTGCAATGATGGGATAATGGGTGTGCTAACAAGCTAATCAATAATACTGTGTAAAAATATGTAATACATGTTTTTTAACTTAAGCTCTTTGATCAAGTGAAATAATTAGACATTAGAAATAATATTTGAGGATCCAACTGGTCCAAAAAGCAAAATCCTGCTAAGTCTTCCATTACACTAGTCCCTTTTAGCAGCTAATGATTATTGCAGTACATGACTACTTTTTAGAAAAGCAGATATTGAATAGAAACATTTTCATTATAGCCATCATCAGAGAGAGATTAGTATCTATCTGTTAGCATGTTTTGGCCCTTACTATGTATCTACTACCTTATCTACTAGTCCACTACTTTAACTTTTCCCAGACTTCCTTGTACACTGCTGTTCCTAGTTCCCCCAATACATTTGACTTAATGTCTTCCTCTTTTTTCCTGGACAAGTACTTTTCTGATTGAAGGTGTTTTGAGTATTCTAGTAATAGTCTTTATGATATTCCCAGTCAGCAACTTAGAACCCTACTAATTTGTATTATAACGAAAACTCTTGTTTCCATGAATAGGTTGTAGCTTACAATTCTCATCTGTTCTATTTCCATAGCTTATTCTGCCCTAAGCCCTTGACTAGTCAAGAATTTGGAAACTTGGCCATTGGGGTCAGAAGTCACTTGCTGCGTCTTGCTTTTCTCCTTGTTATCTGTAAGCTTCCAGGTCATTTCTGTGCCCTATCTTGCCAAGTGTGTTTATGCAGATATGCTCTTTCAGGAGAATGTAAAAGGATTTTATTTATTTTTAAAATTCCCTTTTGCCATGTTGACTTAAAGAAAATTATTCATCTCCTATTTCTTTCTGTTCTGTCTTTCATAAATAAAAAATGTAACACCTGCTCAGTGGTTGTGCATCTTATCCCAAATACATTCTGCAGAGCCAGAGGTTTCTGCCCTTGCTTTAACTTAACAGTCAGTAGTATTTGTACTGCTGATTCACTTGTATGGAAAACACTGATGCAAGTGTTTTAAATTGGTATTAGGCAGTTGTTTTTTTGTTTGTTTTTTAATTCCATTTCTAGTACAAGAGAAAATATAACATTGGTTTTCCCTCTAGTTTGAGTTGGCAAAGGGACCAGGAGTGTGGATAAAGTAGTGAATGCAGGGAAGACAGAGGTGTTCCTGCACAGGGAACACAGGTGAATAGATAGTCCTTTAATCATGGAAGCCAATGTTCTTGTCCAGGAGTAACTCATTTCAGTTGACCATGGTTTCTTGGTCAGAAGGCAGCTAGGTAGTGGCTGGCGCTCTCTCTCTCTCTCTCTCTCTCTTTCATTTTTATTAGCCTGCATGTCAATCCTTTAACCACCTACAGATGTGAGAAAAAGGGAGGCCCTTTCAGAAATAGTTACGGCAGCGTATAAAAGCACATTATAGAGAAAATCCCTGGCAGACAGGGTCAAACTGATGTGGCCCTTTAAGGGAGCCCTTAAGAATTTTTCAGGGATGGAGATGTGGTGTCAGTCTACCTTTGTATGTGAAGGTATAACTACTAAGGACTGGTTTAATAGTCTTGTCTCAAGTCACTCTTTGCGTTGTATTCATTGGAAAGAGCTTCTTCCCTATATCAGTATATAATTGTAACAGTAATCCTCTGTCTCTAGTGTTAAATATTAGTTCTTATATTGTCAAAGGACAAATTATTTTCTGATTTTTATACTTTGCTTTATACAGACTCAGAACTGGAATACAGATATAACATATAGACAGACAGACATCTATAATGTAGAATTTTATTCTGATATTACATAAATTGGATCTTTGTATTTTAGAAAAGGAACTGTGGAGTAAGTCCTTTTTTTTTTTTTCAAATTATGTACATCATTATTTCATCTCTTTAGCTTTCCATTAAACAGTTAGTGTAGTCTGTTGTAGTTTGGTAGAATAAATTCTAATTGATGAGTAAGTATCTATTTTATATTATGGAACATAGAAATAACAAATAATAATCTCCTTTGCTGGCTACTTATTTTCCAAAGCAAAAACTTCTGTGACAATGATGCTTTACAGTGATTTAATTTCTATTATACCATGTGATGTAATAAAGTTGCAATAATATTGGTTGATGGATGTTTTTTTATGTTGAGAAAACAGGTTGCTTATTGCACTATTGTTGCAAATCTTCATTTTAATCATTGGGCTTAAGTGCTTCCACCATAGGGAAAGTAGAATATCCATAGCCTGCTATTTTGTATAACATAATTTATGAGTAAGTTAATTTTCAGTTAGTCAGTGAATGTAGTGACATAGTGAAATATCAAGGAGAATATATCTTTTTTTTTTTCTAGTCATTTATGTTTATTATTAAAGGAATATGTGAAATTTTGTGAGGCTCCTTATTGAAGCATTATGTACCGCTTTACATAATAAATTTTTATCAGGCTCATTAATATAAATCTTCAATTTTAAATGCAATGAGTTTTAATGTTTTGTCTTTGCTTCTTTTTATACTTAGGAAAATATAGGTGAATGTCTAATTAGGTTTTTATTGTACCTCTGTTGAATTGTGATTTCACTTTAACAGCACATCTGACTAAAAGCAAGGAAATTGTGAAATGTCAGTAGAAAAACAGTACATAGAGAAAAGCAATTACTAGAAAAATATTTATACGTGTCCTAGAGTATGGAATGTGTAACATGCAATAAACTATATTTTTAGAAGTACCCAGAAGCTTTAATCATTAGGTTTCTTTAAAATATCAGTTTTTAGCTTTAGCAAATCTAAGCAAAAATAATGAAAGCAGCATGATAAAACAGTATTCTTTTTAGATTCTGGAAGCTTGCATGTATTGAAAGCAAGTAATGGCCAGGACATCAAGAGGTTAGAAAATTCCCTCTGAAATCAGAGGGAAAAATTCTTGTTGCCATAAACATTTTCTTAATATAAACAAAAGTATAAACAAAAGCAGCTAAGAATAATAAAGATTAAAGCTTGTCATTAGTTATTGAAATTAATAATGATTGGACTGGATGTATTTCTGTTTTTAAGAGCTATGAAGCATTTAAACAAGCTATCTAGAGATCTCAAGTCTTTGTTTATGCAAGTGTTCAGAACAGATTAGACAAAAAGGCTCTGAATACAAATGAATCTTCTTTAGTGAGTAGGTAGGACCAGTTTGCTTTAAAATGTTCCTAGCAGTGCAGGATATTTTTAGTAATTTCAGTCACTGTTTAGGCAAGGCAAATATGCTTAACTCTGTGTGAATAACCCAGGTGAAATCTATGGAGTCTATAAGTAGAAATACTTATAACATTGAGATTGTAGTTTGACCATCTAATTTCTTTGCTGGGCATCATAGAATGCCTAGGGAGAAAACAAAGCTAGAATCAGATGCCCTATGTGTCAGAATAATCTTTGCCAATAGTTCATTTACTAAAGGAATTTCATGTTCAAGGAATTGAAAGCAAGCTCCAGGGCAAAATACTCCCTTAATTTACTGAAAGTCAATAGCTCTGGCCATTTAGTTTCAACGTTACAGTATCCCTCATAGTGATTATAATTTTTAGTTTGCAACAGACTTGTATGAATTTTATAAACTTTGTTATGGCTTCTGGCTACACTGAAATGGAGGAAACTTCTGTTGTTATAGCTTGCTAGGAAATCGTCGGTTGATAGCTTCTCTCCACCTGAGGCACAGTGACTTTTCTAATGTGAGATTAGTTCATAGCAATGATCTGAAAACAGAAGACAATCTCATCTTGAACCTGATAAGCTGATCTCCCAAGAGTAGCTCTGGTTTAATAGCAATAGCCACTGTTCATATGCCAACACCTGCAGTGAAGATATATGTTAAACTGGAATTTAACCTGATCTTCAGTGATCCTCACATTTGTAGTTTCCATTATCTTCTGTTGAATTAGTAGCAGATACTAGTGAGTGACTAGATTGTAGAACAAAGGCAAGTTCTGTGTTCCAGCAGCGTTTTGATGACTATTTTTAGTCAATAGTATTTGAAGGCACAGGGCAACATTATGTTGTACATATATGTACATAACATATGTTGTATGTATGTATAACATACAGCGTACCTGTACACCCAAGAAAACGTTCACATCTTTAGTATACAACTAAGGAAACACCTTCCTATCCTTGTTAATAGCACATAGTAGCTAAAGGTACCAGTTACGACTGTGGATTCTGTTTCTGTGAAAAGTGAGTAAAATTGATACCAAAAGCTATTGTTCTGAAATTGGAACAACAGTAGTTTCTATTGAAAAGTTTTTACAGTAAATAAAACTAGTTTTCTTGATGAAACTATTTTTGATGTTCCATGAATTACTACCCTACATAATTAGCTGTTATATGTGACAATTGCAATACAGATAGAGTGACTGCCTCTAATTAAATATAATTACGGAAAAGTGCTTGATAATCAACATGCCTATTTAAAAATATGCAACAAATCTTTCTGTAATGGAACAAACACATGGTATCATACTTTTTTTTTTTTTTTCCCATCACAGTGTAGGATCTATTGTATGAGCGTTACATTAAAATAAACTAACTGATCAAATGGTTCTTTCTGACCTTGAAATCCGTTGAAGTTGTGTGGTTTAGGTCCTGTACCCTGCATTGAAAATTTCACCTCTACATACCTATGCATTTATTATCTTCAGTTATTCATCAGTTACTGAACACTGTGGACCTTTTGAAATAGCCCTGTATCTCATTATGTAATCTGATATTTTATTTCAAAATACATTGAAAATTAAGGTTTTCTTTGAAAGCTCCAATGAGATTATATTGAATGAAATAACATGCTTATTAAAAAGGACAGATTAGATTTCAGACTTGTTACTGTACTTCCCCTTCCCTTTTTTCTCCTATTCCTCATAATTTTTGTCCTTCTTCAAAAGCATCTTTTTCCCCCCGAAGAGTCATGCTGGTGCTATGTACAGTATTTTGTTTACAGTAGTGTAAATATTTCCAGCTTGTGACATCATTACTGAAATAACTCACCTCTTTCATATCAACTCTTACCTAGGAGCCGTACTGCAGACTCATTGATGTAGGTTTTTTTCTGCATGGCAGTCCAGGCCAAGCTGTGATTTCATTGCATGATGCAACTTCACCTTTTTTGGTTGTCTATGGGGTTAATTATAATCTATTCTTGTATTGCCTGTGCATGCCAACATGCTTACCCTAATGGTGTATACATTGAATGCAATCTAAGCATTAAGTGCATGAACTGGAATTAAAAGAACCCATAAAATTAGAAAGTTTGAGCAAATGTAAATTACACATATCAATATCTTTAGTTAAGCATAGAATGAATAGGACTTAATATGTACCAGGTCTATATATTTAAAAAATCCAGCATATTAAAGTAGTTCATGGACTAGATAGACAATTGCAGTGTTATCAAGATGTGGGAAAATGGAGTGCACCAACTATCCGGTGTGACAAAGGCTGAATGATGCCAGTAGCATTCAGAAAGATAAACCTTTACCTGCTGTCAATTTTAGCAACAGGTGACAGTGACAAGAGGGAAGATTATACATAATTTTTAAAGGTCAGAATCTGGGAAGAATTTTGAAGTGCAACTTCTAAATTGAAAAATAAAATGGATTTATTTACAAAACTCCACTAAAATGAAATTTCATACAAAGAATTGTAACATTGCTCCAAGATCCTTTTAAAAAAGACATTATGACCATCCTAAGCAACCTGTTATTCATATGTTCTTACATCAGCACAGTAGAAGATATGATTTAATGTTAATCCTATTGTTTCCTGATAAAATGATGAAACAGCACTTTGGGAAGTGACTTGAAACATTTTTTTAGTGCCATTGATCAGTGCAAACATTGAGGGTATGTTATAAAAGGTTATACTATGTGCTTCATTTTTTTTTGGGGGGGGGGCAGCATTAATTTACAGATTGCATATTAATATTTGATTTGGTGAATGAAAATTATGCTTAATTTTGAGGGCTAACAATAGTGAAATGTTATAATGTTTGAACAATGATCATTGTGAACATATATATATATAAAGCTAAAATATGCTTTTGGCGTTTACTTTTAAGCAAGCTAACGAAAACATGCAATATATTCAAAACAATAAACAAGAGAAATAGTTTCAAATCTACAACTGTTATATCACCATCATGTTGATACCTTGCTGCCCTAGCAATATTTTCTATTCAAGATTACCCATGATTTACTTATTTTTATTTAATTTCTAGATTCTACATAATTATATTTCATTACTTCTTTTTTTCTTATAATGGAGAACAATTCTTTTAAGACTGTAAAATTGATCAGACATATCTATAGGGCAGCATGATGCTTTTCCACCTGAAATCAGTGCGATATGGACTATTATTACACCAGTCCTTCTGATTTTCCAGTAGCTCAGCGTCTAAACCTGACTGCACATCTACGTTCCCACACACAGCAGCCTGGATAAAAAGGTGTTGGACGATATAGTGCATGTTTGAAAGCCATGCTAAGGTGGTGCTAGAAAAAAAGTGCTGCTATGTATTCATTTTGTTATATCATTGTATTCCTCTTCTTACATTGACATAAAATAGTTTTATACCAGGCTTGTGATAATTCATTTGAGCAACTGCTACAGGTGTTGGCAATACCTTATTCCATTTGTTAATGAAGGTAAAGGGACTACTAAAAAAGAATCATGTATTGCCATTCATCTAAAGGGCTTTGTCTTTGCCACTGAAAAAAGTCACTGTGGTTGAGACTGTCAGTCAGGCTCCAGGCTCGTCTCTTTGTCTGATAAGTTGAATTAGGAAAGAGTTGAGTTATTTTTTGAATTGTTTGTTTAAATTATTTATGTTCTTTTGCAAGGTAAATGTTTTGTTGTTGTTGTTGTTTTTTATTTTTATTTTTTAGCGAGTCTTTCATATGATCATCATTTTGCCTTAAGAATATGGTAATCTGCTCTTAAGACTACCAGTAAATAAGCAGGTCCCACAGTTGGAACAGCTATGATATTAAAAGTTCCAAGCAGAAAAATTTACTTGGTTGTAGTTATATCCACCTGGCAAGCAGGCAGTAGTGGAGGTCAGAAAAACCTGTGTATGTGTGCATTACTTTGAAAATTATGTATGATAAAGAATTTCCAGGAGTTCAGGGAGGGGAAAAAAAAAGTGATAGAAAGGGCTATCATAAATATGTATGTATTTGGGGAGTAAATGTTACCTTAACTATCGTGGAGTTG
Organism: Anser anser; assembly: GCF_964211835.1. Lineage (NCBI taxonomy): Eukaryota > Metazoa > Chordata > Aves > Anseriformes > Anatidae > Anser > Anser anser. The sequence continues at coordinate 6,469,272 of NC_139727.1, read as the reverse complement.
GTTTAAAGGTGAAAAATTTAAACTTACCTATACTGTGATGTTCAGGATATAGTCAAAGATATCAGATGGTTACTCTTTGTAGCTAAAAGGTTTTTGCTTCAACTCACCTTTCTGTTATTCCTAATAAAGTAGAGTAAGAATATGAATCCAGACTTCACAGTGATAATTTATACAAATATTGTATGTATAATAATTTGGTTTGGGAGAAGCTGAGTCGCATGATCTTGTTTCATAAGAAAATTCTGGTGAGATTTGTGGCACCCAAAGCATATCTTAGGTATTAAGTTTCTAAGGTGCTTTAAGGACTGTTGTGTTGATGGGGTGGATAAGGCTAACAGGTCCTTTTGAGGAATGAGAGAGAGGAAAATCTAAAATTATTAAATGTTTGTGACTACCATGTTTTCTAGCTTTATTTATCATCATTATTATTATTATTATTATTATTATTATTATTATTATTATCTATATATTTATATCATATACATTATATATAGTATATTGTATTTATATATTATATTACATATATATTATTATTATTATATTTATATATATGTCTTTGAAATATGAGACAATATATCCTGCCTTGTGTAACTGTTTATTAGGGTATTTAAAATTACAATTTAAAAAATATAGCTATAGTTGTATGATAATAATAGACTTGAGTAACAGCTGTACATGCACTAGAAAGCATGACTGAAAAAGCTGGCCCAGTGATGTAATGTCAGATTTCTACCACTTTACAGTGCTTTTGGATTTCATTGCTCATTTATGTCATTCACTGACATTAAAATCAATAGTATACCTTAGGTTCAAGCTTATAACTAATCAGTAAAAATGAGATTGTAGCCAGTTATTTTTATTAATTAACGGAAACAGGAGGCAAATTCCAAAAAGAACAGTCAGATTAATGAACTGTAAATATTTTAAGGCTTCACATCATCTGGTACTCTTGTCATTTTCCAGATTGGATAGTTGAATTTAGGCTGTAATTTTCTTAGGAAAAGATTAGAGGTTTTTTTTTTTTGTTTTTGTTTTGTTTTTTTTTACTTACAGTACATAACAAGGAAGAAGCGTATGGAAACAATCCTCAAAATTATCTGGAGGAATCTAATGTTTGTTATGTATCAAGCAGAAAATCAAAACTCAGTTTTATGTTGATATACAAAAGCAAAATGATTAATAGTCTCCATCTGGAGTAGGTCAAGCAGAAGTATGTTCTCATTTTTGAAGATTGTACCTGTTTCTTTGAAGAGTGCAGCCAGATGAGGAAGACTTAAAAGCTGGACAGCACCATCAACAGAGTAGAAAGACAAAAAGCACTGAGATGGAGGAGTAGTTCAAGCTAGATACCAATGGTGATGGTTGGATGTTGAAAACTTCAGTCTTGAGTGTTCATAGCACGTGTGGAAAGCATCTCTGGGTAGCTTCAGAAGACAGCAGCTGCAAAACAGAATCATGTGAAATAGAGCAAGAAGAAAATCTCAGAAAGTCACCTACTCCTCCTTCTGCTGGAATGTCAGGTGCCTATACATATATTTATTCCAACAGGCTCTTAGCTAAGAGTTCAGTTGTTTTCAGGCCCTCTCCTCTCCTCTTCCTTTCTGTAGGAAATGTTAGAAATTTCACATATGTGGATCATTGTGTTGATATGTAAAAACGTTGCTCTGTAGAAATCATTTAGAAATATCCAAGGGACTGTAAGTAGCCCATAAATCCCTGTGTGAAAAGTACTATTTGGCACTGTTTTAAAAAACCTTTGAGATTCTCTGTTCTCCCTAAAGAATTTATTTTATTGTTTAGCCACATGTTTTAACTGAAAAGGTTTTATGCCTCTGGTATATTTCTGGCTAACTTAACTAGATTCCATTTGTTCAATTCAGTGGGAACATGGAGAAGGGATTATTATGATTCTAGAAGCATCATATAAAATGTTTGCATTTTCATGTCGCCAATTATTTTCTGTTTTCTGGAGTAAACAGCTACAACTTACTATTCCTTGCCAGACTTTGATAAAGAATATTAAATAGCATCTCTATATTAAATCATATAATCAGAACAGAAGCAATAGAAAGGTGTCTAATTACAGAGTAGAAACATGCAAGATGGCCAACTTCAGTAAATAGGGTACGCAATTTAACAGAATTACCATAGCAGAGAGAACTGAAGAGACTTAATAAATATTGTCAAAAAGGTTAATAATAAAATGTTAGTTGAAACAGTATACTGGAAGTTTTCTCTTTATTATCCCAGTAGTTTCATACAAAAAAAAAAACTTTAATTAAAAATGTAATCCCTGGAATTGTTGCTCCATCATTCTTTTATAATTGGGTTTTCATCAGTGAGATTGTTTTGTCAAGGTAATGTAAGAACATTTTCAATTGCCAGTGTTCTCAGCTTTTGGTAAACAATTAGTAAATCTAATGCAAAGTAAAATACTACCTACGTAGCTATGTGGTTCTCAGGCAAAGCTCTTCAGATGCAGATATCTTGAGCAGGGTTGAGAACTTATTGGAGTATTTTGCAAAAAAGTGTGTACACCTTAAAGAACATGCAAGGTTATGGAGATTGACACTGGGCTTTTTACTTATGCTTGTTTTAGCACTCGCTTTCTGAAACTTTAGCTGTACCGCAGGGATCTTCCTTTAGCTTTTGTTTTTGCAAGTCAGTAATTAGAGAAGACATATGCTGTAAGCAGTACTCAATGTACATTCTGATGGTATTAGGAAATATGCTGTTTTTAGAGTGAGAAATTTAATGTTCTGTAGTTCCCAGTAATTAAATATAAAAATAAGAAGAAAAGTTTCCTGTAGTCATACTTCTTTACAATTTTAGAGTAGGGGCTGAGGAAGGTAAGAATTTGATTTTGCTTGAGTTTTGTGGTAGGCCGCCTTATATTTTACAAGGCCAGCCAACAAAAATGTACTTAAAATTCATGGAAAACTTGAATAAGAAAGATGAAGTCTGGGAGGCAGTTATACTGGGAAGTAGTTTTTCAACCAGGAAAGACATGAGATTGCAGAATATCATGGTCATATTTAGAGAAGCACAAGTATTAAATTATTTGCCTTATTCCTTATTTACATCTTTTTCACAACACAGACAGCCCCACAGAAACACAACAATTACATCACCACTGATTTTTACCAAGTTGTATTAGTTCACTTAGATAAAGTAAGCACTAGCAAAGTTACTTACTTCTGTCATTAGATACGTTGTCAATTACGAATAACTCTTTAAAAGTCAGAGTTATGCTAGGGAAAATCTGAAGCATCTGAGATGGGTTAGTATACTTCTGGTTCTGCAGTTGTACCAACTTCATTTCACTCTTCATACATGGATGTGACAAAAATTAAAATTAGTAGTCTCTGTCTTTCCAACCAGAAGTCCTTCTCTGTCTCTCTTTCTAAACTAAATTATTTTTGCATAAGAGACGCTCAAATTGCAGCCTCTTATTCTGTTTTGTGATGCGTGCTTGTTTTCTTATGTGAAAATTATTTTGTAACAATTTGTCTTGTGGAATTTGACTGAAGAAAAAATCTCCGTGACTGGATTCTAATTGCTAAGTTTCAACAACCTCTATTCAGTTGCATAGCCATTTTTTTCTGCTAGTTGGAAGAAGCTTAATTTTCTTTATGAACATGTCAGCAAGCATTCACCATGAAACTAATACCGTTAAAAAAAAAAAAAAGGGTTTGAATCTGTCAAAATTATATTTTAATATAAATATATTCTTATATATAGAACGAACATTTAGAGAAAAAATATTCCTCTTTATCATGAGACAGAAAAGTAAATGAATTATAAGGAAAAACAGTATGTCTCTAACAGTGGTTCTCAGAAAAATCTTTACTAAATGATTCTGTTGTACCAGTTTATTACTGGTTGATCTGTTTTTGCTGTTGCTTATTACTTCTGATGGTGTACTTTTTGGAAAAAAAGGTTGAAGAAACTTTTTAATTTTACCCCAAATTAGTCTAAAATTTGTCAAGGTTTCCCTGTGGGCTAGGGACATAATAGAGGAGTACTTAATTGTAGAAAGTATCTGTAGAGCAGAGGGGTCATGATGCATTTTTTAAGTTAGATTAGCACTAGAAGGGCAATATTGTAGTGCCAGCTTATGATCTATCACACGTTAAAAATTAAGAGAAAATGCTGTGATAGAAAGGTAAAGGTAAATAAGGACAGTTACTTGCATTGCTCCTGCTTTTGTGTGTGCATGTGTACACGCGTTTGTGAGAAAAGCAGTTTTCTTTACATGCTTACAATTTTATAAACTAAGCAAATGTCTCAGAAATCTTGCAAGATAGCTTTATTTCACATTATTTGGCATTTCATCTTTTATCTTGATCAAATTTATATTTTGAAAATTTGTTTTAAAATTGAACAAAGAAGATGATGCGTAATTCTAAGACATGGTTTATAGTGTCTATGAGCCTAAGGTCAGTAACACATTTTGAAAAGGAATATGAAAGAGATGCATGTGGAAGCGAAGTAAGGAGTCCACTTCACATATAGAAAAGGCAGGAATGGAGGTGAAAACAAAGAAAAGTGTGGATTAATTCAAGAAAATTTGATTGCATACTGAAATTGTGGAGTTTTTAAGACTGGGAATCATGGTTTAATTCATTATGCAGAGGTCAGTTGGAACAGATAATGTGAAAAAGACACTTGTCGAAGTCCTAAGAAAATATACAGGAATGTTTGTCTGAAGTTTTCAGAAGGAACAGGAGGAGAAAGTAATAGGCAATACGGAGTTTAGACATGGAGAAGCTACAATAAATGAAGGTGAACGACAACCAAGCACAGTCAGCATCTTATGAGTACAAAAACAGAAGCTCCAAGATTTGACACAGAAATGGCTGGGAGCAGAAAGTTCTCTGCGTATGTGTGTGCATAGGAGAAACAGAGTTAATTTTAGAAGTAGGAGGTTAAGTGATCAAAAATAATTGTAATATATTATTACCATTGACAAGAAGGTATAGAAAATTGTTACAGCATTAACCTTGACTTAGGGGATAATTGTCAATAAAATTCAGTAAGAAAGGGATTGTTACTCCTTCACTTACTACCTTCAGGTACGCAGAACTTAGAAAATATCGGTAACAAAGAATGTAATGGGCCTATGGACTTTTATGGATCCTGAGTCCTAGGGGTGTGACAGCAGATTACATTGCATTTCTGCTCGGGGTAAAGTTAGTTCTTGCCTTCACTAAGGCATTTTTCTGATCCAGCTGACTGCTCTTCTCTCTTGGGGAGGGAATGCTTAAGTTTTCCTGGATATCTTTCAGTACTAAATCAAAATGCTAGCAGCAAAGCTTCCCTGTTGGTAGATGACATCATGTCAAGTGAGAGTGAAGTAATTTAGAAGACATTTTCCATCAAACAAATGATGAGCTTATTGATGTTATAATTCAAAGAAAGGCCTTATAAACTGAATTGCTTATCAAGCTTTCTTACAATTAGAAGGTAACATGAATTGCAAGAAAATACTTTTTCTTTCTGTTACCTTAACTTGGTTAATAAATGAAAGCCATTGAACTAAGAGAGGAAAAACTGTTACGCTCTTTGTCACTCTGTGAGATCTTAGACAACTTCAATTCTTATTTAGTCTCACTGATGTACTATAATTATGATATTTATTTCACAGGGATGACGCTTGCTAGGCATCCATCTATCCTTAGAATTTTGCTATATGTTCATACCAGTTTCTGTAAATAATATTTTAACTTTTCATTCCCTTCTGAGTAGTACAACTAAACCAGAGTAAAAGGAATAGAAAGTATTCTGCACCGAATGAACATTGCTTATACTAAATGATACATCTTTTCCTATAGTTTAGTCCTAGTACTATGTCACTGAAACAAGAAGTTAATCACAACACCCATAATTTTCCATTCCTTGTACTGTTAAGAATATATATTAAAGGGGTGCAAAGGAACATTGTTGTATCAAATTTGTGACTTTTTTTTTTTAAACTCTAAATCTTGTAGCACTGGGTTTGTTCTATAAATAAATTTGAAGGAATGTGGAATTACAGGGGAGCTTTCACTGAAAGTAATTGAGAAAAAAAGGTGATTTCAGACAAAATTATGAACAAATAATTTATATATTCAATTGATAAGTATTAATTGCATTCAATTTAAATTTGAAAATGGCAAGTGAGTGGAATGTCTTTAAAATATATGATACTAAACAGATTCTAAATATTGAGTGGTTTCTCTCATCTATTTATTTGTGTTGGTTGTATTTTAGCCACATCTACTGGTATTTCCTGACAAAACCATCCCTTGATCTTAAAATTCACTGTCACCGGACATTCCTTCTGATAGAAAATTAACATTGTACCATATTTTCATATAATGGTCTACTGTGCAACTTAATTTGAAATTTATTTCTTCTTAGTATCAGATCGTGTTATTTCTTTCTGTGGTATGTTGAGGTTGTAATGACTTTTTTTTTTTAGTTCCAAATTTTTCAATTTTACATTTCATTTAATTAACATTATTCATTATATTTTAGCTTATCTAATTTCAATAATGGATTTAACTTTTCCTCCACCATTATTCACAAGACAAATTTGCTTCCAAAAATTAAGATCTTAAATTAGGACGTTTTCTCTCAATTTCTAAATATTCAATAACTTCTTAAAGATCCAAATTTATATAAGCTGTAGTGCAATATTAACATTAGTAATTTCCTAGTTACAGCACAAATCATTTTCCTTTATGGACTTCTATGTGTCTTTGCAAAGCACTTTTTTTCTTCAGAATGCTTGATAATTTCTAACCAGAATAATTTGACTTAGAATTAACCTCTTTTATTTCAGTGTGTAACTACTTGCACCTAGATTAAAAACTGGCACTTATGCTAGGCTTGCAGGCCTTGTCATTAAAAAAAAAAAAAGAAAAAGAAAGAGAGAGAGAGACAAAAAACATTAAGAATAGATGGACATGATGTGTCAAAACCAGAATAGTCCACTTTGTTTCACCAAAAAAATAGAGATGGAAATTACATATTGAGTAGTTACTTAAAGTACTGAGTTGGGTAGGCACAACATTTTCCATTGCGGTGGAGAAATTTTCATGTAAAATCATCCAGGTAGATGTCACTATGATGGCAAAACTGGTGTAAAGTCTGAATGAATGTGGAATTCCTTCCCTTTGCTTCTGTCATAATGGCATAATGACAATGGTTGCAGTGTGACACGGACTGATATATCATGCCTTATTGATAGAAGCTGCACAGCCCATTTTTAACTGCAGCTCAAAGCCCTGTCAGCTTTACTTCTTGTCAACATTTAGCTCCATCTGTGTAAAGTTAACTTTCTTACTCATGTAGTCATTCCTGCTTAGTGAATGAATTTATGCTTATAATGCCTCTATAACTGGGCTTTGTAAGTGCTACTGTTGCTGTAAAAATGCTGTAATAATAAACAGAACAAGTAAATAAAGGTAACGTGAAACTGAAATGAGTAGTAGTGTTGAAAGAGCATGAGAGGAAGGAAGAAAATTAACAGAGGATAACCCATACCTGGCAAATAAGTAAGGCTCTGTCTTTACTGCAGATTAGGCAAATTAAGCCCACTTTTATCTCTATATGCAATTTATATTGAATGGTAGCATGGAGCATAGAGTGGCAGCAAATAATTTGATATAAACATTGAGATTAATAAAGCCACCAGCCTCAAATCAGGCATCCTTTATGGGATATAGTTTATTACATACAGAGACGTTATGGCAAAGGGATATTATAGTGCTTCATAGATTATCAACAGGATATCCCTATGATAAATCAAATAAAATTGGTGCTATGGCTTTTTCTTTGGAAAAGACAAGAAGTCATCTCTTTCAAAGGTGATACCTTTGATGGCCTAAAAGGGTGAAATCCCAAGGAAAAGCCATCTGATTTTAGTGCAAAATAGGGAACATGTTGTTTGCCCTGGAGATCCTAGCAATATATTGCCTGGGAGCGTAAGAACTATAGCACTTATGGTTTGGGAAAACTTGGTGCAAGGGAAGTTTCAAAATGGCTTCCTTTCTGCAGCAGGCTGAATTCTGCAATGATAAAGCTTAGTGGTCTTCTTTTTTTTTTTTTTTTTTTTTTCCTCTCAGCCCAGATGCAAGCTACAGATGAAACTGAAAAATCCAAACTGAGTAATATCACCGAAATATAACTTGCAGTACAAAATGTTAGATGTCCTGTGTATAAGTAATCATTTATTTAGCCTTAGTGATGTGCCTTTCTGATGTAATCTTCATTTAAAATAAAGAGGACCATAGAATCATAGAATTTTTCAGTTGGCAAAGACCTCTAAGATCATCTAGTCCAACCTTTAGCCTAGTACTGAAGTCCATCACTAAACCATGCTACTAAATTCTACATCTACACATTTCTTAAAGACCTTCAGGGATGGCAAATCAAACACTTCTCTGGGCAGCCTGTTCTAGTGCTGCACAACTCTTTCAGTAAATAAATTTCTCCTAATATCCAACCTAAATTAACCGAGGATAATTTAACCTAGTTTAGGTAAACTAACCTAGGTGCTAGATTTGTGATTGTTTTATAGATGGATAATTTAGAAATTGAAAAAGAGGGATGATCTCTGAAATGAAGGATGTTTTACAGAGCGAGAACTAGCAGTAAGAGTAGCTTAAAAAGGGCTACTGATAAACAGCAGTCCCAAATCAGGATTATGATTCACTGTTACATACCGCTAAGTATTTTGCAAAGACGACGACAATGTATTAGAAAATTTTTGAGATCTTGCAGGTTTTTGTAAAGGACAATAGTACAAAAGGAGAGCAGTTAGCTGCAACCTTAGCTGACCTTATTTAACATTTATGACAAGTACCAAATCACTGTGGAGAGGAAGATAATGAAGCTATCTTTATCCTAGTTGTATTTGTGCAATTTCATTAGTTTCAGTGAATGCCTGCAGCTTTTACAGAAACTTAACCTGGAATCAGGGGTCTCAGCCTCTGGGTTGGTACAGGATTTTTCATTCTGCTTCTGTGGCATTTTCTGTGGTTTCTGTTGATAGGGTGCATAAGATGATAGCGATCTTATTTTAACAAAATGCTTTCCTCTCAGTAATGCTATACAGAAAATGAGTATGTTGGATTCTCAGATTACATTCACTCTTTTTATAGCTAAACCTGTATTTGTGAAGTACAAAATGCTATTTTCTGTCCTATATGTTAACATTTGGCTTCTCTTAACTTCTGCCTGCTTTTCTAAATCAGTTTTATTTGATCTATACCAGAAATGTTTCATAACTTCAATGTCTTTATAAATAGCTTTTTTTTTTAATATATTTTAAAATAAAATTTTAATATAATTTCCTGTATCACTGAAGTTTCTTAAAATATAAAGCTATTGTACATCAAGAAGAATTTTGCTGTATGCATTCATGCATCTAAAGCCAAGAGAGGGCATGCTGTATTTAACTTGTTTTGATCTGTGATGTATACGAGGAATGGAAAATTTGGCTGCATGTGTAATGACCTGGTAGCCCGGGTAATTTCCTTTATGCCTTAAATTAGGTAATGGACATTCATAATGCATAGAATCTTGCTTGTTGAGCAGTCTAGCATTATATTTGCAGAGCTGCAGCTATATGAACTGGTATTACAGTCACATTCAGTGATCTATTCGACCTGGGAAGCCAAAGAATTTCTTCGTTCCTGAAAGAATGTTTTCAGGGGTCCCAAATGATCTACATTTTAGTTTTCTACTTTATTAGTCATTGTGAATACATGATCATTTGCAATATATGTGTATATATATGTATATATAGTGGGACATTATATATACGTAGTATATACATCAGCATATATTGGGACATGACTTTCACTGCAGTCTGTGAATTCAACACTGTTCTGTGGCTTCACCAACCTGTTTTACAAAACTCACAAATAAATCACTAATCACACTCATGGAAGTTATCTCCTTCCTTAGATTAAAGTATGTTTATGAACTACCAGTTTGTATAGAGTATGCTTTGGACTTGTCCCACTGTTAAATAAAGCATAATATAGTAAGCTAGAATTTGCAATGGCTGCCTGACACACAGGAAGGTATTTAATTAACCTGCATGCAGAATTAACCCTTAGAGTACTGCTTCAAATTTCTCAACTTATTTTGTTGTTTAATTTTACCAGCGGGCTATGCTGCTTTTCTACTCAGCTCATAGTACTGTCATCAAGTACATAAGTAGCAAAACAAACAAACAAAACCAAACAAACCCAAAACTTACTGTAAGCAAGGGATTCTACAAAAATAAGTGCCTCAGGTTGCTAATGGGTAATGTATTTCTAAGCAACTTTTTTTTAAGGTTTTATGTTACAATAAAAATTAAATTAAAAACATGTAATATTTCACTGTAGCTGTGTGCCTGTTATGTTTGTTCCTTAAGTCTACTAGGTACGTTCCTATAGAAAGAAGTCAGTTCTTTAAGGGTTAATGTGGGGTTAAGGAATCCTGGGTTATTTTCCTGCTTGTCTTTTATTAAAGGTATCTGCATGTTAATTTTCAGATATTACCTGAACATGTAAATATTAAGACTGTATGAATGACTAACTGAATGAATGAAATAATTCATTTGAAATGCTTGCTTGTATCTTGTAAACAACTGGAAAAATAGAGATTTGATCAAGCTTTTAAATGAAATGCATAAAATTCTCACCAGATTAGAAACTCATATACTGACAATTTACTTTGATTTTTTTTCTTCCAAATAGCCCGATAGAGTCCTGCCAGAATTTCTACAAAGATTTCACGTTACAGATCGACATGGCTTTCAATGTGTTCTTCCTACTCTACTTCGGCTTGCGTGTAAGTAGTGTGTCTTTGATAACATGCATCAGAGAGGGAATATAAATATTAGATAGGAAACTCTTTGAAGACAGACTGACTTTACAATGACTGAACAAAATTAAGCCAAGCTCTAAAATGTATGAGCAAAACTTTTGGTTGAGAATATTTAAGAAGTAAGGATAAGTGTATAGGATAACTAAGGAAACCCATAGTTTATAAGCTTAAACTGTCTGTTCCAGTATATTCTAGTATGACAGGAAGTGAAAATTATTATAGGTCAGTGCTGGTCAGTAAAGTCAAAAGTAGTTTCAGTGTTCTCAGTGAGTGTGAATACTTGAATTATTCTTGTGCTGTAAAATCTGTCTTTGGCATTTGGAGATGAGATAACAGCTGCTACAGCTGCTATAATCAGTTTTTATCAACATCCATTTTCCCAGACTGCTAATGAATACTTTGCAGAATTGTAAAATACCAGCCAATGTGCTGAAAAATATATCAGTAAAGTATCCTTTTCACTTTCTGAAAATCCACTAATGCAGTTTCATAGTCTAAAATTTTGTACATCTGAAACGAGCATTTAAAAAAAAAAAGAAAAGGACAGTAATATCTGCAATTCAAGTGTTTCCATGTTTCCTTTTTCCCTTCCTTCTTTCCTACCTCCTATGGCTTCAGGACATTGAGATATGCTTTGAGGTTAACTGGTGGTTGATAACTGGAAAATAGGGGGAAACAAGGCATAAAACATAGCAGAACTATGATGGAAACTTTATAAGAGCAGAAAGCTTGCCAGATTGGCCTTTAAATTTCATACAAACATTGTCTCACGATTTTCCTTTGCCCATTTTTCTTCCAAATCACAGGAGCTCATTTTTCTTTGTCACAGTGGCAGTTTAGCTCCTCCTATTTCTCTTCTGACCAATTTAACCAACTTTTTCTGGTGCTTCAGTGAGTAAGTCTGTTGCACATCTAGGTTATTTCATTACCCAGACTAAGTGCAGCGTCTATCCTTCAGTTAAACAGATAAATTCATTCAGTATTTAAACTACTATATATGTATTCTAAGCTGCATTTAAAAAAACGTATATAATAACCTCTAATTATTCAGCATCTCAGGAGCTTTTGTAGATGTCCACAAGGCCTTCAGTATAGGTTGACTTTTTGACACAGCAGATTCGATGCATGATACATATGAACTTTCAAGAACCCTGTATTTAGAAGTATCCAGATACTTTTTGAAGTTTGTGTTGGTGATAAGGTTGTATGTTCTTACTAAGATAATTAAAATTACATATTGTCTACTTAAAGCAGTAATTTAGGCTACATTATCAAGAAACAGAGCACAATAGGAGAGAATATACTGATGTTAATACTTGCACACTCTATGTTTTTTTTGAAAAGGAGAGTGTCATTTACTCTTTCTATTCTCATTCTGTGGACTGAACACACTTTACTATTTGCATTATGTGAGATGTGCTGCTAGAAAATTTTTCATTTTTAGTTTGAACCAACACAAATTTTTGTGTTATCCAAAAGTGCTTTGTGATGCAAGCCAAAGTATGGTAAGCGGGGATAATAAAGATTCACTTAAAATTATATTCCTTATCTAAGTTAAAATGCTCGTACAGGTGCAACTTTGTTTCTCTAGGAGTCCTGCTGGCCTAAGCAAGAGTTCCTGAGGAAAAGGTGATACTCAACTTTGGATGCAAGAATTGGGTCAATAATGATTTTGCTAGCTATGTAACAAGCATCTCATACCTCTAGCTACTTTATTTTTTTCTGTTAAATATCTCCTGTGAGGACTCACTGGCAAATTAAAATATTTGAAGAAATATTTAAAATCTCATCCTTTTCCGTCTGTTTTCCCTGAAATGATGTCACAACTCAAAATCATATAAATATTACCATAACTTCAGTTCTACAAGACATTCAAACACACATCCATTTAAAAAATTGTTGTTAGCTAGTGTCCAAATATGGGACAACTCAGAAGTCTGCAAACTGCTGACTAAGCCCAAATTGCATGACTTAGCAGATAATCAAGCAATATGGTCTGACAGAGAATGGAAGCAATTGAGTACGGAATGCTTATTTGGAAGACAGAATTGTGTTCATTCTTCTAGAATAGCATGTTAACACTTTAAGCATGGTAAGGGTTTCTTCTGTAATGAAATGTGCTTTTGTTAGTTTCTAAATGAATATCTATTCAAATACTTCCATAGAAAAGTATGAGTGGCCTTTATGGAAAAGCCCTATGGGAAGATAAAATGCTGATCCGGATACATGTTGTGAATTAAGAAAATATCAATCTGAGATCTTGAAAAACTTTGAGTTCCAAATATTCTGACTACTTTTAAATTCAACAGAGGGGAAATGAAAGATTTTGCTGAAACTGGTTATTTTTTGCTCAGTTTTCATGCTGAAAGTTTGATTAATTGAATAATACACAACAACAAAATGTCAATACATTTTCATTTTTAACTCTTCTCCGAGGCAAGTTCTGTTCTATTGTTTGTTTTCTTTTTAAGTATGACTTTAACATTCTTGACATCAGTAGAATCCATTTTCCAGTATTTTATCTAGGATTCTAAAAAAGTTGGTATGCACCATAAACATTTACTGTTAAAGTTTTAATGTAACTGTAGAAAAGGAGAAAGCTAATCAGATGGAATACCAGTACACGCTTTGAAAGAAAGACAATGGATGTTGTCTCTAACTCAGAAAATACAAGTATTGTTTTAAAGTATATTAGATCGAGTTTTATGTCTTACCTGAGTAATACTGCTCCATTATATATCTCCATTATGTGCTAAAATTTTGTATTTATATATATAGTATTTATACAAAGCTTATGTTTTAATCATTACTTGAATGTGAATAGTTGTTTAACCTTGTTTAAACAAGCAAGCATAAATAAGCAAGTTCAAACTATGATGTCTGACTTCTGAGTTTCCTAGATTCCCTAGAGTGATTTCATAGTAAGCAGAGAGAAAGGACCTCTTCCACAGCACAGTTCACAGGACTGAAGTCTGGTTGCTATCCTGAATTATTCCTTGTAGGGCTCAGCCTGGTGATTAGCTCTCTCTATAGGATGACAATTGGATCTTTGTAAGCTATCATGTATTTAGAAATCTGTGAACAGCAAATACATGATGGGACTACTACCAACATGTTTGGAGTGCTAGAGCAAAGGTGACATAATTTGAAATATTTTATACTTACCTACACTTTTCTTATATTACTGATACACTGTTAATGAATGTGGAAGAAACAGGTTTTTTACCACAGATCTTGCACCCCATCGCATCAATTTTCTGCTTCTTTAGTTAGAAGAAGAAACTTCACTTTAATCTCAGTGTGGTTATGAAGCAATGCACAATACAGACTTGCTCTAAGTGATGCCATTTGTCTTGTCTGGGCTGACCTAAAAACATCAGTTACTTCTACACTAACTATGGAATCTAATATTTTAGAATGGAACATATTGCACCCACTTGCAATCACCATGAGTATAACCTGATTCTTCTCTCTCTCCCCCTCTTTTTTTTTTGCAGTTCATAGCAGCCAATGACAAGCTATGGTTTTGGCTAGAAGTTAACTCAGTAGTAGATTTCTTCACGGTCCCTCCAGTGTTTGTGTCAGTATATTTAAACAGAAGTTGGCTTGGTGAGTAAAATGTTTTTTCCTTTTAATAGCTGTTATAAAAATAAAGCTGCTATAAAAACAGCTTGACATATTTTGATAGAGGATACCTTCATCTTGTGGCATCATGGAAGCAGAAGAACAGTACCAAAATTATTCTTGCAGTTAATTTGCTATTTCAGCAGACAGGTGGGTTATGTTAGAAAAAGCACTTATTAAGTTCATTTTGTTCTCAATTGACTAATATAATCTCCTACTGCAAGTTGTGGTGAGGTCCAGCTTGAAAATACTAATGTGAGGCTGCTTTTACAAAAAATGGGAATTTAGTGTAATTGTCACAGTTTACAATCTGATCCAGACCATTATTTACTTAACTCTATTGTCATTAGTCATTTTCAACAATGAGATCAGCAAGTTCTGTTCACATTTTACACCAATATAGCTAAATTTTAAATCAATCGAAGCAATACATTTGGGTAGACATTACCAAGTTTAACCTTTGTATAGGAAAGACCACTAGGAATTCAACAGAAAAAAATATGTCACACGTCAAAAGGATCGCAAAAAGAAACAGAGAAGAAAAAAATCAATTAAAAAAAGAACACATCATTTGCATGTTAAGTTTCTTGTAACTAGAAAGGAATATGCACTTGGTATGTAAAACGAGGGTCAAAATTTGGGAGTTTTTATTTGGGGACAACATATGGAACCTTAACATTTTTCAGTTCAGTTTTCTACAAATACAAGCAGTCATTGTCACACAAACCAAAGGGAGTGGTCTACTGGAATGTTTCACTCAGAAAGGAAAATAAAACAGACTATCTTTTATAGAAGTATAATATTTCCAGTTTTATACAGAAATGTAAAGATACAAAAATGATCTATGATTCAATGTTTTATGAAAGGAGCGTAATAGATTGTATAACTATGTTCGGGTTCACACTATAGTGGTTAATAATACACCAAAGAAGAAAGCAGTAATACAGCCAGGAAAGATGATTACAAATCATCACATGATTAGTGTCTTCATCATATTCTTCTACTGTGTGTGTAAAACTAAATAATGCTTTTTGAAGAAGAAAATGTGATACAGTTTCATATTATATGATAGGAAATAAAATTCAGAATGTTAATAACAAATGAACTTACCCTTAAAAGAAAATTGCTCATTTCACTAGCTGTCACTCAATCCAAGATTGTTTTTGGTATGTGAATTAGAAGGATATGTTTTCGTACTTGAAGCTGACATATCGGTTTCCCAGAATTTTCAGATTTAAATTGGAGGTGAAGGTGAGAAGGTGATCTAAGAGTAAAGACTAGAAATTAGAATCACAGTATCCACAGAAAATGAATATGAAATGAGAAAATAGCACACATGGGAAAAAAAAGGAAATGAGGCAAAGAGGTAATTATTTGAGATGAATACCATTTGTGATTGCACAACAGATGGACTCATGGTGACATGACAAATCTAACAGTACCAACAAGAATAACGAGAGACCTTGAACACTTTAAAAACTATCAAGGAGAAACTTTTCATGATCCATGTCATTTTACAGGCAGAGTTAAGTGTTGTACTTATATTTATTTGTGGGTTTGAAAGGATTTCTGTTTTTTCTTAATTGCACCAATGTCACTTTTCCTGGATTTCTTGTTTATAGTTCCGCTTCACCTGTTTTTTGACTGAATCCTTTTAAGACATTTATCACCTGCTGAGACACAGTTTTATTATTATTATTATTATTTTATGTAGCTGGCTTAGGCGTGACATATTTACAGTGTTTGAGCTTTGCATTTCCTTTCACTGTGTCTATTCCAGAGCAATTTCCGCTTGAGGGAAAATCATCCTTACTGAAATATTTTACTAGTTAAAAAATGTGAATTATTGGGGTCTGTGACAAATGTAATTTAGACCAGAAAGTTATTATTTTGTGATGCTGTGATGAAAGAGTTTTTAATCAAATACACAGAAGTGTATTAATGAAGACTGTCTGTTCTTTTACAGAATTATTGTATTAATAATTGTATTGTATTAATAATTGTATTATTCTCTTTTTAAAGAGACAGCTAAATTTACTCTGCTGAAGCCAAATGCTTGGAACATACTTATGGAAGTATGGAAGGACAGGAATTGTGGGTGAAAGGAAAAGAGGGTGTTTTGAGTGTAATACTTAGTTTCAGGTTAGGTGCTCGCTTTTCCTTTTTCTTTTACATATTTTTGTAATTGAGGGAAAAATGCTTATCCAGAGGATGATTCAAAACATGTAAGTTTGAGTTTCTGCTCCAAGTATTCCCATGGATATAGGAATTGCAGGGATTTTAGTCTTCTAGTGAGGCTAGTAAATAGGGAATGCTTAATGTTAGGCAACACAAAGACCATCTAACAGGTTCAAAATTCACTCTATTCCAGCAATTCTTTGCATGTTTAGGAATCAGTTACTGATGAAGCAGGGTTCCTTTCTATACCTTACATTTCAAAATAATTCAGGAGCCCAAATGTGGTAAAAATAAATTTATCTGGAATGTATAGTGCACCAGGGTCTTTCCAGCTTATTTACTACTAATTCATTTTAGTCAGTTGTGATGAGTTGTCTAAGTATTAAACAATGAAAGTCACCAGAATGTGTCTTGAATTCCTGATTTCACAAGAACCATTGGGGTTTAGCTAACTGATAATAAAGTAAATATGAACACATACTTTAAATAGTATTTTTTTTTAAATGCACTGTCCTAAGTCAAAATTAAGTTTGGTCGTCAGAGCACTAAATGCTCATAGAAAGACATGTAGTAGAGGACGTGTCATCTGAATAAATAATTTTTTGTATACGGTAGTGGAAAGCCAGTTGGTTTTCTTCCTACTCCTATGCTAGTTCAGAAATGCCACTATTAAACCATTATTTAACTCAGTATGTGAAGCTTTCCCCTTTTCCTGATTCTCTTTGGGGTTCAGTTGTTCATGAAATGTATTTGTGTATCTCATAATTAATTTTTCAGTCAGTATTCATAAGGGATGATGTTTCAGACCTAATCCTCAAGCTAGCTTCCAGTATGCAAACAAAATTCAGAATTTAAAAAGGATCAGATTATGCTTTACCATCAAACTGTTCTTGTGAATGGTAGGGTGTTTACTGTCTAATATAAAGCTGAAGGCACAACAGCACTTAAAACCTACAAAAATAACACATCTTTACATTTGATATATCCCTTTAGAAAAGATTTCTAGTGTATCATTTTTCTTAGCTGTCAAAGGGTAGCACAAGCAAAGAGAACATACGAGCAGAATACAGCTGGCACATGGAATGATCTGCATACTATATTATTGAAAGAATAGGTGATAAGTAGAGAAAGGGAGGAAATAAATCTGTAAACAATTCAGTGATATACTGCAATAGTCACTGGAGTTAAATCCACTATGCTGAGACTTAAAACTGTATAGTTAAAAACATCACTGTGTTTTCAGATGAAGTTCATTTGCCTCTAGATCCCCTTGACATTTCTCCAACACTGTTTTGCAAACAGTAGCAATTGTGCAGATACTTACATGTAAACTAAAGTTATGCTTCATAAAATCATAAACACTTCTTGCACCACACTGTACAAGAAATTTGTTGATAGTGATAAAAGGACAATTCTCTACTTCAAGCACAGGCTTCTGTGAAATAGAGGGAATCTTCCCAAGGGAAAAATGGTTATGCAAAGGATGGAGTTTCTGGCTACAAAGATTTTACAAGTCATTTTCACAGTTATATTCAACCAAATAATTTCAGTGAATTACTGTCTATGTGCTTTCTTTACAGTCTAAGTGAAGGTAGGCTGAAAATGCTGTTGGAGGAAAACAAAAAAAATTCCAGTGGCAGAAATGATGCCATGACAAAACTCATTTTTTAACACAAAGTCATTATGATCTGAGTGTTACAGTTAAGTTTTAGATCAGATCTTTTTTTCTTTGATAGTTTGCAGTCTACTAAGCTGGAGAGCCCTGCAACGCATGAATATCTTCCAGCCTTATTCAGTAATGATTTACAAACACTCTACACTCCACTTGAAACAGTTAGTCTATCTTCCGTGATAGCAAAGGCACTTCAGATAACTGAAATGCCTTTTATCATGCACTTGCATGATTATTAAAAATAAAGTATTAAAGTTATGAACAGATTGTAATAAGGAACAAAGGAATGAATTGCCTTGACAGGGTGATATTGATAGAGGAAGATTAGGTATGTAAAATCATCTTGGCTTCATGTTTACAAGAACATGTGAATGAGGAACAATTGACTGTAGAACTACAGTGATTTAAATAAAGCCTTAGTAATTACATAGATATATGATAGTTTCCCATACTGAATCATTGAATCACAGAAGAAAAAGATCCATTTCCTTTTCTTGACTATATGCTTTCAGTGCTTCATCTGTTCTGCTGTTAGATTCCTAATAGATTCTACTATCAGAAGGATTTTTTCATCATCTTTCTCTACTGAAACTCCCTGTCAGTCTAGTTTGCTGCTGAAGGTGTGCTATTTTTTCAGAAAAATAGTTCAAGATTTACAGTGGGAAAAAGAAGACAGACAATAGACACAAGTGTAGATATATCCACAGCATAGAGAATGAATCTCTCTGTGTGTATGGCAAGAGAACTTAGCAAAAGAGGGCTTCCCTCCCCCCCCAAGTTCTTGCTCAAATCCTGTCCAGGTACTCTTACAGAAGTCCCAAGTAATTTTGTTCTGACTTGTTGTTTCAGTATCAATTCCTGGTCTCAGAAGATGGTTTCCAATGTCTCTGGTAGACATTCAGCTATTTTTATGAGTCAGAGAATGAAATTAGTTTCCCTCTGTGGTTAGTGGAAAGAGATAAATGATGAGAAAAAACAGTGTCTCTTATACAGGGTTTAAACAGAAGATGCAAATGCCTCCTGGCCATCCAGCAAGTGTGCTTCAAGATGAAGCCGTAGTTAAAAGTCTGTGTGGGGAAAACTGACCTGGAAAACAACATTTATTTTGATACCCTGTAGTCATTTTTTATGTAACCTCTACAGAACAGCTCAGTCTGAAATTGAATTCACAGAAGACTTAATACCTTTTGGAAAATGGTATGGAACTTAGAGCAGTACCTTAGTTACAGTGACACAAAGAAGTGCGCTAATAACTGAATAGTGGGGATACCAGTGAGGTAGATGAATTATAAGAACCAAACTTTGTAATAATTTCCTGTGTTTTGATGTACTCGCAGCTCTCAAAAGTATACTTGTTTTAGCACATTTAATTTGCAGTCATTTTTTTCAGTGATTTTAAGTATTATGCATTTCTGCCACCTATTGGTGAGAACTTCAAATACGCATCCAAATTATAGAATATTTATGTCTTTCACAGCAGGTTTTTTTTTACAAAGCTAGTTAAAACATATTATGCCGTTTTACTTGCATTAGAAGTTATACATAATGGAAAAATTTTGTAGGAAAAATGTATTTTTTGTTTATGTGCATGTGCACTAGTTTTATGTGCAGCAACATTTTTTGTTGACTTCAAAACTTCAAATGACTTCAAACAGGTGTAAGGATTTTTGATGACAATCATCTTTAATAATCTATCTGCTTGGTCATTTGGCAATAATATGTCATTGAAAAGACTATATCACATATGTATTATATTGAAGACAATGTTTTGCTTTCTTCTAATCTAACCTGAACTTGAATCAGTTCAGATTTCACAGAGCATGTGTGCTTTGTCAGGGTACCGGATAGTGATATTTCATAACAGACTTTTGAGTTGGTAAATTAATAGGAAAATGTAAACTTATGACAAATAGGTATTTGTGATGACATCCAGAACTAATTCTAATGAGTATTGATGCAAGCAAACAGACAAACTTCACTCTCTCTCTATTCCACTGATGAGAAGTCAAAAAAAGTTAACCAAAAGACACAGAAGCAGAGAAACACTGAATAGAAAATTGACCCTAAATTCATTCTGGTTACTAGTCCACTCTGACTGGAGGGACCATACGTAGGGGGCACTCCAGTTTTTCCAGTGTGAATAAGTGGCAGTTCCAAGCTAGTCTCACTCTGTGAGTGTTGAATAGCTGTCACAAGTTGATATGATAGCTGAAACCAAGTTTAGTGCTTTAAATGAAAGTGCTTCTAGTGTACCTGGTTGAAGGGATGGGATACTTTGACCTTTTGCATCTCTTCTCCTCCTGTCTCCTTCTCAAACGAAAAACTTGTTTGAGACAGAAAGTATCTTTAGTGGAGAAAAATTCAGTCATAAGTTTATAGTTACCTATTAAAATGCATAGTTTGTTGCTTTAGATATGATACCAAGCGCTGCTTGTTCTTTACATTATCATCCTAGCTATTTACTAGCTTACTACATTATCATCCCCTAATATCATCTGTTAACTTTATTAATGTGGATTTTATTTTCACTCCAGAATATTAATAGAAGTATAAAATAATTTAGAGTTAAGAACCCATCCCTGACAAGATTGTCATGGAAGGCATGCCAGATTCATTTAAAGACTTACTGGTCCTTGGTCTGTTTAATGGATGCTGTAGCAATGCTGAGTAAACCACATCAGTATTTATAACTTTACCTCTCAAATATGAAATCGAATGGAAAAGCTACAGGAATAAGTTTTTTTCTAAAATGCATACAGAAGTATAATTATTTATCATAACCTCCTAATTACTTTTTAATAGATTTTTTTTTCCTGTGATTTGATTAACTGTGGTCTGTGGTTACTTCTTTTAAATATGTGAAAATAATATTAACTTTCTTACATATTTCTGGAACTACAATAGACAATGCCACACTCACTGTTACCAACGTTAAGTAGTACCCAGAGCAAAATTTTAAAATGACTGAATGTGAAGTATCCAGACATAATGACTTAAATATGTTTTGCTTAACAGATGTATTTAGCATTCTCCACAGTTATTTTAGGAAGGCGAGTATTGCTGTAATTACATGATTGTTTTTTTTCTAAATAAATCATGTATGGTACACACTTCTGCCTTGCTTTTATAACTATTGAAATGTCTACCAGCCCCCTACTAACATAAAGCTGCAATAATATTTCTTTTATTTGCAATATGCAATAAAGTCTTTAACTCTTAGTTAACATAGCTGGTAAACACTTTTTTTTTTTCTCCATGTGTACTACATATAAAAAAAAAAAAAAAAAAAAGAGCTAGACTTTATATTATCTGATATACCTGAATTGTATATTGTCATTATCTGTTAATGTTCTGTCTCTGAACAGCCCTCCCCCACCATGTTTTCATAAGCAAGGCCTGGTCAAAGTGGGAACACTTCAGGAGACTTCACTTTGGATTGTTTAGTTGTAATATATATGTGAATCAAAGAAAAGTCAAGAGAGGATTGGATTAAGATTTACACTGTTATTATAAAGTACAATAGGAGAAACTTAACTGTGTATTTAGTTGCACTGTTTGACAATTGCCTGGTAGGCAAATATCCCATTGAGACAGGGAGAAATACTTCTTGACCTTCTCTGCTTCAGCAGAATTCTGACCTTCATGCTTTTGTGATATCACAGATTAACACTTGGATAGATTTGTAACAATGCTACATTCCTCTATCTGTTCCTTTATTCACTATGCAATTTTTGCATCAGTATTCTGATGCCATAAAAAGTCAGGTGACATGAAGAGAAGTAAAATTTGGGATATAGTGATAAGTGTTCTTCTGGCTAAAGTATCTAAGGCTTCTTCTGAGGATTTGAACTGCAGGATTTTTTTATTTTTATTTTTTTTTACCATCTGGCAAAGTTTCATACAATATTGAGACAAGTCAAGAAAACAGTATCTTTCATGAGTTGCCGCTTGTTTCACATCAATTTTTGAACTCCTAACCTTCTCTAGTACTTCTTTATTTATAACATCCATGCTTACATTATACAGGGCTTATTCTTGATTCACAGTCGATCCCCAGACATTCAGAATTCATTAACCTTGGTATCACCTTCAGCAGTGTTTTGTATCATGCTGTCGCAAATGTAAATAACAAAAATAAATACACATCAGAGGAAATTAAGTCCATGAATGGAAGGACATTCCTCCACTTCATAAAAGCGTCAATGAAATTATCATCTTCTCCATAACAGCTTGAACTGCAGTGGTGTACCTGATGGATTTCTTAAAAGACATTACTGACAAAGCTAACGATGCTCAGAGGGCAGTGTTTGCTTGCTCTTTGTGTGCATGCTTTAGCATCTTTCTGTTTCCCATTTTTTTCTGTTCAGGGGAGTTTTTAATTTAGAACAGTGTTAAATGAGCTGTTACTAAACTTTTGAATATTTTTTTTTTCTTTCAGGCATTTAGTTTTTAATTCTTTTTGAACGAATCAGTACAATGTGTTTGCAAATGTTACATAAGCTTATGTTACATAGAAAACATTCTGCACTAAATCTATCTACCAGTCTTCTGATTTGTTATCTGTAAAGGAATACAAGGCCAAAGAATTCAAATTTTCTCGGTATTTATGTTCAAACTGTCTAAGCTTATCTTGCCTTCAAGATTGCACATACATTTGCCAGAAATAGGCTTTCATATGAAATCTTCCTTGCTGCTACTTCAGGTCAGAAGCAGAAATATTGGAAAAACAGTCTATTTGATTTCATCAGCAATTTTAGTGTTGTAAGTAAAACTATGGCATATAAAGATCAAAACCAGAACAACATCTCTATTTATAAAATAAATAAATAATAATAAAAACCACAAAAACAACCAACCAAAAAAACATACACACAAAACCGCGACTCTTAAACTTGGGAAACTCTGCTTTTCTAGATAAGTAAAACTTCCCATATGTAAAACTTTTTTTCCCCTAAACCCTAATTTCCTTAATATTAGGTAATTATATTGCTTTTCTTTTAAATCAGACTCTGTACAGTAAGGGAGATGGTAGCATGCAACACAGGATGAGATCTAGTACACAGCATTTTGCTCAGCATTGTCCTATAAGGAGTGCTGTTTTTATAAACAATAATATTGTAGAATCACTACAGAATTTAGCTGAAAAGCATCATCCATTCAGTGTTTTAAATGCCAAGATTGATTTCAAGGGTTTTTTTCAAGTTAGGATATCTGCAGATGACAGTTTACCTAAACAACAGGAAAATGTTGTAGTCTCTCAGAAGCAAAAATGACAGAGCAAAAATGGTTTAATCTACTGCATTATGAGGTTTTTGAAGTATATCCAAACAACCAGTGGTTATTTGTCCATTATCACTTCAGTTACTCAGCTGCTCAGTATAAATTTTCAATCAACTATTGTTTTCTTCCTAATTGCTGGTTATGTTTTCCTTTCTTCAACCCCTTACTATGTAGAACATTTTCCTTCAGAACCGTATGTCTGAGTTTTTGTGTGGAGATATGTTCATGCTGCACTGCCTTTCCAATCACAGTGCATCCAGCATTTAATGGCATTCTCAATTATCTACAGTGCTGCCCCTTGGTCATTCAACATATCATGTGCTTGAAGATGCATTATAATTTCAGGTGATGCTAGACTTTGGGGATGGGGGATGCATACCTTCATAACCTAGCAGAAAGGGTTTTGTTGTTTGTTTGTTTTTATTTTGTTCTGTTTTTTAACAGTTAGCCAGCTGTAATGTTACCGATGAAGTATGGCATTGACATTGTGTTGATATCAGAGCGAATGTTTTCACATTATATCAGTTTGCTCATTTTTACTTAATTCTGTTCTGGGGTGCTTTTCTCTAAGGAACACCAAGTCAGTCAATAAAGCTAAGGATGTAATGCTGTTTCAGCCTTGTGACACAAGAGGAAATAATCATAATGGGATTAATGCAAAATACTAATATGATTTGAGTATGTATTCTCTCTTTCTTTTTTGCAACTTTCATATTTATTTTTTTCCCTAATTGAACTTTTGTGACCCTTTCCTATTCAACATACAACTTCCATAGCTATTATTGAAATTCTAAATCCTATAGGGATTTTCGTCAATGTGCTGTTACTTAAAGGCTGCTGTAAGTAGTAGGTATGTTCTTTAAAAGTTCACTTTTTAATTAGGCACTTAAATGATTAATTATAGAAGAAATAAAACAAATTGAGATAATTTACTATTCTTATTAAAATTTGTATAACATATATACATTTTGTATATTTTTAATATATAATTTATGTACAATCAAATTGATATTATTCGAACTGTTAAAGCATAGTTAATGAAACACTTAGTAATAGCTAGATATATGGTTAGGGCAATTCTAATTCAAGAAAAAAGTTTACAGTGGTTAGCTAGCAGGCAATATATATCATGATAGTGTGTCAGTCAATGGAAATCTGAGTCTCTACACCGAAGATATTACAAGTATAAGTTAAATGAGATGGGATAATTTGTAAATGAAATAGTGTGATTCCAGCTTTTTATTTTCTATAAAATTTTATATTAACACTGAGTTTGGATTCTTCTGCCTGGCTTCACTTTCCTTCCTGTTATGAGCAAAATGTCTTCACTGTACTGCACTGTAAAATGTACAAATGTACAGCATTGTAAAAACAGACACACCTAGAAAATGAAAATGAACCAAGAAAACTTTTGGAGTCTCTCATACTCAAACTTACTGTAGAAACATATCTAAAGCAAATGGTATACAATTGTATGGAGGATGGATCCTGTAAGAAATATGTTACAATCACTAGAAAAGATCAAATGAGTGTATTTGGAGGAAGGCTGTCTTCTAGGAAAACATCAGAGACACACGCTTTTCTAGAAACAGTTTCTAATCTTCTCTGACATATACATTTTCACTATCTGTTCTTAGTGTTGATAATTCTGTGGCAATATATTGGTAATTGATGTTAGTCTTTTTTATTACTGAAAGAATTTGTGAACAATAAAAATGGCCTGAGAATTTGCATCTCAGCAGTCACATCACAGGCAGTTTTTGTCTGAAATTAATTTGAAGAGTGACACTTTAAATACTATTCTCTTTGCTGGATTTATTCTGGATTATGCCTTAGTGCTGAATTGAATCTTCCAGGTCTCAGATTTTGTATATGAACGCATTATAAGACTGAATAGGCAAAGACATCTTTTACTACTGACATGAGGTGAAATAAGGGATACTGATAAGTGATGCATGGACATACATGACAACCATATTCCCCAGAAAGTGAAAACACCATAATCTTTGACTTCTGAGAAATTTTATAGCTAAATTCTTAACCTAACAGCTGGTGTGAAACATTCTGGTTTTTGTTATTACAGTATAAATTTACATCACATGCAAGGAGTCATTCTCTATAGTGAGAAAAAGGGCATCACTCATTTTTGACAGGCATAAATATTTTATGAAGTGTTTGGCACACATCTGTCAGAAATTGAACTTTCTTTTCACACTTGCATCATAATCGCATACAATTTTGTGGAGTATCATTTTCATAACCTGTTTTTCATAATTAATATGTATGTATATGCTCAATTCTATTCTTTAAATGTTTCATTTATGTGCAATTCAAAGGTTAAAGAAAGTTGCGTACAAATTGATTAGAATGGAGAGATATGAAACCTTTTAAAGTCTTATTTCATAGTATGCTCATTGGTTCTTTGACGGTTATGGCCTTGTGACTCACAGGCAGAATTGCTTGTCTTTGTTAAAATAAATAAATAAAAAAATGAAAAGTCCTGCAGCATGAGTCAGGCTTTAGATCTGGCTTTTGTCCTTCCTTTATTATTGCCTTTATTCTTATCATTCTGTCCTGCCCCATGTTTACAGCCTCTCAGAATATAATATTCTTGATTTTAGTGCAATTTGTTCCTGATATATGCCAGGGAAAATTAAACAAGATGCTAACTTGTCATTTCTTCAGGAAGTGAAATTACTTTATTCTGAGCTGTAATGGACACTTCAAAAAACAACCCCAAAATTTCCAACCTTCAGTGCCACCTGTCTGCAAGTTCAGCTCACTGAAGTGTAACTTCTGATTTCAAGGGTCATATTGATTTTAGTAGCATCATCATTTAAACTGTCCAATTAGTATATTCTCCAAAATCAAAGAAGTAAAAAAGGCATCTTTTACATCCTTTTTGAGTACAGACTTCATTATCTAGAAAGGATTATACAACTGTAAGGAAAAAAAAAAAAGCAACAAGATACTAATAACTTCATTTTCTCCCTGCCCCCCCCCCCCCCCCCCCCCGCGCCAGGGTGGGCATGAATATTGCTTATCCTTTCCAAAGTACAATTTTTACAAGATAAAAAATTCTCTGATTTTATGTGAAGATCTACTATTCACTCAGTCCTGGAGTATATCTCTGTTTGTTATATGGAATGTGACATAGTCATTGCCTGAAGTGGTATAAACTAAACATGATTTTACGTTAAGGGAGAAGACAACAAAGGTAATGTTTATGCATGTAGTGACTGTTTTTGTTGCTGCTAGTGCCAAGCTTTCTGAGTGTCATTCAATATCTTAAGATTTTGTTTTAGACTGAAAGATAAAAATAATGCATGTACATACATTTTTTTTTTTCAGGAATTTAAGTTTGGACTTTAAGTTTGGACTTTAAGTTTAACTTCTAAATCATTTATTGAGAGTTAAGACATCAGATCGTTCTCGTTCTCTCATAACTCACTGACAGGTTACAGCTTTGTAACAAAGACGTAGTTGTTGGCCAACCTGTATAGTTTTTATATGCATACAAACCATTTTTTTCCCCCTCTGGGTAATACTGTGGATTTTTTGAATAATACTTTCATGCTTTTTGAAGCACCCAATTCCTGCACAGCTAAAATGAAGGCAGAGCTCAGCTGCTTGCAAGTAATATTCTTGAAGTAGAAAATTATGGCTTAAGTATGATTTACCTTCCCATCAGTGAGGGAATATAGTCAATGCCTTCCTGACGCATTGTATGAAGGCTAGACATTAAGCACGTGTTCTCATGTATAACATTTTTCTAAAATGCTAAAGATTTGACTAATTATCTGTAGTCCATAATGTTGCCCTGTGTTGCCTCATTTGCTTTATTTAAATCACTATCTAAAAATCGTTTCATTGATTTTCAGTGTTAGGGAATTTTCTGCTGGAGGGTTTACAAAGAGTCGGCACAAGCATTACAATTTTAGTTTTACTTGCCTTTGTTTTCTTTGAAGAATTTTTAAAAATACAAGCAATAAAAATATGGCCTTATCTTCCTGCATGTTATATTTTTTATTGTGAAAATTTCACGACGTTTGAGAACTGTCCTTTGTCCTATTTATATTAGAGTTGGGAATCAAATCTTTTTTTTTTTTTTGAAGGGATCAGATATAATTGAAGAACCATCTTTGTTTGTTTGTTTTAACCCTATGCCATTTGGATGTAAAGATGAGGTCTAGATAACATGTGGGATTTCTCCGAATACAAATTTAACAGCTAAGATTGAGATTGAGAAAACTCTTCTATGCAGTCCTGAAGATTAATTTACTTTTTTGTATTGCTGAAATGATAGTGGGAAATTGGTTCAGCACTGAGACTGGTATCTTGTGACTGATCTGTACAGTAATCTTTAACACCTTACAATGAATTGCTTGCTGCTGAATCTGGAGAAAACAAGGCCACCTTACCTGTTGAATTCCTATCACAGTCACATCTACTGTTCTAAAAAGTTGGTCAGGACAAAATTTCAGGTTTTGGTCAAACACTTATGAAGCTGCTCATTGTTTCTTTCATTCACTTTTTAACTAGATAATAATCATGTTAAAAAAAAAAAAAAATAGTCCCCTAAGCACTGATTGTTTCTGTTTAATTAAAGCTTTTCAAATGTGCCATTGAAATTAACCTGTAATATGTGCATTGCTGCCTGTTTAGATTAGATAAAATAGATGGTGGAGAACCTTACTCTTACTGAAAACAATAAGCTATCTTGCATAATCAGATTGTAGCACAAAATGCTAAAACTATCCTAGAAGAAGCCTCTGCACGGGACGTGAAAGTAAAAAACATCTCTGCATGGTAATTAGTAATTGAAACTTTTTGGAAATTAATAGAAACATCTGTCTGTGATGCTGATTAGTCCTTCTCAGGACTAATGTTGTCATCCTCCTGCTAATGAAGTCTAGATTAATATTTTTAACTTGTGAATCAGGTTTATTTCAGATGTATTTCCAGTTTTTATTTTATTTTATTTTTTAGTTTTATATTTTGATATATGCAACAGATTTAGCAGTGCACTGAAACAAAAAGGGGGAAAATCAATAAAAATCTATCATCCCCTATGCCAGAGAGCTGAAAGAGTTAAAGAAATACTGTCAGATTACTAAAGCCAAAATATAGGTTATGTAAACAAAAAGCTTGGCTATTCCAATTTATTACTGGAACACTGATTTGCTTTAGAGATATTCTGGGCTCACAAGACTAATGGATTCTACACCCAAACATTTGCTGTACCAAGTACAAAGTACACTAATGATAGCTTTAAAATTGAATAAAAACAAGATTATAATTCTAGTCAAGGTGAAATATAAAAAGAAAGAAAAATAGTATGGCTTACGTGGTAAAAAATAAGTAGGATGTTCTTTCAGTTTGAGCAGTACAGGATGTGATTAGTAACACAGATAAGTACTACCTTGTTAAAATCCTTCCAATCTGAGAGGAATAATTCAAATACTCACAGATATTTTTTCTATATGTCTGCATGCATTTGTACAGATTTAAACACTACCTACTGGACTCAGGGGAGCTTTACTATTGTGACCAGTGGGAACCCGACCAGGCTGTTTGTAAGAACATAGTGTAAACGTTACAGTGTAAAGAAGTCACTGAAATGATTTGCTTCTTATTCAGTCTCTGCATAACACTTGAAATTTGAAATTCATGTGTACTGTGCTTCCCGTTTCTCTATTTGGCATTGTCACACTTTGATAACATTTCTAAAATGCTTTGAGATACTGTACATTTCCTATAAGCACATGGTGTAGTCTATTTTTGTGTCTGCATTTCATTGTAATACAGATGGCATTGATATATTTTTGGCATACACATCTTTGTGGCACTTTTGTGGCAAAAGATAGGAATGATAAACATTCCTTGAAATGAAGATAACTTTTCAAAATGAAATGTGTATGTTATGCTCAAAGTCAGGAAGTTGACTAGAAAAGCACATCATATATCATGGAAGGTACCATCTCACCTTTACATTTTATTTATTTATTTTTTATTTTTATTTATTTTTTCTTATTGAGATAGTTGCTGAACAAAAATCCCATTTTCTGAATATTCATAGAGCAAGTCTGCTTGAGAGACCTAATGTGCTCTATTCTTTGTGCTCTTGATGGCTAAATTTTTTTTTCTTCTGTAATGTAGCTGGGATTAGATAAAGGGCTGTTGTGTTTTATTTATTTCATCTGGGAAAAAATCCTGTAAGAGTTGGCTGATAACATGATTTCTGCCTTCTACATAATAACTTTCACCAGAAGATACACGTTTAAAGTTGCCAAAGAAAACAATATACATTTATTATTTATGTACATGATCTACAACAATTATATTCTTTATGAGAGTACCTCTTCATTCCAAGTGAACAGCATCATATTTGTAGGTTTTGGATTGATGGGTGTGGCTCTCTGGTGTAGCTGAAAGAAGCTTATGTGGTAATATCCAGATAGAAGATGGCTTTTAAGCTCTAGTACATCACGGATCAGAGGAGCATCTGTACTGCCTGCCTGCCTGCTTCTCTGATTTGTTTTGTCCACCCTCTTGGTGATACTCTTAGTGTGTTTTGTGAAGCTCAGTTTTGTATTTGTATTAATTCTATTTGTTTCATGCTAACAGAAATAGGTTATACAGAAGTAGCTTTCGATAACAACATGTAAAGGTGAACTTTGCATTATCCTGTGTCCAGTTAAATAAATCTGCTTTCAAAGAGAAGTTCTGTTAAAGAAAGAACTCTGAGCTGTCTCTCTGTTGTGATACTTAATTAGGAGAAAAAGGAAAAAAAAAAGAAAAAAAAAGAGGGATATAGATGTAAAAATAACTTCATTATTAGTGGATGCTGTGACTGAAGACTGGACCACAATACTTCTTATGTGCAGTGCTTCTGAAGCAGAAGATACGTAGTCATGATTCCCAGCAAGATTTTAGTCTACCACAACCCTTCTGGGGGCACGCGTACAGAAACTT
Organism: Anser anser; assembly: GCF_964211835.1. NCBI lineage: Eukaryota > Metazoa > Chordata > Aves > Anseriformes > Anatidae > Anser > Anser anser. The sequence continues at coordinate 6,438,674 of NC_139727.1, read as the reverse complement.
ATAAAAGTACTAGAAGGCGTAAAAAGTCTCTTGGAGAATTGTTCCAGAATGGATATCGTGTTAAAGCTGGACATAATAGTCCTGAAAAGGAAGAACAACATACTTTTCAAAACTCCTTGGTGTCTTTTTATAGGGTCGGCTCCTACTGGGGTAAGGTCCAACTCCAACTTTAAACGTTTTCTTCAGAACTGTAGTTTGTGATTCTGTCTTTGGTGTTAGTGCAATTCTGTTTGGAAAAGTTTTTTTTTGTTTGTTTGCTTCATTGTTTGTTTCATATTTAAAATAACACTACAGGATTTCAGTTGCTTTTTAGGAAAAATTCCTTCCCAAACTCACATGATGTAATGTGCCCATATCTCCAACACCTCCTCAAAGGGGTTTGGTTTTCAGCTAGAATCAAATAATTCAGTCTTTACTGAAGGCTGGAAAGTAAAGTTCTGTGATGATATGGTTATTGAGAAATTCTTGTTTTGTTTATTTGGTTTTGTTTTGTTTTTAATGGCTGTCATGTTAATAGGTGGATATGTAAGTTAAAGAAATGTGTAGCAGAGATATTTATTAACAGTTTTTTGATACAGCACTATTTTAAAGGAATTATACAACCTGTGTAGATTCTTAACTTGCAGTTTCACTTCCCTGGTTCATAGGTTATTGATTTTTTCATGCTATGGCCTGTTTTCTCTGCTTGTACACTTGCATAACAGAAACCGGGAAATGTATCAACATATTTGGGCTGTGTTGCAGATTCTCTTACTCCTGTGCTATTTCTAACCATTTTTTTTTGAGCTTTCATTTTCAGGGAGTGGAATTTCAGGTTGCTCTGCTACACTGTGTGAAAGCACTCAGAACATGATTATTTTGCATCCTAAAAATTACCCCTCCTTTTTTTTTTTTTTTTTTTTGGTCTCAGAAAAGGTTCGAAGTGATTTCCTAAATAAGGATTTATTGTTTATTCATTCTTCTGTAAAACATATGGTCTCAATCATATACAGGGTAGCAGTAGCCATTCATAGGTTTGATGAACAGTGAAATAATTCACTGAAGATAAGATTCTGATGAATGAGTGAATGGTTTGCAAATAATAGAAATAGTACACAAAAACTCTCTGGATTTAAGTTCTTATGCCAGTACTTCTGGATATGCAACTGACAGAAAAAGCAATATATGACACTAAGAAAGGTATTATGTATTTCACTGATGAGAAATAATATATTATAATAATAATTAATACATATAATACATATATTAATACATATAATAATGTATTAATTGATTCTGTTACACTAGATTGACCTCTTATATTGAATGAGAAAATAATCCGGTTCCTGTTTCTGTTTTGTACAATCTCATTAAGGACAAATAATAATTTGGTTGTTTTCTCCTCTTCTTCATTACCGACTTACAGTTGTAAATTTCCTTTCTGGGGTTTTGTAACCTATGGCAATTTCTGATCACTGCTGTATTGTTATCCAATTGAAAGCATCAATTCGGTCAAGACTGCAGAACTGTCTGACTGACAGGAAAATACCATATTTGAGCAAGTTTTAAGTCTATGAAATCAAAGTTTAAAATCATTTTTCTTTGTAAACTTCATCGAGTAAATAATTTTCTACTCTAATTTTGTTGCTACTGTCACTTAGTTTATTGTCACAGTTATACCACTATTCTGATTTAAAGCATTCATCTTGCTGAGCTTAGTAAAGATTCAGAAAGCAATTGCTGCAGAATATTTGAACCTCACAGAAGTGAACAAGTACGCAGAAAGATGAATCAAAATACTCCTGTTGTATTCTGTATCTATCCCATTATTTCAACAACATAATATGTTGTTTCCTTTTGCACAGCTCATTGGCTTTTGTAATATTTGAGACTGCTTTCAGTTATTTGGGGTGATACTTTTAGTCACCTTTCAAAATTGGTCTGAGAGATTTGGATGTGTCACTTTTTCATATCCAAATTCAGTGCATAGGTTTTCAGGAGGTAGGCATCTCTAGGAGTCAGGTTTTTTTTTTTTTTTTTTTTTTTATATCCCAGGTTGACAGCTCTGAACTTGTAGATACTTCCAAAAACATAGGTTGGTACATGTTTCTCCCTTGTTACTAGAAATATCTAATTTTCTGGTAGCTTAATGTAATCAAGTAATTTACCAGTTAACTTTTGGTAGTTATCTGCTCTAATAAATATATGCATTGTGCAAATTAATTTTAATTCTGAAATATAATTGCTTCTTTTATTCCCAGTAACCTCCTATGTTAGCTAGAAAACTATGTGGTAAAAAGAATAGAATAAGTTACACACATTTTAATTTTTCAGTGTACTTTGAAAATTGCTTGTTCGTTCTTAGTAGTGACACATGTAGCTAAACAGATATTTGCACAGTAAGAAAATAATCCTGTGGTATTCTTGGAGGCTCATTTGAGTCATTCATTATATCTAAAACTGAAATTATTGCACTAGAGGCAGAAACTATTGACTGAAATACTTTGTGTTATATTAGAGGAATCTGGTTTGACAATCATAATAGTCTTTTCTGGTCTAGAAATCTATGGATCTCATAGCTTTATCTTAGGCATTGCAGCTCAGAGAAACTGCAGGTCAGAAGCATACCTTAGTATGCATTTAGAAGCTGAAGATTTGTAAACAGAAGAGGCCTTTGATTTTGTGTGTATTTTTCTTCTAATTAGAGTGATTTTCTAGGTAAATTAAATCTTTTGAAACTTTTGTTTTTTCTTTTTATAAATTGCAGTATATAGGATTATATCCTATTCCAATCAGATCCCATGAGAAAATTTCCATATAAAAAACTTTTGCCAAGTAAAAGGTAAGTGACATGATAGAGACAAAATGGCAATTACTTCTTGAGTGTTCTATTCAGCAGCTTGCTCAATTAACTTTAGGTTAATTGGTTCCCATTAAATGTGCAAAGTTAGAATGGACTTTACTGTAATACATAAGAAATCTACACTATTTCAATTACTATTAATATCATTTAAATGTAAAGCAGTTTTATAGTTATTTCATATTAAAAGAAATCTTTCCCACATACATAAAACCTTCCCAAATATTACTTAGGAAAGAGATATGTACACAACTGTATGAGTAGCTCACACAGCTTTTGAAAACAGAAATTTTTGTCAGTGTTTTTATTACAGAATTTTCGTTTGTAGTTTTGATGCATAAACAAATGTCATAAATTTCTGTTCCTGGTGAGTTGGTGAGCCTGAAAGAGATAACATCATCTTAGTAGTAAATGAGTCAAATTTTGGGTGGAAACAGTGAGAGAGCATAGCATGGGTCATTGTGTTACTTATTGCATGTTATTAGTTTTCAAAGCCAGGCTATTCTTTATGGACCTGTTCTTGATAAGTACTCTTGAGTGAGACTCATCAAAATCTCTTCTATTTAACTTTGTTTAATTTTGATCTAGTGTGGATTTATAGTAAGATACCTATTGAATAATTCAGGCTATTTTTAGTCTGACAACAGTTTCACTGCAACAAGGTTATTGCTGTGAGGATTACTGTGTCATCAGCTTATGGGTGCATACATGATTACAAGCACACTTTGGCATGTCATTAATTCCAGCACCAGAATGAAGTGCTCTTCAGACTTTTCCTCTGGGAATTATTCAGTTGATTCATCATCCATTTGCTAAGTGCAGGGTGTCATGAATAACATATTTGGGGCAGACTTGTTTCATCAGTTTTATGCTTACACTTTATTCCTAGACATTGCTTTTGTAGTTTATTTGAAGAGTAATTGTGAAACTTCTGAATTACCTGCAGTCTTTCAAAATGCACAGAATTTGCTGCAGATGGTTGTGCAGCCCATGCTATTAAATATTTTAGAGTGTGAAACAATAATTCAAAGACAGCACCTCCTATCTCTTTCACAGCTTTAAAACTAATTATTCAAGACTGGGAATTCCCCTTTCTCCCTTGTTTCAGTTCAGCTAGTATTAGTGGATATTGCCAATAAACCACCCAGTCTTCATGTGATTTGAAGATACCCCACTGGGGAGATGTGCAAATTAGTATAATTTTGCTCTAATATATAGAGTTGTGTTGGCTGACTGATTCTGTGTTAATGGTGTTATGGGGAATAAAGATTGTAGGCATAATGGATTTCATTTACAAACAGGCAATGAACTGATGCTTACACACTCAAAACTTGAGAGCAGGATACTATAAGTACCCGAAAATAAGGTTACACCAACCTGCCAGCTGTACTCCTACCATTGTCCAGTTCTTTTGTCTGTTTAGCTCAGATCACTTTTCAGAGCTCTTTTTTAGGCTGTTTTGGAATGTCCTGTTGTTATGCATATACCTGATTTTTTCTACTTTAAATTAACTTCTTCCCCACTCAACTATAAGCAAACAGTCCTTACCTTAACCTTATTTGCAAACAGTCTGCCTTTCTCACAGTGGTTTATACTAAAAATTCTACTCCCAGCCTCTGCTTGTTTCTTTGTAAGCCTAGTTACAAAAAATCAATATTTCTGAAATGTTTGATTTCTGTACAAAAGATAATTATATATTAGGTGTGTTTTCTAGAAAATATGAAGTAGTATCATATAGGATCATGGTAATTTGACTATGAAGTTTTCAATATCATCTAGAGGGTCCTCCTTTTTCTAGTGCCTTTTCATAGGCTTTATGCCTTGTTATGGCTTGATACTATGAACATAGGAAGAGATTATTATTAAAGGTTGTATTCTTTCTAGTGTGTTGAAACTCATTATTTACAAGACAGGAAGCACAGAAAATCATTTAAAATGACATGGGTGTAGGAATCCAATAATAGTATCATTTAGGTCTTGAAAAGAGTAGAATATTGGAAAGTATTCATATACTGTGATGGTAAGGAAAACTGTCATTTTCTCTTCGTTTTTACTCGCAGGTGAGCCACACAGAGTAGGTAATACCTTGAGGTTTCTGAGAATCAAAATTTGATCCATTCTGTGTAATAATTCCTTCAGCTATAAAACACAACCTCACTAGTAATGTCCTACAAAAGATATAGAGGTTGCATGGTGATTTTTTACAAGCCAGTTCTATTTGTAGACCAAGTAAGCTGAACTTTTAAGCCTCACCATGCACGTGCGCACACATACACACATTCAAAATTCTGAAGGGAATTCTTTAAAATAGTGCAGGCTGTAGCAGATGCAGAACTTAATTTGTAAAGATTTTCTTCTTTTTCAGCAAAGTATACACTGAAGCTACAGTTTTTTGTTCTATTATTCAATGTCGTAGCAACTAAAATGTATCTTAAACATTGTAAGACAACTAAAATGTATCTTAAACATTGTAAGACTGGTAGCAAAGGTTTTACTGCTAAATTTTGAGTCTTCATTTTGAAATGTTGCAATGGATAGCTCATTAACTTCTCTTAAGATGCAGTTCATTTGAAATGAGGGATTTTTCTCTGACCACTCATATATTAAAAAGTTGCTAGGGAGTGGAGTGATGGACAGTTTCAAAATGCACATAATTTTGAATTGTACCATTTGTGGGAACTACTGCAAGTGCAGCAGAGGGATATGTCTCTCTCAATTTGAGAACTATGATCTAAAATGATTATTCTCTTCTTTCAAATGGATCTGACACTTGGAATTATTAAGTATCATTTTATTGCTTTTTTGCTTAGATTCCCAAATCCACTTTTTAAGTTGTGATTAATCTTCATATTTCTATATAGCCATTAATTAAAAAGAAACTGTATGTTTGTGATACACAGATATTTTCTACACTCGTGGCTATTTGTGAGCCTTACTGATGCAGTGAAAACTCAATAACCAAAGTTATTAAGCAGGTATTCTTTATTACGGCACCGGGTGTAGGGGGGGGGATCGCTCCACCTAACACACACACACACCAAGGGTTACTGGTAGTGTGTTTATATTAGTGGGACAAATACATATTCATTTCATTTACCCATAAGTCTCTTGCGTATTCATCACGCCTCCAAAGAATCATTAACGTAGGTTCCCGCACCTATTCACATGCATACTGGAGTCCTTGGGTGGTCATCTGGTGTACTCTGGTGGTCTTTTGATGAAGGCCAGGAGTCTTCTAAATTTCTGACCCTTCATTTGACAGACTTCAGCAGTCAAGCCAGTTCTTTCTGGTTCTATGCATACAGTCTTTTACTCCCTTATCTTTGGAGTCGTTAACATACTAGCTAGCTAAGACCTACAGAATCAACATCCTTTATCTTGTTCCCTGTCTCGTTACCAAGAGTGAAAAATAAAATAAATTTAGTAACTTTTGTAGAGTATTGTGGAAAGAAAGCCTTGATTTAACACACATCTCATCACATGCATCTTTGCTCTTGAGGGGAACCTCTGTACGTTGAGAAGAGGAAGGTTGTGCCCAAGTTTATATGTTTACCAGGATCACTCTTTCCTTAAATTTCTGGAAAGAAAAAAAGTGTTTTATAGCACTGGAAGTAGGTGAAATATGTCAATAAAGGGGATGTATGAGATGAAGCAACCCTCAACACAACTGTAACATCCACAGTAGTATATTACACAATTTTTATGTAACTCTTGGCTGCACTGTCTACTAAAAATTTTCCTCAAAGCCATATTTTAATTTTTTTAAGTTGTGCGTGTGTAGAGTATGTTATGTACCTTTATTCATATGCCAAAGATCTGCAGACAATTTACTATCAGTTTAAGTCTCTCTTAATAATTTAAGCCCTTAATCCTTTATACTATTTCTCTTGCATATTGCCTTTCACTGGCTTGTCAGTTGCCTGGGAAATTCAGGCAACCTGATTTCAACACAAAATGCTATTTCTTTGTAAAAATTGCTACTTTTAATAGAGTGTAATCTATTACTAGGCAGAATTATATAGCAGATTTTAATTTTTAGGAGAGAGTGTGTGTACTGCCTGTTCTTCTGGTTGAATTTTTGGAAATCGGGGTGGAGATAGGGACCATTATTACAATAAAAGATTTTACGTCATTAAGATTTACCAGTTTAATCAGACATATCCACAGCCTAGTTTATCTGGGTTATCAGATCTCTTGCCCATAATCTCTTATTTTTCACTAAGCGATGTGGGACGTTGGAGGAATGAGAAGTTTATGATGTGTTTGTGTCTTTGGCAGTCTGGAAGAGAAAGTCATGCGTACTAGAACTACAAGCAGAACATCAGTGTGTTTTTTTTTTCCCCTTAGTTTTCAGCCTATATAAGCCTCCCATGGCTTCCTACCTAAACTAAGGCTTTCTGGTAGGATACTTCAGCAGTTAAAGAATTAAGTTTAAAACAATTTGAAAAAGTTACGGTTAGGATCTTGGAACTGTTAAATATGGAAGAACACTTCAAAGGTATTTGACATTTTGTATGCTACCTCTGTTGATTTCACTAGTCACTGTCATTGGAAGTGAAATGCTGTTACAATATGGATTATTCTTTACTTTCTTTACTAGAGTCTTTTTTTTTTCTTTAATGCAGGTTTAAGATTTTTAAGAGCCCTTAGACTGATACAGTTTTCAGAAATATTGCAGTTTCTGAATATCCTTAAAACAAGGTAAGACATTTCCTTGTGTATTGAGTATTGATGGCAGAACAGAAATGGCTTTTCTTTGTGGTCCTAGTAATATATGATTTTCTTTTCTGGGGAAAAAAAAAATAAATAAAGACACCTATTCATTATCTGTTCTTTAAAACTTTTACTTTGCTGATGAATGATTTACCAGTATAAGCATCTTTTTCCATGCTATCTGTAGAAGGTTTTACTTGGAATATCTGACCTAGACTGAATGCAGATAAACTAAAAGTTGAATGAATTACAGAGCTCTTCATTGATTAGATATTATTTCTTTTCACATTATCAGTCAGTATTCCACTGCCTTGCCAAAACAGAAATCGAAATTCAAACAATGGAATACAGCTAAAAAATTTTTTTGGAAAATAATCATTATTTCACACTCAGCTGTCTTTATTTTGTGCTCATTGTCATTAGCATTCCTTTCAAAGAATATTTTATATTTCCCCAGTTAACCTTCTGTTTTTCACTGATTCTTTGAGCCATTAATACATGATAGTTGTGTAGAAAAAGCACAACTTTGAACAAAAGACCACTTTGAGCAACAAAAAAGGAACCTTCCCATGCCTCACAGTAGTAGATGCTTTGCCTTTCATCATTTCCTAAATTACTCCAGCTGAAGTATTGAACCTAACTTCCAGTAAGTACTGTAAACTCAGTTCCATTTTGAACTCCTATGCTCTCTCTACCAGTTGAGGTGCATGTGTGAGGATTTAATATGCAGATAGCTGTCTACATGCTATGTTAATTAGTAGTCGTGGGCAAACAGATCCTTCAGATTTGTAGGCAATCATGGTACACAGCTGTTTCTTCATTCCTTAACCTTAAAATTATTTTCTGTTCTCTGGAACTGTCAGACTCTGTCTTCAGCTATGTGACTATAAGAAACCCAGCTGTTGTCAAGTAGAGAAAATAAACATACAGGATATAGCCCGGTAGCTTAGAATGTTACAGGTTTGGTAAAGAAAGGGATTAATTTGTCCAGGAGCACAGACTATCCAATAAGTTTGCAACACACTGAAAAACCTCAACAGAAAACATAGCAATCAATGGAAAAGTCCCAGAAACTCAGAGAGTTTCGGGTAAAGACTAAAAGTCCCTTTCAAACGTGGAAGACTTGTAAACCTCCAGATTCATAAATGAAGGGATATTGCATTAATTATGTTCACTTATTCAAGATTGACCTGTTCATTCAAAATTAACTCTTAGATCAGTTATCATCTCTGTAATTATCTTATCGGAATGCCCAAATATCTGTAAAACCCAAATGCTGACTATTAGAAAGTTTGTAAGGCAGAACTTTCTGATGTGACTGTTTCAGTTTACTCATCTGATAAAACCCCCAGCAGTTCATCAACAGTCAGTACCTCAGAACACTTTTTTATGTCTCTCCCTGTTTCTAGTTATTCAATAGAAGAATATATCATCTGTTCTCTTGTGTATCTTACTTAATAAGCCTGAAATGAACTTAATAATTGGGATTACTACTGATGTTCACAAAGCAGCATTTTGTAAAGTGGATGAGTCAAACTACAACAAATGGACAAAAATTCTATTTATTTTAGAAAAGTTTTTAGTTACATCTGACATGTGAGTGCCTTCTTTTTTATTTATTTTACATGGATTTGACTTGCAGAAAGTAAAAAAAGGGTTTGTTACTACTACTGCTAAATTTAAATGAGAATTATTTTTTTTCAGCATATTCTAAACTACCACCATAAATAAAACCTATTTAGCAGAGATGGTCTGAGATATGTGAATATGCTGTTACAGTACCAAAATACTATTTTCTTGGCCTATTTCTGCATTATTAATCTTTCAGGGAAGCAAAAAAGCACTTTTTGCAAATGGACAATCTTTAGTAGTTTTTCAAGAGATAGAGCATTTAAGCTATTGCTCTCATTATTTTTTTTTTGCTTAAATAAAATTTAGTTACCTAAAATTGAGCAGTTTCAGTTACAGTAGCCATAAAATCTTATTGTTACCTTAAACTCTTATTTTGTATTGCATACTTTTGACCAGCTACTGCAACATTGTTTTGCTGAGTTAAAAAAAATAAAAATAAAAAAAATCTCAAATTATGCTCAGTTTAAAAAAAAAAAGAAGAAAAAGAAATTTCACCTTTTCTTGCAATCCATTTCTAATTTTCAATGAATTTTTCAACATCATAGATAATTTATGTATATAAGATCAAGGGACTAATGACAGAATTTGAACTGTTGAACTGAAATATCAAATTCTGTATATCATTACTAGCTCTGAAATGATATTACAGAAAAAGAAACCGAGCATGTATATAAAATTATGCAAAAAAAAAAAAAAAAAAGAAGATAGTTCTTTGTTTAAGGTGAGACGTGTTCATATGAAAAATATGGAAATAATTAATCTAAAGGTATTTTAGTGTGCTTGAAACTAATAAAAAGTAACTACTGACAGGAGAAGAAATTCATAGGGTAAGAAGGGCACTGCTATGTTTTTAATATTTGATGCAATTAGAGAAGAAGCTCTGTCCTCCTTGTCCTATTTCCTTCATTAAATAAAAGATTTTACTTTAAATGCAAATTACTACTGGTTACTGATTGGGGTGTGGGGATTAAAGGAACACATCTCAATCACACAATAGACAAGAAGGGCCACACGAAATACTAGAGTCCAAAGGAAGAAGTTAAACACTGCAAAAACAGAGGCAGTGAGAAGAGTAGCAAAGTAGTGATAATTATGAGAATATCTTAAAAATTATCAATTATATTTGAAAAGAATCTATATGAAAAAAGCAAAGGTTGACAGTGGCCTATTAAGAGACAGTACTCTGCCTATGATCTTTTTTTCCCTAGTTTGAAATGAAGTGAATCTCACAATTTTTTTTTAGTTCCCATGTTTATGAAACATAATGAATTGTGTGTTGTTGAGTTGAAATTTTCTCTCCTCCACTTCACTGTTTTCTAATATTTTTTCAACAAAACTACAGGGATTTAGGACTCACAGTAAGGGATTTTGCACAGATGTTAGAAAGAGCTTAAAGAGCAGGAAAATGTTTGTGACTAATCCTTCATCTATATTTAGACTGTGGTAGAAACAGGAGTATTTCATAGAGGACAGAGAAGGTGCAATTTTTAATAAACTTGCAAAATTAAAATGTTACAGACAAGTTATGTAAATAGTTATTTTTAATGACTGCTAGCATTTACTTGTATTACAGTAATATGTGGAAACCAGCTGACACATTATTGCATCAGGAGTTTCTCCTGGCCTAAATTCAGGTGAAGGATGATATTTAGCCGTTCATAATGGAGCTTTGCATCAGCATGATATTTATCATTTTGTTTAATCTTGGAACATATGGGTTAGAGTCTTGTGCTATGATTGCGATCATCAACAAAATATGAATATTAATCAACCATACCTTCAGAAAGTGAAACAGGGAATGTTTTGATGTGCATGAACATTAATTAGTTGCAAAACTGAAGTTATAGCATCATAATTTTGAGTCCAATAATCATTACAGCAACTGTGCATCTTTCCTAGTCCCTACAGATGCCCACTTCATCAACTGTAATTCTTAAAAAATATCTCCAGTGGAGCTAATGTCTGCCTTATTTCCCAGGTTCATTTCTCAACTTTGTTTAGAACTTAATGCATGATAGTGATACACATTGATAGTGAGTTTTTCCCTATTTTTCTTCTTTTGGAACATATTGCTTTGGGAATAATAGGGATTTTTCTGAGGCTTCGCTCTTTCTTAGATGTGGTTTCAGAAACAAAGGACAGCTGCTTTCAATACAATTCCATGAATGGTTAAGATCATTTGGACATAACAATACATGAACTTCAGTTCATTGCATATTTATTGAACATCCTTCCTAGCTTTTCAAATCATAGTGATTTTTGTAAGAACAGAGGGACCAAGCTTTACCTAAACCTCATCCAGAGGCTGTTAAGTATGGCGTTTTCCTGCTGAACTCAGAGTGAGGTCCTTGCTTCAAAATCAATTCAGACTACAGTAGGGCATATACTACTCAGTGGGACTAAAAAGAGTTTGTTTCGTTTCTCTGGAAGGTTTCTTTTTTTAATTTATCTTGTTAGAAGTCCAGATGTAGCTAAGGTTTCTGTTCGTCCTTCTGCTCTCAAATCCATTTGAACTTTTCTAGTTTGTTTCCCTTTCAATCCATTTCTTAGCTCTTCCAAACCATCTAAATTACACGGATGTGATCTCTGCAAAGACAAAAATAATACATGGTTTGCGTAAGCCATTGATTAAGTTTTTTTAGGGAGCCTGGTTCTGTTCAGAAATCATCATGAAAATCTTTCAGTCTAAAATATACATTTGTATGCAAGTACATAGTAAAAATGAGTGATAAATTTCGGTATATGTTACCTTTATTTTTTTTTTTTTCCCCCTCCACAGTAATTCCATCAAGCTCGTGAATCTGTGCTCTATATTTATCAGCACATGGCTGACAGCAGCTGGGTTCATACACTTGGTAAGTATGTTTGAAAATATTTCTTTGGCTTTTTTCATGGATCACCTGCTATTTGAGCTACTTTATTACCTGAAATTTTCTTGCTCTGGTTAAGCCCTTGGTACATCTACTGAGTACAATTAAAAAAAAAAAAAAAAAAAAAAAAAGAAATCACAGTTCCCAGTTGTTCAGGCTTTTAATCAAAATTTATTCTGAATAGTAAGTAATACGTCATTAACATTTATATTTGGGTTCAGCAATAGTTAACTATGAGGCTTGAACTGATGCAACTTCTTGAACGATTGCAATTTACCAGTAGGTGGCAATGTTTCCTAAGTAACTACCTGAAAGTGCTTCCTGGAAGTTGTAGGCAGAGTCTGAATTGAGTGAGGTCCTGGTAAATCAATGGTTGTACCAGGAAAAAAAAAAAAAGAAGAAAAAAGAAAAGAAAAAAAAACACACTGTATTTCCACAAGAAGTAACAGGATTACTAACATGCTAACATTCAGGGTAGCACGCCTTCTGTTTTGATCTTAAATTTCATTTTTTTGGATGCATCTTTCACGAAATACAGATTTTTTTTTCATAAATTCTTATTCTGCACTTAAAAGTACCTGAAAAATGTAAGATACTTAGTATAGAATTATGTATGTTTTCATAAATTTTAATATTCTTTTATATGAAAGGTATATGTCAATTGTATGCATTTAAAACCAATAGCTTTTCCTAAATTATTTAATCAATATAATTAAATATGTTTAAGTATTTGAAGTGTTTGTCCACTAAGAACATTTTAAGACCAACTTAGAATCAGGAAAATTTTGAGGTGCTAGTAGTAATAAGTTATTCTGGAATGGTTTTGGAGTAATACTATAATTTGATGATATTGGTGTTAATCTACAGTAATTTCATTGACTTCGCTTGAATTACCTTGTGCTATGTTCACCTATATAACATTAAATTCAGTTGTTTATCTTCTAGTTATCCCGGAAGTCATTTAGAATAGAATAAAATAGTTCAGTTGGAAGAGACTTAGAAACATCAAGTCAAGCTCCCTGGCCACTTCAGAGCTAACCAAAAGTTGAAGCATATTATTAAGGACATTATTTAAATGCCACTTGAACATTGACAGGCATGGGGCATCAACTGTCTTGCTAGGAAGACCATGTTTGGGTGTGTTTGACCACCCTCATTGTAAATAAATTTTTCTAGTGCGTAGCCTGATAATTCCCCTGGCACAGCTTTGTGCCAGTCACAAATATCCTATCAATGGTTACCAGGGAGAAATGTTTGGCATTTAATTTTCACTCTTAGGAAGTTTTGGATGTTTTCTTTTGTGGTATACTTTTTTTTAAAATTATTTTTTTAACATCTCTGTGTAGGAATTCTCAAACTCCAGGCTTCCTACTGTGGAACAAATTTTTACAGAAATTATAGAGGGTATACTCCTTTCCCACTGATAAATTTATAACTTACCTTTGTCACATACAATAGCTTTCCAATAAAAATTGGAAAAATGGTATTGTGGTAGTTCATCATGAAACTTAGCATGTCACTAATGCTATTAACAGCTGCATGTTTCAAACAAAAACATTAAGCAGTATGATTCCATTAGAAATAATATAGACGGGAAAATATCTGAACAAACTGGTATGAAATGAACCCTATTGTTCTTTATAAGTAATTTATATTATTTAGCAGTGATTGGAAAAAAATGTTTTCCATAAATAGTATGAGTGGCAAGACTACGCATATTGGCAAAAGAACTGTAAGGCTATAATAAGGACAGGCTTAGGTTCTCTGTTTCTTCAAAATAAATCACAGGAAAGGATCCAGAGTTTATATTACATGCTGATATATATATTTCTTTATCAATAGAGTTAATTTTTGTTACTTCTTTAATTATTACATATTTTCTTGTACATTTTAGGTGGAGAACTCAGGGGATCCATGGGAAAATTTCCAAAATAATCAACAGCTAACATATTGGGAATGTGTTTATTTACTGATGGTTACAATGTCCACTGTTGGTTATGGAGATGTTTATGCAAAAACAACCCTTGGTCGCCTTTTCATGGTCTTCTTCATCCTTGGAGGACTGGTAAAATAATAATTTTATTACTTATTATTTATTCCTTCTACCTTAAAACTTGACCTTGTATATCTCAGTGTTATAATTGAAGAAATAATAATATGTCTTAGTAAATTAAAATTAATTATTAAACTCTTAAATAAGTTTAACGCACACCATATTTTTTCTGTAGATTAATACTTGGCAGAACTTGTCAGTTAGTGGAGTCAGAATTGTTATTATCCCGTTTAAATGCATAATGCATGTGAATACATGAAGTGCTTTAACATTTCCGCTTATAAACTTATTCCTAGTTTTTTACTTTCCAGTAACTGAGTGTAGGGAATTTTTTGAGAATGCTGTTGTTACTTAGAGGCACTTTGCGGTTTCAGAAGTCTACCCACCCTTCTGTGTTCCTTCCCAGAATTCCAACAAACACTGTGGCTTTGGACTGCCTTAAAGAGCAGCTTGCCTGATCCTGATGATGGCAAACCACATTCTCTTTAATTTCAAACATCCTTTCATGTCATGTAGCACAATTTTAACTCACAGTTTATCACACAAAGCATGGCCATAACCAGTGTCCTTTTATATCAGCAAATTCTGGTGTTTTTTGTCATGTACATACATAGCACCAAAGTTGCTACTTGTCTTGTGTCAACTTTTCTATTATGTATCAATATTAATAATATTATGGGGCCTGTTGCAATGTTTCTCTCTAAAACAGCAAGGTTTATTTTAATATTCACACAGTGCAAGGTAAGTGCTTTACAGATGACTAACAATATATATTAATTCACATACATACATAGGTATTGTTATTTTACTCTTATATATTGATTTCACGTATACATACATCTTACAAAGGTGATATGTATATAACTGATGTTATGAATGCCGTATATGTCAGACACACAAATACATATATATATATATATGCGTTCCCATCTATGTTTATTGACATATGAAGAGAGAGACCATTCCAACTGGCAGTAGCTCTTCGAAGTATCCAGCCACAAGGAAGATGTTTGTTGGACAAAACATGGCAGAATATTTTTTTTTCTCCTTAAACCCTTTTTTTTTTCTTTTTTTCCCATCATATGTTATTCCAATCCTTTTAAAAAACATAAACTTTTGCTTTTTTTTTTTTCCTATTTTTTTGGGGGGGTGGTGGTGACTGTTTCGTTTCTCAGCAGGGGGTTTGACCCTGACTACATCTTTTTGTCTTTGTTTAAATCCTAATCACAGGGGAAAAAGTCTGTCTTTTAAAATAGAAATGCAACCGTTATGGTAATACTTGTTTTTGGTTTTGTTTTTTTGCAGTGGAGATGGATAGTTTTTTTCCCCTCCCATTTATAGGAAGAATTAAACATAACTGTACTTTATGATTAGATAGCAGTTTGAATTCATTTTGTTCTTGTTTTGTTTTGTGAGCCCATTTTTCCTCTTTTGACCATTTTCTTAATTTATAAAGTATGCACCTTCTCCAAGACCAACTTTTACATTGAACCCTCATGTTTTGTTTGATAAGAACTTTCACATTTTTAAAATTTTCTTTTTAAACGCCTTCCCAGATCTAATTCTTTTGCATTTTCAGATCTTAAGGATATATATCTTCTGAAAATATTCATCATCCCCCTTTCTTTGGCCTCTCTTTTTAGTCTTTTCTTCTGTCTCCTATCTTCTTCTTAGGCCATGTTTGCCAGCTACGTCCCTGAAATCATAGAGTTAATAGGAAACCGCAAGAAATATGGTGGTTCCTATAGTGCGGTTAGTGGAAGAAAGTAAGTATCTCAAGAGGCTCTGCTGCCTCTGCTGCAGTAGAACACTCTCTGCATGCCATTTTCTTTTTTTTTTTTTTTTTGTGTTTTTGTTTCATGCATGTAGGCAATGTTTGCTCGCTACGTGCCAGAAATTGCTGCTCTCATCCTTAATCGGAAGAAATACGGCGGGACTTTTAACTCAACTCGAGGCAGAAAGTAAGTCAAAAAAGACCAGGTGTGGTTGTGTGACTTTGAACAGCCCCTGAAGGTGGTAATAGCTGACTTACAGCTTAAAAGGCTGTATTCCTTGTCATCAGATGTTACCACTAGAGAATTGTCACACTATAGAGACCTGGGCTATGCTACGGTACAAGTCACAACATTTTGGCCCTGCTTCAAGAGAACCTGGATACCACTCAGACTACAAAACTCCAGTTTGCTGTTGCGCAAAATAAGACATTTATGTTGATTAGGTTATTCCATAACTCTGTCAGACAATTAATAGTGCTGTTTCAATAAGAAAAATCTTCAATAAGAAATCTTTCAATAAGAAAAATGTTCAAAAAACAGATTCAGATTTCATGCACCAACTATTAACTGCAAATGGGTATTGCACAAAATCATAGTTTTAGTATCTATGACGAGGGGTTTTTAAAGTGATTCTCTTCCACTAACCTTGTAAAGTCTATGTTAAGAAGAGAAAGTAGTAGCCTTAGTATCAATGAAGTATGAGAAAAAAATAAAAATAGTATTTTTGGCTTGTAGCAACAACTATCTTTTATTAGACCACATTAGTTCATTACATTTCTTTTGAAAGCCTGTTTCTTTACCAAGTTAAAACTAGCTCTTTCTGGCATTCCCAGCATCTAGATCTGATGGTGTATAGCCTTTAATGAACTAGATGTACTTGTAGATATATTATTTTCTTCTTTATATCACCATTAACGTTGCCATCCTCTGTGTCATTACATATCATTATGAAATTCACTGGTAGAGATACATTTGCCCTGAACAACAAGTTATATGAAATCGCTTCCATAGAACAATAGGAAAGATCTCCAAGACACATATCTAATTAATTGTCCCTCTCTGTACTTCAAGCAGATATGTTTTTCACCTTGTTCCTTTCAAATCATCACCTATGCTTCATTTCGTAGATGTGTACTGTGGTTAGTAAATTCTTTCTCCTCTTTGTGGAGCAGAAAGACTGCAAATGCCCCACAGAGCTAATTCAAGAGTACTGATTTACATCGCCGGGTAGATAGATCAATTTTTTTTTTTGTTAGTTATATTTTATAATATTGCTTAACGAATAATAGGCATATAAATGACAACTTCAATAATTCTATTTTTAAGCTACCCTCAAATGTCTAAAGTTGTTTGGTTTTTTATTTATTTATTTATTTATTTTCTGGCAAACAGTAATGTTGGAAACTTGCACTGTATTTCTGAAAGAAGTGTCATTAATTTCCCAAAATGTGTATTTGTAACAGAGGCCTACTCAGCTTCATACTTGTATTCATACCTATTTTCTCAAGAGAGCTTTTTCAAATGGAGAATTTACATTTTTGGTTTTGAAGCTACAAAAGAGTTATGGCAGATGTAAATATGGCTTTAAAACTATTTTGCATACAGAGTTGTAGTCTCCCCTCTTCTACATTGTCACTAGTACCTAGCATTGCTCAGATGTCTCTGAACTTGGACTTGATCTTCAGTCAGAACCCCACATCCTGAAAACCTCAACTCTAGATCGAAGGCTTCCTGATAGCTTTGGGGCATGCTTCATTTTAATTTCTCACCTTTTCTTTTTGTCTTTATCTGCACTATCTGTTTGTTTTTAGCTCACTGTCATTGGGGGTTTCTCTGCTGACCTCTACTGCCCATATAACTTGCCAATTGGAACTCAGCTCTGTCATCAACATACAAAATGTTCAATTTACTTTATGCATTGTTTTCTGGTTCAAATGTTAATTACTAAGTAGTTAAAAGAAGTCTTTTGCTCATGTGGGTCTTTCATCAGAGAATCTAAGCTTGGGAACTGCACAGTAAAAAGCTATTAACAATCCCTGTTTGATGTTGCTTCTGCAGTCAGTAGAACAAGATTGATGAAATGTTATGTTTGGCCAAAATTTAAGTTTTCATTTGGAATTCAGTGATGAGAGAATGGATTGTCAGAACCAATACGTTTTCCTTTGCTTGGGATATGGACATGTGGTAGTAATTAGCAATATAAGGTCTTTAGTTGAACAACCAAGCATAAATTCTGGCAGCAAACATAATGAGAAACTACAGTTGTTCTATTTCTAATGTCAGAAAATTTCCAGATAAAATTAAATGCATGTAGAAAATGAAAGCAGCTAAATTTTGTTGAAAGAGATTGTTTCAACTATAAAAATATTAAATGTGTGTACTTTTAATTCTTTATCCAAAATAGATAAGTACATGGAATCTGCTTTGTAGTATTTATATATATAATGCGTCCTAATGAATTATGTCTGTGGAATAACATATGACTATTAAAAATTTAGATGGGTAGTTAAAATTAACATATGATTTCATATCTTTTAAGGATTGCACTGTATGCTTTATTACTAAAAGGAGAGTCTTGCTCAAGAATTGTTAACTGTTGAACTGGGAGATGGAATGTATGCATGAAAAGTTCTACAGGCTCCACTTCCTAAAGGGAGAACAAAAAAAAAAAAAAGAAAACACCAGCAATTTTAATCTCACATTTCATTTTATTTTTCAGCCAGTAAGGTCCCCAAAGGTCTCATAAACTATATAGGAATAATTTCCCACAATAAAGAAACATACTTCTCTCTCTGTATGCAATTATCACTGGTTAAATCTACTAGATACTAGATAGCTTTGTTACAAAATTCCACAGGGATTTTTTTTTTTTAATTTGATTTATAATCTCTGCTTAATAATGTATTCCTGTAATGAGACTTCTAAGGTCTCACAGAACGTAAAATAGGAATATTATTACAGCCTTTGACTGAAGTTTCATCTGTTAAAACAGCAGCAGTACTCGCTGTTGCATATACGGCAAAATGCATACCAGCATATCTATACAAAATGTGACCAAGATCAAACATACACATTTGATGACAGGCATCATTTGATGATTAATTGTCACAATTGCAACCAAGTGGGAACAAAAAAAAAAAAAGAAAAAAAATTACTCAAAAGGATAATAATCCTTGAATTTCAGATTTGTAAGCAGTGAGATCTGATAGGTAATGAGATTAGTGTTAAACAGCTGCTTTGCTACTGTGCACAGATCAGTTCATCAGAAGACTCTCTAAAGGTTTTACTGTGTCCTGATACACCGAATCAGATAGTCAGTAGAGAAGAAAAAAAGGGCTTTCTAAGTTTAGTTAGTTTAGTTTTACGCAAAACAATTTTTTCTTGCTAGAATCACTGCTAAATACAAATGACATGGAGAGCAGGCTGTAATTACAAAGACAGAAAATATTTTGATATTAAAATAAATAAATAAAAATCTAAGATATCTAAGATGTAACTGTAAAATAAAATTCAGACGTAAGAAGCAATCAGAACTTGAAAAATATTGTTTTTGAATGTTCCTAAGAGGTATCTTATGATAACAATAAAGTAACCTCCTTAATTTTCTAAATAGTTTTCTATGTAGTTTCTGTTATATCACATGAGCCACTACTGCTCACATCAGTCACTACTGCTGTTTTTACTTCCTGTCTCTGCATCCAGTTCTGTGGATTAATTCTGTAGTATATGATTTTACATTTTGTGGAAATAATTTTTGCAAAGCAGATAATGCATGTTATATTCTTTATATATTAGCCAATGTTTTACTGATATAATAAAATACTTTTAGTATTATAGAAAAATACTATTTATTGTAATAGACTGGTAACTACCTGACAGAATTTTTGTGAGACTTAAATGAGTCAAGTTTATGCTTTATGAAGATGATGAATGCTTTTGAAATACAAAGTAGACAAAAATTTATAATGAAAGTTAAACTCTTATTAATTGCTTCATCACTAAGGATAATGTCATTGCAGTGAAAAATATCTGCAATATTCTATAGGACATGGAATCTTATTAACATAGACTTATATAAAATCTGCTTAATGCAGAAGGTAAGGAAATAAAGTAAATGTTCAGTAAATTAGTGAAAAACTAGTATCATTAATAACTAGTGTTTTTAATAGACAAAATACTGGAGTTAAAAGCTAGATGTAACAAGTTGTGGGGTGGAGAAGGAAAAGATATGATCTATTTATTACAATATTATAAAAGCTCTACAAAGGTCTAGATTAGACATCAGTTTATAAAATAATATGTATTTATATATAAAAGCAGGGGAGGTTTTATGATTTTTTTTGTTTGGTTGGTTTTGACATTTGTTTTCATCACTAACAAACTGAAATGATATACAGTTTGAATGTTAATGATATTAATATTTGCCATTCTTCTGAATAAATTTGAGACCATTAGCCACTTCCGTACATGCTATCCACATTTAGCTCTTTTCTCTTTGAGACTTTCAGGATGACTTACTTTTTCCAGGCTCTTTGTTACTTGTCTGTAGAGCTCATGAAATAGTGTTGAAGGGGTCCTTTTTAACTGAAGTATCATAGAGGGATGAACAGGTCATGCTATTATTAATTTCATTGTGCTGGTAGACTATTATTTTTTAGACTAAGAGCAATAAGCTTACAGGTTAGCTCATGCATGGATACATCTGGAAGGATGGAAGAGGCAGTGATCACTTTGGCTTTGGATGCTTTTCGGAAGTGCTCCAACTAACCTCTTAACTATAGAATTCAAGCTTTAAGTCATACATGAGTGAGGTTTTCTTCAATAAACTTTTGGTTTGGGGATCACTAAAATTTTGCTAATGTGCTTTTTGTGATGTTTGGAACTTACAGTTTCAGTCCTAGCCAGAATAGGGCTTTAAAAATAGTCTGTTATTCCTTTTAAGCCATATATATATATAAACACATATTTATTTATTTATTTTTAACCTTCATATTATCCAGGTCTCGTCTGAGATTTGGTTAAAGATTCAGATATGTTTTACTGGTAATTTATAATTAACTTTTTGTTCTGAATTTACTCATTTATTTGAGAATCAAGATTGTTGCTAATAAGTTTTTTCATTTTTGTATTCATGTGTTCATATGATCAGACTGGATTTTAATTCTGTGAAGTATTTTCCATTTGAAGGCATTAGCTTTTTGTAAGTTAGCCTGCACAAAGCTCTAGAAAACAGATGGAATCAACATTGGTAAATTGATGGACTGAAAGAGGGTCCGGATAACTTAATGTGTTTTTTGTTGTTGTTGTTGTTTTGTTTGTTTGTTTGTCTTTTCCATTATTTCCTCTGCATTTAATTATTACCTTTTAATTTCATGGGCTAAAATGTTTTTCCTTTTGTATGCAATGTTCCTATCAGCTCCGATGAAAACTCTTTATGAGGCAACAACATGGCTTCACATGAATATAGACAGTGAAAAGGAATTTTATTATTATTTGTTGTCCTGATAGTATATAAACTAAACTTTGTTAAATTTTCAAAAGATGTTTTAAATGATCTTGACACATTACTCTAATGTTCAAGATTAAACATTGTATTTTAATGCCATCACGGTTCTTTACTGCATAAGCTATTCAAATCTCCTGTTTCCCTTCTCTCATGATCTGCTCTGCTTCCCAGAGAAGCAGATTCTTCTTCAGATTTCTGAAGTTTACAAGCCATAAATTAGCAAATCATCAGTATGTCAATTGGAAGAATCATCTGTTAGAGATTCCTTCCAGAAGGAAACATGGGATTCAATAACTAAACTTCACAGAGAAAAATAAAAACTGTGGACAGATAGATATGGTAAACAGAAAGACAAACAGATAATTTAAGTTGACAGACCATCTTGGATTCATTAGACATTTGAATTTGATTAAAAATTAGAACAATTTTTTTTTTTTATGCTTATCCAAATACTTTGGCAAAGGTCCACTTGCAACAGTAATGAGAGACATAGCTCCAAAGAAAGTGACATTAGATTATATTAAATAATTTGATACAATATGTAAGATACTATTTTCCAGTGGGATGAGACTGTAATAAGAGAATGTGACATGGATTGCATTATGATCCCCAGGGGTGTCTCTATTTCCCATCTGCTAGCCATTCTTCTAATCCCACTGTTTCAAATAAAGTCTCACTTAGTGATAAAGAAAATCTGATGAGTGTTAAGTAGACTGACAGATAGAACTAATAGGACAGACTTTTCCCCTCATTTTTGCATACTTATTAAACTATATCCATTCTTGCGAAAGCAAGAAGGGAAGTGTGGGAAGTGATATATAACAATATTATGACTTTTTTTTTTTTAAAGAGTCTTCTAGGTCTCAAGTCACGTTCAGATCCTGAATAATTTTATACTTCTAGTTAAAAGTGTAAAAAAATTCAACTTCTTTCTTTCTCTCTGCCTAAACTTTGAAAAAGCTTTTTTGGTTAGGCATCAAAGTAGCAGTTGTTGCTGTCCAAATTTTGTCCCAAGAAAGACTGACTCTGTTCTATAAATTTGCTGATTTACCATGTTCCACAAAATATATAAGCCATGATTTTCAGTGTGGACATTCCACGAAAGGGAACATGTGATGCCAGAACTGGTGAATTAATCAGCAAGTTTTAAGGAATTGTGACTTCTTTGTTTCCTCTCAGGTGCTCTTGCAGAAAATCAGTCATGACACTTTGGGGTGATTTCAGTGGAAAGAAATGCACTGGCTCTGGCCGTGAATGAAATACTCAAAAAATTTAAAGCCTTTGCTACCTTCTGCATTGTCTATAAAGGCTTATTGAGCATTCAAAAAAACCCATAAGGCAACTTTGAAGAAGAATAATGGTGGAAGCATAACAATCAATTCAGAAGAAAATATAATGAATTTCATAAATAATAACAGGGTGTGTCTGATGTCTGATAACCTGCTGCACAAAATAGTACAAGGAAGCCTAGGGTTTTGTGTGATTATAGCAACAGATTAAAGTTTGTTTGCAGGTGAGATGAAAGCAGTGGAGGTATGGTTTACTCCTGTGTTGCACTACAAGTTTTCTAGTATGGACCTCTTGTATATGCAGTAACATTTAACAGTTTTAACTGCTTCTTTTTATACTAAATTATGCACTAATTTCTCATGGTGATGCAGCTGTGTTGTGTCTAATGTTGTGGTATTTTTATGAAAGTAGAAGTACTGTAGATAGGGATGATAGTACCATCAAGACTGAATGAAAGAATGAGTCTTCATCCTTTAAATTGGTGGAAGCCTCTTATCTAATCCAGACCCCAGCAGAAACAAATTACTGTATTTTCTTATTATTATCGCAGTTTCATAGGCATGCATCAAGCTAAGAATATTAACTTTTCTTTCTTAACTTGCTTTATAGACAAGTGTTGCACAAGTTCTTAGAACATAATAGCGTAAGGTAATTTCATTTAACTGTACCTGAGCAAGGAAGCTGAAATAAAGAAGCTCACAGTGAATCACTTAGGAGAATATGCTATTGCAAACAGACTTAGATGCACACTGTAATATGCAGTTTAAACAAAGGAGTGTGCCATTTATTCAGGAATAAAGTCACTGAAATGCACTCTATAAGCCTCTTCTGTAGTACAAATCTCACTTTGGTGGGCATGAAATATTTGAGAACCTACATAACAGAATTCTTCTGTATTATTTCTGTGTGGTTCAGAAAAACACTTTCTAGCATTTAAGTGTTGCCAGTGACATACCACCAATATTCATTGAGCAAGACTGAAACCTGAATATATATGTGTGCTTGCCGCAGTTTTGTAGCTGTCATAATTCACAACTAATCAGGGTCTTGTATGTGGCTGTACATTTGTTGTGCCCATTAACAAGTTTGAGTTTAAGAAATTGAAAAGATTTCTTCTTGGTTCTTAATACATATAATGATCACACAGTAAATTCATGTCTGTATCAGAGGTAACGTTTAAATGAGTGACATTAATGATTTTCTGTTTATTTTAATCTGATGTATGATCCACTGACCTATATAGTATAGTCTATACTGAATGTATATCTTGCACTTTTGAGCGTTTTCTGATATTAACTAATTCCTTTTTCTTCATGCATAATGTATGAAAGAATCTGAAGAGTGCAGAACCTGTTGGAAAGAATAGATAATTTCTATGAGAGAATAGTTTACAGATGGTGTTGTGGTTTAACCCAGCTGATAGCTAAGCACCACACAGCCGTTCGCTCACCTTTCCTCCCCAGTGGGATGGGGGAGAGAATCAGAAAAAAGTAAAAGCTTGTAGGTTAAGATAAAGACAGATTTTTTTTTAAATATTTATTTTTTTCTTTTGTCCAAAAGTGTCCACTCCAGGTGGATGGTTCTCAGTATTTGCTTTTGTCATATATGTAATAGTCAAGATTTGTTATTGTTGTTTGTTTGTTTTTTATGGTTAAAATATTGTAATATATTATTCTGGCTATTTGAAAGTCTCACTGTACACATTGGCTACAGCCAATATTAACAGTAAGTGGTCCTTAGAGCTTCATCAAGTCTTCTGTGAGGAAAAACATCAAATCATGGTTGTACATCACTTATTACTCTGTCTGTATTAGTCTGAGAGAGGAGTTTATATTAAAATAAGGCATGTGTTTAACTGACTAATGGGGGGGAGACACAAGCACAAGTGTAGAATTATCACTTAATTGAACTGAATTAATAGTATCTTAATATTGGGGTAACTCATAAAAGCACAAGCAGCTAGCAATGTGTTATACATTAGTATATTTAAAGAATGCTGATCTAACAGATAAACAAGAAGATCATATCTACAGAATCTGTTGCCATTTATTGACTTCTGTTAGGAAGACAAAGTGACTGAGACCTGTCCTTTGTTGATAAAAAAAAACACTTAGACTTTAGAAGGGCATGTTGATTTCAACCACAGCAGTCTGCTACTGGTATGCAAAAAAAGAATTGAGATGGTTGATAGTTGAAGGTATGATCAGAAAACTAAGCAGAAAGATGATAAAGATATCTGAGCACATGTATTTGATATAAATATTATAGTTTTATAGAGACATCTAGATCAATATGTGCTATATATCATTTCGTTACTTGACAAGTGAACACCGTGTATTCAACTGAATGCTGAACAGAATTTTCTATTTATTATCTTTGATTTATTATGACAGACTAGTTAAAGTGAGTTTTTTCAAGTTCTTTATACTTGTTCCAATAAAATGGATATAATTTCTTTGAAAATAAACAAGCAAAAGATTTACATTTTGTATTGTGTCCTCTGAAGGAAGAACCACGTAAAGAACCTTTTTGAAGAATCATGTTCACAGTGGATCTGTTTTCATTTACAGTGCTATTTACGTGGATTAAGCATATGTTCTCAATTATCTCATGTTGGAATTCTAGATGTTTTAGCTTTTGCTTGTTTCATTTTTTCTTCCTGAAACTATTTGTATTTGTGGTGGGTAGGGACCTTATATCAGCAATATTGTTTACTTTATAAGGAGCTATTGCATTTTTAGATGATGTTTCATTGTCAGTACTTGAGAGGAAAAAAATAAGGTACCGTAGAGAATTTCAGCTGGGTAGAATAATTTTTTTTATATGTGTACTCTTCTTCTGTATTTGATAATTAATGACCATTAGGAAGATGGATATGGGAGAAGAATGGATTAGTCAGACACATTGCTTGATAACATATATCCCTTGATAGGCTTTGTATTCTCTGTAAAATATGATTTTTGCAACATTACAATTGCGTAGTATGGATTTCCATGCTTCTATTAACCAAATTTTACCTCTGATGCAGTTGCACTGACAACTGTTACTTTACAGAAGTAGTAGTCCTCCTGAATACTTATCGGCAATGAAAATGTCTAAAATCATGACGTTTGCTTTTCAATATTATAGGGGAAATTCTAAATTTCATTTTTAAATAACAAAAAGAAAATAATAATTTAGATGAATGCTGTATTACTTCTGAGGATTTTCATAAACAAAACCTAAATGCAGAGATTAGACATTTCAGTTGAACCAAAGTTATTAATACAGTATTTTCCTACCAAGCACCTCCAGCTGCAAGCAAAAGATATCCAATATATTGGCATTACCTTAGCTCATGGTGCATGCAAAAACTGGGTGGTGCATGGAAAGGGAATGATTATTGGCACAAACAGAGGAAGCTATAAATCTTCAGATCATACACAGGACAGATTGGAACAATATAAACTCTCTTAGTTTTCTAAGATAATGTACTGAATAACTCTCTCTGGGCAAATAGGAAAGCTGTTTTCAATTTCTTCTACTTCTAAGCAAAAATATAATTTATGGTAAAAGGAGATTTCTTTGTGGGAGTTTCCAACCAAAAATTAATGTTAGTCTCTCATCAGAAAACATTGTTTGAAAACCAGGACGGTTTTTTGTTACAATCACTGCTCAGGATGCTGTCTTGCACTATATAAGAACAGCAAAGACAGGAAGAAAGGATAATGCCTAAATAACCCAAAATCAGAGTGCTAAAATGAACACATGGTGCAGATGCCTTCTGACACTTCCAAAATAATCAGTCCTGATGCTCAAATGCAAGTGTATTTGACAGCCAAATGTTTTATTTTCCCTGAATCAGATTGGTATGAAACCGTACGGAAAGAGAATCATAGCAAGAGTGAATTATTGTTCCAAATGCAGCTGCTTTTAGGGGGAGGTTTTTGGAGTAGAAGACCTCTGGAGGTCTTTTCCAACCTCATTTATCCTGTAATCTTGCAATCCTATGAAAATTTCTTCTGTAATAGATTAACGTGGGTTACAAACTCTGTCTATTCTGTAGTTTTTCTCATTGGTTAGTCCATATCTTCAAAATGTGGAATTTAATGATGAAAAAAAAAAACACAACAAAAAAGCCACAAAGGTATTGAACGTCTTTTCAGAATCTGAACTTTCTTGAAAAATTCTAGTTACAATGATGTATTGGATTCATTAATGCATGGACATTCATCCATTTGGTAGGGTGGGAATCTTAGTGCTTGAAATCATATCTTGCCCTATATTAAAGGCTATTATCCTCTGATCAGACTGTATGCACAATAATACACGCACACGCAGTGCCAGGAGCTCAGGTGATTTGATCCCTTAGGGAAACTGTGGAAAGGTGCTTTTCAGAATGGGAATGCAGGCATGGTTTTATGCAGCACAGAGGCTGCTGGAAACTTTGCCAAACTCTAAAGATCCCAGAAGAAACCTCTGGGACCCTTTGCACCAAAAAGGTATGAACTAATATATTTTGTCTTGTTTTCTGATATTGTGCTTACTATCTCATAAAACAGTAAAGCTTGAAGTTAGGGATTTTGTGCTTGTAAGTGCTTACAGTCTGAGAAGCATGCAGTGCTTTGTATACTTCCTGCACCAAGATCTTAGGTTAAGATTGAGCTAAATCTTGGTGAATCCAAAGCTAACACTCCAGATAGCTAGTTTAGCAATAAAAGTTCATAGTATTGAGTCCTATGTTAAATATCTCATATCAACGTGTATTCTTTTCTTGTCAAAAGGAATGAAAAATATAAGTTTTTTATGGTTACTATGTCTAAAATTATATCTGAGGCCTGGTGATGTCACTGAGAACTCGTGCAGGAGGAGCGTTTGAGATTATCGTATTTCTAAATAAGCCTTTAAAACTGTCCTATGCTGTTTATAGAAGTGATAGTAGTAGAAAAATACCATAAAGTGTGCTGGACTGGTATAATATTGTGTTTTGCTTTCCTAGTGACCACCTGAACCAATGCAAAAGTAACAGTACAGTGATGGTGATATTATTTACTGCATGATATATGCTGTTGATTTATTCTCTGCTCTGCATCATTATCCTTTTTCCAATGAGTTCTGTGCAACTTTCACACACATTTCATCAAGCACCAAATTATGAAGCAAGAACAGGCCCGTTACATTAATAATCATTGCTGCCACCTGTTATTTGTTGCTTCCAGCCTGTGGGGTTTCTGCATTACTGAGTTGTCCACAGAATAATTGTGAAATAAGTGAGAGTTGGGCAGTCTAATTTTTCCCTTTGAAATACCATGCTTCGGATTGGCAGCTCAAGTGCTCGTATAAGTTTGTGAAATTATGTCTTTGTAATCATTTGTGTGTAGACCGTATGACTGTAATGAAGTTGGCTTTCTCTTAGTTCAGTAATTGTCTGTATCACCATCTTCCTGACTTCTGTAAGCAACGTGATAATTGGAAGTATTAGCATTAGGCATATCAAAATCACCATCTGTCATAAAACAGAGTAATGGAATATGGGTTGAGTTTATTCCATGAAGGAAACTGAGAGAAAACGTAGGATATTCTAATCAAGAACATTTTGGACTTTGCTTTACAATAATAGAGGAACAATGATCCATTGAGTCAGGAAGAATGCAGTTTCCTAGGCCTTTTCCTCAGCTTCTTGTATAATTCAAGAATGTATATGTTGGTATGTGCTTCCATCTTGCATAGTCAGATACATCAGTTCAGTATAAATGGAAAAATGTTGAGTATAAGGAACCTTTGTAACCTCAGTATGTGCAAGCTTTGGTTCTTTAAGCGATCTATTGCAATAGTGTGTTAATTAATTTCTTATTGTAATGTATTCTCCCTGTAGGACTTACAGCAAGATTTTTTTATTATTTATTGCTTATGGCCTATAATTGGCAAGCTTTGCGTTGCCTTCATTGGCCTAACTGTCAGCTTTTAACTGTGGAAAAATATAGAATAATTTTAGGGAGATTTGTTGTCTCGTTATGTCATAAAAATTTTTTTGAATAGTATCTCTCGGTAAAGGAAGTAAAGATTTTTAAAAAAAAGTGTATGAAATAGAGAAATATGACTCTGAAATGGACTGGTTAATACAGCATATAAATATGTATATAAATGATGCCACTTGCTCTTAAATATGCAGTATGCTTGACCAAATGGTTTGTTGATAGTAATCTTTGCAGGTGAGAATGTATATGTATTTTGAATTGCAAATCACCTTTTGGAATTGATGTTTTATTTTTTCTGACTTTGTGGAATGGGTGTTAGAGAAATGTCAAGATGACTAATACTCTTTTGGCCAATAAATTACTGTTTTCTTCTTTGCTTTTTTTCTTGCTTGTTTTACTTTCTTTGCAAAACTAACTCTGATTTTTCTATAACAGGCACATAGTTGTCTGTGGTCACATAACACTTGAAAGTGTGTCCAACTTCCTGAAGGACTTCCTGCACAAGGATAGGGATGATGTCAACGTAGAAATCGTCTTTCTCCATAAGTGAGTAAATTTTCAATATAAGTCCTATCATAGGTTACTAAAACTCACTGAATTAAGTCATATCTTGTGTGGGAAGATATAGGACTTTTCAAACTCCAAACAACTCTAAAACGAATATATGCAATTTCTTTTTCCTTTTTTTTTTTTTTTTAACAGTATAAGGTATTTTGAAGAAAGATAAGTTTTGTGCAATTGTTTTATAATGCATTGCAAAGCCCACTTGTATGAGTATTTCAAGAAGACTTCAGAGCCAGTCATGTCAACTGTGGTTTAGATATCTCAAATAGGAGTGTAATTATGAGAGAAAAAATATATATTGAAATATAAATAGATGTGAGAGTTCTTTAGCATAAAATATTTATTTGAAACTAGCATAATTGGTAAAATCTGTAAAACTAGTGAAAAATGCTGTGTGTTGTATGAACTTATGCTATCTGAAAACACTTTTTCACCTTTCATTTCACTAGGAAAAAGTGCATATTTTGTATTGCAAAACATTTATAAAAAGAAAAATGTAGGCATAGAAGTAGTTTTAATACAAATGTGATGCATTACTTTATAGTGAAGGTAGAAGAGAAATTCTTGTCACCATACTTGGTACTGTTCTTTTACCCATATATACATACCTACACATGACGTCTCTTGCATTTTTTTCATGTGAGATTTGGAAGAATGCCTTAAGGTGGTTGATGGTAGTTACAGGCTCTGCCTTACAAGTGATATAAAGTGAAATAGGTGTACGTATGGAAGAATCTGTTAGAAATAGCCATGTGCTTGGGAGAGAGGCAGTGTGAATATTCTTTTCTGATCCGGAATAGCATCTATTTCAAAGTGCTTTAAACTATGAATAAGTGATATTTTTGTATTTAGCAGCAAGTTCTATACTTTTATTCCTTTTAAAGAAAATTATTAAAAGCTGATCATTTGTGATGATTCAACAAATGAAGCTGGAAAACTAAGAATCAGCACTTGCACAATTTTTCTTTTCTTATCTATACCTTTTGAATTGAATTACAGATGATATCCTCAAGGAACTACTTTATTCATTTTCTTTTTTGCCAGTTCTAAGTAATAACAGGAATGGACTACAAGAGGAAAGTGAATTTCCACAGTGAAAATCATGGTGATAGGAACTGCGAAACTATATGCATGTAAAGGGAGTTCAGCACCTGTCTACTTATTTGTGCCTGTTTTTTTTTTTATTTATTTTTATCCTCCCCCCGCCCCCCAACAAATATTTGCATATATCTGTTTTATTTGCTTATTAATTTAACATCTGGCATCAGAATGATCTCATGCACCTGTAACATAGCTATTTAAGAAAAGTACTTCCAAGGTTGTTCCCCATTATATGATAGATGCTCTTCCATTTAGTCGTGTGTTTATGGCAGAATGAAATGAGACAGAAAGTCACAGCAAAATTGTTTGTTTTAATTCTAGTTCTTACAGGCTACAGGGGTCCTGATGGGATTCCTTTCCTGGATTTTAGTGATTTCGCACTGAGCTCTCTTATTTGATGCAATCAACCATTTTGAGAGTGGTAGGTACATGCAGAGGATTGTTGCATTAGCAGATGACTTCTATGGAAGGATGAGGTGAGAGGATGTTTTCAAACTTTTGCACCAGTTCTTCTGGATTCACATCTGTGAGAAAGTGACATGCAGTGTGAAAGAACATGCAGAGTGGCACAATTAAATGGGCCAGACGTGCTGTAGACAGAAGAGAGGAAGTGTAAGCAGTATAGTATTTGTCTTTTAAGTACTGCATGCTGTTTCTACACCACAGGAAAAGCATCAGCAGAAGTCTGAACACCTAATAAATAAATGGGTCAGTTTATAAATAAATGAAGTAAATGGGACAGTTATGGAAACTGAATTCTTGTTTTCTCTTGTGTTTTCTTCCTCTTCCCGATGCAGTATCTCCCCTAACCTTGAGCTGGAAGCTCTCTTTAAACGACACTTCACTCAGGTGGAATTTTATCAGGGTTCAGTCCTTAATCCCCATGACCTGGCAAGAGTGAAGGTAATAGCTCTTTTGTTCTGTTCTCCTGCTACCTGACATTTATTTAACTACTCATTGCATTATTTTAATAAATAATATCTAAAACGTGATATTTTTATTCAGGTGCTCCCCCAAAAATGTTTTCCCCTTTTGTATTAGCTTGTCTAATAAATTCCAATATTACAATATCTATCCATCTGTCCATAAACCTTGTTTTCTTTATATGTTTAGATCTTCAAAGCTACAGTAATGCTGTGACTTAAGAAACATTGTATGCCATTTTATTGAACTCTTTATGAATTATTCATTGGTGTTTAGTTCAAGAGTCTATTTAACATTAATGTTTGATATAATAGAACATTGTCTTACTGTAATTGCTTAAAATGCTCCTGTCTTACCTTCATCAGAACAATTAGAAAATGATTTTTCACCAGTCAAATCCTTTTTCTATTCTCTAGAATCCTGATAAAAATACAACTTAAGATATTTGGTAGTTAGAATGAGGTAGTTCATTGTCTAGAATTCTCTGTAGTAAATTCTTTTGTACTTTTAAAGCAAAGCATGAAGGTTAGAGGAAGAAAAGTGGAAAGCTGTATCTGTCAGATAGAGCACCACCTTGTTTTTTCTCTTTTTTTTTTTTTTTTTTTTAATTTCCCTCAAATGGAATGTAAACCAGCTACTTAAGCCAATAAGGTTTTAATGCAGCATTAGCACTTTCTGGAGTAGTAATCATGTCTTCTGTCCAGTTTGGCTACAGAAATTGCTTAACCTTTAGTAGCCCAACACATACTGTGTTTCAGTTCATCAGTGTTCTCATTATGACCATGAAGTTGTATACTGGTATTTTGTTCTCTGTTACACCCTTTTTTGTGTTGATATTTGGTTGTATACAATGAAAAATTCTTTTGTCATCTGCTTTGAGTTAAATAGGGCTAAGGTTTGTATGAACATAGAGGTCCTGTGAACAGATATGTTCTCTCGTCCTTGTGCTTCCTGAAAACTGGTGCTCAGATTCTAAATCATAGGTTCAGCCATCTCTTCCTGTCTCTAAGAAGAAGATACTTAAATTCCCAATCAAAACTGCAGGACTTGTGGCAGCACTGTACTAATATAACAGGAACTTCCTATGGATTTAGGGGTCTAAATTTCAGTATCTGATTACAAAAGATATATCCATTAAAAACTCTATGCTTTAGCTTATACAATGTAGTAGTAATGAATGGAACTATCAACCTGGTCTGAGCACCATTAACAAGCTTCAAGAAATTGCTATGTGTATATGAAAGCTGTTGCCATCACCCCTGTTGCTTATAAAGTCTTGTAACACTTTTTCTTATTAGTATTATGAACTGACATTCACAATCAGGATGGCAGTGTTGGAATCCCTAATACTTTATCATGAACAAATAGCTGAAAACAGAGGTTGCTAATTATTTTTCTTTTTCTTCGGTGTCTCAGATAGAGTCAGCAGATGCGTGCCTAATTCTTGCCAATAAATACTGCGCTGACCCAGATGCTGAAGATGCCTCCAATATTATGAGGTAATGTCATTAATTTTTAATTCTTAAGTTTGATTAGCCAACTTCTGGTGTTCAAATAGGCCATAGCCACACATAGCTTTATTGCTGATCTGAAGATCAATGCTGATAAATGATCCTGAAGACCATTTCAGAGCTTTCTTTAGGGGGCAAATTTTAAGATTGTCTCAGAACCCCTTAAATTCCTGCCTAAACTGTTTTAATTTAGCTGCTTTATAAATAGCATATTAGAAGAGAAAATTATGATCAGAGGAAAAACTGAACCAAAAGTGAAATTTGAAATCAGGGTATTTGTTTTGGACTTTGTATATTGGCCGTTTTTTCTCATTTACAGTATCTTTCCATATTCAGATATTTGATTGCTCTTCTTCCAATATAGTTTAACTGTAATTGTGTAAACAACTAACAATTTATGTATTCCTCTCTGCTAAGTCAATGAAGGAATCACACAGGTTTTAATTTCTCTTTTTTTTCAGAAATGGCCTGTCAATCTCTATTTTCATGGTGTAGGTAAAAATTCATCCTTTCAAAAGGGACATGAAAGCTTTATGTAGCATCTTTTCCGTTTCTTTGTTATAACCACTTACAGGTCATGTTACAGTACTAGTTCTCAAACTAGTGCATCCAAAATAGAATCAGCTGCAGTTATTTGGCTTGTGATTACTGTTGTGTTCCTACAGCAGAGTAATTTACTAATGTTCTCCAAGTCCACTGGCAGGCAACATCTCTCTTCTGGATCTTCATTGCTTGCTGTGTTTGTTACTTTAAGAACTCAGTTTTTCTAGATGTCATAGAGAGGGATGACATGGCTGCATGGAGCATGAGCTTTGGTACTCTTTGTCATTTTGTAGACCTTAGAGTTGAAGTATTCATAACTACACACAGGAACAGCAGAAGTGAAAGGAAAGGAAAAGTCGTTGTGCTGCTGCAACAATAAATTACATAAATGCACGCCCTGCAAGGGCTGGTGTTGACAACGGGACAGAAGGACCTTCGATCACCTCATACCTCATTGCTCCTCAGTAAATCTGCTATCCCAAGTAATCACACTACTTGGGGAAAGTGAGGTATGAACTTCATGATAGCAACGATACAGTGGTCTCCAAGCTCCATCCTCCTTTTTAACACTGAAGACTAACATTGCTTAATGATGATTAACAAGTCACTTATTATATTAGGGGTCACCAAAGCTTGTCCTGCTTCCTCCCTGTATTCTCTGAAGGAAGAGGATGAATGGGTCAATTAGTGGATGGCAGCTAGAGTTACAGTAAAACTAAGCCATTCCATTTTTTTGTGTTTTGTTCATATGATCTTAGTTTTAATGAGACCAGTCTGACCTTTTAAAAATTAAAACGTCAAAGATCAGTTAAAAAATTCTCAAACAAAATTGACCAGTGCAATGAACCAGTTTTATTTGTCTGTCAAATGTTTGCATTCCAGGAGTTGAAGGAAATAGGAGAAATAAAAAGAAATTTAGTAAAGCTACTTCTCCAGAAAAAGTTCACTATGCGCAAGATACCTGAGTGTCTGTGGAAGGGGCAGGGCTTATATATGCCTAATTTTATTTTTCAGTCATGCTTTTGTGTTTTAATGCAAAAAAATATATATTTTTCATGTTAGTTGCATAAATATATTAAAAGTATTTCAGCTGCAGATTAGTGCATTCTTAACACATTTAATACCTTTAATACATTAAATGTAATAAAATGCAAAAGTGTAATTTCAAGACTGGAATTCTCTTGTGTCTTCTCAAATTTAAATGAATTTAATTCAATTAAATAGAATGTTTAATTGAATAATTCAGAAAGAAATGAAAAATTAGTAGGAATAAATGTTTTGTCCTTTTACAAGATGATGTAAATTGAAATAATGAATACCTTCTTTTTTCCCTCTTTCTTAAGTTTGTACATACAGAACATGGCTTGTTTCTTTCATTAATTTTACTGCATTTTTTTTCATTCTCTCTTCCTAACACATTATAAGTCTATTCAGTTCTACAGCATTTTCTTTCCAGCCATTTTCAATATGTACACAGCTGAATATATGTTACCCTCATTAAATAACGAAGAATAGCTGTAACAGCTGCAGATTATGGAAGTAGACCTATCTGTTATAAATTCAGAGTTCAGATATCAGTTTCGATATCGAGCTTAGGAATAATGCAGAAAAAATGAAGATGAATTTGCACTTGGATTCATGTCAAATAAAATCATCTTTCAAGGTGTTTAAATATGATAGAAGTCTAAAAACTATAAACAAATAACGGTGGAGGGATGAAATGTCCTTTCAGACATTTATCATTGGAAAACTTGATTACATTGATTCAAAGAAACAAAGATAATCACTAAAGATGACAATAATTGCAAGTGTATTATTTGCTTAACATAAAGAATGGGATATCTGAACAAAGCTGCTAAAACAAATATTTTTATTTTATCTGCAAAATCAGTAATGAAGCCATTAAACTGAGTAAATCCTCAAGTTTGTTCTCTATTATTACTTGATGGTTGTTAAATGAACTTGACTAGATGTAAATTTTGCATATGTTTAACTTTGATTATTATGCTTTACAGCAAAATACATGAGTACAGTTTTAACTGTGGGACTTGACAACACAGTGAAG
This sequence comes from Anser anser, assembly GCF_964211835.1. Classification (NCBI taxonomy): domain Eukaryota; kingdom Metazoa; phylum Chordata; class Aves; order Anseriformes; family Anatidae; genus Anser; species Anser anser. Next base: position 6,403,331 of record NC_139727.1, on the reverse strand, counting down.
TAGATGTGCTGGGATACAACATCCAAATATCCCACCAACTAAATGTTATTTTAATCATATATTTCTTTTACTTTTAGAGTTATTTCAATAAAGAATTACCATCCGAAGATAAGAATTATCACTCAGATGTTGCAGTATCACAATAAGGTAATGTGACAACCAGTAGAGTATCTCCCCACAGGTTTTAGTTGCTTTGTGTTTTGCTACCTTGCACTCATACACTATTTTTTCTAGCTTCACTAACAATAAGCATTTTTCTTTCCAAACACCCTAATAAGCCTTGTCACGTAATCCAGTTACAAGGTAATTCAATTTTATTATATATGCAAGTGACCTTATCAAAATCCTCTGACATTTATTAACTACCTAGGATATAATTCTCAGAGCTACAGTGTCCATACTTGCTATTGATTCCAGATGAACCACTCAGAATCTGTAAATTTTGTCAAGCTTATTGCACTAGAGCTATCTGAAATGAATTGGTGGTTTCTAGGCAAGTCAGCTCTTGTGGAAAGTCAATTCTTTCTGAATAGTTACAAAAAACATGGAATTATTGTCTTATTAACCATTTATAGTTAATTTATATTTCTTAAATGGCAATGTGGATCTGTAATTGCCAAATTGCAGGTTCAAAAAAAAATAATAATTAAGGTGAAAATGAAGGCTCACTCAGATGTGAGTATGGGCCTGGCAGTGTCACAGCCACATATATGCATCTAGAACATGGCTTGAGAAATATGAAATTTTGTCTATAATAAAAAGATACATAAGAGATTGGAGTCCTTCTTAGCATAAAACTAATTTTTAGGTATTTAAAGTAATTTTCGCTAGTCAGAAGAATAAATAAATAAATAAAGCCAGTAACAAAGTCATTCACTTCTATCTCCTTCATTACTGTACTGTATTTACAGAAGTATTTCTGCCTCTTCACCTGTGGAGTTTATTTTTATTTTATTTTATTTGTTTCATTTTATTTTAATTTCTTCAGGCCCATCTACTAAATATCCCAAGCTGGAACTGGAAAGAAGGGGATGATGCAATCTGTCTCGCTGAGCTCAAGCTGGGTTTCATAGCCCAGAGCTGCCTGGCACCTGGCCTTTCAACAATGTTAGCCAACCTCTTCTCTATGAGATCGTTCATAAAGGTAATGCCTTGTCTCATTAGAATGTTTTAGTCTGCAATTCAGTTTGTCAGAAAGTTGTATAGAGAAAATGGCTGAAATATGCAACAGATAGGAACACATTAACAACTTTTGTAAAAAAAAAAAAAAAAAAGAAAAAAGGCAAACAAACAAAGAAAACAGCACACACTTGCATGCAAAAGATCCCTGCTGCAAATTGGGAAAACTGTCAGGTTCTGTCAAAGTTATGTTTTTGTTTTTATTTGGAAAGTTTGGCATTAAAAAATTGATCAAAGTATCATCCATTTCAGGGGGGATATTTCTGGTGTTTTGTGTTTTGCTCTGCTTTAAACAAACCATGTGTTTATCTGTGAGGAAAGTCCCTTCTGCTAAAACAAAAATGTGGTTTGTATATGTCCCATATGGCAAAAAAAAAAAGTGCCCAGAAGAAAGGACTGATCATTTTGTTCTTTTACATCAAGTGGATAGTGGACCTTTGACTGTGAGAGTAAATAAGAAATGTATTGGAACCAAAGCCTAAACTTCCTACAACTTCATTTGTGTTTCCTCTCAGTAAAAGAGCTTTTTCAAACTTAAATGGCAAAATTTTAATGCAGTTAATGCAGACTTCTATGGCAACTGGACCAAGGCCTTGATTGAAGCAGTCAATGCTTCTCTCATGCTTCCTTCCCCTGTCTGGGACAGTAATTCCAAATATCAAGGATGCACAGTTTCCAATCCCTTGATTGTTATTAATAGGACAGGAAACACTGGAGTTCAAGGAAGGACATTTCAAGTCCATTGTGCTAGTTAGCAAGGAAAACAAACAAAAAACAACAACAAAAAAAAGCAAAACAAACAAACAAAAACACCAACAAAGAAATACCAACATAAAGCCTAATGTTATCAGGTGAGAAAGCCAGGACTGTTCCACAGAGGTGCACATTTCATTGTAGAGTAGTGAGTCTTTATTCACTTCTCAGGAAGTCCTGAAATTCTTATTAAGGTGTTCTTTGGAATCCTCCTTGTAATGGAGACCACAGATTCTTGTGTCTACTACATACTGTCAAAAAATGCCCATTTTCAGTATGGAAATAAATCTGGGCTTTGCAGTTTATTGTCTGCAGTTAGGCTGCTTGCATCTTTATTCATGTTCAAGTAAAAAAGCTGTTTTACTTCAGTAAAGCCAAACTTGAAAACTGTCCATGATTCATCAGCATATAGTCACTCAGATATTAATTCTTTCTACTTATATCCTGAAGAAAATTCAGTTTTTTTGTGAACTTCATTCTTTTTGCAGGTCATTCACTCTCAGGAGTCTCAAAAATTTGTAGTAGTCAAACGAATATATTCAAATTAATGTGGCAAAGTTTTCTGTGAACTTGCTCTTGATGTCAGAAGTAGGTCAAAAACTTTTGTTCAGCTCCTGTCTTCCAAAATCAGAAGTGATGATTTATCTCCAAGAAAATCCAGTATATATCTTCAGAAGCCCCAGCCTTAATGCAAGTTACTTTAATGTCGAAATTGAACTTGCAGTGAGGAAAAAAAAAAAAAAAAAAAAAAAAAGAGAGAGAGATTCAGAAAGTGTCTGGCTTTGGGGAATTGTGCCAGAGACAAACACTTATGGTCTGGATTTGTACTTAAAATATTTATACAAGTCAAAAAATGCAAAGTTAAAGGTAACATCTTTCCAGAAAATGTCTTTGACCACTTACACCAGTATCTTACCCATCTTCAACCCTATATTATTTTATAAGATATTCTTATAATAATTTCCATGTCATGAAACATGACTGTTTCACTGATGAACAATTTTAAGCTGAATGCTCAGTTTTGCAAAGCACTTTGCCCCTTTGCTGAGGTAGAAACCGTCCCAATCCTGTAATGGGATCTAAATGAGTTAAGACAGTCTGCATTTTATTGATTGTGATTGCTTCTATATGTACAGAATAAACATAAAAATAACAACAAATTTGATTTAGAGGAAGGTATCACTGTCAGTTTTGTTCTTGTATCTGTGATTATATATAGTTATAAACAGAGTAGCGTGCAGACATACCTTAAATTGTGTTACTTCAGGTGGCACTAACAGAATGCTGTCAAATACTGCATTGATAGAATGCAAGACTCTGCTAGTATTGGTTAAAAATGTTGCTGTTTAACTAAGAATGAGTGATCCAGGTAAGTTAAATGAATGTAATCATTTTCAAAGAACTCTGAGTGTTAAAATCTAAAGTAAAATATAGAAGAACTGAGAATATACTCCTTTCCGTGATAATTCAACTCAGTTGGTGATAGCAAAAGGTTTCTTTCTTTATTTAACTGAAAAGATATTCTTTCTGCAAACTATCTCATTCCAAAAGCTGTGTTTGAAAGAGAAAGCTGTTACTAAGTGATGGCTGTGATTAGAGAGAGTATGGTAGAAGAGCAGCTTTGTTAATTGGAATTGTTAAGGAGGATTCTATTTAAAGAAAGATGTACATTCCCTAAAAGGACTTCCAGTCTTTTTCATTTAGAGCACTGAATTTAAGTGCTGTCAGACCTTCATAAATTCCTTGAGCAAACGTTAGTAGAGTCTCACACAAGCTAGGAGATTGCCAGGGATATTTACTGAAATTTCTCTCAAAAAAAAAAAAAAAAGTTTGAAGTGTGTGTTTGTTCCTCCTTCTTCATAATGTGATCAGAAAGTCATTTAATGTGCCATAAATGCTTGGGCAGTCAAACAAAAATGAACATGATTGATGGTGACATTGCACACATTTAACTCATTATATGTTACTTTACAACAAAATGATTTGTGTAAACAGTCTGCCTAGTATTAAAGGTAAAACAAACTAAGAAACCTCAAAATATTATATTCGTGTCTAATATTTTCTTTTTGGTTTTAGACATGTAATCTCACATGGAATCTTTTATGCTCCTTTTGGCACCAACTGGATAAAAAGAAAATCAGCTCAAAAAGAGTATGTGATACACAGTTGTAACAAAAAGGGTTTATAAAGGAAGAAAGACTGTCCAACAAATCATGTTGAGGGGAGAAAAAAAGCCAAAAGCTTTACACCTGTAAACTGTATTTCAATAGTCTGTTCTTTTTATAGCAGAAAGTGCTATCGTTGTATTAATAAAGAAATCAGGACTTACTGCTTGCGTAGTCCCAGCAAAAGATTGAAATACTGTACTGTAGTGCATTTTCAGTATTGTTTGGATTAGCAAATGCATACCAGAAGTCTACCCATATGAAAAACATTGCAAAAAGTAAGTAAATAGAATAAAAGGCAGAGGTGGTCAAATTTTGTCCGTGTCTGCAATCATGTAATCCAACATGAGTTAGTATTGTTGCATAAATTAATAAAGTATGGAATGTGGTCCTTGAGTGTAACACAAGTCCACAAAATGAATTAGTTTTGTCTTTGCTCTGTTGGTAAGACAGTAGGCATCATTCCAGAATTGAAAAATGATCTAGAGCAGTCTCAGTTCTCTTCTAAGCTATTTTGAGAGCAGGAATGTTCTGTGGGCTCTTTTGGCATCTGTTGCTCACACCCACACGTATGTGATGCCCGCTTCTCTCAATACATTCTATTCTAGTGCAGGCTGATAGATGGACATAATGAAGCCATGCAGATTTACATCAGACGGGTGTACATCACACTGATGGAACACATCAACTGGCTTTCTATTTATTTTTGGCCACCTAGGCAGTCTTGGGCAGTTTTAAAGTATGAGACTAGGGTTTGTTCAGTGAGTTTCCTCTAATAAAGGAGAACTTGTAAATAGGTGAAAAATGAAACTTCTCGTAGTGTGAGGCTCCTAAGGAGGCTGTGTAATAAACAGAGTACCTTGACTTAGGAAAATGATAGAATCAAATAAAAAGATAGTTAACACGTAATGATGCTTAAGGAAATTTGACTATAAGACTAAATCTGAGAAGCTTAAATCTTTGCTAGGAATTTATGAGCTTCTTTGAGCCAATTATCTGACACTTATCTGTCAGATTTTGGTTTCTGTGTCTAAAGGTACAATGAAGCCAGACATTCACACAAGCAATTTGCGTAGACTGAAAGGGCATTATGAGTGAGGATGAGGAAATGTTAAAAATACATTGGAGAAGTTATTTTTCAGCCACCAGTCAAAAATATTATGTTTGCACTTCCTCTTTATTTCCATGTATGTAGCTAGAAAAAAAAATGTGGTGGAGAAGAGAATTACAAAATTATCAGGAAGCCCTGGAAGCATTGTGAGCCTAGGTGCTAGCAGGAGTCCCTGTGTTAGATGTATGTAGAAGAAAACAGCTTAGCGAGGGCTCAGATGAATTGCTCCAGTGAAGAAGTTACTTTCTAGGCAGTTCTGGTAAAACATTTCTCCACATGACCTTCTGGGCATCTTTGAAAAGCAAGTTTTATATGTATTTTAAAAAGTAAATAGTGACAACTTTCACGTGGTTTCTACAGCACTTTATTTTTTTCTTTTTATCCAATAAAATAGGGTTGCTTACCAAATAAAACGTATTTCAAAATGTATAATGGACAGTGTTCTTCTAAACATCTGAAATTAGTCTTGAAGCATTTGTGCTGCCTTTTGCTCTTCCCTGGATGGTGATGAGCTGAGCTTATTCGATGCCAGGTGGCAGGCTTTACAGCTATTTTAATTGTGCTATAAAGGAATTTTCATTTTGTCACTTCCTTAATATTTATAAAGACATTCCATCATCCTCTCCCTGCTTTTCCTTGCTTAATGCAAAGTATAGTATAATATCCCAAGTCATACTACAATTCTAGTCTTAGTTCTCTGTCTTGATAGTGAGACCTAAATTTTGACAGAGAAGATTATATAGCATTGTCAGCTTCAGATACACTCAATTTCTTACATGTAACTATGTCATTACAATGAGAAGCAAATGCTTTAGTAGGTCAGTTGGGGCTACAGAGCTGCTGATAATTATCCTGACAGGGGGTAGGGCTGGGTGTGTTAAGGTTTCCTGACAATACTAATGGTTGTATTTGTGAGATGTACATCATTTTTTGATCTCTCTGTCTCACTGGTAAATGATAATATTATGTAAATGTATTTGCTGGTAACAACATTGTGCCTATATACAGATAGAGGAGAGCAGAGGAGGGAGTACTAGAGTAGAATGTGAGAGATGTAGGTTCAGATCACTTTATGACACATTTTGTGTGAGATCCAACACAAAGAGATAAGTGCTCTTTACCTAGCTTTGTTTGGAATAGCTTAAATTTTTGTCACTATTTGTTAGAATTTGCTCTTGAGTTTGTAAAGTCCCTGAAGAGAGAAATGAATTCTTACTATTTGAACCAACATAGCATCCTGTGATAACATTTTGCTATGATTCAACATCAAAATCAAAAGAATATAGTATATGCTATAGTGTGGCTGTCAGTCAATGATCATGAATGTTTCCTTGTTGTTGCATCATAAATCACTAATTGTACTGTCTTGTTATCTTTCTAGAAAGTTACATTTACTGATGTTGCTGCAGTATCTGCTTGAAGTATGTTAGTTACTTAACTTCAGGAGTAAAAATAACAGAATGACCTGCTAAGCCTGCTACTTAGGATCATGCAGATGAATGTCTTCCAAACAGAAGAATGTTCCTTTTCTGTAAGGAAAGGAAAGGGATGTAGAAGTGTCTGTCTTTTGTCATTGCTTGGTAATATGCTTGAGGTGTACAATATTTGCATAAGTAAAGTAGGGGGTCCATATTTAAATTATATTAAAAAAAAGAGCGAGATTGGGAATAGAATTGCTCTTGATCAATTATTTAATTATTTTGTCTTCATTCAGTTCCAGTTAGGAGTTGAAAACAAACACGTCATCTCTGTTGCAAATATTCTTCTTCTACGGTTGAAATAGTTTCTTCATATCAAGTGACAAAACTGCTAGTGATTTACAAACTGAATCTCTCTTAAAATGTCTGTTCCTGAAGAGTAAATGAAACATCACTTCTCCCTCCTTGTTCAGGTGGATTTTCCTTATGTGTTTAGCTATCTAGTTGATGCTGAATATGTTAAAGGAGTATATTATACTACTACTCATTAAAGAAGGTTGCCTGATTGTAGTTGTTATGGAAATGTAAAGCTACATTTCAAAAGGACTTCTCTCCTATAGACCTCAAAGTTTGGTCTTTTAATGGTGCAGAGAGGAACAAAGATCATTGTAGCTTTTATAATGTCTGTCATCTGCGTCACTGCAGAAGTTTTATCATTTCATCTAGTTACCAAGGAAAAATCATCTTTTTTCTTCAGTTAACCTATCTTTGACCATTTTTGCTTCTTCTAGCTGTGCTTTATTGTAGCTTCTTGACAGAAAAAAACACTGCTGGTTCTTAGAAAGTCAGATTCATAAGAAATGAAGAAATGTAGTGGAGCCTGGTCCTCTGGTTCTCCCAGCCCAAAAACAAGCCATAAATTTAAGATAGCATGAGGTTAAGCAGATTTCCCATCCACCTTCTTAATAAATCTTTGGAAAATATGCATGGGGAGACTAGAGGACAAATTCCTTTAAAAAGCCCAAGTCACCTCATCTGAAAATTCACACACAAATTGTATCCATTTGGCTAAAGCATATAACCTTTATAAAGAATATGTAAAATAAATATTATTTTCCTTTTTCTAGAACATTGGTAAATAGGCTTAGGTGGACAAGAGAGTACAAATTCTAGAGCAAATAAAGAGGAAATTGAAAGAGAATTTATTTAGAACATATGAAGCTATAGTAGAGAGGTAGATTAAGTTGTCTCTATAGTGTTTTGGCTACAAAAAATAAGAGTGTCCTCATTGCGCTGATGCATCACTGACATACTTCTGGAGAGATGTTTCTGAAATGTGCTAGGAGCAATATCCATGGAAAGAGAAGTGAGTTCATGTCTTATTCAACTCAGACTGAGGATTTGGACAACAGTCCTTTGCCTTACTCCATTCTGAGTAATTTATTGAGTGGCAGAGAGGAGCAGATCTTACCCCAAGAGTGTGATTATCCTCTGTAGAAACAGTGCAACACAAAGGAAAGCTTTTTATACGTGGCATGCAGTATGGTAGATTTTAATTTTAAAATCCCCCTGAGAACATTCTTCTGTACTTTCAATATAGAGTAGACTGAAGAAAATTTCCTGAGATTTGTTGAACTCCAGAGATCTGAGATATAAATGCACAAAGCATATAAGAATGACTTGCCAAAACCAAAACAGATATATTAAATAACCGAATTACCAACAATTAACAGTAGAGTTAAGTACCTGATTAATAATAATAATATTTTCTTCCTATCAATCTGCAGAGGTAAGTGGCATCTGTGGTTATAGGAACTGCCTATTGCCTTTGTTTATAGTCAAAATCTAGGGAACATCAAGAGCTGTATATGAAACATGAATGGGCATTCTTAAAGCATGTCTGACTTTTTTTTTCTGTCCTCATGTAGTTATAATTTTATATGCTGAAGGTTGAAAACATTTAGGCTCCGGTGTTTTAGAAGTACTTTTTCAAAGCATACTTTTTCATTCAGTGATCAAGTAAAAAAAAAATTTAAAAAAAACCTCTGTGTTTTTCCTGAACTAGAAGCTTCTGCTTCTCTTCTCCTCACCCTCAAAATGTGGGACTAACAGTTTTACCTTATATAAGATCTGTAGGGGCCTATCGTAATAAAATTAAATGAATAAAATAAAATGGAAATAACATGCAAGAAATTAAAAAAGAAAGAAGGGAAAATATTAAATGATAGTAGGGTGCAATAAGATCAGCGTGAAATGGGTTACCATAGAATTGAAAGTTTTGTAGTTTAAAATCAAGGTTGTTCTCTTCACTGGTGACATTTTCAGCTAGGCTAAATACAAGATATAATTTTAACTAACCATAGTAATTTTCATAGTTTTACTGACTGAGATTTATGGTAACCTTGATTAGTAGAATCTTGACCATATTCACCTCAAATTCAGCTCTTTTTGCTGAACACAGCAAAACATTTTATTATTCTCCATTGTTGTTAGCCGACTGACATGAAAAACATCTGTTTTGTAAGTGTATATGGGACAGATTTTTTCATCTGCACATTAATGGTTAAATTTTGACAAATTATTAATGAGTAGATAAGTAAAAGATGAGTATCACTAAATCAAAAAAAAATGAATGGATTACAATCATTCAAGTTATTTTTAAAATAAAATAGATGCACATTTTGAATAAGCAAATTTATTTAAGGATACAGTATATGAGGTTAATAGCTACTACAAAGTATCAGAAAGCCCTAAATTAGTCAAGAGTACGGTAACTCCTAATACTTCAGGAGTATCAGGATACTTCTTTGTCATTGTAAATGTTTTAGAATCAGTACCTTGCTGATATGGATTATGGGAGAAACTGAGTGTGTTTTCTTGTGGAGCCCTTACTTAAAATGCAGGGTGGCTGCATGACTCAAGGAATTAGAAATTAAATATTGAACGCTGGAGGTTATTAATCATTGTTTCATTTCTAGCAGACCAGCAGATACTGCCTTTCACAAAATACCAGGCAGGTGACCATCTATCTCTTTGAAGTTACAGGGAAAAAGTCATAGGTCAGGTGCAGACAAAATGCAAAGATCATCTTCTCTCCATTATATTTTAATAATCTTTTATAACATCCCATATATCATTAATCAACATTTCATAGTATCCTAACAGAACATATCTTCAACATTCCAGTCACTACATGAAGGTAAATTTAACACTAACCAATACCTATGAATCTTGATCACTACTATGTAAATAAGTTTTTTTTTCAGTCCTTTCTTGAATTCTTAACTAATGATGAGCTGTTAGCTGAATTTCAGACCTGCCTGCAGCTCCTTCCTCCAAATCAAGCCTAGTGGCTTAAAGAAAAGAAAGCCAGAAAAGAAAGTAGAAAGGAGAAATGGAGTAGAAAACTACCTTACTCTGGTTTTCCTTATGCTATCTTTATGCTTATCTTTTTTCTCCTTGTATATTTTTTCCAACCCCAGGTGGTGTCAATCTAAGAAAAAGCCACAAAATAGAGCTTGTCACAAACATGTTCTAACTGTCGTTACTCTGTTTTTTATCCAGTCAGCACTTTATCTGTTTTTCATATATAAAGAACTTCTGATCAGCAACGTTTGCAAGCTTCACATAAATAAAAGGGTTATAAAAAATGTGATATGACTTCTCTGTGTGTGGTGGAGAATAACACAATGCAAATCCCTTTTAGCATCCCACATGGTCTCCGAATGGTGAAACAATTTCTATGGAAGAAATTTCTTTTGATTGTTTGCAGCCCACTTGTCAGGGAGTGTACGATTTAGATCATCTTCATATTGTAATTTATTCTTGCAGTTGTTTGTTTACTTTTCCAGAACCGAAGTAACTCATTACCTGGCAGCCTGTCAGCAGGAGAAGAAATTTTAAAAAAAATAATTTCTTTGTAACTGATATTTTACTGGGTTATTAAAAAGTTTGTAATTCTTCTGTTCTTTAGAACGTTCCTTTGAAAGTTTGCCTTTTGAATAGTTTAGCATTAGGAAATGATTGGTGAATCCCAAATTAGTACCAAGTCTGTAGGATAAAAGATACATAAAATACGGTACAAGTCCTGGTAAAATACCTGTTGCAGTGTTTTATTTTTTTTTAATACTGGAAAATTCTGCAACAGAGATTTATGTCACATTAAATTCCAATGAAAAATATAATCTAAAATAATACATAAAATTATAAGTGTAATAATATTTAATAATACAATATACCAATCTAATAAACTTTGTGTAATGACATAATATATAATAATATCTTAATTTTATTTCCCTCACCTGAATGACCATGTCAAACACAATTCAGTTTCCTTTTACTTTGTGCTGTTCGGACAATGATCCTAAGCATTTCACAATCAGTAGAGATTGGTTCAAGTGGTTTAAATGAGCTGTGGATCAGGGAAGAGATGCTTTTAAGTTGTAAAATTTTAAAAAGCTCATCATAATTATAGCATTTCAGTACAAGCTGTGTGTGGACATGGTATGAAAATGGATCTTCAAGTTAGACAGCACAGTTGTAGGTCTTATTTATGCTGCTAGGACTCTACACTCCTGACATGTGCTTTTGCATCCCCAGAGGCTCAAATGTAATTCCTTTTCTGAATCCTTTCAATGGGACTGTTGCTTTATTTCCTGGTAATATCATCCTGATTTTAGTCAGTGAGCTTAACATGAATGACTACTGTATCTCTCACACTTGTGGTACTGGATAGCCACAAAATGCTAGGACAATGAATTGGTCCTACTGTCTTATATGGCTTTTAAAGGTGATTTTTTTTTTTCCTAACACACTTTAGGCATTTTTTCACAGATTATACTGATATATGGGAAAACAAGGTTTGTATGGTCTAAGCATATAGTGGCTGGGTTGAAGAAGGCAAAGAAAATACCCGCTTTATTAGCTTGAAAGATAGGCACAATGCTGTGTGCTGGTGTGGTTCAATACTGGTTAAAAGAAGAGGTAGTAACATTGCCAATGGGGTGGTAAGGTAAGAACTAACCTTTGAGTTGGAGGCTATACCTGCACAACTAAATGTCAGGAAAGCTGAGACTTCAGTTTGGATAAAGTAGTTAAGAGGGAAATAGAAGGATATATGGGACATTAGCCTAGAGTAACAGTTCAGTTGGAATTGCTTGTGATGTCAGGTAATGAATGGTGGAGAATAGAAAGAGGCAAATTCAAGTGCAGACTTACAGAACTCACAGGCAATGCGGGGAGTCAGGATGAAGGCAGCTTTCCTGATAAGAAAGATAAAGAAAGCGGTAAGAAAAGGAACGTCACTGTGTTTCTGTATATTTCTGATTTTATGGGTTTTTTGAGTTTCATGATTTGGGACAAAAGTAAGAATATGGTACATGGCAGTATAATTCAAATGTGTGTCGTGATTTAACCTGGCAGGCATCTGAGCACCTCACAGCCATTTGCTTACTCCCTTCCCCTTGCACCAGGATGGAGGAGAATCGGAGTGTTGGGGGTTGGGTATTAAAATTCATGGGTTGAGATAAGGACAGTTCAATAAACAAAAGAGAGGAAAAACAAGAAAATAAAAAGAAAAGAACGCACAAAATAAATGATGCACACCCAATTGCTCACCACCAGCTGACTGATGCTGCAATGGCAGACCCCTGGCCAACTCTTCCATTTTTATTGCTGAGCATAGTGTCACATCCGTTTTACAAGCTTGGGTCATCTGTCCTGGTTTTGTTCCCTCCCAGCTCCTTACGCATCCCCATCCTCCTTGCTGGCAGGAAAGTCCTTGGCTTAGTGTAAGTACTTCTCTGTAACAGCTATAACATTGGGATGTTATCAATATTATTACCATCCTAAATCCAAAATGAAGTACCATACCAGTTACTAGGAAGAAAATTGACTCTATCCTAGCCAAAACCAGGACAGTATACAAAGGAACAAGAAACATCTGGTTTTGGACTTCTAAGGAATGAAGAGATCTCAGTTACCATTTAAAGTTTTTGTTTTTAAAATGCAGATTACATTTACAACTTGTGCTCATATATTTTTTTCCTAAATTATACAAGATTTTAAAAGCAAAAATAATATTTTTCCAGTTCCTAAACATTTAATTTAAAATTAAAAAATATTAGCTTCTTACTTTATAAATTGTTACACAGTTACCATTTTCCTTTGCTTTTACCTTGGTTTAGAAGCATAATTTAGATTAAAATAATAAGAAATAAAACTTATTAAGCAACGGTATAAATAAGCTAGTTAAATGAAAAATAAGATTAATACCTGGAAAAAAAATCTTGAATAACATTTATGTAGGTATGAGTTCGTTTTTCAATTTAAGAGCCAGAAAGCCAGTTACTGGATGCTGCATATGTTATGTTGTCGGTCACAGTTCTGAACTGTCTGGCGATCAGAGTATGTGCTTTAATTTTTTCCACCCTAAATTTTTATCCTTTTTTGAATTTAGGTGGAGATACTTCAGTTAAGCCCTGTATGTAATGCAAGAACCTCTTGCTTTAATGTTGTTTTAAAACAGCTGTAGTCTGACAGAGCAGACAAAGATAAATTGTTGCTTAAAGATTCTTTTCTTGATTTGATTTATTGCTTAATGCCTGAAAAATCCATTTGGATGCTGTTACCCTACTCACTTACATCACGTCTTAATTTCTTTGCTTGAATACTGACAGAGATGTACATTTATATTGATATTTGTAATATATATTCATAACAAAACCCAGACTTCTCCTAATATACTGTAATGGTTTTACCATAAAGAATATGCAAACCTATGGTTACTGCCATAAGGCCTTCCATACCATAAAAATCGTTGGCTGGATATTATCCAAGGAATTTGACATGGTGGGCAGTAATGTAGCTGCACAAAGTTTTGAAGCAGTAACAAGTTGTTTATCTTATTGAAATGAATTCTTTGATAAAGATTCTGACGTGCTGAGAGTTCCCTACGTAGTGGAAAAAAAAAGGCTCAGTTTTAGCTGTTTGCAGTTACACTGGCTCTGGGACTTCAGATAAGCAAGATAGGCAGTGTAGCTTAAAGCGCTTGAGCCTTACCTGCACCAGTTTGGAAGGATGGATGTTCCTGAAGCATCTTTTTGCCACCTCATTTGGTCTCGCTACAGTTCTGTTTCCTGCAGGATTGGTTTGGTATTGTTGCCTGTTTGCGCAGTGTGGGCAGAGCTTGGGAAAAGCTGCAGATGTTGGACAAAGACAATTTGTGAAATAATAGAGAGAGTTATCGAAGTCCTCAGATCAGTTGGTATTTAGTATTTCAACCTTTGAGGTAGCTTTGCAAGTTTCTACCAAGAGTTAAAATAAACGAATGAATACTTTCTCACTGTATCAATTTATATTTTTTTTGGCCTCTATATCTAAAATCAGTATCATTTCACTTTCTGCTCTGTAAGATGAAGACCATAATGGGGCTACCTAAGCAGTGGAACTAAATGTTTCCTCATGTTCATTGCAAAGAACGATCTACAGCTTTTAGACACAAAGTAAACATAAATATTTTCATGATCTCTAAGATCACATACCTTATTTCAGAAAAAGAGAATCTCTGATATCTCAGCTTCTCTCGTTACTTCCATTTCTGACTACTCTTCTACATATATACAGTCTTATATTACACACTGAAACCATTTGAGTATATCTGCTTCTCATATTACCTTGTTAATGAACAATTATTTAGAATTTTAAATGATGCTTTTTGAGTGTTGACAAACTTCCAAAAAACATGAAAACAAACATTGAGACTCAGTAACAATATAATGCAGCTATTTCACTAGAGAATTTTCAAAAACAGAAAATTGAGTAGCTTTTTCTCCTTAAGCTCTCCACCACCTTATTTCATGTCATACTGAATGTGCCTGCCAAGAATTGAGTGTTTTATTTTACATAGGATTTACTGTCTTTATAAACTCTTTTTTTTTCTTGGTTTAAAAAATAAAATAAAATAAATGCCATAACATTTGAGTGGTCAGTTAACTTATTTGTTAAAAAAATGATACATGTTTAAGAAGTTTTTAATTAATTTTAAAGATTTATTTTTTTTTTTAATTTACTCAGAACTCTAAGTCTGTGTTTCTCTCTCTCTCTCTCTCTCTCTCTCTCTCTCTTTTTTTTTTTTTAGATTGAGGAGGATACGTGGCAGAAATACTATCTGGAAGGAGTTGCAAATGAAATGTATACAGAATATCTGTCTAGTGCCTTTGTGGGTTTGTCTTTCCCTGCAGTTTGTGAGTAAGTAGAAATACATATTAATAGACATAATTGTTTGCCTGCTCTCAAGTGAAACCAAAGGTTTCTGTAGGAGACCTTCTCACTCTGCTACAGTCCTAATGTTGTTCCTACATCAGATGGGAGCCAATAAAATAAACATTAAAGCAATCACAGCATGGAAGTATTCCAAACATTATAATGCCCATTTTCAAAAGAGATTTGGAATTCAGTGATTGTAAATGAAAGCGTAAATGTTTTCAGTGTTGAACAAATTAACCAGCAATTGATTTAAGCTGAGTTATTTACTTGTCCTATTGTTTCTTCTAATGATTTCCATTCTTTGAATAGTGTTTGTCAGCATCACTGTCTTGGCTTATGTCCCATTCCAAGGAAACTGTTCATTAATTGAAGCAGATGTAGTGGAGTCATGCAAGCAGCGTGGCATCCAGAGCTTTACGGAACTGGTTGCAAACTGTATTTACCAAGAGAAATGTATGTCTGAAAAAAATATTCTGTAAGGCAAAGGGAGTATTTTAAGCATATAGTGTATAACCATAGCATAAGACATGCTACAACTTTAATTCTAGAGACTGAAAATCTTTAAATTTGTACTAGAATCATTCTGTAGATGACAGATTTGTATGTGTAGGGTTGCAGTGATACCTACTATGGCCACCAAAATACAACAGTTTAGCACAGTTGTATTTTCTCTTCCATTTTAAGAAAAGGCAAAATTGTAAAGATTTTATTTGCTCTTCATTTGTACAGTGTATTGTTGCATGTTTTACAACCATGGCATATATTCCCATGTAAGTCATGATATTTTTTGTATGTTTTTATAATAGGCCATGTTTGGGGAGCTAATCAGAGAAGTCATAGACTACACTTTCATGTCAAAGAACTAAGTTAGGCAAGTAGGCAACGCTCACTATTTGTCTGCATTCTCTCACAGCTCCAGAACAGATTATTTCTCTTCTGGGTGTACTCATAGAAGTAGCAGTTTCTACTCTGAGAGTGACTCCAAATTAAGCCACTGACTATCACAGAGCAAGACATCGTGGACTGTCTGTCACTGTTAAGTTCTTGCTTCTATCTTTGAGTCATTCTCTTTAACTTATCTCAGAGGGTGAGGTACCTCTTCTGTATTTTTGGACTGTTAAAATTTAATCCACACATAATGTTCCCACTTCAATTTTCTGCCTCTCTGAAGCAGTGATGCTGGATCAGTCCATAGCTGTTAAATGTTTTCCCAAACTCGGGATTTTATTCAGCATTGCAAACATGTCAAATTTTAGACACCACAAACCTGAGCTCAGTTCAAGTAATGGCCAAGCCAGCCTCTACGACTCTTAATAAACGTGATTCTAAATAAAGCATCCCATTTTCTAACTGTGATTAAAATCAGACTTCATCTGACTCTGCCAGAGAAATCTCTTTTTTTTGACACTTTTCTCCAATCTCTGTCATAAACTCTCCTCTGCACCCCCTCCCCTTCTCCCTCCCTCCCCTCAAATAAAAAAGGCTGGCCACCCCCTTCACCCCCACCCAACCAAGGAATACATGCTAAATAGTCTTCGTAGACACACCTGTGAGACAGCAAGAGCCAGCACATGAAAGCAGAGGTTGTAAGGTCCTACTGTGCTCTCTTAATGCCACGTCAGTTGTCTTTTCAGAAGTATGAAAAGTTTGCTTCAGTTAATAAATATATATTACAGTATCAGCCTGTATTTTCCCATATACTGGTCAAAAATAGATTCCAGTTATGCTTTTCTTCTGTGACAGGAATTGCCAAATGTTGACTTATTAATAGTGAATGTATGTTTATACATACTTTCTAAGGGGTGTGCACTGCAATCAGCATGTGACTAACTTCTGGCAAAGATTTGAAAAAATTTCCTAACGTATCTACAGCTATACTCAAATGCAATTTTATGTTTTGTGTCATGACCTTTGTAATTACTGCTTAAGTAGACTGAGTAATATAGTGCTGCTCCTTATGCTAAGCCGTGTGACAACTCAAGAGAGTTGTTAGTTTATATTTTTAAGAAAAAAATGTGTTTATTATTTTCAAAAAAGAAAGTCCTTAATACATGATCTTTGTATATCTTAGTGAAGAATGGGTAAACATCTTAGCAAGTGTAAATTTTCATTCATCCCTATAAACATGATTTTGGTTATGAAAAAGAACTGACTCTTGTCGTCGTCTTTCTGCAGACTGGTGTTTGCGAAACTAAAGCTCTTAATGATAGCCATAGAATACAAGTCGGAAAAACGAGAAAGCAGGTATGTCCTTGACTACAAATTCAGAAGTTCTGGAATGCACTGTCAATAATTTTGCCTACTTATTTTTCAGAATTCACATAGGTATCCCTATACTTCTGAAACTTCTCAGAGTATAATTAGCATGCCATCACATTACACCATTTCACATAGCACTGAAAGGTTTGTATTTCTGCCCTGTTTTTCCTCTGCCAAATCAAAGTCCGAACATTTAGTAGAAGGTGGGAGGGACAGTGTTGTGTCCCACCTCCAGAAGTGCAATTTTTATTTTTTTTAAAATGTACTTTATTAAGTTTTTTTGTTCATACTCTATCAACTATAATCAGAAGTCCAATGTTTTACTGAAAATGGAAAAGTGGAAAGCAGATGTGAAATCACAGTTCGTTATGGCTATTTGTATTTATCAAAATAATAATTTCATGTAAATAAGTTCGGAAGTACCACTCTACATAGGATACAGGACAAATGGAAATATAGAATAAATATTTATATGGTATCTATTCTGACAAAGACTGTATATATGAATACCATCAGGTAATTGGAAGATTAATTTAGCTGTGAAATTTCCAGCTGACTGACACCTTTCTTCATCCAAAACGAAGAAATTTCACGATTATAATTAGTACAAATTCACCGACAGGAGGCGTTTCTACCTTTTGTACAACAAATCTTAAGAATCTGAGTGTATACTGGAGTCAAGTTTCTGTCAACTTGTCCATCAGTGCATTTACACAACATTCATTATTGTATAACAAAAATGTTATAAATGTGGTCTGCAACATGTGGAGGGGCATGTAATAGAAATCTGATTATTCTGACTCTGAGCTGAATTTTATTTTCTCTGTCAAAAGTTACATTCATAAGTGTTGCAGTAAATCTGGAATGATATATATTACATCAGCTTACAGGTAATTGGCCACCAATTACCTAAACCTTTGAGGGCAATTTTTTCTTCTTGAAGGAGAACCAATTCTGTTATCTGAGTTCATACCACAATTTCTGAGGTTTTGATTTAATGCTTATTATTATGTCTTTTTTTTCAGTATTAATATCTATAAAACCTGTGATAGTATCTGTAAAACATTTGACACAGAAATCTAATATTGCAACTGTTAATGACAGTATTTCCATGGCCTGTACATGGCTTTGCTTTATTCTTTTATATGTGGTAAGTGGTATGTGAAGTGGTGTATGTGATACTGGATATTACTTTTGTCCACACTATGCTGATTAAGAAATCCTTTTTTGAAATATCATATTTTTTTACTGTTTCCAGCTCCCATAGGCTCATCTTAAAATAAGTACTTTTCCACTCATTGATCTCATTCTGCGTTACCTAATGTAAAGCAAATGAGTAATTATTCTTTTATCTCTGGGCAGTTTAATCTAAATTTTCTAGCAAAAACATAAACAACTGCAATATTAACAGCAATGACATTGTTTACCATATTTTGCATTTAAAATATTTATAAAGTATTTGGTTTCCTTTGGGTTTCTCTGAGAACTATTAACAAACTTTAGGTTGTCGTTACTTCACTTGTCATTTAGTTTCTTAAGTGCTAATATTATAGTCTTTTCCAGTAATAACAGATATTTCATGGCTTCCATATCATTCTTTGAACTAACTTCAGTGGGAGTTGGATTGAGTTCTTAATCACAAGGTGATGCAGAGGATCCCACAAAAAGTAACACAATGTGATATAATCATATATTCCTTCTTACTTAAAGCCACACAGGTAACAGCTCATAATGAATTAGTTTAGTGGAAAAAAGAGCCTGAGAATTACAGGAAGCAGTAGTAATGAAGGGATGTTAACAGCTAGATTTTGCAAACACATATAACAAGAGGAGAGTGTGTAGGCTGTGATACTCGCATCATTTTATTAACCCTGATCCACAGTAGTAACTTTTAACTTCATAAAACAGTGATAATTTTATGGTCACTGTTTGGTAAATCACACTGCTACCTGCAGCATATCTTTACATTTCTACTTGTCCCTGTGTTCTTCAACACAAATATGTTAAGTACGTATTTCTGGTTTTCTGAGCTGGAGTCTGTTAGTCTAATCAGAAAGGTAATGGAACAAAACTTCTATTTCTTGCTTTTTAGGTATACTTGCATTTTCTTGTGTCTTCTTAAATGACAAGATGAGGAATTAAGATAAAAAGTAGAATAATATGGTTTACAAGTGCAAGCTGTCTTTGAACATGATAAACTTATCATTCACCAATTATTTTATTGATGTTAACTTTGGAGATATTTTATCCTACTTCACGTCTTCAATTCTTCATTGATAATTCATAAATGTGATAGGGAAACTGAATATGACAACCTTCATTCTATCAGGAGAATGACTGATAAATACATGCTGATGTATTTTATGTTTTCAGTTTAGGTTCATATTTTGTAAAAATATTGAGAAGTTTACATAGTTTATGATTTATAGCAACAATTATATGTATAAATACAAATTTAGAATGCTATCTAGTTGTCACCCTCATAGTATGAGGCACGATTTGCTCCTATATTTGAAGTAGGTCTAGGACCAGAGAAAACTTTCATATCATTTTCTGCTTAAGGAATGAAATCTTCCACCACTTGATTTTTGTTACTAGTTTTAATATATATTAAAATATATTATAAATTTAATATAGAAAAATAATTATATATCTGATTAGTTTTATATGTGTTCATCACTTTGTAATCACTGCTAAAGCAACTGCAAAGTGAATTCAGAAGTGCATGCAGCTCTCACAAATGGTAATTCGAGGGCATTCTAGACCTCCTAATCCCCTCTCTAAATGTTCACCTCAAGGTTAAGAAAAAATCCTAGTACCACTTTAAGTCAGTGGCAGATTTTTCACTGACTTTTTCAGTATCTTCAGTAAATGTAGAAAAGTACAAGTACTCATTTACCTACAAACTTATGTGTTTCTTTTTGGTTTGTTTTGTCTATTAGAGTCTCCTAGGTGCTCCTTTCTAAAGCTTTCTGATTTACAACCAGATTCTGTTAGTTCTACCATAGGAAATTTGAGATCAATGTTAACTTAAAATCATCAGAACTCTATTTCAGTCAGTATTATCAGTTAGCAATAGCTGAGTTTCCTGCTCACATTTTTTTCACCTCTTTTCACAACTCTGAACATAAAGCGCATAAAGCTGTACATAAAACTCTGTACCTAAAGCAGTAAACAAAATCTGGTAACAACTTTTGATAGTATTGATTGTTAATTATAAAAAAATCATGATTTTAAATGCTTGTTTAAAAGCAGAATTTTAAAGTGCTTTGAAATAAAATGAATTTTGCAAAGCCTGATGTAGGCAATATATTCTTAGATTTGATATGTATAAAATAATTTTCAAATAATAGGCAAAATATAGTATGTTTTTTATTTATATAACTGTTTCTCATCAGAATATCTTAACGATTAATGAAAATAGCTATGATTAGATATATTAATATTTATATATTTAATAATGTTTGAATTACTGTTCAATTAGCAGAGAAACCTCTCAGTGTACAAAATGTGACTGAACTTAGTGAGTTTCTGACAAGCTACTCAGATCTGCATTTTAGTAGTTCCAGGTCACAATATGAGTCAGCCATTCCTTCATCTCTATCTACCTGGGAATATTATAATCCTTGCTTTTAATGGCAGTAAGCATTTATTAAGTAATTTTTTTGTGTCCCTTGTGCAAGCCAAATACTTTAGATTTACAAGATGTTCTTTCATAGTTCATTTGCAGGGAGCTTTTATTTCTGCTGTAGAAAAAATGCTAAAGGAATATGGAGAATATCAACCTGAAAGTGTCCTAGCAGAGCTTGCTGAATAGATAGGAAAATTTTGAAAGTTCAAAATACAGTAATTCAAACTCCTCATCTGAAATCCCTTTTACAAATATTTTTACTTAATTTTTCCCCATTTTTTTTAATTTTTTTCCACATAAGTAAGCAAGAAGGAAAGATTCTTCCCTCCTGCACCCTTTGTTTACTCTTCTTGTTAAATTTTCTCTTTGTCTATCCATATATTTGTCCTCATTCTCAGCAGAAAAACCTTTGAGCCTTGGAGACTTTTATATAAAGGGTTTTTTTGCTTTTGCTTTGATGTCAGTTGATTTCTTATCAAAGTGTTTGATTTGCAATTTTTTTCTTGTCGTTTGCAGAAGCCGAAAGCGGTATGCCCTCTTCGTTACCTTTCCTTCCAACCTCAACCCTACCTCCACTCCTTCTAACTTCAGGACTAATTCCTTGTCAAGAACACAGGAAGATAACATCTTTGTCTATCTTTCTCTGTATATGCACACATATATATACATATATATATATATTCATTAGTCTGTGTGTGTATATATATATATCTATATGTGTGTGTATTTATATATGAGCCCCCAATCTCAAAAAGGAGACAGGATAGCATTTTGTCTTTCTGTTGGTTCTTGTGACTCATGCACTAACTTCTTTGCAGGAAATACAAAATAAAAAAGTATGTTTTAGGAATTTTTTTTCCCCTTTATGCAGTCATTGGTGTATCAGACTGTTATATTTGAAAAACAGATGTTACTGTTAACATCTCCCCTCGTCTTTTTTTTATTATTATTTGTACTGTATTGTGACAGTGTATTTTTTTGTCTTTACCAGCCCTTGTGCTGCCATATTGTCTCCATATTCACACCTTCATTGATGTTCTTCTTTCCCCAGTCTTCCTTTAAAATACGTCTGACAGTACAGTAGTTAAGTTCATTTGCTCTTGTAGTCTCACCTTCCATTAACAACAACCAAATGCCTGATTCTTTGCATTGCTGACCCTGTTTTGAGCCCAGTTATTCATAATACAGTACTCATTAAAGTTATTGTACTGTTCCAGTGAAAGTGCCATGGGTAGTTTGTACTATATGTCACATTCATTTTAATGACATTTATTAAGCTCATTTATGAAGATGTTACTGAATTTATTTGTTTCTAAGTTCAATTTTTTCCTTTGGAATTGCATGTTTTGCATTTTCTTTTGCTACACCATGCTGAGAGCCCTTCTCTATGCTCCCTACATGATGTCTGCTGCTACTGATTTGTATGAAATCAAGAAGGGATGCTCTTCCATATTGTCCCATCTCCTCTCCTCCCTCTCCTCATCTTTCTTCCCTTTCAGCCATTTTTTTTTCTTATTGTTCATAGCAGTCTGACTGTTGATGGTGCTTTTTGGAGACCCATTCTCATTGTCCAGACATTTTGATGTCCCTCCTCGTCATTCTCCCCAAACTTTACTTTCCATGTCTGTTCTGTTGCGTGTGCTTTATGTTAAATTTATTTTTTATACTTATTCTCCTGTGGTTTCTGAGTAGATGTGTGAAAAGAGAGGTGGCTTCCTGTCAGTTTGGCATTATTGATATGATCCAACTGCAGAGAAGTTACTGCAACACTTAGCATCTCCAAGGATCTGCAGTTGTTGCACCTCTACTTCGCTTCTTGCTTTTAAGTATATATTATCTTGTGGTTAAGGCATGTGAACGCTGGCATGATGGTCAATATGAAAAAGTGTTGTACTAAGTAAAGTTGCTTGCTCCCAGAATAAAATATATTGTGCTGCTTCATTGTATTGATAATCACTTCTGGAACCAGAAAGAATAATTTAGTTGCTTTAAAGTATATTGAATTCACCAACACCATTGAACTAGTTTGGATTATGCCCCAATAAAATGCCTCACATCCTGTAGTCCATAACTTATTTTTTTGCTATTGTAGAGGACTTAACTCCTGGGAGCAACCTTTTCATATGCTTGTAGTAATTAAGCCTTAATATACTGTAGCATGTAATGTGCCCTATGTCTTTTGCCTTGTATTCTTTTTAGTGTCTTACTGGATTTTTCTGTGTAGAGCAATATGGGTCTGAATTAATGTTAATGACAGAGCCCAGAAGAAAAAAACAATACTCACAAGTTACAATCAGTGTGAAGCTGGTATGCATGCAACTCCCATTTTGGGATTTATGTACCCCCCTCACACTCCACTTAGAAACATACCCTTAAAATACATGTTGCCTCAAACTGATTTTGTAATTTTAAGTCTGTAATTGTGTGAATGACATGGCATATTTTAAGAAGCCATTATGTTAATAATGGTGCATTTCATCTGGGCATGGCATGAAACAGTCAAAAATACTAGATGTGTTTAACAATGTGGCAGCTTTAGATAGTAATACCAAATAGTCTTGGTTTAGTTAATGTATTAATAGCATATAATACTATACCTTCCTGATTAATATATGATGTTACTATTTCAGTCACATGGGGAATGGTACAGTACATCTACCAAAAGGTTTAAAACAGAATTGTTACAGCTTTTGTCATTTGTTTAGTCCAAACTTTGCCATTTTTATTTCATTTACATTTAATTCAACAAATTTCTCTCTCTCTCTCTCTTTTTTTTTTTTTTTTTTTTGACAAGGATGACAGTTACAAGGGTAGTTTTAAATCCTGGGGGAAAAAAAAGGGCGTGCAACTGAATCAAACAAGTTTCCTTGATGAAGGAAACTGTTCAATTGGTCACTGATACTGAGATTCACATCATCTTATTTTTCAGTATAGAACAGTCTCCTTTTAGTTATTCAGCCTTCCATGCTTATAGGGGAAGACAGACAGTTCTTGAAAGCAGCTTCCATTCTAAGATAGATGAGATAAATCTTATTCTTAGTGCTGTCTAAAATTCAACACTGAAATTAAGAACAAATGAGAATAGTACAAAACGGAGGCTGATGACAAGGGAAAATCTTAAGGAGAACTCTTCTGGTCTATATATCTGCTGACTGACCTCATCTATATCTTCCATGTCTTAGCTTGCATATAGTGCTTCTAAAATGTTGTTGCCCTTGCCTGATTGTTTTCTGTACTGTACTTGCTGGGCATCTCTGCATGCCTTTTTCAGCTTAGTTTCAAGACCTTTACTGCAGCTCCTCCATGCTAAAATTATGCCTCTTTTTTTTTTTTTCTCAGAAAAGACTGACAGTTATACAAATCTAAGAATCTTCTACCATAGAAATGCTATGCCTAGATTAAGAGTTCAAAGTTATGTTCATTTTCAATTTGCGCAGTAATGGAAGCCTGCTCAGTTTCAAGTTGAAAATTGCAGAGCCATGCCATTTCACAAGTTGCCTGCCAATAAATGCAGATAGTGTAACTATGATTCAGACTCTAAAGCTGATTGGTTATTTTTTTTTCCCATATGCTTCTCATATAATAGAGTGCTAAATATTATAGAAAGCTACAGGACATATTTTTCATATACTACTAAAAACTTAGTATACTGATAAATTATTAAAAATAACATTTTATAAATCCTAATAAAATGGAATTAGATCAGCCATCAAACTTTCTAAGGGTGTTTCAACACAAGGAACATAATTCTCTTCCAACTTGTATGACATCTGAAAGTAAGAGACAAATAAATATCACCCAGCAGCAGAAATTAGTAAAATATAATTAGTTGAAAGGAATTAGTTTTGTGTCAAAGTGTCAGTTCACAAACTGTCATACAGTTCAAACCTCCATCAGGTTCTCCTTCAGATATTCTTCAGTAATTGAAGTTAAGCAAAGCATAAAAGAGCTGCAACTAGTATTATCATAGTATATAATCCAGTAAGTGAGTAAATCAATCAAAATTAACACAGTTACTGTTAGATACCTCTTCTCCACTGACGTTTGGAAAAGTCATCATGTCTTATCTTAAGTTTCCATTGAACTGTCTAAGTAAAAGACGTCCCCAAGCATTCTTTTACTGTTTTTCTAACTATATTTTTTTCCATTTTTTTTAAATTGTACTTCTTAAATATGCACTAATTCCTATTTGTGATTCACGTGCTTTCAGTTCATCTGGGAACCCAGTTTCAACTGTATAGCTTCTATCATTCATGATTCCTGAGAGTACAACTAGATGATTTCCATATTTTTGATGTATGACATTAGCATTACTCTTAGATGCAGTCTTGCATATAGTTACCAGGTCTTCTGGTAGCAAATGGACTAACCTTTGCTATATAACAGCTAAGTGTAAAGCAGAGTTTTCTAAATGTCATTTTACATTCCACAAGGGGCTTACAAACAAATTTTAGTCTTATCATAAGCTAATGGAAATGACTTTTCCTAAGTTCATGCTGATAAAGTAAAGGAAATTACTGTTAATCGCATTAAATCATATTTGATTTACACATGTTCAACTTCCATGGCTGTAATTGCCTTGTGTTCTAAATTTTCATGTATGAAGGAGCAAGCAATTCAAAAGGTTATATATGTAGAGATATATATATATATAGCAATGTCACGTCAAACCTGTCATGAAAAGGTTTGTTTTGAGGAATGTATTTCTGGAACTAGAATTGTTAAGGAAATTATGAGTGAAAGTTTTTTGAGATTGCTATTACTTGATTAGTGTCTGAGGTAGCCTAAACTAGAAATGTTATAAAGGTGTAAAATGTAATTAAGATCTTAGATTTTAACTACTAGCTATTCCTTGCTTGATTTCATGTGCTTTTTTCACAGACATGAAAATCAAATTGTTATATGATGAAAACATACATATTTGGAAAAATCGGGGATGTCATTTTAAATAACATTTTCCAATACATGGCACAGAATGAATATGGGTTATCCGTATATCTTCCCGTTAAACATAATGGATTTCTGTCATTTTCTCCTTTTCCTGTGTTTTCCTATACCTGCAAAGCCATCCAGCCTTGGCAATATATAAACAGGAGACGTTAGCTGAAGCTTTCCCTCTTAAAACACAAATTTCCTTTGTCATGTATTTCTCATCTGGGAGGATATATATATGCACATTCTCATGAACTGCTTTAACAAATACATGCATCTCTAAGTGACTGATGGATGCATTCTTTTTGGTATGCTCTTAAGCCTGTTATCTTTTTTTTTTTTTGGTCCTTTTTTTTCCTTTTACTTAAGTCTTTTAATTCAAAACGTTTCCCTTGCTGTACATATTAAAGTGAGTGCTTATCAAAGCATAGCTTTAGCTAATGACACTCCGGGTCTCATAAGAGAGATTGCTGTTTTAATAAGTAGCATATTTAATAAATCCATATAGACTCAGTAGAAATTGTTCATGAATTTGCTCTGGTTAAATATCAGTGTGTCCCTATAAAACAGAAGCTTTATGAGCCTTTTCTGTAACTCATTGTCAATAGCAGTGATGGAGCAAATTATATTTTATTCCCAACAGACGATTTTGCTGCTGGGGTCATACTACATTAACTGTGATCACATCTATATTTTGTAGCTATAAATACACTGTATTTGTGAAAATAAGTATATGTGAATGAAGTATGACAAAAATAAAGTCTATGCACTGATTTCAGTGAACTGATTTCATGTGTCTCAGAAAACATTGAGATACAAAATCATGCTCTCAGTATGTTTGCAACTTAAATGAAGCCAGTTCCTTCTGATTTGAGATTACATTCACTGCTTCTTAAAAGAGCTGCTTATTATGTTGTCAAGTTTTAAGTTCTGTGAGGAAAAAAAAAAAAAGAAAAAAAGCTGTGTCTATGTAAAGAAATGTGTTCATCTGTTTTCACTGAAAGGCTGTAATACTGCCACGATTAATGTCAAAGAATGAAATAGGGTCCAAAAAAAAAAAAAAAAAGTGTTCTGACAGAGCAGTACTCATTGGTACCCAAGAAAAATAGCCAAACCTAACTGTATTATATATATATATATAATTTTTTTTTTTTGCATATTTTAGAAAGAGCAGCTTAAAAGAAGCAAATGAGACTAGCATCTGTAGAAGATAGCTAAATTATCAGCAAAACAGCAGATTAAGGATAAGGAGGCAGGGAGGAGGAAAGCCTGAAGATGGAAGCACGTACTTTGAAAGGACATGATAGAATGTTTTGGCAGAAACACTTTGGAGAGTTACTGGCAGAATGACTCCCTGATGGTTCTTGAGAAGTGTTTTACCTCGGCTCAGAGACTTAAGATTCGCCATCCCCAATTTTATTTCTATTTTTTTTCTGTGAATGTATTAGTGTATTAGACTGTATGTGTCTTATCTGTCTTAATGATGGCCAGCTAAGCTGTCTCTGGAACAGCCAATAAGCATTCTGTTTACTCAAGTGACAAAAGTTTGTGCACGGAATGTAAATTTTCCAAACCTGTTTGTGACTTGAGTGACTGATTTCCTATGAAGAAATCATTTTTTATTTTAATTTTTTGTTTGATTGATTGTTCTGTTTTCTGTCAGCTTTATTACATTTTAAAACTGCATTAAATAAATGTTTTGGTTTGCAAGCCCAACCAGTAAGCCCAAAACACAGAGAAATGAAATACCAGATGTGAACTTTAGCTATGCAACCTTTAATTCATTGCCATTTATCTGTGTGCATTATACTATAGAATGTATTTAAACCTTCATGTTTCATTTTTTTTTTGCAATACTGCTGAAATATGCTGTGGAGGTGAACCTGTATTCTGTGGTGATACATTCCATTTTCTCTAGTTTTCCTCTCCTTTCAAACTGTTGCAAAGTTTGAAACTGTGAATGAGGAAAATGAAAGATACCTGGGTAAACACTTACTTTGAAAACTAATTTCTTTTTCTGCTTCTGCCATACAAAATCTGTGTGAGAGTGAGCTAACAAATTAAATCAAAATTTTTACAGGTGATCTCTGATCAAGTGTTTGTTATTTTGGGAACCAGAGGCTAGGTTTTTGGAAATGCCAAGCATTTTTACTTGCAGCAAAAGTCCCTGGAAACTGCATAAGGAGATAAGCTACTAACAAAAAAATAGGCTGTAGGCATCCCAAATTAATAGCTAGTTTATCTCATAGTGACTCTATCGAGTCATCAGTGACTCATCTGTAAAATGGAATAGCATTATATTTTCATTTTTGTTGTAAAATAAATTACATATCTTTGAATCTTTTGTACACTGTTCTGATGAACACTGCAGTACGTAAGAAAGATAAACTACACGAATCCACGTCTAGAGTAATGGCAGCAAGATGCTCCTGAATGTAGTCTCAGATTGTAAGAAAAATGTAGCTTGTGAATATTAAATTAAAGATTTTATCATAATTTTATCATAAATAAAGATTTTATCATAATGACTGCATAATGGGGGCTAAATTATGGCTGTATGACCACCCTTTTAATTCTTAAGTGTTTTATTTTGCAGCCTGAGTATTCTTTTTATACAGCCTTTATACAGCCTTTTGTGCATGTGTAATCACACATAACCATGTGAATATATAAAGCTTTTAGGTATACTATTTGTCACAAATATTTATTACTAATATATAGAAATTAAATACTATTTTGAATATGGGATCTTCTGAGATCCATTTTTTCTCCTACCAATAACATCAAAGATTTGTGACCTTTTAATTTAAGTAATGTATGTCTATCCAGATATGTGCTTTATCTATTTTTCTATGTGTATCTTTATACCGGCATTTGAATTGCTAGTAGTCTTTATGCACTTTGGATTGCATGTGTGCCATTACTACACTGTGACTTACAAAGACTGAGTTTTTAAAAAAAAAAAAAAAAAAGTGGGAACTTTTGAAAAGTTTATTTAATTTTATCGAGTTAAAAAAATTAGTCATATTACACAGTAGTAATAGAAGAATATATTTATGTCTATCTCTAGCTCCATATGCATATTTAGCTTCGTGGTTTGCAATTTTCCTTAAGTAATATCTAGTGAAAATACAATAATTCATAAAGAAATATAGGGTACCTCAGTTCTTTATAGCAGTTTATAATTTCCTTCATCATATTTAGCTAAGGCTATTCTGTCAGTGTGGTTGGGTTATTTTTGTTCTTCCTTGGCTGCATAGCAGTGTTTTAATTTTTTTTAATTCATTTTATGTTTTTTCAGCTATCGTGACTGATTGTCTTGTACCATTCCCCTTGAGTGTATGTGTATTTATTATTTTAAGCAATAACATTGTATGTCCAGATAGGGGTCCCACTAACATTCTATTTCACTAGAAATTGGAACAAATTTGCATAAAAGGGTTTAGCTTCATAAATTACTTTTTGTGTTGTTATCGAGTGGTGGTTGCTGGTTCTTTTCACGATATTTTGAATTTTTCACCACTGTATGACAGAGCAAGAGAGCTAAAAAGCTCAGCTTCACACATCCTATTTCTGAGAGGCTTTGTTATTTTGTACAGTATGCATTTCATACAAAAACATATGAATGGAGATGTAAACACTTGGATGATGTGATTTTGGGGAAAAGCATGTGAATGTCTCAAATTTATGTTTTTGTTAAAGCAATGGCACGTGGAAAATGTTATTTGATTGGAAATTTCAAGGAAGAATGGCTTAAAATTTCCTTGCAGCCTTTCCTAACTAGCAGGTCCCCTATAATAGAATAAAATAAAGATATTTTTGAATATTCAGTTAAAAGTAATTTAAATTTATTTTTGTTGTTGTTTTTGTTTCTGTTTCATTGAGCAGCATATTAATCAATCCTGGAAACCATGTCAAGATTCAGGAAGGTACCTTAGGATTCTTCATTGCAAGTGATGCCAAAGAAGTAAAAAGGTAATTCACACATTTTTGTCTTTAAATTCAAAGATATAGGTTTTTTTTTTTTTTTTTTCTTATAAACACCTCAACTACTTTTCATTGTAACATGTTGAAAGATTCTCAGGGAAAATTGAACTGACACACTAATGAAACAACTTTGTCTTGAGATGTGTGCATGCCATTTTTTTACTGTAGTGCTAAGTATCAAGAAGTGAAATAATTTTACAACAAATGTGAAAAAATATAAGATTTTTTTTTTCAGAGTCCTACTGGAAAGTGTAAAATATTTTGATCTGTTTTCTCTATAAATTAATTTGTCTCAGTAGAGTTACTCTCGGAGAGAACTGGGTTGAAAGTTTTGTCCAAGTTTTAGGTTTAGAGTAGTTCTTATTTATATAGAGACTATCAAATATTTGATGTGAGCAAGCTGTTGTATTTATTCAGTAACTGCATTAGCATAATAATATTTACGTTCTTGTCATTTTTCTTGGATGGAACTACATATTCTATGTTCACATAATCATAAATCAAACTAGAAAAGTATAATGTATTCAACCATTGTAGAGAATTTCGCTGGTTCAGTGTATTTGGATGTTTTAGATTTGTGTTAGATGAAAAAGAGTTTTATGGTATTGTGTTTAGGACAAAACATACGAACTCTGGTCTGTTATGATTATAAGATGCTTTGAAGGAATAAAATAGCAATGTGAGAAAATAGTTTTTAAAATAAATAATTATTTAATGTCTATCCATAGGATTGAAAAAAGATAAAATATTAAATGATAATGTTTACTTAATCCTAAACTTTGTATAATTAACATGAAATTAATATTTAAGTAATGCATGTTTGTTATAAATATTTAAAGAAAGTCAAAACATCAAAATAGTGAAATCACTAAGAACTTGAATTATATTTTTGTTGGAAGAGTTAAGATGGTGTTTGTCTAGATGAAGCATACAAAAGAGCACAGCAATGCCTCTGTCCTCTCACTTTTCAAGCACCATCTTTGCACCCAGTACAGCCTCAGGTACGCTGCCTTTCAGCGTTCTTTTCTTCTCTTTCGCTTTTCTACGTTTAAATATCAGTCTACACACTCCTATATTGAGATACTAGGTGTTTGTGTTTGTTTGAATCATTTATAGAAATTATTATTATGAAATTATTTCAGACTTATTTCAGGTAAATTACCTGACATATCATTTTTATGGCCAGTTGACTGTTACTAATATGTTCAGAGAAAATTTGCACATCATTCATCAGGCATATTTTATCTAATAGCAAGCTGAATAGGAATTCCCATTTCTGCATGGCTTTTTGCAGAAGGCTTTGTTTAGAAACATGCCGTCTCCTTTCCCACATTCCTTAGCTGTTCTATGCAAAGCAAATCATTATCAGATGTGCTTCAACTAAAAAAAACAATTATGAAAATTGTTGATTTCAACCTTTGGAGCTGAGAATCAGAGTCAGGAAAATGTTCTAGATTTTTTTTTTCTTCAGGAAGAAAAAAAAAAGTTTTATTTTTTCTTAAGGTCAATAAGATGAAAATAAACAAGTTATATACCTGAAATTCAAATTATTATGGGTTGTATACTAATGGAGAAATTGCAGGTCCTTTAGGCTATTTTTTAAATAATTATCAGTCATATATTCTACGATGAAATGTGCAATTATTCATCTTGCTAGAATTATTTTTGCATTTTTAGAACAATAGTTTCTTATTAGAAACAATTATATCTAGGCAAACATGTTTGTGTAAAATCCTGAGTGTTTAAATATCATACGAAGTACATGAGCTATATATTTATCCTTCTTTATCTACTTACATTTTAGTACTAACATCAGAACTACTCTTAATTCAACCTAATTATATAGAGGAATGATTTTATTACAGCAGTTACTTCAGGCAGATTTGCACATTGCACAGCTCTTTGCACATTGAATTGGAGGAACTCCTTAGGACATTTGTCCTTTAGTGGACTTCAGAAACGTGCTGTAGAAATTACCTCGGTCCAATGCAGGTCAGGAGATTGTATGAGGGAATATCTGTGACAGTTGATTCTTGTTTGGTACTGGGAACTACATCTGAAGTGGAAAATAAGAATAGCATAGAATTTGGAGACAGTTTTCTTTTCTTTCCTTATGTCTTTGCTCACACACTCATGGTGTGAAAAATATTTAATTCACATTTGCTTAGAGGTGGTAGTTGTCTATTTGGTGGAAGGTGAATATTTTAAAGGCCAGAATCTTACTGCAGCGAAGTATGCACATGCTCAGAAAAGGTTCTTTCATTTTACATTTTGAGTCTTGGAAAGACTAAGACAATTTCACAGCTAGGAAGAGTAAATTTTCTGGAAGTCTCAGAGAAATTAAGTCTGCTACATTTAAGACTTATGTTTTCTACCAGTAGTTTGCATGGTATCTTGATGTTAGAAATATTAATAGCATTTAATGAAGTCTTGTTGAAAATTTAAATTTGTATTTTTTGGTCAATATCTCATATACTAGACCTGCCATCTTTCTCCTGAACTACATCTTCCATAATTCAGAGATGTGAAATATCTTAGATAAATTTGTGACTATATGAATTAGGTAACTAGTTCATACTTCTGAACATTTCCATTAATATAGTATCTATTTAATCTGGAAAAGAATTAATAACTCTAGCAATAGTCCTACTTGCACTTACCAAGGTTGTGTTTATGCAGAGACTGTGTATATATTGTTTATTTTTCGTTTTATACTTTTATACTTTTGACCGTAGATTGACCGTAGATTCAATGACCTCTCTAGCGTTGTAGCAATCCAACCATCCTAAGTCAATGAGCAGTACAATCTGCAAAGTCCATGGGTGTCTGCAAAGTGATACTTTTGGTTCTTACAGCAAATTTGTATTAAGAAATATGCAATGAGAGAGGGTTGGGAAAGATAGGTATGTAGCTAACATATCCTGAATAAAGATAAGCACAGGGAAATTTCAGCAGGTTAAAAAGTATGTTTAATGTGTTGTTCCATCAAGAATCCTGGTAAGCTGTAACTGTCCAGCTACAGGCCAGCTGTGTGATCCTCGCTGAATGTGTCACAGCTGTCTTACACAACATGTTGATTTGACAGATATGCTTAAACTCTCCTGTGGGCAGTCTGATACATATTTATTGAACTGAAATTTTGTTTTAATCTTATATAAAACCAAATATTTACCCTTTATCTCCACCTTAGTTTTCTTTGTGCTTCAGCTAGTGGTGAGCCTTTTTGATACAGAAGTAGAAGTTAATAAGCAAAAAGGGTACATGGAGACCTAGACTGTTCACCTTATTAATTGCATTTTTATTTTATTTATTTTTTTTTTTTTATTTTGACTTTTTCGTTTGACTTGCTTGACTTTTCAAAACTGGTATGATTCTGCCCCAATATCAAAGAAAAAAATGTAGTCTTAATCAAGACTATGCCAGTTCTTTCATTTATTATTCCTTTAGAAATTAACTAATTTTGGGTGGATTTTCTTTCTTTTAATTTATTTTTTGTATTTCTTGCAAATGGTGTGTCTGTTGCTATTGTCACATTGATCACATTACAATCTCTCATTTTATCTAAAACTATGTCCTATTGGTGACTGGGCTGAAAAATTGGCCCAGGATACTAGATGGCCTTGACAAAAAAAAAAAGACAACTGCACTGATATACTGTGTAATAATTATCATCCCTTCTCCCAATTACTTTAAAATAAAAGTATATTAAAAGAAACACTAATTTGAAGCCTTATGTTTGAATGTAATGGTCTTGCAGCAAATATTTCCTACTTTAAATGTCTAAAACTTCAGAGATTAAAGGAAATTAGTGCTGGCATGTTTCATTAATTTGGCACTGCAACAAGAGGAAATGTGGGACTAATTTCATTTGTATGGATTAAGAAATGTGTCAGTTTTTCCATTCTGTCTCTCTAGGGCATTTTTTTACTGCAAGGCCTGTCATGATGACATCACAGATCCCAAAAGGATAAAAAAATGTGGCTGCAAACGGCGTAAGTAATATTTCTATCACTCCCTTCCTCTTCTTTCCATGAACAGTTCAGCCTTGAAGAATATCTGTACATGCATTTACATGTTTTACACAGTGGTACAGAAAAGATAAAAAATTATTTTACAACAAAATAATAAGTGCATTTGCATTTTGGAAATATTTTTATTAAATTTCACACCAGTCACACCTGTTTCCATATAGAAAAGTCCATTAGCATCCAAAATAGACAAGAGTTAAATTAAACCAAGATAGATCTAATTTGGAGGTTTCTAAATTAAGAATGAGTTAACAGTGAGGCTCTCATTCATACCATGCAGTAATCCAGTAATTTCAATAGTTTTCTGTAAAGAGCTTTTGTTTTCCTTGCTGAACACAATTCTGCAAAAGATGAATCTAGAGATTAATATTGCATATTGTAACTATTGAAATAAACTATTATTGAAATAAATTATAATTTCTGTTGAAGTAAGGGATTGTCTGAAAGAAATAAAATACTAGTGCCTTAAATATCTGCTCTCAATAGATTCCGTAGCTCTAATGCTAACATTTGTTTTAGTAAGGTTCTTAAGTCTGCTGTTTAAATTATTTGGAAAATTGTGTGTGAAGAAATAATTCAGCTTGGAAATTTAAATCAGACTTTGCATCTGTATATTTATAAATATGTAGACATTAGTATTTTATCTATATATACTTTTAAAAGATGTTTTGCAGAAACTGTCACAACCTCATTTGGGACACAGTTGTATATGACCCATGCGTATTTGTACTATTGAAATCTAAAGGATTTAGGGATCCTTTTCTCAACTGATGTGTGAATATTTATGTGCATTCCATGATTTTCTGTTATGAAGAAGATCATATAGTACAAAAGCACTGATTAGGTAAAACGAAAAATCTCAGAAGAGTTTGATCCCAACTATTCTACCTGTACTTTTAAGAGGAGGAAAACAAACAAACAAACAAACAAACATAAACTGTCTTATTTATTGATCCAGTCACCTCATTGTCATTGCACTCTCTTGGAGGAAAAAAAAATAAAAAAACACACTACAAACTAAACTGGACTTTATCTAACTTTAAGGGGCATTTGAAACTGATGAATTCTAAAAGATGGATTTTAAAAAGAAAAAAACATGTCAGTAGAGTTTTTAAATAAACTCTTCTCCCAGAAAGTAGGAGTGTGGAACAAAGTAATATAATTGAGAGAAAACAGCTGAGGCACTGACAGAAAATGGGATTTTTCTCCCAGTAGCCACAAGGAGAGTAAAACACATGGAAAGCATGCCTGATGTGAAAGGAATGTATGCATTGCCTAACATATTTGAAAAAAAAAATAAAAATTGCCTAATGTATTGTTCAAGAACAGTTTATCCATGTGAGAATGTGACCTTTGAACTGCTGCCAAAGCCAATGTGAGTTCTGAGCAAGTTCTGGTAAAGCAAGTTACAGATGCCTTAGGGTGCCTGTAACTCACAAAGCCGATCTTTTTTTTCCAAATTACCCAATGCTTAAGAAGGAGAAATATGTTACCTGTTAAATTTTGTCCAATGCTGACCACACACACACACACACAAAAAAAAAAAAAAGTATATTCTTCTCTACTCCTTCACATGGTGTATGGTTTTCACACATGCTAAATCAAAAAATAATAATAATAATAATAAAGAATCCGAACATTGCCATTTTAATGGGAGATCTATATATTGGAAGAAGCTGGAAAACACAGTACAAAGTACAAGAGTGTGAACATTCATGTAACCTCAGTGCTAGGAAACAGGAAGGAAACAGAGTATCCTGTCCCCCAGCCAACACTATGGCCATATTGCCAACAGCAGGCCAAGGAGAGGAGAGAGTGACAACTTCTATGTGTGACACTAGGAAATGTCCCAAAAGGAAGGATATGTATCATTGTATCAGTCCAATAAGTGAAGGGATGTTGCCCAGATGTAGAAGCAAAATGATGGGGTGATGGGGTTAGGCTGAGGCTGAGGAAGGAGGCTGTCAGAGCTGCTGCAGTGAGCACTGAGCATGAAGGAGGGAGTCCTCTCAGTCAGGTGAGAAAGGAGAAAAAAAAAAAAAAAAAAGACAGCAAAATCTTAAATTTCCCTTTTGTTGTCATTTCCCCTTTATCCCTATCTGCCTCCTTGCCTCCCACTCCCCCCCAGGCATACAGTTGAAGGCACCATGATATATGGCAACTTTCAGTACAGCTGAGAACAGCTTCCACTTAGCAGCATGTTCACAACTATTAGGAATAATATCATTGTTTTGCTTTCAAAGTACTGTCAATCAGAAAAAAAAAATTCAACAGTAATTAGTGATTTTTGGTGATCTTAAGATCCCTTTCACGGGATTGGATTTTTTTTTTTTAAGGTAAGTCTTTAGTGCAGTCTATTATTCAAGTAAGATGCCTTAGTTTTAGCTTTCAAATCACTAATCACTTTTGAAAATCTTAACTTTGTTATCCATCTGTAAGCTACACAAATTGTTGGTCTTAAAAGTGCAGTCTAACCAAAACAAAGCATAAATTATGAAAACTCTTTCCCTACTGAATTAAGAAACTGTCAACTGCTCTGTCAACAGCTAATCTGTCAATGTGAGTTTCAAAAGACATTGTGAATAATCACACATGCATATATATAGTCCTATATGATAAATATATATAAATTAGTGAACAACATAGCAATTAGAGACAGCTGAATGTGGAAAATGTGTAAGGTGAAAGGTTTTGTGTAAAAATATTGGCACATTCAGGTGAATTATATGTGAAAGAATATTTCTTTACATGGAAATCCGAATTATTGTGGCTTTAATTATTGCAGCTTCCTGTGACACTCGAAAATCACATTCTTTAATAATGCATCTGAGGTTGCACATCAATTTAGATGCTATCTGAATGTTAGCTTGTGGTATTGTTGGGGTCTAAACGTGAGTCTGACCTACATAGCCAGTTGTCCAAACCTGTTAAGCCTAATATTAATAATTCAGGGCAGATCAGTACGTTTCCACAAGGCCAGGGATAATTAAAGTAACCTTGCTTTCCTTTTGCAGTTTCTGCCATCCCTCCTTCTCCTTACCCATCCCTATCCCTGAATAACATATGAATGCTGATGTCACATTGTCCAGAGCAATGCTTGTGTGGAAATTTTATTCACAGATTGTTAATATATTTTCGGAATGCTTTCAATCTCTTTCCAATTCCATTTAACTGTAGTTTTTTCACAACGGGCCAAATACATGTATATATTTAGATAAAATGAAGCCATGTTGGGATGAAAACTCTTAAGTGGATGACCTACGCCTCCTGTTTGTTTCATTCTGTGCAACAGCTGTGGTCTAATTCTGCATATATTTTTTCCAGTGACAGTGCTTGCTGTGAACCATGGGGGTTGAACCCCAGAGGGGACATATCATGTGTACATTGATGTGTTTGAAGGAATTTCTTGTAATCTATGACAATTGACAAACTTTTGATTTATTTTTCCTCTTGCTGCCTTGGAACACGGCCCCTACTATATTTTAACTGCACACTGATAGTGATCTATTGTGAGTAAAAATGGGTTCCCTGTAGCCCAGAGTGCGGTCCAACCTGTCTTTCTCTAGCAGAGAGTATTTTTGTTCAGTATTTCGGTTCTTTTCTTTATTTATGTTGCATGTAGCAGTGACGTCATACCCACAAGTTTCTCATCGTTTACACCCACGGAGATTAGGGTGACGTTGAAGAAAATACAGCAGTTTTCCCCTTTTCCACTTTTTTGTCCCTTTTTTCACAACCTTATCTTTTATCCCTATTTGAAAGTGAGATCTTGGCAGTGGCACTTCCTTGAAATGATTCTAGAGATCTCTCATGAATTTTCAGGGCTATTGGTTAGGCTGGGGTAATAGCACTATAGCACTGTTTGCCCAGTTAAGCTGAATTAATTGTCAGATACGTTAGAATTTTTTTTTTGTACTTTGTCTTTTCAATTGCATAGTTGACACAAGGGACAACACAACAGTCTTATACTGTCCTTATCTAACTCCCTTCTCCCCACTGACAAAAATAAGGGAGGTAGGAGGAAAGCCAGACAGTGAATTAATATGTTTAACTTTAATATATAAACCCACAACTATCCTCAACAGCAAACAAGGTACAGTGATTATTTTCCCCAGCTATAACAGTTTTGCTTGTTGTGAAAATAATTACATGAGTAGAGAGCCACGCTGTTTTTTCAGGACCTAAACTGTAAAGTTTTATATTATTATTATTATATATAGAATATGAAATTTATAGACCACTTCATGTCAAACTAAGTCATACCACTTCAAAATATACAGAATCTATGGAGGCTCTTGTCAGTCACTTTTAGTGTGCACAGTCATAATGATTTAAATACATAAAACATGGAAAGAATTAGTTCCCTAGGAATACAAACACTGCAAAAAATATATTGGTTAGAGGCAGTGTTGGCTTGATCTTTCAAACAGCAAGAGGGATCAAATATTTCATAGCTGCAATGAAGCATTACTGTACCAGGTTGAGGGTGCTAGTGATACTATACAACCACAGCTATTATAAATAAGTGAGTCTATGAGACTTTTTCACTATTTCACCGTATATTATGAATTTGTTTTCTGATAACACTTCAGATTTTAATCCGGGTTGTGATATTTTTCCCCTCTCAGCTGTACACACTGTAGGGTCTTGAAAAGAATACGGGAAAAGTTGACACTCCTGGAGTTGCATGATACAGCGTTGGCCATCTTGTAATTATGATGGCCTTCATTATGATAATCATTAATCACTTTTTTTTTTTTAATCATGAATTGTGGTGCCATTTCTACAGTAAAGGATTGAGATCCCATTGTAATAGAAATTATTCATACATAGAACAGAAATTTCTCCAAGTATCTATTGCTAGCCAAGAGAATGACACAGCAGAAAAACAGGGAACTCAGAAAAGCAGATTGTCAGGACAGCATAATAAGAATCAATAAACCAAAAAGAAACAAATTGCTATGGATAAAATAATGCATCCAATTGACCTAGAGGCAAAACAATGGAAGTAATTTGGGTTTATTTATTACAATGTATTTATTGTAAATTTATTTCTATATTAAAGCCTTTCTGGACCAGATAAACTCAGATAAACTAGTTTAAATAATAATAAATAATCAATCAAAAAAGCTCTTCATGCTAGAAGAGTATTTAAAAAAAAAAAAAAAAAGTTCATGCATGTTTGGCTTATTTTTTTTTCTCCCAAATCCCCAATACCTTCGGTTTGCCTAGAAATGCAGCTAGCTTCGAGAGTACATTGGCTGAGAGTCTTTAAGGCAATGAAGCAAAGTTCATGAAGATAACTGAATATTAAAATGAATTGGTCTATAAATACAGCATTATTTCTTTTAGCTACTAAAATAGGGCAGAATGTCCACTGTTTCTACAGTTTTGACAAAGAACAGCACCATATGAATTACAGCAAAGAACTAACCAATTGCCTTTAATTAGAAAAATTGTAAGATTAGTGAACAAGCTGAGTAGGTGGTCTTGAAGTTATTCTGTAAAACTTAAATAGTGGAGAGAGAGCTTTGCCTGTTGTGGTAAGAGAAAAATTGTCACAAACAGATTAAGATGTATTGCTGTATTTTTCAGAAAACAAATTTTGCTGGGCAAAGTCCATTCAATAATTTAGTCTCATGTTAACCAACATCCCTAAAAGCGATTAAATCAGTCTGGTCTTCCTTTAACGCTGCTGTTATTTTGCTCTTAGTGTGGGTTATGAGAACTTGATGAATTGGAATGACACTATATGCATTTCAATTCTTAAGTGTAGTGGGACCCTTTTTTAACCATTTGCTGGTCAAGCAAACTACAGTTCATTCTTAACCAGCTGTTGTCTCATGGAGATCCACTAGGTGTCCTCGTAGATCTACTTTTTGTTACCGTTGAGGTTACAAGGAAAACTGCTGTAGTGATGGGTGGAATACTAGGATTGGGTAGTCTGTAAAGTTAAAAACAAAACAAAATAGAGGAGAGAAAAAATAATTAAAAAAAAAAAAAAGCGCAAAGATGAAGGGATACTTTGTTCTGCCTTTTTTTTTTTTTTTTTTTAAAGGAGCTGTTCCATGACATCTTAGATAGAGAATATTCTGCAGCTTCCTTTGCTTATTTTTGCAGCTGGAAATATTTCCCATTACTATTTGTGAACACTAAGTAACACTTCAGATCCAGATAATCTAGAAATTTTGACTGGACTTTTTTGAGTTTTTGACATGAGAAAGCAAGGTATTGCTAGAAGTGTAGACATCTAAGGCACATTCCTTCCTCATTAGAATGGAAGGCTATTGCCTTTTCAGAAAAACTGCAACAAAAAGTTTTCAAAGTATTTATTTGTTTTTATAAATAACTCAACAATTTTACTTTCCTTTTGCTCTTACCAAATCAGAAAATGTCTCTGGTTATATATGCCTTGTTCTGTCAGTAAATTATTATATTAGTCTGATTTCTGTTTCCATGATTACTTCCCCTGACACTTTTACAAATGCTAGGGGATTGTTATCATACTAAATAGACGGATCTCTTCTTCCTTTTTATCCATTTATTATTCAATTGGAAATAGGGAATTAACATCCTTTATGTCCCAACTTAATTTTTTACTAACAAATAACAGTTCTATTGAACATCCATAACATTTCTATGGATAAAAATGAGATTATTCTTATGCAGGTACTACAGGTGTCAAATGAACTTAACACCCACCCATAGGCTGTTTTTAAGGTCCCCCTGTCTCTCTGATGATTCCCATTTTTTGTTAATGTTTATGGAAGTTTAATAGGAAATGGTATGTTTGTGGCTTGTACCATTTGAAATCATTTCTGTCTTGTCTTTGATCTTGTCACTAGCCATCCCTAATAATAACCCATGTTTTGTTTTATTTAAAAGAAAATAAATATTGTATTTGGTATGAATGTAACAATGACTGTTTAAAAGGAATGAAGAGTAACGGCATGCTTTTCTTTTTTTTTTTTTCAAAATGTATTGCTCTGATATGCAGTTGCTTATATATTGATCAAAAGCCTTATAGCAAGTCATATCTGCTACTTACATTTTCAGGTTCAAGCCTGTTTCCTGCATGTTAATGATGTGAAATATTAAAATGATGCATGATCTCCAGAACAACTGATAATACTAGTTAAAAACAGTCCCTGAAAGGGCATTACTTTTGAGAAGCACCATGGATTCCTTCCCCAATTGAACAGAAGTGCTTAAATTCCCAACTTCATTGGTTTAAGTCTGATGAAAATGGTACAAAAAGTTTTCCTTCCCGACCGTGTTTGTCCTTAAGAATAATTTCTTTTAATTTTAATAAATATGTCCTATCCTATTATTGACTGTTGACAAGTAATGGCTACAATAACAAGTAATGGCTACAAGTAAATGAAAACCAGGGACTGTTACTAACCAATAACATAGCAGTTGAGAATTTCTGTGCAGTGTTTTGCTTACAGCATTTGATTAGAAAAAGTCTTTCAAAACAGCTGTAATTAAAACAAAATGGGCCTTCTTTTTCCCTCACCTACTGTTAGCGTGTCTCACAAATGCTCTTTATTTTTCTTTCATTTCCTTGAAGTGAAAATAATAAAATAGGCATAATGGAAACACTTCCACATTTTTGGTAACTTTTTTTCTCTGCCCAACTTTTCAATTTTAAAGAATATGTTGGGAAAAGTTAGAGAGAGGGAAACTATGAGAAAACAAATGCTGTTTTGAATTTTCTGTGTAGTTTGAATGTGTATGCATCAAAAGCTTCAGTGGAAACCTTCTAACTAAAAGCCAAGCTATGAGGAATGATGTACCATGCAATGAACAAGCCTGATGCTGCATGATGACTTTCTGAACAGCTCTAAGATAACTCTACTAGGATGCTGAAAGAACATGGCAGTAGTGATGTGAGCAAAGTTTTAGAGGAATGGAGTCGCTGCTGAAGAGATCACTCATCCATCTCCCTCAATGCCTGTTTTCCACAATCATAATGTTACCCTTGCTTGACAAATATACTGTATGGCAAGTCATCAAGGCCTTAGAACAGGACTTGACCCATTTGAGCAATTTCAATCCCTCTTCCCTGTTGACTGTAGCATTAAAAAACTGGAAAAAGAAAAGAGAGAAATCATTAATAATTTAATGTTACTGCTATAATACAAAAATAAATAAATAAATAAATAAAAGTAAGGAAAAAAAGACATCCTAAACTGAAGGTACAGGCTAGAGAAACATTACCTTTTTCTTGCATTTGCTTGTAAGGTTTTGTTTTTGCCTGTTGGTGTTCTGTTTTGTTTTTAGTATAATTGAGTCAGTTCAATCTAAACCATTACCAAAAGTGTTGGTTCAGTGCAACATGTGAAACAATTTAAGTGGCCTTTGCAGTTCTTGAGAATTAAACTTACTTGTGATTGAGGTAACATACAAAATTGCATAACGGTAATTACATGTACATTTATAAAATAGGATGCTGTTATAAAATAGGATTCTAGAAATACTTAACAATAAGACTGTCCTTCCCATGACTAAAGAACATAAACTTTCTATTCCAACCTGGCACTTCTTTTGGAATCAATGCCTAATTCTACATCCAGTTATTTGGTTCTTGATCTACCTTTCAATCCAGTTGCATTGTCCAGACTCAGTACTCCTCAGAGTAAAAAGCGTGCCAGTGATTGGTTCAGCATGTTTCAGTGGACCAATGCTCTGTGTGCTTTTGGTGATGCCTTATTTGTGAACTGATTTTAATGTCAAGCATATTTGCCATTATTAGTTGTGTCTGTTATATTGGCAAATTTTGGTATTCTGTCAAGAGTTAATTTGAATTCCTGAAGATATAATGTAAATGAAGTCAATTTTTCAGAAAATTTTATGCACATCTTGTAAGTCTCCAGTAATATGTAATTTATTGCAATAAAGGAGTTCCCTGGCACAGTTTAATACAAAGCAATTATTAGCATATGTTTGAGGATAAATTTATATATATGTGTGTATGTGTATACATGTATATGTGTGAGTGTGTGTATGTAAGAATATGTGTATGTGTGTTTTCGTCTGTGTATACATGCATACATATATATATATACACACATATATATAAAAGTTTTTAACTTTTAGAGGAAGCAGAATAGATCAAAAACTTCTAGTGGATCAGCAGCTTTATATTTTCTTGTTGTTTTAGCCCTGCAGTATTAATTGTGCCAAGGGAAAAATATATTCTTGGGATTTTCTGCTTTTACCATGTTCTTTTTTGATCCAAACACTTGACTGTAATCAGTAATACTTCCTATATCTGCGGTCACCCTTTAAGACTGAAGAGAAATAAAGAACAATTTATCTTTTGCCCTACTTTTAATGTACAGCCAAAGTGTTATCAATAATCTCATGCTTTTTTTTTTCCTGGGTCAAGACTGTTAACATAAACTAAGGCCTGTATTAAATCCCTTAAATTACCTTCCAGCTGCCTTGTTATATATATAACCTTGCCATTAACCTGCTGCTCTTCCTCTCCTCCCATCCAACACATGGTTATAGCCAAGATGTCCATCTACAAGAGAATGAAACTGGCATGTTGTTTTGATTGCGGACGCTCTGAGCGTGACTGCTCTTGCATGTCAGGCAGTGTACATAGTAACATGGACACCCTTGAGAGAGCCTTCCCACTTTCTTCTGTCTCTGTTAATGATTGCTCCACCAGTTTACGTGCCTGTAAGTTTTAACACCAACACATGCTGTTCCATGTCTGTGGTGTCTGTGGTATCATCCCCGTCTTGTGTCGTACATTGTAGTTCTGTGAGTTTTACTGGGCTGATGCTTTTTTAAAAATTCAAAACCAAATTTTAATACAGCTCTGTATTTATATTTCTGTTTCTATTTATTTTTAATACAAAAAATGGAATTCATTATTTTGCTTCGTGTGCTCTTTATGAAGCATGCTCTTGCAATAGCATGCAGGACCTTAGTAGTGCAGTTTAGTGACATATTTTTATTTAATTCATACAATATAAATTGTCATTAATTAACCAGTATATGCTTTACTGGAGGAACAGATCTGTGTCTAAATCTGTGACTGGTGCTAAGTTTGCAGCTGTAATAGGCTTAGCAATAGAGCAATATATAATAGGTAGTGAGTAAATATAAAGGATACAACTTAGTTGCTGAACTGCTTCTAGCATTTTGTTTTAGACTGCCATTCTGAAGCTGGCATTCTATTTTAGACTGCTACCATTGTCTTTAGTTTTGTTTGTAGTCTTTTATGATTAATATGGGAGACCTTCCATCTAATACTGAAACTGCAGAAACCTTAATAAAATGGATGTACCTTTTGTAGTGCTTCTGTAGAAGGGCTAGCCTGATGGAAACTTTGTGATGCAAACTGTTTGAAATTAGCTGTGGAATATGCCTTGCAGGACAGTACCATTCTGGAATATGCCCCCAAAGCTCTTTGAAAGGTCAGAGTTTGAGAAGGAGAAGAGAGAGAAATTAGAACCAGCTCTAAGTATCTATTAATTCTTTGGCTGAGTGGTAGGGATTCTAAAGCTTTCTAAAGCTTTCTTTATCAGTGTGAACTATTGAGGAAGACTGTTAAATAGTGATTTTTATTTTTATTTTTTTTACATATCCTCTACAGACATCCGTAACAGGCAAAACTTTATCTTGGGACAGGGATTCTTTTCCTTTCCCTATCCAAATAGCAAAGAAAAACTGACAAATTATTCAGATACATCTAGAAGGAATATTAAGAGTTTTGATCAGGAAATATGTCCGCTTTACATTACAAGTCATCACGAATAAAAATGCCTTCCACTACTAAGAATATAATGTAGTTGGTAGATTATGCATCTGGTTGCCTTTTGATGCCATATGTGTATTGCAGTATGTAGTCCATGTGGTGAATGACTTTTCTCTAGCTC
Source organism: Anser anser (assembly GCF_964211835.1). Classification (NCBI taxonomy): domain Eukaryota; kingdom Metazoa; phylum Chordata; class Aves; order Anseriformes; family Anatidae; genus Anser; species Anser anser. The sequence continues at coordinate 6,358,705 of NC_139727.1, read as the reverse complement.
TTTTGACATTTGAAATATTTTTCCAGATACAAATGTGGAGTATATACCAATACTATGATTTTTGTTAGTATTTTTATACCTGAAGACTATGTCAATTAAGTTGAATTTAATAGGATTTCTTAAGAGATTTTGCCAGAAATCTTCTCTTTGTTTATGTGTATAAGCACCCAGAATATCGTTTTTATTTACTTGGTTGTAACTTGTACATCACCTCAGGGGAAAGACAGTTTTAGATATTATTCTAAGCTACAGGAGTTTTTATCCTTCAGAGAGTCCTGTATTAGGGTAAAACAGAACAAAATATTTTTGTTTGTTAAGAACAGTGACTGTAAAAACTTCCTGGATTGAGAGTTACTGCAGGCAGTGTTACCTCAATAACCTAAAAGCCTCTGTAACACAACGTCTGCTATTGTTTACATTAATATGGACTAGTACAGAGATTAAGTGGTTAGGTCCCAGTATGGGTGCTAACAGCAAGCAGACAGGGCTAAATGAATATGTCCCTTACAAATGGGTGAGATTTCTGCTATTAGCACTTGTTTGGCAAGGAAATAAAAAACCATAATTTGTAGGACTTAGGACTTAGTTCACTTAGGACTATACAGAGGCAGAAAAATTAAACATTTTTGATTGTGTTGCCTGCTGAGCCAAAAATATCCACTGCATGGTTTTATTGCCACCAGAATCAGCATTGTTGGGAAACACATTAAATATATTTTGAAGGATAAGTGGTATTGACAGCTTTGAGGATTTTTAGCATCCTATCTTTCAAGGGGCTTTTCCCCCTTCATCACTCCATCAAATCAAAAGAGAACTTACTCTTCTCCTTGTGCAACTATTCACCCTTGACTGTTAATAATAACTATGAAAATCAATACCAATTCATGCTCTTTACAAACCAGCAGAAGCCTTTCTTTTCCAGTTAAATATACATATATATATATATATATACACATGCAAAATTTCACTGGCACGGCTTCAATAGAAATCACTGTGTTTTCTTTTGCAGTGCACAGGGGTCGTATGATGCCCATCTTGACAGAGCTAGTTAACTCAAAGAATAGTGGTGAGAGTCAGCTTTTCATTAAATATGAGCAGATGTGAAATGTAGAGTGTTTGACAATTAGAAATGGCAGCAGCAGGGCCCCATAATCAAAGTGAGGTCAGATTGGTGGATCAGATTACCTCTCTTACATTCTTTAGTTGTTCTGAAAATCATTTTAAATTAGTGTCAGTGGAGCCGTGATGGGTTTTGCCCTTTGTCTTTTATGCTAGGACTGTATTGTTTCCCCAGACACTCATTAAAGGTCATTATACTATTACAGGGCTTGCTTTGGTCGTGGTGCCTCAGTTGGGTTGGTTTGCTTCTACAATCACTTAATGCATTTCTTTCTTTCTCTCTCTCTCTTTTTTTTTTTTTTTTCCCTTTTCCTTTTGGTTACAAAAGCAGGCTTTTCTTTTTTTAAGGTAGATAAAATCACAGGCCAAACTTCTTGAAAAAATAAGTATTTTTTGCAAGAATTGATGCTGTTTGTAAGAATCTGATGTCAAGTAGAAGATATCAATTTACGTATTTAATGATGTATGCAGGATTTAGTGTGTTAATTGTATAATACATAGGGAAACACTTGCAGTATATTTTCCACTGTGAATGATTTTCTCTGCTATAATATTGTCTGTACTTTCAGTGAATGAAAAACCTATTATGGTTAAATATAATTACATTAAAATAGCTTTTGAGTTCATAGGCAGCTGTTTGGGAAAAAAAAAAAAACACAAATAGAGATGATCTTTCTAAACATAAGGAAATAGTTTTGTGTGTGTCTGCAGATATTTTCAGGTTTATCTGCTTTTGGTAGATTGCTGCATGAACAGTGGTCAAATGGTCCAAGTAATTTTTTTGGTAATGTAGATTTGGTCAGGGAGGTGATCATCCCCTTGTACTCAGCTCTGTTGAGGCCGTACCTCGAGCACTGTGTTCAGTTTTGGGCCTCTCACTACAAGAAGGACATCGAGGCCCCGGAACATGTCCAGAGAGGGGGTTATGAAGCTGGTGAAGGGTTTGGAACACAAGTCCTATGAGGAGCGGCTGAGGGAACTGCTGGGGTTGTTTAGTCTGGAGAAGAGGAGGCCCAGGTCAAGCCTCACTGCTCTCTACAACTACCTGTGAGGAAGTTGTGGGGAGCTGGGGGTTGGCCTCTTCTCGCAGGTAACTAGTGATAGGCCTAGAGGGAGTGGCCTCAAGTTGCTCCAGGGGAGGTTTAGGTTGGGAATTAGGAGACATTTCTTCTCAGAAAGAGCAGTCAGGCAGTGGAACAGGTTGCCCAGGGAGCTGGTGGAGTCACCATCCCTGGGGGTGTTTAAGCAAAGGTTGGACATAGTGCTTAGGGACATGGTTTGATGGGTGACATTGGTAGTAGGGTGGTGGTTGGACCAGATGATCTTGGAGGTCTTTTCCAACCTTAATGATTCTGTGATTCATGCAAATTAGAGTGAAGAGAGGCACTCAGCAACTGAAAAAATTGAGGTGGCCTATACAGTGAAATTATTTTACTAGTAAGTGTGATGTTTCTGTTTAGGAATGTGCCAAATCCTGGGGAGCGCTATTCAAATGATTAATTGATGCAGACAGAATCTTAACCTGAAACATTTAATTTCTGTTTTCTGTGTTTCATATGGCTGCTGCTTCTCTAGAAGATCAGAAGTTCAGGTTCCAAAAGGAAACCTTATCTAAACTTGTCAAGATTTTATGCCATGCCTACTGTAGTGGGAACTTAAACTTCCCTGTGCTCTGAGGGAAGGACATTCTTGATACTAGGCCTAGAAATATGTTATTCAGTTTGTGAGAAAACATGGATTGGCATGGTCTGGTATCTCTGAGAAGCATTACAAGAAGACTCTGACTTTGGTGAATATCAGGGATCTCTAGAGCAAAAGACAAGGCTGATTTTCACTGTACTTTTAATTCATGGTTCAGCCCAAACTCCCATTCATCTTGTTTAGAAAGAAAGACTGTGTTAAGACAAGTTCTAGATACAAAAGTGAAAGCTTACTTTTTGAAAGTGGCCAAAGTATGTATCTACCTTTGAGCTAAGCCTGGTTGAGAAGCATCTATTCCACCTGCTCTTCTAGTGCCATCACGTGGTTTATACAAAACAGTCAAGTTAGCTGTTGAGTCTTTCTCAAAGGCCTTAAAATCATTTTCTACAAGAGTGGAGCAGTGTTTTGGGTAGCATAAGCCAAGGTTGGTATATTGTGATGAACCTGGGTCTTGTGGCCACAGAAGGGATGGAGACTCTCTTAGATATAACCTACTGAGCCCTCTGAGGTCACACTGTCTACTCTGTCATGCACAGACAGGACCAAAAGTGTGCCAATAGCACACTTTTAGTGTTTTGAGGATGAAGAAATGGAAGGAATAAACAACTGATCAGGTCTGCTGGGAAAGGAGACAGAGATGTTGCCCATCAGGGCAGCATTCTAAGGTTGTAAACAAATGTTTAGAAACCGATTTGTTTTTACAGCTTACTTTTCTGGAAAAAAAAAACAAAACAAAACAAAACAAAAAAAAACCTACCTCTGTATACTGGAGAACAATGGCGTTATTTTGTATAACCTTTACACAAATGATGTAGTGATTTTTTTTAATGAGAGTAGTGAAAATTGACAATTAGAATAAGATATAGTGCCAAATAAATTCATATTAATTCAAAAACACATATGAAGTAAATCATACAGTGCTATTTATAATCATCTAATAATTTTGAAGTAAGCCTGTGAACCGTGCTGTGTGGAATAGATGGATTTACGTAAACCTAGTTGCAAAAAATTTTCTTTCTTTCAAAGTGACAGATTTTTACTTCAGTTACATCAGTTCCCACAGAAGTCAATAAAATTACTTGGATCCAGGGTTGTGCCCCTGAGAATTGTCGTGGCCATAACATTTCCTCTAAATACCTCTACAAGTCTGCCTGTGTGTCTTTTAGAAGTACCAAAAATAATGTAAAAACGAACAGCTGTGGATGTTTTAGAGAGCATTCATTTTTACAGAGACAAAGTATTCTAGATAACTCAGTTTAGATAGTAGTCCACTACAGGAGAAGAAAAGTCAGGTATATCAGTGTATCATCTAAATGTAGTCTATGTTGCTATTGGATAATGAAGAAAAACAACTAATCTTCATTAGCCTTCTTCTCAGAATGAACTACTGTCAAGAAAGCTGCTGTTAACAAAACTATGTAATGGGGTCCTGAAGCATATAAAACTAGGCAGTGGAACAATTGGGAAAGAAAATACAAAAGTGGGAGATTCCTGTGCTGTTCTGTGGAGGTTCTTATGGAGTAGACTCTGATATGAAGTCAGTGCTTGTACGTGCAAGAGTTTGGCCATATTTGCAGCCAGCTCTGTAGCCTGTGGTATTGGCAAATCACAAGTCTCGTGTATTGCTTTATGTGTATGAATGCGCTGGAACTTTTATATTATCTTTTCAGTCACTGAATAGAAGATGTTAATATAAGAGGGGGAAAAGTAGCATGAAATAATGTATTTTAAGATAGGTGACTTCAAGTATGTAGGTAGGTCTAACAGTCAAAAAATTAATTCCTTTTATTATTGTATATTTTAATAGAACCTGAGTGCTGCTAAATTATTTATTTTTCTTTGGGATATAATACAAGCATATAGATTAATATCGAGATGTAGAAATGCAAGAGTAGAAAAAAAAATAACCCCCCCCCCAGCTGTTCCTTGTCAAGCAGTAGAATGGTAGAAATCAGACAATCTGGCTTGTTATCCATGACCAGAAAATATAAATAATGAAGCACACGCCTTTTCAGATGACTTTTTTGATGTGGTATATACTGCTAGGCTGATAAGAGGGTGCTCTGCCCGATCTGTTATGTCTGTAACAAGGAGATGAAATCTCACGTCACCATGGAGGCCCTGCTAAGTTTAGCAACAAATCTTTTGAAGAATTAGGAAGGTGGAGAAGGGAGAGATCAAGAAGTCTAGATTTAATTCCTTTAGGCCTTTATATTGAGTAGTGATTCTTACTAGGGTCACAGGGAAGAGACTACTGAGTGGCTTGCTTTGATAGGGACAAGCTAGAAAAAAATGCTGTCAGCATCCTGTGGAGTGAATTAAACAGAGGGTCTTATGCAAGGTGACATGGAAATTATGTTTGCATTTTTAGTTCCTGAGTGTGGCTGGTTGTCATGAAACTCATCACGACAGTTTCTTACCACCAGGCAGCAGATTCTTCCTGTTACCTCCTTGGTGTGGGACAGATGCTAGCCGGTTAGCTCTCTATCTCTACTCTTTCTGAGCTATTTCAAGCGACAGATGCCATAGCTGGCTCGGTTTCAGCTTGAGCATTTCTGTCATAGCCCTGCCTTGAGCCCAAATTCTGACCTTTACTATATGAAATAAAGTACTTATGAACAAACAGTGGCTTGATCCAGAGCAAGCTTGGAGCAAATGTCAAATGTCAAGTCAGTCTTCTGCCTCCTTATTCCACCTGCATTAGGAACCTAGATTAGACCCTAGACTACCGCACCAACTGCCTTAGGCTTTATGGGTCTGGAGAGACATAAGTTATTAACAAAGAGTTATTAAAATTTTATCAGTTTTATAATGCAATGTAAATGCCTTCTATGAATCTACATTGTATTCATTATCATTTAAAACGTTAATTAAGTCAAAGTTGCATTTAATTTAGTTTTAAATGTGCCTTTGGGAGGAAGCTTTTAGAAACAGCTGCAGGATTGAGAAGCTCATTGATGCTGGGAAGATGTTAGTACCACTTTTCAGGATAGGTCCCCCAAGCTGATTGCCATTTTGAGTCTGAGCTAATTTATGTTGATGTTATTGGGCAAGGTCTCAAATTAATATTGAACCAATAACAGTAGAAAGCTATCAGCTCATGCTAATCATAGATATACTTTAATGCATAATTTGTGTTCTTTTCAAATGGCTTCCAAACTAATATGAACAGTTGATCTGTAAAGCCTGTACTTCTCATACTCTTGTATTTATTACACACACACATATATATTTTCATTTGATGTCTTTATTGGTTGGATCGTTTTGTAATTCAGAGAAAAAAGTTGTTCCCTGACCTGGAATATTGTCCATCATGTTCATAGAAAAAGAAGTTCTCTCTGGCCTAGGTCTTCTATATTTCATTTGATCTAAAGTTATTGTAATGTACACAAGGAGGTGCTTATTGAAATATACAACAGACTATGATATAATATTGACATCTAAAATGGAATACAGCTTATTAGGAAAAAAAAATAGACTAACTCCCCTCCAAACTCAGTTAAAATGTGCTTGCATTATATATCAGATTGTTAATGTTTCTGATGATGTAAAAACAAGAGAAAAAAAAAAGAAAAAAAAAAAGCACAGCGTTTCCATCATCTGATAATTCAATATATTTTAGATATATTTTTTAATGAGGTTAGTAGTCACATTAGCTGTAGTGTGTCCATTCATTCACATACTATGTGATTCAGTAAGTGCTAGAATTGGAGCCAGAAGGAGCCAACCTAATGCTTTCCTTAGCTAGGAGAGTCCATTGAATTAAAACAAAAGACCTTTGGATTTTATCAAGTCCAGTGTAGGTTCAGCAGAGTTGTCCCTGGGAGCCAGAGGCAACTTGCAAGACAATTTTTTTCTGGGTCATCATATTTTCTACTGAGCTCCTAGGACCTTTCCAGGTATTTGTGTATGCCAATACACATAGCTCATGATTTTTGTCTGTGTGTCTCCTAAAAAGAGATTTTTGTCCTGTAACTTCATGTGGGGTACTTGAAGTACCCCAAAACCAGCACCCATACTATATGATCACTTTGCCAGAGTTTATAGTAGAGGGGTGGTAGTTGAACAGAAAAGGAAGAGTTTTAATTGATTTAACAGCAACAAAAAAAGCATAGATTTTGTTTAGTATATAATTTCTTAAGTATGTTGATAACGTACTTTAGGTTAAATTTCAGTTGTACTTTTACTGTTTGTGAAACTGTTTACCAGCTTCTGTTAGCTGACCTTTTTATAACACACTGATATAGCTTTCATTGTGATATTTTATATATTATTTAATACTGTATTGTTGTGATTCACTTTTTATCAGTGACTTTAGGAAACATAATGTATGCTACTTCAGACATATATGTTTCACTGATACAAATCAGGTCTTGTTAGTACAGTACAATTCTGAAAAGGAAGGATGGAAAAAGCATTAATAAAGTGTAAGATGTGGCTAGTGACATGTAGTTAAAAATTCCTGCAGATATTTTGGTTTGAATAGAAATTTTAGCTAGGCAAAAGTGAAACAGAAATGGCACAAGACAGAGATACTTACCTTGACTGAGCCACTGACTTATTATGTGACTTTTGTTCCTTTTCCATATATTGTATTATATTTTGTGATGAGAAGTGCTCTGAGATCCTTATATTTTGAAGTACCGAATGTAAGCTGAATAGGCATCCTTTTGACATAGTGATTCCCTACGCAGGCCAATTTTCATGTATTCTGATCTTTGCTGAAGGAAGTCATAGATACGCAGTGAGGAGGAGAGGAAAGTGAAAGGAGATACTAAGAGGGCTTGAATAAATTCTGTTTATCTGCATCAATAGGGATGAATCTCTTTTTAGATTTCTGGGGGAAAAAAAATCATCTACGGTTTTTAGCAGCTTCTGAACTTTAATTGGAACGCAGACCTTATTCACTGTGAGGAACTCCTGAGTGAAATCAAAAAAAACACCAAACCCACCCACATTATAGAATCTCTGATCTTTGTCATGCAATCTTCTTCATTTGTTCTTGCATAAAAGGTTTTATTTGCACTGAACATCCCGCTATCTCTATTCTCATTTTCCTGATATTATCTTCACTCTCCAACTCTAATGGTACATGTTGTTTGACAGCATTACAGTATGGAGAGAGAGTGTACATCACAATAGCTTTGCTGTGGAGGAAGAGTGGCAACAAGAAATGGAGATGTTGTTCTTGAGCAAATTTTTGCCTGAATGGACTAGCAGGTGTACCATCTAGCATTGCAGAAGGTTTATTTTTATAACTAGCCTCTTTTCTATAGTAGTTATTGATCCTATAGAAGACATATTGCTTGGATTTGCAGTAACGCAGTTGTGACATAGGGGCAGCAACTTAGAAGTCAGGATAAACATTTGGGTGATAAAGTTCCATCAGCTAATAAAATCAAGATTCTGTTTAGCAAAGAATAAAAGCTACTGCATTTGAGGCTAATGTAGAGATGATGCTTATTCTTGTTCCATGAGTAACATGAGGAATAATCCACAGTTGCACACTGATAATATGTTCCATTACCAATGCCATTTGCCAAGTATTTTTTTTTATTCATTATTTATCTCTATTGAATTATTTCTGATTTACCAAAACATGCTAGAGGACTGTCCAGCTCTCAGGGATCAGCTGTTCATAAGATGGGTGGCAGTGAAGAAGTGATACAATATTTATTTAGAATCATGAGTGTGAAAATGAATATAATTTACATGATGAGGCAGCAGAAGGGTGAAAAGAAGTGAGATACACTGTTGAGTAGAACAGGATGTGCTTTTTTGTCTTCCAAAATGTAGTGTCCTTTATAACATATGTAAAACATTCCTGAAATTTTCGGATGTCATACTAATATTTCTAACCAATAATGGAATCAGACTCATAGCCATTCTTGCACCTTGTCCTTTTTTTTAATTTTCTTTTTTTTTTTTTTTGTGTCATGAAATACTGCTTTTTTACTTGGTTGTGAGATAGGCCAATAAGCTTTGTAATGACAGGGGAAGCAACAAAATACACTTTGCCAATTCTTGGATACTAAGAACTGCCTTTGATTTTCAGAGAAAATATCTAGTATTATCTGAATTTAATTTTAATTGTTGATAAATTGTATTTTTTTTAAGTAGGCATGGAAACGTTGTTTTTGATGCATTTTGCACACAGAAAAATCTGCAGAAATTTAAATCGGTTTTCATTTGGTAAAGATCTAAGTTTTTCCAGACTTCTTAAAAGCTGGATTTTTTTGCTTGTGTTCCACACAAAAAATGTCTAAGGGAAGATGAATATATGTATTTAAACATTTCATTGAATATATTTTGATTGTTACCAGTCAAGAGTCTTCACTGTCCTGAGTAACAAGATATACTTTATTGATTTCTTCATCCAGACATATCATCCAGCCTTTGGAGGAAAGATGAGAGAACAGTAGACTTAGGACAGATGTCAGATTCGGCACAGGTTCTGTGGTGATAATTATAACATAAGGACTTGCAGAGAATGGAATCAGTAATGTAATCCTAGCTATTTGACAAGAATCTTCCATAAAAGGAGTCCAACTTACAGGTATCTTTTACTTTGGAGAGTTATAGGACTCAGCAAAAGTCTTTGGTTATGTTTGAAAGAACCCACAATTTGCAGTGACAGGAAAGACTCAAACCAAGGCTCTGTGACCAGATAGTCTAGCTTTGTTTGATGTAACATCAGTCTGAAATCCTGCAAGAGTAATCTTTTAACCCATTGGCACCAAAGTCTTCTGCATGTTGATTTACATCATAAGAATCCTGTACCTCCTCTACAATACACCACTATTGTATAATTCTGCCATTCTTACAACACCCTATACTTAAATTTGTCTCTTTTTGAGCATGCAATTATTTTAATTTTTGTATTAGATCTCCTCTGTGACCACCACATGTTTTATTATAACATGGTCTTTGGAACTTTTTTGTTCTGAATAATTCCTGAATATACTATCTCCCCCTTGAACAAAAATATATACTCTTATTTTTGAATCAAGTTTATGGTGTTATCATGTCTAGTATATGATCAAGCTCTAATGGTCTTTGCATTGGCTGATTGACTCTTTGAATGCTTCAGCTTATTCATCTACAGTTTTACTGGGACTTCTGCTAAATAGATAGACAAGCTTCTGTTTTGCATCTCAAATTGTAGCTTGAGGGAATGCAAGACTTGTATCTTTGGGCTGATATATTCAGCCTTCATACTCAAACTCCGTGTACTCCTCAAGAAATATCCTGGAGCTGTCCCTCAGGTGCCACAGATTTCCTCAGCAGTATCCTGGAGTTTTGCCCATGAGGAAAAAAAATCTGTCAAAATATGCATTTGGTTTTAATCTTCCTTTAGCGTATAAGTCTTTTGTCTTCCCTCTTCTTTCTCCTCAAGATGGACAAAATAAAATCCTCAGAGGTAGAGCTGTAAGCAATTTGGCTTTGGAAGATGGCTTTCTTGACAGCTGTCATTGTCCCCTGAGCACTGGATTTCTGGATGCTTTTAGTATTTGACTCTCAAAACATCTGGGAGCAACACAATTTCCAAATATATGGACATCCTGTGGCATTTGTGGTTGATATAGTTACTTTCAGAGTAGTAACTGACCCATAAATCTCATGATAGCCAGTATATCAGTTCTTTGTGGAAGAGAGCTCCTCTTTCTCCAGGTGATTGTGGACTTTATCATGAAAATGGTGTGATAATCAAACAGCATTAGTTATGGTGATTTTCTACAGAATTTGCTTTAAAGTGTTGTTCCTGTGTTGTTTTTTGTTTGTTTGTGTTGTTGTTGTTTTGTTTTGTTTTGATGTTTGTTTTCTTGTTAGTCTTCTTTCTTCTTCATCATGCTAGCTCCTTTGAAATGAACATCCTCTGCCTTTTATTTTACACTCAGGGTATAAATGATTTCCTTGATATAACACTGAACATGCCAACTGTTTTGCGGGACATAGCTAACCAACCTGTGCTGCTAATTCAACACTGTGACAATCTGTCAAAATTCTCCATTACCTTCTTTCCTCTCCTCTTGCCGCTGTGTGATAAAAGTGAGGATGCTGCTGTTAGGCTACTTTCACTTCTCATAAAGTCTATGTGCGTATCGCACATCATGGTTTGTAGCACAATGCATTTACCTTTGATGAAGCTTCCTTTCTAAAGCTGTTCCTCATCATGGATTATGATCTCTTTGTGCAATCTTCCTGATCCTTGTGAAATAAGCAAGCATGACATCTCTGTGTATCTTTTGTTTTAAAAAAACAACAAACCAGATTTGTTATTATTTTAAATAGACTATCAATCTACTTTGCTGGTCAAGTCAGTATTATTTTATTCATTCATATGTTGTTAGTCTGCATATTTTATGCCATTATAGCTAGTCTTACATGAAGTAAGTGTGAGATAGCATGCATTTCCCTCTTACAGTAATTCTAAATAGTTCAATCCTAAGTTCTACGTGTATTTCAGAGTTATCAGTGTAGTATTTTTAAGTATTAGAGATTTAATCAGAGGGAATGTATAACAGTCTTATTTATTTATTTGGTATGGACGTATTTTGATCCTGCTTAGGTTTTATCTGAAAAATATGATCCTTGCCAAGTACATTGATCCTTCTGAGTACTCTGTTAGAGATCAAACTGCTGTTGTAAGTAACATTATTAGTTATCACCACTGGATTTGTTAGCTTACACTTTATTTTCTACCCTTATGAAATTGCCAGCCCTTGCTTACCCATAACAATCAATTTCAGCTTTGGCAGAGGTGTAAGTATTAATTCTTTTGCAGATACAGTCAGAGGTAGACATCACATATCCATTTCCTTTTTTTTTTCTTCCTTTTTTTTTTTGTTATTTTTTGCTATACCTCCCTAATTCTCAATAACAATGAATTATATTCCACCTCTATTGTAGCTCTTGCTATTTTTACTATTATTATGCAGATTTAGTCTTAGTTATTTTTATCTTGGGTTTTTGTTATATTGATGTATTCATCAGATGGTATTGGTTTTTTAGATACACTTTATCGGAGAAAAATAGAGCTTTACAACATTGAGGTACATCATAGAAATCACTGAAGTAGGGAGCACCTAGGGGAAAAAAATACTGATTTCTTACTGTCATGAACAGTGTTAAACTTTGTATCTCTAAGTGATAAAAACATCATAGGCTTTTAATACATAATTTGGATGTGTACCCTGCAACTTACAGTACTTTGCATATGAGAACTAGTTTGTCAGCTCTTAACATTCCCCATTTTTGTGAAAGACGTACTTCCAGTAATATTGTTTAACTGCAACCAGTGTGAAAAAAATCTGTCTTCTGACAATACAATTTCTATGTAAAACAGCAGTAAGAAATCCTTTTCTACACTTGTACATAGATTGGAAGATACAAAAACAGCACTGGTTCTTGAAACTCAATATAACCAGCAGATGGTGCTGCGAGCTTAGAAATAAGTAGCCCAGAAAAGCCCCCAAGAACTTTTTAATGCATTTCTTTTGTGAAGAAATAATATTATTTAAAAAAAAAAAAAAAAAGTAATTCTACTATTTTGGTTCGTTTTAATTGTATACAGATGTTCTTGAATAGGTATATACTCTGTAAGCGTATGTATCTAAGACCAACATGTACATAAACATACACAGCATTTTATGCTTAGTTAACATGAAAATTATATTAGGAGTTCACAGGTAACAGTAGTGTGAAGACCTTCATCTCAAAGGAATATTGCAGCTGAACCTGAAAGTCTTGGGGATCACTGAGCCTGATCCTATTAACATTTAATAAATGGAAGTTTTTCCACTGATGTGGATGAAAGCCAGATAAGGCCGATGATAAGAAAGCTAAAGTTAAATGTCAGGATTTCAATTCTTCTTGTTCAGAGACACAGACAGTACTACACCCTTTTGTATAGGGTAAACAACTGCCAGGAGGAAAAGAAATTCAGTGGTAGCAAAGTTTATAAAGAAAAAAAAAAAGAATTTTCTGGTGACACATTAACCTCATATATATATATATAAACACACACGCACACAATAAAATAAAAAAATAATAATAATAAAAAAAAAAGAGCAATGTCCTCTAAGTTGTGCGTTTCTAAGAACTAAGAAACTAAGACAACTGACCACGAAGCAGAGGAAGAATTCAAAAAAATCTTGCAAGTTAGGAATACAGTCCCATAGATTTATAAGAAGTTTATGCGAATCTCTTCTTTACTCAGCAATGTAATACTGGTAAGGAAATTGGCAAGGGGACCTCCTATGTCTTTTTCAGGAAATGTGTTGATTAAAACATCTTCATCACAAATCTGTTTTTAAACTTGTCATGAACAGGCTAGGGAAAAGGTTATTTTGGTTTAAAATTTCAGGATATGTAGGTTGGAATTGCAGTGGAAATGTGTATATTTAAGATGTAGAGATAAATTGGCACTTTGAACTTGAAAACAAAGTAATAATTCTCATTAGATATCTGCAGGGTGAAATCTAGACTTCCCAACGTTCTTAGGAAGGAAACAGTTGCAGCAAGACCTAGCTGAGATTTGTAGAGGCCTACTCCAAATAAGTAAGCATATAACTATCCCTTTCCTATGCACTGAGTAACTCTCTCTTCCTGTGGAATCTGTGCTGTAAATACAAGATTTCTAATCCTAAGGAGCAGAGCAATCACCAAGGTCTCCTGTGCTCCCTTTTTTCCCCTAAGTTATTTCAGTGCATTGTATATTTTCCCACTGAATTTAATAGAGCTGAGGGAAACTGTACAAGCAAGGCACAGTGGTGAGTGGGCTTTGGAATTCCATCTTTTCTTTTATAGGGGCTTATTTTTGTCCACATAAGCCACTGGTTTTAGCAGTGACTGATGAGTGACTGAGCATATTCAGTCACAAAGGGGAAACTTCCCCTACTTTGTAGCAACAGGTCAGATTCCTCCTACAGTTACACAGAACTGAGTAACTACATCCTATTCCTCCTACTGCTGCAACTTCTGCCTCCAGGTCCTTTATCAATGGTGTCAAAAATCTTCTCCGAGCCAGGAGGACAGAGGGCAATACACTGTGGGTTGCTATGTATTGAAACAAGAATAGTCTTTGACAATGCACTGAATTTACAGCTGTGGGTGTGGAAAATTTTAACGCTACAGTTTGTTGTGTGATACTACTCTTAAATAATCCCCGCCAAAACATTCCTTGTGACTTTACATGCCATGCCATGGGGAACTGCCAAAGGACCACTCATAAATAAATCAGTGTCTTTTCATAGACACTGTATTATTTCTATTTGTTTGGTTTTTGTGCCTTGTTTTTTGTTGGTTTGTTTTTTAAGGAAAGAAAAATAGATTAATCAAAATAAAAAATATGGTATATGGTATAAAAAGATGTTCTGATGTGGAAAAGATACACACCTTCATGTCCAATTTAACTAAACGAAACACTCTAGAACCACTCAAGGACCATCACATATGCACGTTGTATGTTTTTATGGAATATATTTTCAATGTACTTTCAAAACAGCGATAGAACCTCATCATGTTATACCTGGCAGACCTGTGAAAATGAGTCATTATCAGCAATGTTTTCAGATAATTTGGTCACTTGAGTCATAGCAAGAGCTCTGAGTGAGGAACTCACTTAAGATAGCATTGACTGTAAACGAGCAACCCAAAGCTGTGTTAAAGATCAGTAGCAGAACTAAATTTCAGGTCAGGAGATTCCCAGTCCTGTCTTTGTAGTCATGGTACCATCAGATGTTCTACTAAAAAGTTAACGTGTGGCTTTGAGCAATCCTTTTGTACTTTGCCAGATGCAGCAGCTGGAGCTCTAAAATTGGAGCTTCTCACTAATTGTGACAGGGTAGGACACACAGGTTCTGAACAGCTCTTGTTTGAGACACAAGGATAATGTTTTGCCGTTGCTCCTCCTCAGTGTTCAGACAGCAGAACAGTGTGCCAAAATGGAATAACAAAATTTAAAATTTAACTGGGAGAATATTTATTCCCACCATACCTGATGAGAGACTTTGAGTTTCCTTATTCTACAAAGTGCGCTCTCAAAAGACAAGTCAAGTGCCCTGACTTTGATATTTTCCTGAAAAACACACCCCTGTGAACACAGACAAAGTTTTGTCCTATAAGTTCTATAATTTAGATATCTTCCTTTCTTAACCCTTTCCCAAAGTAAACATTACTGTACTTGAATAGTATTGTGTATGGATGCAACATGTGAAGAAGTCAATTGGATAATTAGATGGACAGGGCAAAATAAAGTGTTTTTTTGTGTGGTTTTTTTTTTTTTTAGTTGTTGTAGCTTTTTATTTGACAGCATGCCAATAACAATGTAATGGCTTGCATAAGCAGTTACAGAGTGAATCCTAAGATGAGAAGACAATGAAGAACGGAGATTCTCAAAATCAAGAAAAATGCGTGAGGAATACTAAAATTAGAACCAGAAAATGTGTTCAAGGTTTGGTGGAACTATGACTTAGTCATAGTTATATGAGTAAGTATAAATTAGGATTTAATTGGAAATTAAATTAAATAGCTTTTTTTCTATTGTGCATACTTCTCAGGGGAAAGGGAAGATGGTTGTTGCATACAAGCAGTATCACATTTCATATATACTTCTACACAGGAACAAGAAGTTAGGTCCTTGAAATTGGAAGCCTTTCTTCTCTAAAATGCCCAAGCCAATTGTGAAATACTCTCTATATATATATATGAAAAATGCTTTCTTCCTGTCCTATTTTATCAGCTTGCACCCTGAAGCATGATATATGAACAACTCCTGATCTAAAGTCCACTGATGTCCATGTAAGTGTTTTCTCTGACTTCAATAGACTGTAGATCAGCCACAATTTGAATAGCCTTAAATGAAGTCTGAAGTCATAGTAATAGAGAAGTGATAACAACTGGCATCTCTGGAAAGCATTTTGAATATCTATGCTCTTGAGTTAAGCTGGAGGGAGCAAAGAAAAATCAAAGTTATACAGTAACTTCAGAGGGTTGCTCTACTCTTAGAAATAAATTAAAGGCTGTAAGTGCCATAAAACAATAGCCTGAGCTTTTTTATCAAATGATGCAAGCTAAAAATTTGTTGGAGTTTGCAACTCCAGTTGCAACTCCAGTTGCAAACTGCAGTTTGTCCTTCATTCTATATATATGTGTAACCCTAAAAGCTCATGAACTTTAACTTTATCATAGTTTAACAGAAGATCAGAGCAGCTATATAGAACATATAGCAACATCCAGACTAGCAGCAATCCACATTTTGTGTTAACTGTCTTTTAATAGCATTCAGGGAAAAGCAGAGGTGAGGTAGAAACCTGTAGCTTTGTTTCAATTGCTTTTGTGTGATGACAGTTAAGTAAGACAGAAAGATACTGTATTAATATAAAATTTAAACATTGAATGACCAAAAAAAAAAAAAAGGCAATTTGTTTGACATTCAATCAATTTCAGGTACCTTTAGCCAAAAGGGGCAAGCCTGGGACCAAAAAAAATAAAATGTTTCTTGGGCTGTGCTGTTTCAAAGAGAATGTCTCATGTAAGCACCATTCAGTATTTGTAAAATATTCTGAAATGATGCATTCTTGACATTCTCAGATCTTGATGTTTTCTTATCTGCTTCAGAAGGCACAAACTGCAACTAAGAGTCAGTGAGCCTCACCTGCACTTCTAATGGTGCTAGTATGTACAGATATCCAGCACATCTGTTTCTCTTTGCATGAAAATAACAAAATAAAAAACCAAACAACAGTAAAAAATGAAATGCATTTTCCTGAGTTTCCAATGCACATAGAAACCAAAACAGCCATCCTCTTTCATTTGAATTACCATTTCAGACAAAAACCAAGCACTGCTCTGCAGTTTCTAAAATTCTTGTATCTTATCAAGCACCGTCGCACTGTAGTTTCTAGCCAATGATTTCATCATATGTTACTACAAAAAAAATCAAGTAATAATTACGAATTTGTTTTAAAATATTTTATTGGTATAAAGTGACTTTTAGACAGAATAAATATATATATTTTTTTCTGAACAAATAACTGATGTTCTGGATAAACCATATTTTGATACTCTGCTACATTCCAACCCAAACTGATTGGGCATTTTTTTTTTTTTTTTGAAACTACCTTTGATAAGAAATGCATTACAAACTCATCAGTTTAGCTTCCTGTTAACAAAGAGACAGCAGCCGTCTGGATTATTCTAGATCCGCAGTGAAACTGCCACACTATGTATGCTCAAACTAAAGCTGTGCAAGTTTGACAAGGGGCAGATGAATCCAGGAGTTATTGTGCAGGGGTTTAAGTCTATGCGGCAGCTGACGGTTGAAATACTCATCTATACATCGCTCTGAGCTAACTGGGGAAAGGTTGAAGCTGTATATTTTCAACATATCTAGCCTAATGGTTAATCTGTTGTCTTGTGCAGGGGGTGCTGGGTAGAATCAGAGCAATAGCTGACAGTTTGGAGGAATTGCTGTGGGTATTTTCAGTTGCCTGATTCACAAAGTGGTAGGTAGCGAAGTCTAAACAGGCTTGTCATTGAAAGAGGGAAGTCATGCTCACTGTCGTTCCCATCAAAAGATCTCTGGTAGCCAAAAGCTCAATCGGCATATTGATTATCTGCATTTAGTAATACTGAGCTGCAGCTCCTCTTCACCTAGCATATGAAAGATGAGCTTTATGGAAGACAAGTCAGATTGCAGAGCAGTGATTGCTCCTTTGGAGGGCAGCTGGAAAGATGCTTAGGAGAAAGACAATGGGGGTGGGGGGGTAGGGGGGAATAAAATATTGTTTCAAACAATGATAGTCTGACTGTTAAAAGCACTCTCTATGATTCTAGTGCTGGATCTGGCATATCAATACAGGGACATGGCATTACTCACTGCAGAGATTAAGGGGGTGCAGTATGAATTAGACTGAAACAAAAATGAAGTATCTGCAAGTGACAGCTCTGGCTGATGGCTGACTACGAAGGAAAACACTGTGTTAGTGTCTGGCGAAAAACAGTGCTGAAAGCCTAGCAGCTGATAGAGATGGGGGAGGAAGGGAGTGGTAGGCATTGGTGGTGGTTGTTTAGAATGTCTGGTTTTGGTCAGGATATTTTTTCCCCTTTAAAACACATTTTCATCTTCCCTTCCAGGCAAATCATGCTGAAGCCAGTTTCAGCCATTTTGTTGAAAGCGCTGTACTGGTATTCTGCCTTGTTACATTTAAATTAAAGCTCAGCCCAGTTTTAAGTTATGGCAAGTGTGTGCTTGCAAAGAATAAATAGAGATTGCCATAGGCATTATATTAACTACATTGGTTATTTTAAAAATGTTCAGGGAGTTGCAGATTGCATTTCAAATTATCTTCATTATAATAAATAAAATGTATAGAAATAGAAACAAGCATGATTCCTCAATGCAGTCTGTAGGCAAGTGTATAATCATTGAGCTTGAAAGAGAATTCTTGAGGGTGGGGGGAAGGGGGTAGAAACGTATGCAGCTTCAAACTGCCTTTATCTAAATCCCATTAATATCTCACATTTTAAAGGTATTACTTTTTACCTATCTAATGTTGACAGATTTTTTTTGATCAAGTTCTGCACAGTATTTTCCTGTAGTGCAATTAGGAAATATTACAGAAAACATGGAATTTCCTAAATTACTACGCTTATCCACTTCCTTATTGTTTGCCATTCTCAGTAAGCTATTCATTTGTTCTCAAAATGACCAATAAATGCTATGATTCTTATTTAGTGATAATAACGCCTTTGGGTACATGGTAAGTGTCCTGAATAGTTCTAACAAACTGTGGCAAAATGTACAATGCAGGCAACACGCTCATCCTGTGACCATTTTCATTGAAAATAATTGCTTATATCATATTAGATAAAGAAAAACTTTTTTAACTGTGACAAGGAAATAGTTCTCTTTCAGTAGACTTGCTGGTGCTAAACTCATCACATACTTAGAGGAGAACTCTTGTGGATGTGGAGGTTCTGGTTTAATATTGCACAGTGGTACAACAAATTACCCCAATCCAAGCAGTTTGGTTGCCAAACCTTGTGAGGCAGTGACAGTCTGTAAGGATGCATTCAGTTCCATATAATTAAGAGCAATCTCTGTGTCACAAATATGTTTTCCATGGAAATGAACCAACATACTAGTGCAAACACCCAATCAGATTTTTAAGAAACTATTCATAAAAAGTATCTGCTTTTGCTGAACAACAGGATACTTTAAAAGTGTTTTAAGTCCTGCACATAATATTATGTGCCTGCAGAAGTGACAGCATTGGCCTATATTTCTCTCCTAGTTATACAATACTCCTTAATCTGAGAACACAGTTATATTTTTTTTCAAAATTGCATCTCTGTGCTTGCACATGTATATCCATGTGTATCCTGATGTGTTGGTGGTACAGTATATCTTGACAGGCTATTTAGAATAAAAGCAAACAATTTTACTCTCCTAGGGTAAAAAATACATAATTGTGTTAGAGGAATGGAGAAAGCACACAATCCTTGCTTTTATCTGCATAGAATATACCATAAGACATACACTGTTATAGAAGTTTAGTGCATAAGGATTACATCTCGTATCTGGTTATCACTTATTGAACTCCAGAAGAGACTGTGAAAAGATGTTATTTCTTAAGTTGATTGGAGGGTGGATAAGCATTATTACCTTCCATTGTGTGTGAAGATGCTTTGATGCAGGCATATAGATATACATAGATTATTTCCAATGTTACTGTCTGTAGTTTAAAGGTTGAACTGGATAGATATATTTTGAATTGTACAAATACGTGCTTGACCAGTGGCTTGCATAGGGAGATAGGGCTCTGCAGGTTTATTTTATCATCTGAAAATTGTTTCACTAGAGGAATACCAAAGAGAGAAGTACAAGATTTGACCAAAAAGCAGTAACTCTGAGGTAAGATGGATAATTTTTGAGTAATGTATCCAATATGATACACAGCAATTCTTTTGTGGAAGTTTTCCTAGTGAAAGATATATGGTATCCTCCAGTGGTTTAAAAGCCATCTCAACTTTCCTGAATATGCATTATTCTTACTACATGTTAAATGTTGCTATTATTAGAAAAAGAGCAAAATAACCCTGAGTTAGACTCCGGTTCTGTTCTGATTTTTTTTTTAATTTTATTTTGTTTTTTAAATCTAAATCACTCAGAGTAGCAGCAAGCTTTTAACTCTGAGATCTTTGAATAGGAATGGAGACTTTGTCACCAAATAGTTGAACCTAGTGAACCTGGTTAAAGAGTACATTCAAAGTATTCTTGTGATTCACATATAATCAGCTTTTTTGATAGAGACAGATTTAGTGCTTGAGCACAAATGGCAAGCATGTGGATGCTATTTATGTATCTGTCCATCTACAATATAATGATTCTAGCTAATAGTAAACTAGACGAAAATGCCAAAAAGCACACTGACCTCCTCAAATGATTTTGAGCTACTGTATATTCAAAGTTCTCCATGGAAACTTTAAGGCAATTGAAACATATGGAAATAATGGTGCAAGATTATCAGTCCATAAACTATTCCCTACCCAACCTCCTCACCTCATAACACATAACAGAATATAAGATCTTACTGGCTCAGTAGTATACCTTCTTCTCTATAATATACTCATTCAGAATGAAACAAGCATTACTGTGTATTTTTACCAAAAATATTTGGCGAACATTGTATTATTGTCTTTTTTCAGAGGATGGCATGTTCTTGTTGTTCAATTAGCTTTGATATATTAAAAAATGAAAAAAAAAGGTCACAGTTTCAAATCAAACCTGTTTATAAGAAATTAAACTTTAGCCTTATTTTCAGAGATGCTACATATCTGACCTCCTGAAATTTACAGCACTCAGCACTTCTGAACACCCAACTACTATTATGTAGGTTCCTAAATACTAGTTTAATTCCATAAGTACACTTGCACGATTTTAAAGTGTTGACCTTTCTTCTATTATTCCTTATGTATTTGAATAGCAGCAGTGTTCTAACTCCCCTGTCATTTTCAGTAGAATATGGGGAATAAACATCTTCCACAGCTAGTAGATCTCAAAGCCTTTATCAACACGTGGGAAATAAGTGTTGCCTCAGACACACTTACCCTAGGATGGGATTATTGCTTAAAGATAATAATATTGTGGAATAATCCTTTTATAAGTATTCTTTTATAAAAAGCCATTTTTGGGGAAAAAATAAAAAAAAAGCTGCAGGTATAAACCTTTATTTCAACTATAGAAACTGATACTTTAAGCTTTAAAGTCTGTAATTCCACATGATATCAAAACTGATTCATGGTTTGAAATCATTTTCGATACAAAGACATTAATTTACATTTTTTCTTATTATTTAGAAGTAAAGAATGCAGCTAGACCAAGTTACCCAAAAAGTTCATATCAATTCAAGAATGCAACTACTAATGCACTGGTTGGTGCCAAGTCCACTGAAGGAGCCCCGGAACCTGTTCCACTTGTTAATAACCGTAAAGGGAGCCTCTTCCTACCCAACAATCCCTCGCTGCTGCACCTTAACTTATTGAGTTCTGTTGAACAAGGAAAATCTACCTACTGTAGATTGCAAAGGGCACTCAGCTTGCCTGTAAAATACCGCTACCACTCCCAAAAGCCTGGGTTGAACCAAGATCTCCGTAGGTAGCCCCGTAGTTGGATGCATAAGGCAATTCCGATTGGTTTGTGCATGGTTTTGCAATCTGTTTTCAATGTGACTATGACATTACTAATGCTCTGTTAAGTGCTTACAGATGTGGGTTTCTCCAGATGTGGTGATTAATAAGTTAATCAAGATAGCTAGTCAACTAATGTTTCTGGGTGGTTTGTGCTTTATCTTTCATATGGTTTATTTGCTCTGAAGCATTTACATTCTAGGCAAAAGAAGTTTACCAGGTATTCCAGTTTGTGTGTTGTTCAGTAACGTAGATGCTATTTCAGATTACAGCTCTTTTTAGGGCCTAAAAAATGGAGTCTATAGACCGTGCTAGTAGTGACCTGAGGGAGACAGTGAAGGAGACATATTTATTTTAAAATGGTAACAAAATAACAAAGGAAGAAGTTATGAACTAGTCCACCGTTTCTGAAAGGCATTCCTTTTATTTTGCCTAAAAAATGAAATGAGGATGAAAGTCAAGTAATATGTTGTTACAGATGTTCAGCTCCACATTAAGGCTGTTAAAATTAGCAGCACATCTTAAATCAATTCATGGAACATTGTCTGGAAGTTATGTCATTGAAATAATGAATCCTCTTTACTCAAGAATAAGCAAACATGTTAAAACATCAGTGTAACTTTAAATTAAACCCCAGCATAAACCAGAGTATCTGAAGCCTCATTAGATTTGCCTG
The DNA here is from genome assembly GCF_964211835.1 of Anser anser. Lineage (NCBI taxonomy): Eukaryota > Metazoa > Chordata > Aves > Anseriformes > Anatidae > Anser > Anser anser. Next base: position 6,336,516 of record NC_139727.1, on the reverse strand, counting down.
ACATTTTTCTAGCACTGAGTCTTCCTGAACTGCAAAACTGTTAGATTCTGTGCCTATTAGACAAGTGAGCACTGGGTTGTTACAACAGTACAGTAAGTGTTATACTTAGGGATGCGCAAAACAAGATCTTGAATTTTATTAGAACTCAGAGGCTGGATTGAGTTCAGATTCTATAAAATTCTGTGTCCAATTCTTGAACTTATTTGCACTTTTCATGAAAGCTGGTAAGGAAAGTCTGCATAATAAAATATGACTGCATTTTAATACGACTGCTGTAGCATAAAGACATCAAATATACTAAAAATGGGGGCACATTCTCATTAACAAAAGCACTAAGTCAAACACAGAACATCAGAGTTGAGTTATCATATATCACAACCCATTATTCAAATATAGTTGTCTTTCAGAAGAACAAGTACATTTAACACTCCCTTTTAAATCAATGCAGACACAGAAACCATGAAACTAAATTGATATTTTATGACTGCTATTTTTTTTTTCTGGATCTGTTTCTTTAAATACACAGGAAATTGATAATTGTATGTAATGAAATATGTTTTATATCCTACTTATTACTAAGAAGTGATCATTGCAACACTTTTAGGAACCACACCCTAGGTAATGGTCTCTATTCCATTCCATTCATATATTTCAGCTACATAGATTCCCTTCTGTCATTCTTACAGAGCTGCATATCTAAACTGCAGATGCACTATAAACTCTGCACACAGATTTCATTGAAAAACAAAATCTTGTTTGAATGTAATATGATTAAGACAGATTATCTTTCATTGCTGCAATGAAAATGAATGGCTTCCTGGCTTAGCAAGGCATTGCTTTAGCAATGAATTGAGATCTCAGAAGGCTTTGCTAACAGGTATTAACTAGTGAGCCACATTAACCTTGGACTTTACAGCCAATTAGTGAAAGTAACAGTTTGAGTATGACAAGCACATATCAAAAGAGGGAGCTTATTTACTGTATATGCAGTAAAAAAAATAACTTCAGACTGCTAGAAATCTATAGGTGGTTATTCTGGCTGATTAGTACCAAGACTGTATTATGATTGGGCAACAAAGTAGTACCAACTGGTAGCAGTGGAGAACATGAATGCTGGACCATGCAGTACAAAAGATCCTTATTTGAAAGGATCAGACAGGTCTTTTTAACTAGCTGAAAGTTTGGAAAATTACTCTTTTTTAGTATTGTTTTTTATTGTTCATAGAAATATAACAGCTATAATACAATCTACAGTTGTCTTGTATTCCTGTAAGATTTTGTATATTGTCCTGATGGGTACATAGCTTCCTTACACTATTAAAATCGTATATCAATATACTTACGGTGTAATACTGAATCTCTTTACTAATATTCTGTAACTCCACGGTAGTAGATTAAATTAAGTGAAACTTAGAATTTTTACTACCAGGAGAGTGAAACATATCAGTTGTAGCTTGTTTCTGTAAGGAATGTTTTGCATAGTTTTTGGTCATTTAATCTTTTAAGTGTTGGAATCATTAGTTTAGAACTGAATATTTGTATACTATAAAGAACAAGAAAGCACAGTGTATGTCTTGAAAGCAGTTTATTGTCTGTGTTGTGGGATAGCATGTGAATAACTTTTTGATAGACAAGTTTATAGCGAGACTATGCCATTTCCAAGAGGGGTATTCTGAAATGCACAAATGCTTGCACTTTGATATAATCAGGGGGAAAAAAAAAAAAAAGTTTCTTACCAACAAAATAATTCTGTAAATACTCACTTCAGTTTACAAATAACTGAATAACGAAGTGATCTAGTTTAATCCCAGAAAGAAAATTTCCAATTGCATATTTCTGATAATTTTATATGGACATATTTCTATCTCAACCAAAGAATAGAACTAGACTAGTCATCAATAAGCATCAGGAAAAAAAAAAAAAAGTTCGAATGAAATGGCTTTGTCTTTGGGGATGCTGCCAGAGAACAGAGAGTTAAATCAGTGAAATAAATCATTATAAGACAGTCATTGCTCTGAAATAAGTATAACCTTTTACGCAACTGTTTGGGGCATTTTTTTATTTGTTTGGTTGATTCATTTGCTTTTGTTCTCTTTTGCTAAGTTTTCTTTTGCTTTGATTGCCTGGATGTGTTACGTGATGCCAGGTCATTTAAAAAGACAGCACATCTGTCTTTTCAGGGCCCAGTCCTTCGGTCTTGACCAAGGCAAAATGAAGTTCCACAGCAGACTTTGGAAAACAGACAGACATGACAGGCTAGAACACAGACTGTAATAAAGTAGCATCAGAAGAGGGCTATAGCAGAAGGATATTGCTTAATTTGTTCCCAGATAAATCTAGGGCAGGTGATATCCAGGTTTGTGGTTTTGTTGTCGCTCCTATGTAGCTCATTGCAAATTGATTTTTTTTCCAGCCTCTGCTTGTGCACTGCTAATGTGTATTAAGCTCTTTTAATACAGATACTACTGCTGCTACTAATCTCTTTCCTTTTAGCTCTAAAGTAACAGCCTTCTAGGCGTCAGTTATATTACCTTCTAGTTCATTTTCAAGTTAACAATAGGATGAAAAAAGTCTGTTTTTCCTTCTTTACATTAGAATAACTCAGCATTAGTGTGAGTATGAGAAAGCAGGCATAATTCCCTTTGCTAGCAAATGTAAACCTTATGCACGGATTATTAAGTGCAATAACAGTCTTGAAACAGTAACGATGACGGTTAATTCTTATAGATGAGCTATTAGGAAGCTGCACTTGTTTAAACAATAAACATTGTGACATAGGTTATCCAAGATTAGTTTATGATTGGCAAAATCATAAGTGATTCTACATCTGGAAATTGATCTGTCATTGAAAGCGCACCTCATCCTCATTAAAAGACTGTGTAACACATGCATCCTCTGTTACACAGGTATTGTCTCCCCACTTCCATTCAACCTCATTCTGTTCTCTCCTGTTACAACTCCCTTTTGTGAGAAGGGTAGAGTGATGAGGTCTGACTTGTGCTGGAGATCTGTGCACAATGGCAGGCTGCGCTCACAGTCCCAACTAACTGAATCATTGAACATCAACGCATTGAATATTTTACATCTCTTCATGAAGACTCTGTTGTTTGGCATGTGAGGAGCAAGAACCAACTGGTGTCTGGCTCATTAGCAAAAGCAGGCTGGCAGCTGTTATGTTGGTACTGCAAATAGTGCTTTATCTTTCTGGGAATATAGCAAAGCACTAATTTTACTTTTCCGTAGTGCAGATTAACTGAAAATAATGCTAAGAATAACCCAAGTGTGGTTCCCCCCCTTTGTTTTTGAAGTATGAAAGCAATTTGAAAGCCTGTGTTCAAAACCCTGGTATTCTTCCCTGCTTCTCCTTCAAACCAATTTCTTTGACTAACATGTATTTGATTTTTATTACTGTTGGGCCTATGTTAGCAATGAACTATCAGTGCGTGAATGGACATAGAGTGTGTGTTCTTTGCTACTTCACTTGTATTTCATTTTGCACTTAGAACAGTGCTTAATCTCATGAGTTCCTTATATTTCCAGTTGAAGATGAGCAGCCATCGACACTATCACCCAAAAAAAAGCAACGAAATGGAGGCATGAGAAATTCACCCAACTCCTCACCCAAACTGATGAGGTAAGACTGTAAGAAACTCATGTCTTCATCTCCTTTCTTTCTTCCTCCCTTCCCCTTCTCCTCCCCCCACATCAAAAAATAAGGGGAGGGGGTGGAAAAAAAGATTGTTAGATGGTTTCTGAAAGGCTGAAGTATTTATTCTGTCAGCTTGTCAGCAGTTAATGATAGAGCTGAAAAAAATTCTGTCATGAAAAACAGTTTGAAAAGCTGTTTGAAAAATACATAGGCTTTAAAGTCTTAGCTGTCACCCTGTCCTGTCCGTGTGTAGTTCTTAAACAGCAGTGGCACTAATGATAGCACTATCCAATCAGAGGAACTCATGTGGTTAGTTTGCCTCAGGCAATTCTCTTTTTGTTGGATTCCCTCTGAGTACTGTTTTCTGTACTTAAGGCCATATGTGAGATGTATCATCACAATCAAAAATGAACCTGAATATTACCTTCCTTTTATCCTGTCGATTGAAATCAAATTTCTGTTAATTGATTTAGACTGATAAAAAAGTCTAATAATCTATGTACTTGCCAAAGCAAAGTTCAAAAGTAATGCAGTTGTACTCAGGTTAAAAGCATATTAATTATGAAATACGAGGATTTTTTAAAAGGGTAGTATATACTCTAAAAGTGGGTGATGAAAATGTTATCTTGTTAGTGATATTTTTCCCCTGTTGCTATATGTACATTATTTTACACTTCTAACATCTTTGTATAGCTGTGTAGTTCCATTTCATAGGACAATTTTCCTCTAAGAGTGTTGTTAAAACTAGAACTACAACAGGAAATTGAAATCTATTAAAATAATATGACATTTGCATTCTGTCTCACTTCCTTCACCCTTTGCCTGTTCAAGTCAGTCAGGAGAGGATCAAATAGTAGATGTGGAGTCCTCTGTAAGGATGCAGTTCCTCCTCTGCTTTTGCATATCTAAAATAACCAGACTAGAACCTCGGTCCATAGTTGTATCCATAACTAAATATCATAGCAGTGATTTGCTACTGCGTATAGAAAAAGTGCAAACTTCCTTAGATAGAGACACCTTCATGCAGTTTGGGGTTTTGGTATATGTGTAACAGTAACTGCTCTGCAAACGCAAAGGTTAAGTGAAAAAAATGATATGAATGTATATTTCTTTCCTATATAAATTCACTTGTGTTTTCTTTTATTGTTGACAATTATTGTGTTCCTTTAAGAATTTGGGTTACAGGTAGGTAATATGTCTTTTTGCATTTCAGTCAGTAGACTGGGAATTTTTAAAGGAGCATCCATATTTGTTTATTGTTTCTGCAATATAGGGCATATTCAAGGACATAACTTTTACAAGTCTTCTTCATTTCTGTTTAGACTATAGAACCAGAAGTGAGATTGATTCACAGAGGAAAATGCACCCAGCTGTGTCCTTTTTTTTTTTTTTGACTCTTGACCATCTATTTCTGTTAAATGTATCATTAAAAGTTCTCTGCCTTCCTGTTAGCTCAGTCTTGCCCATATGACACTGATTTACATGCTTGTTTACAGTTTATGAGGAAGAATAAAATGAGCATACTGGCAAGCTTCTCATTTTTATGATGCCAGTTGTCAGCCTAGCATCATTTTCAATTTACTTACCTTTGGACAGTCCTCTTATCTGGTGCTAATAGTTTTAACCATTTAAAGTTTTTAAAATGTGAGAAAGTGTCTTGCCACCAAATACTAATTTTTGGGGAAGGAAAAAGAAAAAGGAGAAGGGGGAGAGAGAAAGAGAGAGAAAAAAAAAAAGAAACATTTGGAGCTGAGTGCACTGTCCCTGTTTGCTATGTAAAGTATGCCTCATTTCTTTGATCTTGAGTAATAATAATTCTGGGGAGTTATACTGTTTTCATATGCTTCAAAGCTGTGTCAAAGTTTTGCTGCTTAAGGGTACTTCTTTATTCTATTGGCTCTTGGGTACTGAGATGACAGGTCCTCTGTACTAGGTGCAGGCTTTTTCAAGTCATAGCCTTCAGCAAAACATCAAATTACCAAATACAGGGTAACATACTTCTACACAAATGCCTTTCCTGTAGATATATTATACCATATATATTAAATACTTTAGTGTTACACGGTACATTTTATGTGCAATAGAAAGTGATGGTTTGAGGTAGCCTTAGGGGTACTTTTTTCCACAAGCAGAAAAAGCTAGTGTATACCGTATCAAGTATGGTTTTTACAGGACTTTCTGCCCGAAGGCCTTTGTAAATAAGTAATGATCAACAGATTGGCTGTGGGTTTTTGAAAAGCATGCCTGTGTCAGTTTGCATGATGGGGGAAGATTTTCAAAGTGGAGCCTGCTTTCGTTGCCTGCTGAAGAGGGACTGAGGGAGAGTGGTCGTCCTGAGCCTGAGCTGTCTGCTCAGTAGCATATCAGAATTGCTAAATACAGGTTGAGCAGCAAGCAGAGAACTTGCCAGGCTTCCAGATCTAGACATTGTTTTCTTCTTCTCTCTTACTGCTAAATTTATTCACCAGCACCCTCAGCCTCTCCCCAAACCCAATGGTCTCTTTGTCTTATCCATTATCTACACTGACTGACCTTTGGTTCAAGGTGCTAAATAAGAGAAAGCTGATTAAATCAGAAGAAAACTCTGCATAGCTTTGTGTGCAATGTCCATCTTTCAGCTTTACAATAAACGAAGGTGGGATGTATTATTTGCTAGTTTGTATACTTGCCAGTTACCTAAAGTGACAGGTATTTGCTTTCCTGCCCAGAAATATTTAGTGTAAGTCAGCTAAAAGTACACAAAAAAAATGTCAGCTAAAACATTGTCATGTCTGCAGTTGATATATAGCTTTGCAATATTCTTCATAAATTTACACTAAAAGCTCCTTTTCAAATCCAGCTTCACCCCTGTCCCTCCCACAGAAACAGCTGGCAGATTGTTTCCTCAGCTGCGGACCTAGGTCTAGAGGGGGCCTGGAGAACAAGACTGGAGCATGTAAAAGAGAAGTAGTATGTGGAAAGTTCATCAGCAAATTCTAATCAGAGCTGTGACTCTAGAGTCACTTCATGAGCAGCCTTACAGTTAAGACAATGTTGAAAATGCTGAATAGATTTTAGATTTCCGCAGTGGCTGGGGCAAATCAGGGAAGATGGTATTATGCCATGAGATGAAACTATGGGACCTCTGCTGTCACTGAAATAGAACAGAGGACCAGAAGCTGTATCACAGGTATCCCCTGGGAGTTCTGACACGTGCTTATTTAGACTGGTCAGAAGGTGGGCATTCCTGACATTAACTCACACATAAATAGAATTCCGTATTATCAAATCTGATGCTGATAGATAGATTGAAGACATCTTTTTAATGTCAATTTTTTAATGTTATTGTCTCTAGATGTCAATAAGTCACTACCCAAAATAAATAAATGGTACATATTCAAATGTTCTTCGTATATGTCATACATGGTTTAGATTCACATTTAGAAAGTCACTTTTCTAACTGACTCCTGTATCACATCAAATGACGTAGGCAGAATCACACTGATGCAATGCCAGAAGAACCAGTGGTCAATCAGGTAAAAATAGTTCAGAATGCAACTGTAGCTATAAATGTGAATTAATTAGAAAAATACTGAGCCACTCTGCATTGTCAGAATTACTTTCTATCTGTTTCACACCAGCAGAAGTCTTTCCCATTAAACCCACAAGAACATGGGTCTTCTTCAAATATACCTGAACTCAAAAAGGAAAAAGGAAGGATACTTCTCCTGTGGAGATGTAAACACAAGGGCATACTATTACAAAAGAAGTAAAATTAAAATGGGAAGTGAAAGGAAAAGGAAAGAAATTTGTGAATAATAATCACATATCAAGTTTCCTTCTTCATGAGATGGAGAGGAAAGTGGGGCTATTTGATGCTTCTGGTGTCAGGCAGTGACATAAAGTCACCTGTTCATTATCTGACAGTCACAAGTTTCGATGTTTGTTATTGATGAACAGCCATGGTAAACAGGCTATGTCACATGAGTATCAAGTAGCAAAGCTAGTTTTAAGAAAGTGTCATTGTTGATTCTAGAGTGACCAGTAAAAATGTGAAAAGCCCTGGGTTTAAATCAAAAAAGCCACTTAAAAGGATTGTTGTTGGGGCTCAAGTCTTCACTTAATGCTTTGGTAGCTGCTACTGCATGAGTGGAATACACTGAGTTAAAGGAAATGTCAGCCCAGCTGAGTCAAACTACCTCTTAATGCAAGAACAAATAGCATATGACAGGGCCCAAGGGGCCTGAAGAGCAAACAAATAGTTTGTCCCTGTCCACTCTGAACGGAGTGGTGTAGTTGACATAGGCCTCTAGACAAGTAGCATACTCAGCAAAGGGTCATTATCATTAGAGTCCCTGATCATATACGAATCAGCAACATCAGAGGATGCTGGGTTTTCAGTGTGTTGCCAAGGAGAATTTCGTAAGCCTGAGGATTTTTCTTGATCAAGGCCCCAAAATAATTCCCAGCTAAACCATAAAACTAGTTCAGAGACTGTCAAGACCCAGCTAAGTGACATGGAATAAGTGAGCTTTTTGGCATACGTTTTTGGAAACCTTATTGAGATTATTTATCTGAAGTTGACGGGGAAACCTCATGTCTGTTTTTCTGAAGCTGGCTATAATATTCCAAATATATGAACAATGGCTGTGCACATCTCCTCATCTGCCCACCCAGCTCCATGTCCTCGCATGTGCAAACACATTTCTTCTGGTGCCTCTCAGGGTAAATTTGCATAGCCCCTGCCACAGTAGCACTGCCCTTCCAAAAGCTGAAACTGGGAGCTTTCATGCAGGAATTGAATAAATAAATAAATAAATAAATGAGGAGAGGTCAAGAGGCTGAATATTTCTTTAACAAAAACTGGTAAAATGAGTTTAATCTGATCATTTTCTGAGACTCTCCTAAACCAGGTATGAAGGCAAGTTTTGAAGCAGTGAAAGCTCACAGTTTAATTGTACTAATGGTTTATATTCATGTCCTTCAGCCTTGGAGATTTTCATAACATATTCTAAATTGACAGTTTTTGTTAAGGATTTGCAAGGCTAACTTTATGCAGTGATAATATGAAATTAAAAGTAAGCTGTGACACAGCAGGTTCCTAATAGCACAATTCACTTCCTGGTTCTGTTTGACGATAGTTCACTGCTGCAAATAAAAGCACCAGGTTCAGTAATCACCATGTTTTCTTAGACCGGGTTTTACCAAGTTTATAGAATGAAAAGGTTTGAATGGTAGGGAGTAGTATATGTTAGCCCGCTGATGATTGCTACCATTGGTAGTTGTGTTATAAATTATGGAAATAAGAACAGTATCAGATTGTTTTTCAGAGTAATGTGAAATCTTGTGCAAATGTTTTTGAGATGAGAGAACAGAGTCAGGAAAGAAAAGGAGAATTTTCCAGAGAAAAAAAATAATCAACAAGCTCTTTTATAAAGTTCAGAGTAAGAGAAGACCCACTCAGATCAAGGTAAAGGAAAGAAGAAGCTCTTCAGCCTTAAACTAGGTTTAAAGAAAATAGCTAATTTTTATAACATTGATTTGCAACAGAGGTAGCTTTTATCATAAGGTATAAAGGCTACACCTCATTTAAGTGGAAAACATCACTCCTATATTTTATGATGCCACTGAACTGTGAGTTTATATTTTTCAAATGAAAAATTATTTTTTCAGGTACTTTCTCCTACCTTTCAATGATTGCTAGCTCTGCAGCTTGAGTACATATAAATGGGAAATTTTAAGAACAGAGGATGCATCGGCTGTGTGCCTGTCTCCCCCTTGTTAAGCTGCTTATGTAAAACTCTGAAAGTTAACTATTTTGCTACTTTCCTGTGTAAAAGGATTGATACCTCAGAAGCATATTCTAAGAATGTCCTGAGGTAGCAAGATACTTTAATGAGCAAGATTCTAACAGTAAACAGCTCTATATCAGCATCCTCAGTAGTCTTGATAAATTAACATGAACTCATCACTAAGGTTTCTGAGGATAAAAAAAAAACAAAACAAAACAAAAAACTTTAGCAATATTTGAGTAGAGAAAAGGAGAACAGGGGAGGAAGAATCATTAGTATTCTTAGCACAGTAGTTCAGCCTGTAAGCTAGCACAGGGCACTGTGTACCAGCCACTGTATTAGATACATTCCTCTTTGTATATCTATGGAAAATGTAAGACAGTGTAGGATTGTAGCCAATATTAGTAGATTCTGAATATGCAAATAAAAGCATTTAACAGTAAAACACCAGGTTTTCTTTCTGAAGTTGCACTAGATGTTATTCTCTAAAGCTCCTTGCATCTGTGCACTGAATCTTTACAAAATTAATTGCTGATTAACCTGTGAAAGTAAAGATCAGTAGGAGCATCATTAGTGTAAAATACATAGGCAACAAATTCTCATTACAACTTAATATACACAGCCATATACACAGACTGCAGAGGGTCATGGAGAATGGCTAATGGTAGCCGACAAATGTTGGGTGTATTAGTCACAAAACATTTGCCGAATTCCATCAGAATGTCGTGACAACCTTCACAGCTAGTCCCAGTGAACTGCAGGAGTTGGTGGAGTTTGCCTGTGACAAGCCGTCAGTCTATCTTGGTTGAGCTTTATAGCACAAGTCAAAGCAGTCAGAGAAGATTGAAGTGACAGAGGCCCATGGAGTAAATAGTGAAACATGCAGCACATCATGAAATATTCAGCCAGAGTGTAAAAGCTCTAAATGCTTTTTCAATTATTAGCACCTGCACTGGCTGCATACATCTAACACTAACAGCATGTTAATTGCCACAATTTGTTAGGATAGTTGTAGGAGAAATTTCAAAGGCATGAGACATTCTCTAGTGTATCTTCAGTCCTTATCTTCAGCAAACCCTGTCCTTCCTCCTAAAATTAAATATGTGTGTGCTTATGCTCGCAAACACACATCCACATCCGTGGACAAAGTAAGGTAGGAAAACTCAAAGTTCCTGGCTCATACACATGGTGAGTTTCAAGACCCTGAATGTCTACTAGGAGACTGCTTACCATTTCATTGTGTGCAAGAATCAGACATAGCATATCTATGTGAGAAGGGCAAAATTGCAGACTTTAAAAAACACAGGAAAAGGAGGAGTTGCATGGTTCTTGGGCTTGTTTTGCCATCGATTTTTCTACAATTCTATTGTAGGACAGAATAAAAAGGAGTCAAGGCATTGTTTTACTGATGCACAAAGACTAACAGATTACAGTCAGTTTTCAAACCATACCAGGGTCCATTCTGGTGCCATGAAAGTCTTGTTCTCGGTGCCCAACATACAGGAGAGTTCCACTGGAGATCACTGAGGGTATATTGCTCTAATGCGCACTTGCATACAAGAGATAGCAAGAGGATAAAGACAAGGTGACAAAGGATATGCTAACATTAGTCATTAAATGAGGCAGTGGTCTTTCCAGTTCTGTCCATCCCCAGTTATTATTCCAAAGTTCCAGACTCAAAATCTGCAAGTAAGTTTGGAGTGGTTATAAATGTCTGCAAGGAAAGCAGTGCTCTTTGAAATGTAATGTTGGCTTCTTCACAGTAGGGTTGCAGCAAATGGGATTTATGGTCTAGCTGTTGTCTTCCAGGCAGGCTTTTTGGTGTTGTTGCTGTAACATGGCATTTAATGTCATTCTCAAGTTTAATTGATCATAAGTGGCATAATATGCTCTTGAAAACCTTGAAAAGAAGGCATTTTGCTCTTCATTTTAAGTCATGTGTATGCAATATCTGCTGTAAGAACCAGAGAGGCAAATTTTTAACTGGGGTTATGAATGAGGGAAATGTAGCTTTCGCTCTTTTTCTTCCATGCATGCTATTCATGCCTGTCTTTTCCTACGTGGAAGGACCAAATGCTTTGGTCATTGCAAGCCATAAAAGCCAACATCTTATCTAAAAATAAAAAATTAAAAAATTTGGATTTTAATTGGTAGAAGGTTGTTTTTTTTTTCCTTTCCATAATGTGAATTTTTCAAGCATTTTTCAAGCAGATAGCATTATAGCCCTGGAGGACATCATAACTACAGCACTAATACAAGTATTTCCAGAGTAACCTGCCAATGTGACTCAAGCATAGCTTGACAGGGCCATTTTCAAGGGTGAGGCAGACTGAAATGCTCTAGAAACATTCAGTCCCTGATTTGGCTGTAAGGACAAATATAATGCTATGTGTAGTATGAATGTTAATGGGAAGAGGGTGTCCAAACCCCTTAGGCAGATTTGACAGCCTTGGCCTCTGTTTATCTGTCTTAATTAATTTTTACTATTCGCAAAACAAGTTTGAATCACCAGATTTATGAATGTGTATATATCTAAACTAGTAATACTATGTTGTTAATATAGTACTTCAGAAACACAACATGGGTTAAGAAACAACAACAGCAAAACAAACAAGTCCAAAGATATATATTTTTTTTTTTTCCCTAAGTATCCGCTATCATCTGAGGACAAAGTTTGACCCTAGAAACAATAAGTTGTAAACAATTTTCAACCTCTGCAGACATCTTCAGAGATTGCTTTACGGAGGATGGAAAATCATTGACTAAAGAGATGAAAATATTAGCCTAGCTCAGAAGATTCATACATTCAATATAATGGACACAATTATATGTAAAAAACACAGATTCTGAAACACAAAGCATGGCTAGTCTTATCACAGTTTCCTTCTCAGGCAATAATCCATTATCTTACAAAAAAATAGTACAACAGGCTCTATTAGCATACTTCCTTGTTATGTGGTGTGCCCCTTCCAATTTGCTGCTTTTAAGACCACCACTTGCTGTACTCCAAACAGTGAAAGTAGAGGATCTAAATAGTTTATCATCCTACAAATAAGTGCACATATTAATTCTCTCTCTATATATATACATATTATCTAAAACTTCAAAAGGAAACTTATATTTGATTATTCACACTCCTCATGCCATCTACAGCACTCCTGTGTTTAAACCTAATGTAACTGGAAAATAAAGTATTGAGGTAAAATTCTGATTTACCTTTGGCACAAACTACTTTAAATTTTCCCTTATAGGATGCAAAGCCCTTATCCAAGACAGGACTACAACTAGGCTTTAAGCACTCATGTACTAAAAATTGACTCAGACCTCAAGGCAGTTGGTCATCATTTCAAGTCAGATATCTGTTATTATATTTCAGTTTGTAACCTTTCTGTGAAAGGGATTACAGTATTGCTAAATATTAATTTTTGTGAAAGCTTCAACTGATCTATTTAGTTTCAAGTCTCAGAGCAGTCAAGATACACTGATTAGAAAATTAGAATGGTGCATTTTTTACAAATTGGTTTAAGGTAGTTTTTCTGATAAAGGGGAAAACTCCCTCCCATATGCATCTGGTTTCTCAGAGGAAAAGAACGAGAGGAGGATATTTGATCAATGAACTTTGCTTTTTTTTTTTTTTTAGCGCTGTGCTAGGAAAGGCTCATGGAGAATTGTCTTATGAAAATTTGAGGAGAAAAAAAAAAAAAAGGACAAAGAAAAACATTTCTCCTGAAGATTCCTCACCTTTTGAAAAAGTTTCTTATTAGGAAACACGTAGCTAACGCATTCCATCAGAAAACAATAACCAGGATAAAGTCCCATTAAATGTCTGAACTCCAGTACTACCTTCAAACAGTATTGCATCCATGGCTGCAGACCTTACTGTACCACGTGCAAGTACGATGAGAAAGGAGCACACTACGAACAGCATTAGAGTCAGATCTCAAGCTAAATTGCCGTGGTTGCAGCTCACTCACCAATGGAGTAAAAAAGTATGCAGAGTCTGGATATTTTTATAGAAATTAAAAACAAAACAAAACAAAAAACTTTGGTACAGGTGACAACAAGTCACCTCTGTCTCCCACAGAACAGGGAGCACAATTTTGCAAAAACTTTCATTACTAAACCTGGAGCAGGGTCAGAGACTGCATGCAGTCCCCTAGAGATTCTTCTGCTGCCAGTGAAATGCATTGAACTCTATCTCTGTTGAGTGAATGTAAAAAAACTTTGAAAACATAGTGTTTCTTCTTTCCAAATGTCCGATTTATGACTTAGCTGTCCACTGCACTGCTGTTTCTTAAAGCATGAAGAGACTCTGGTTTAACTGGATCATTATATTAATAGTTTCTCAAGTTCTTTTAAGCTACCATCTTTGGAGCTGACCCTGTTTGAATGAAATGAATGAGAATGTTCCACTGATTTCAATGGCTATATGATCAGTGACTATGAAATTACACAAAGTAATCACCCTGAAGGAATTAGAGATTATACCTTTCTTAGTCATGCAAGTGTAACTGTGTTAAATATGGTAACTTATCGTCCTATATTCAGTGTAAATTAACCTATGCCATGCACAACATTCAAGGTTTCCTTTAGTGGACAGTTGAAAAGAAAGGGTCTTACCACAGTCTGCTGGCTCAAGTGCTTGAAAAGCAGGAAACTTTCCAGTTTTGAGAGTTCAGCCAATATGGGCATTTCCTTAAAAGTCTTCAAAAAGGAAACTGCTTTAAAATTGGTCTACCTGTCTCTGAATATTTGGCACATTCCTACAGTAGAAATATAGTCTTCTTTGAAAGGTTACAATTGTGTGTCAGTATATTTCTAGAAGTCATGACAGAAACCTAAAGTAAAGACCGTAGTTTTGCCAGAGAAAGATCAGTTCCTTGTTTACTTGTAAGATTTCAGGGATCAGTTTACCTGGTTCTCTGTGAAGAAGGTCCTCCATCTAATGCTTTGTGCTGTATAATGTAATCACTTAGGGGTCCTCACTAACATCTGAGAGTGTGAGAGTGTTGAAATTCTTAGCCCAATGTGTTTTGTTTTGTTTTGTTTTGTTTTTCAGCGTATAAATAAAGGACTGTGTATTGTATGAATCTGTGCTTAGGTGTAGCTGTACTGCCGGAAGCAAATTTATGAAAATATCTTTTTATTTGCTTCTCCTTTGAGAAGCCTTGTGTTTTCAAATCTTGCTAGAAAACACACACACACAAAAGGAAAAAAATAACAACACCACACACTTAGGAGGTTATTACAGATACAGTTGTCAGAGAAAATGGACATTGTTGTTTGGTATTAAAATCATGTATTCCAGATGTGGGCATTTGTTAGTCAGTCCGCTCTAAAATGACATACTGCTGAATTCTTAAAGGGCTTCAGTTTGGAAAAGCAAAATATGATTGGGCAAATTGCTAAAATATTTAAAGTGCAGCCTGTTAAAGCTTTTACTGTGAAGAGCATCACGTCAGAAGTTATATGTGGTAAAAGCAAGTAATTGGCTTTCCATACTTATGCCGGTCAGTCAGCATGGGGCTCTATTCCTATCCTTTCTACTTCATTGCAGATGCTAATAGCAACCCTGATATTTATTTTGGAGGGGTGGGACTGGCAAAAAAAAAAAAAACAAAAACCTTTTATGTACATGATGGTGTCAGGAAGCCCTGTTTAAAACTAAATGGTCATTGATGTGGAAAGAGCATGTAAAATCTTTCAAATGGCACCCAAAATTTAAAACTTAATCTTTTTTTCTTTTTAGCCTTTGTTTTAAAGTGCCTGCACAGAAAGCATGTTAAAGTGTAAATACATTTCATTTTTTACTTTTTTTCCCTCTGTACACAGCTCTTGGGATATTTTTCCATCCATAATTCATAATATTTTCCACTTACATTGTCCTCAACTTGTTTTTCCCCAGGCATGACCCCTTGTTAATTCCTGGCAATGAACAGATTGACAATATGGATGCCAATGTGAAAAAATATGACTCTACTGGGATGTTTCATTGGTGTCCAGCCAAGGACATTGAAAAGGTCATTTTGGTAGGTACTGATGATAAGTTGTGTTTGAAAAGAGATTATTTGAACAAATAGCACTGATGTCTAACATATTGATAAATTAATCTCTACTATCCTGTAAACTAGCATATTGAAATCAGAAACACGATGTGGTAAAATTGAAGCTAGCATTTTGGTTAAGGAATTATTATTATTATTATATAAATCTGTATACCAGAATCAATAATAAAAAAATCAGTCCAAAATATACTGCTTTTTTTTTGTTGTTGTTTTCTTTTTTCATAAACTGAAATTTGCATATCGAGTTTAAATCTTTAGAGAATCCATGCTGGAAATATTTAAATGTTTACGTAACCCATTTATGTCTTTACACAATTTAGTAATGATTCTAATACAGGCAAGTGCTGCTTTGCATTATCTCTTATTTTTTTATATGAATTTTGCTCTCTTAAAACTTCTCTCTCAATTTCCAACATGTCAAGATGCCCAAATAGGCCAGAGTAAGTAGTACTACTAGTCTGCTTTTCTAGCATGTTGCAGTGAGCCTAGTCTGTTTGTTTCATTTGTTTAACTGGGGAAGCATCAAGTCATTAAAAATAATTAGAAGGCCTATCACAGTCTATTTTGCTCAGTGAAGGTTTGTGCCACTTGTGTTCATGTACTCATGCCTAAGAGTAACAAGTAACTAACTCCAGATCCCATTCTCAAAACTGATGATATTTGAAACGAACTCCCTTGTGGATCTTTACTTTGTTGCACTTTATAAAGCTTTTCCTGAGTTTGCTATCTTAGATTTTCCTGCACTGTGGTATGGTGTAGCCAATGATGGTGACAGCCCTGGTTTATTGTAATGATCAGGGGTAAAAAGCTTGTTTCCACTTCTCCTTGGGGGTTTCTGTTTTAAATATGACATTGCTCAGAATTGCAGTATTGGTGTTTAGATAGTCAAGCAAGTCAATTCCAAATTCTAGAGATTGAGCTGTGGGACAGAGCCTGGCTGAACAGCTTTAATTAGTATGCATTTATATGTATGTATTCAGCAGGCAAGGAGGAGCAACCCTGCTGCACAATATTTTGTAACAGACAGCGATATAAATCTGCCTTCATGTTCAGAACACATTTTAGAAGATGACTTAGTACAACCTTTATATATTGTCCCACTCTTCAGAGTATTTCTCTGAAAATGTCACTGTGGAGTCCCTCACTTCTTATCTCTTGATGATGGCATGTCAGTTTTTCCTCCTACTAGCCTGTGAATCTGTGAGTCTGGCCAGGTTCTTTTTGTTTTGTGCAGTATCACCAATAAAGACATTGCCAACAAAATGCTTCCCTACACCATTTCAAGCTCACAGTTCACAATTTATGTCTACATTCAGATCCATGAAAATTTAACATTGTCCTTAGATATCACACAAATACAGTTTAGTACATAATCTGAAGATTTCCCAGGTTGTCTTCTAACTGATACTTGACGATGTCTTGGTCGGGAAATAATTCATTTTCCTGCCCAACGTCTCTTGGCTCTGCAACATTTGAGCAGTATCAGGTAGTAAGGACTCCTCTTTTTGACACAGTCAGATAGACATGACTACGTACAGATTAACAACTGTGCGGTGCCTTTTATTATATGTTTTTTTAAAGACTTGGTCTGCCTTCTAAAGTCTCAGTAGTCCATGCAGACCTATCTGTAGAGGCATGGGGCAACTTACATGCTTAACTTCAGCATTCACTCTTGTATTCTTCTGTATGAAGGGCCAAGACCACTCTTATGGTAGAATTGTACAAAAGTCAGGCTAATTGCCCAAGAGAAACTGGAAGCTTGTATTCTTTTTAACAGATTAGAGAACTTCTAATCAGAGTTCCCCTTCTTATTATATAATGAACATCTCTGCTACATATTCCGGTCCATATTGCACATTGTCATGCTTCCACAATTCAGAAACAGGACATATACTATGGATAAGTGAGAGGTAAATTATGCAGTTCACCATTGTCTTATTCATTGGCAAAACTTCTTGGCAATATGATATCAGTAGATTTTCAGTTACTTGATGGAGTGCAGTAATGCTAAGATTGGCTCCAGAAATGAAGGTCATGGTTTCCTAATGACTTTATGTAATCATCTTGGTGTTTGAATTGCCTGCTCAACTGATATTACCACTGGTGAGATTAGTGCAAAAATGTAATTCTTGTCACTGAGACAAGAAGATAATTCTGAACATCAGTTAAATATACTTCATGAGATTTGTTTCTTTCTGTCTATCCAAATACTCAGGAAGTCTGATTGGCCTGAGAAGTTAGTATTAGTCATGATCTTGCATGCTAGATTTTTCTTTCTGAGAGAAGCTTGAAGTATGGTCGGCATCTATGGTAAAGCGGAGCAGTGTAGAGGGTTCTTCGATTGCTTCTCAGTGTGGTAGCAGGTTGTTCTAAAATGAGAACATTGACTATAAGAGAATATGGTCCTCAACTCACAAGATACCTGTGATGCCACAAAAACCCTATTAAGACCACTGAGCACTCACACATTGCTTTTCAGATTGGTCCTGAAAAAACACTAGTGATTTGTAAGCTAAAGCATGGTTTTGCATCTCTTTCCTATAACCCTTCTAATGGCTGAATGCACAGTAGGTCAAAATCTGTTCATAGCTAAATCCGTAGTGCTTCTGTTGTTGTAACCAGAGTCTTAATCCACACGTGCAGCAACATATACAGGATCAGAATTTGGTCCAGTACAATGTCTTTCTGAATGCTGAAGGATTTGTGAACAAGAATGGAATTTTCTTCTGCTGAGCACATTTAATGAAGGATAAATAAGTGTAAAAATGAACAGCTATTATCAAAGTGCTTCTTTGTGCATGAACAACATTGACAGTTGTATTTGTCCTGGTTTAAAACTCAATATCTGATTTAAGCTTCCCTTTGTTTCATTTCTCCTTTGTCTTTTTGTTTTGTTGTGTTTTGTTTTTTAGACTCGAAGTGAAGCAGCGATGACAGTTTTAAGTGGGCATGTAGTCGTTTGCATATTTGGGGATGTTAAATCTGCTTTGATTGGATTAAGAAATTTAGTGATGCCATTACGAGCCAGCAACTTTCACTACCATGAACTCAAGCACATTGTGTTTGTGGGTTCACTTGAATACCTGAGAAGGGAGTGGGAGACGCTGCATAACTTCCCAAAGGTTTCAATCTTGCCTGTAAGTCCAAAGCCATGTTATTGATACTTTGTGATTTAGGACACCAGCTGGACAGATTCATATTGACTTTGATCTTAGGCTTTTTTTACCTTTGTCTACTTATAGGCCTGAGGACTTAGCTTTTCCCTTACTGTGTCTATGAAAAGAGAGCCCTGTGAGACCTTATTAGAAGATATTTGCCGCAGTGTTCAGTGCCTCGTCATCCTCATTGGATGAATTTCAGCTGCTATCAAATGTATTAGCTGTGTTATATATTGAACATTCACTGTAGTGCGCTGCATGTAGCCAGTTCTTATGTGACTTCCATCACAGAATGACAGTAGTTATTTATGACATTATTGTTGCATTTATACTCGCAAAACCTTTGGAAAAAAAATCATTATTCTATCTACATAATAGGTGTCTAAATTTATAAAAACTTACTGTAGGTTGGCCAACTTTATAGGAACATTGCTGTAGTATTTCAGTTTCTGCCATACCCATTCTAAAAGACAGTTGAGGAAGTATGGCAAAACCCTGACCCTTTTGAAATCAGTGAAAAGCTCCTATTGATTTTAGTAGGGACAGCCACTAAAACCACCATTCAGAGGTCCTATTTCTCCACTCTATGTATCAGTATCATTCACTTATGTGCACAAAATGTAGAAACATGAGCTCCAGTACAAACAAATGAAGACGCATATCAGATCACTAGCATGATCATAGCTATAAATGACCCACAAAGATGCAGGCAGGAGGGAAATGATCTTATTGTAAAAGCACGAAAGCAATGTTCTAGACTATACAGAGTAAAGTGAGGGTGGGTGTTTTAATCAGAATGAAAAATTTGGAGTTTACCTGTTCTTAATAATTACATTTCAGCAATTGAAAATAAATAAATAATGGATGTAATCTGATGTGAATAATCAGGAAGATAGCAATAGAATGGAAAGACTGCCCTCACTTTATGATTAATTCAGTCTGTATGTCCTTGTTACTGTAAACGCAGTTTTAGTGTTAGCCTCTGGCTTTCTTTTCTGGAAACCGACCCAACAGATGGTGTCACAAGATTCTCTGCTGTCACAGAAATGGTGTCAGTATCAGATTTGGTCAGTTAATCCTGCCAATCGCTTTTAATTCCAGTCACTGTGAAGGATAAAGACTAAGGAATCAGAATCAAAATAATAATATTTGATCTGTGAGCAAAATGGAATCCAGCTGTATCCAGTACGTTACATTACTGTAACGTGTGTTTGTAAAGTTTTGATTCTGAATTCTGAAGAGGCATTAAGGAAATGCATACCACCTTTACTTTCCCCAGTTTGCATCCAGCTGTAGAAAATTTTGGTCTAATTTCAGGTTATACAGCCTAAATTGTTGGTTAGTATACCTTTAAAAATACAGAATACGTAAAGGAATTATTGTATTTTATATATCAAGGGAGCTGAAGACTGCACAGACTTCAAGGCCTTTTTTTTTTTTTTTTCTTCAGCCTATGTGCTTCAAAATGGTGATATAAAGTAAAAGTTATCAGCATTATTCTGCTAAAAGTCTAATAAAGTTACTGAGATCATGCTGGTAGAGATCATGTGTTAAATGGAGGCCACTCAAACTCATTTCTTTATTCACAGTGTTTTGGTTCACAAAGTAAGGTTGCTGCTTATATCTGATAGGAATGTGGTTACAGCTAGACATAAAAACAATTGTTAGTGTTTAAAAAAAAATTACCTAAAAATTTCATACAAAGTTTGTACTGAAAGTTGTGTTTAAGCTGCTGAGTAAACTCGTAAAAAGTAGGCAAATGCCAATTTTAAATATCCTCAGGCAGCTTTAATTCTGTCCCTTTGCATAAAATCAGTAGGAGTAAGCCTTCAATTAATTACATGATTACATATTATTTTTCCCCACAGGAATCCTGCTTCACTTGGTGCACAGTACAGACACAAAGAGCAGAATTAAGGTGGCAAGAATAATCATATCTTAAGCTCTGAGTATTTTACAATGAAAGCATATCCTTTCAATAGATGCTGTTTTCCACAGGGGTTCTGGCCTAAAATTTTTGAAAGTAACTTGAAATAGTCATGCTGGTATCTGAAACTAGCTGGCCATCACTGCAGAAGAATTGAACCCTGCCTTCACTTGGCGTATTTTAAAATCACTTTTGCATTGAATATTCTTGGTGGAGTGGTTCACCGTGAGTGATCAGGAGATAGAAGAATAGGGTCTTGACTCTGTTTTGTGACAGTCGTGTAAAAAGGGGACAGCGTAGTCTCTTTCTCATCATTAGGGTCTCTGGATGCCAAACCATGCGAGGCAGCAGAGCAGAATCTAGTTTCCATACTTTTTTTTTTTTTTTTTCCTGGAACTTGCAGCCTCTGTGACATAGACACAATATGTTCTAACTAGAGATATGGACTGTTGGATGTGAAAGGCAAGTGTTGTAAACCAAACATAATGGGTTATGTCACGTCTTAGTTGTGTTAACTATGAAACCCGTGATCTACCGCAATGTTTCATTTCAATATTGCAATCTCTGATTGAGGATTGTGGTAACAGAGACTCGTGCATTAGTTGTGACCATTTAGTTAGTCTTGTTTCTATTTCCAAGCATTTAATCACACAATTTTGAAGATCAATGTGTTTTCCTTCTAGAAGCACCAAAAACATGCAGTGAAAAGGATTAATTTTTTTGTGGCTTGCTCCAGGTACAAAAACTAGCTTTATCTTGATTGCATTTCAGATGTCTAGGACACACAATGCTTTCCTGTTTAAATTGTTATTCTTTTGCCCAAGACCATTGCGATTTGGTAGCAGATAAATAGACATTTAAAACACACCCTGTGTTATATTCAGAGCGCCAGAGGTTGCCACATGATAGCAACTTAAATCAAGACAATTTCAAGTCACCGATGAGATGCAGAATGCTGGCATTATTCCTATTTCTTGTTTGTTAGTAATAGCTTGACTGAGTATTGAGACCGAACCCAAAATGCTGCCATCAGCACCAACTACCCTTTAGATTAGCACACATCTCCTATTCCCTGGCACATAGTTAGACCAGCTTAATGTCAGAGCATAAAAAAGATACTTGTTAAATAATTTCCCAAAGCTCCTTCTCAATCTTTAATTTGTTTTTCTTTTTTTCCTTTCCTGCAATTCCCCCCCCCTTTTTTTTTCTCTGTGCCGAAGGGTACGCCATTAAGTCGGGCTGATTTAAGGGCTGTCAACATCAACCTCTGCGACATGTGCGTTATCCTGTCAGCCAATCAGAATAATATTGATGATGCTTCGCTGCAGGACAAGGAATGCATCTTGGCGTCACTCAACATCAAATCTATGCAGTTTGATGACAGCATTGGGGTCTTGCAGGCTAATTCCCAAGGTAAGGACTGTCCTATAATACTTCTCTGCAGTGCCTACAGGGGACAGGACCTGGCAAGAAGAATATCCCTCACTCAGTAATTCAAAGAGCCCTACATCAGCTTCCCTGACAGTTAAACCTGCTGATTGGTATGATGGCTTTTAAAGGGACAGTCACGTAGTGTCTCTGCTATATCACAAAGCACATCTTGCAGAGGAAAAATGAATGAACATGAATCTGTTTCTTTTTTTCATTCTTTCTTTTTTTTCCCCTCTCTCTCTTTTTTTAAAATTGTCCTAAAAAATGTATGAAATCATTGCTTGCTCACCATCCCCTGCTCAGTGGTTTTCTTATCAGGGCAGTTGATGTTATAGAGTCAAAGCTAAGTCATAGTAACTTTGGAATACCTTAAGCCTCGGTATAAAAACATTTCTCTTTTATGTAAAGCACATTGCAGCCAGAGAGAAAAAGAGCTGAGTAGTACAAGCCACAAAGTTAAACAAAAAGAGCAAAAATTTTAAATTAAATCTCTTTATACTTCCTGTGCCTTCTTGCTCAAAAAGCCACTTAGAAGTAACTCAAAGCTGATGTCTTCCCATGCTTTGACATGTACTCATCCCATTTAAGGATGTTGATCAAAATCTTTCAGTCTTTGCTGAGAGTAGGGGACTGATTCCTTGGTAGCCAAAGGCTATTTTACACCAACTGTGGCTGTGCAAAGCAGCTGCAAAGCAGTCATAAGCACCCTGGCAAAGACTATCAGTGTAAAATTAATCATCTTTCCATCCCTGAAGGGTCTTGCAGCTTATGCAGCTGAAGCCCTACCTTTGATAAACATAGGAAGTGGTGCAGCAAATATTCCCTCTGGATCCAGCCCTGCTTTAAATGTAGGTGTAGAAAGGGTAGTGTTTTGGTCTGCAGTTTCCCTGTGAGCCTGACCTAGAGATAGTTTTACCTCAAGGGGAGGGAGAACTAAGACTAAGTTCTTTGTCTTCACACTCTAATCAGGAATTTAGAATTATGAGCCAAGTATCAGAGGCTCAGAAGTATATCTTCTTGAATAGAATATGGAAACTTCTCAAATATGGAAAACGCTCAGAATAAGAAAGAAAAGAAAAAAAAAAAAGGAATTTAATATCAGACCCTGCTTTGAGCAGGAAGTTGGACTAGACATCACTTGATGTCATTTCCAGCCTGAACTGTTGTATGGATCTGTGACTGTAATACTCAGGTTGCTCCTACGGTACAGCCCCTATTGCTCAGGAAATGTAGACTGAGGTCATGGTCTAAATCCCTTTAGACCTATTCAGTGGTGCTGATACAGAGAAGCAGAGGGACAATAGGCTAGTTCATTGGAATTCCTGTCCATTTCTTCAGACAAATATTATTCTGTGTGTAAAAAAGGTGACTCTTTCTGCAAATTTTCTGTGGAAACAAGGCATAATATAAGTCAGATGACCAGGAGCCTATTTTAGTTTGGAGCACTGACTAGGAGGTGTTATTTCTAAAATTAGTTGCTTCATAAGTATCTTCCCAGTAAATTCTCTGATTACGGTGTCCATAACTACTGAATTGGTTGCATTGCTTTTAGTGCAGTAAATTTTCTAGAAAGACCTTGAATGCAATGATTAGTTTTTTGGAAGCAATTAGACCAATAGATAGCACAAACTTTACCAGAAATTATATCCAGTGCAGCATTTTAGTTGACAAAATGAACTTTTAACACAGTGGTCACAACTATTGTGAAAATCATATAAACAACATGATTCAACTTTTGCTGGTCAAGGAGTGGCATACTAGAACCACCTCACAGCTTATTACTAGCAAGTAAGCATTTTTATTTACAGCATGAACAGTCACTGTACTTTTGCTTATACGTTTGTGTATTATTCAATGTACTTATTCTGCTTAAACATTCCAGTTCACATCAGCTTATACAAACTTTGAAGTTTGTATAAGCCTCCAAAAGGAGGGCTGTGGGCAGCCTGCTTCAGGCAGGGGGACCAGGAGGAGCTGGGGGCTCTGGCAGCCACAGGCAGGCACCCATGGGTGCCCACATCCATGGGCTTGATGGGGTTTGTGGCCAGTGGCTGCAGCTCTCTACTGCCAAACCAGGAGCATCTCTGCAGCCCTTCCCTGAGGGTGACCTGCCACCTCAGCTCACAGGGGCTCAGGATGCTCAACTGCTTGGTGGAAATGCCTCTTTGCTCCCACTACACCATAAGTAAAACAAGGAGTGGTTTTGTTTGTTGTTGCTGTTCTTTTTTAGCTGTCTTTCCTTTTTTTTTTTTTTTTTTTTTTACTTCATTTTGTGTTTTTGAGTGATCTTCTGTCCAGAGAAGATGAGAGGATTTTGACAGATTTCTGATTAGGGACAATTAAGAGGAGAAGAAGAGGAAAAAAAGAGAAAACAAAAGAGGGAACTAATGCAATCAGTTGTCTGAATGAGTGAGATAGTAAACAGTCCATTGACCTCAGGTATGGCTCTGGTTCACACTTCAGCTCTTGCTTTCAGTCCTGTGTGTGCAGACACAGGCAGTACTGGTGGTAGGGGGGACAGCTGGACCAGATGATCGATCGCAGAGGTCTCTTCCAACTTTAATGATTCTGTGATTCTATTAGTAGGAGGAAAAGAACCCCCCAAATTTTGGGATTTCATTCCCTTTTCCCCAAAGTCTCACCCTCTTCACCTCCTTTACCAGCAAAGTCTCTTCCAAACCTATCTGCACAAACATTCAGCACTAGCCAACATTCTGTATCCATCTAAATATCCCCTTTCCAACCAAGGAAGTAGCATTGCACCAACAACTGAAATCAGATGAGTTCTGAGAGAAAAGGCCTTGTAAAACAAAAAAAAGGGTGGACATATGACAGCAAGGCTTCCTCATAGGCAAAGTTCTGTAACAACAGGACCTCCAGCTCCCAACAGATTTTTTTTTCTCTTTCTTTCATTCATTCATTTATTTATTTATTTAATTTCCATAAGGAAGCTAAATCTACTGAATTTTTATCATTACTAGGTCAAGATGAATTTATTAAGCATACATGCAGGAACAAAGACTTGCTAGTGTCTCCTCATACCATTAAAATACATCTGGGCTTTGGACTGGGTAGAATGAATTATCCAGTCGTTCTGTAAATATTGTGACAACACTTTCGTCCTCTAGCCTTGAGTCCTAACTGATCCTGCCAAAATTTCCTCTGAACTGACTGGAGTGTTCTGCTTTAACCTCCAGAAGAAGAAGGAAAAAAAATAGCTCGCTTGTCCTTATGCTTCCAAGGCACAGAAAATAAAATATATACTGGATCAGAGCTACAGCAGACACTGGATTACCCAGAGCAGATAAGACTAAATTATCTAAGATGTCAGATCTACAGTCATCATCAGCTGTCTAGTTGATGACTACACAGAACTATGAAGCAACGTACATTAGAAGGAAAAGCATACTAACTGTTCTGGAAGTACTTGCTAATCTTCTTTTCATAAAATGTAGTATGTAATTCTATTCAAAATGAACAAGACACTTCTTCAAAGTGAACTTGTGTCGTTGAAGGCTCTCCTGCTGAAAGCAGTCTCAGGGCCTTTGAAGGTTTCAAGGCTGACTTGGCAACTCCTTAGACCCACTAAATGTAAAGGGTACAGACTGGTGTCCTGAAAATGAACTTTTTGAAATCATCGGGGCAGTTTGTTGCCTTTGGGAGATGTAAATTCTAAGGACACAAGGCCAAAGCATATCCCACTGAAGCTGCAGCAAACCTTATCATTTTCCTTAAGATACCTCAGCTTCTGAAATATGAAATGCTGTAGAGTTGGAGCTTTTCCTGCCTATTCACAAAATGACTCATAATCTCAGTCAGATGTCTTATTTGTGATAAAAGAAGTCCTGTTTATATCGTTCACTTCCTCTAGAACTGTTCATACAAAGGTACAGTTGTGGTGGTGGAAAAAAAAAGAAAAAGCCACACTCAGGTACTGGAGATTTGTTTTTACTGTCCCTTGTTTCTTTCCAATTCTTAGTCTGTGCCCTCAACCAGAAAGTGAGATTATTTTATCAAGAGGTAGTTTGGAGAGAAGCCCAAAGAATACTAGATCCATGGTAAGCATTTGTGTACCCTCGCAATAACATTTCTCCAAGACACCCAGGAAGGAGTCTAGGATGGTCTTTGCCTTGGTCAATATGTTGGGAAAGCCCCAGTAATTCTCCTTTCCCTCCTTCTGTTGACCTTTCCATCCTTTCTTCCTCAAGTAGCACCTAATGACTGTTTCCATATAATTTTTCGTGTTTCCTTTATTTTGTTTCAGTCTTACATTGTGGGAATTTTACTTGTCGGTTTAGCCACCAGATGAACAGGACCCAACACAAAATATTTTTCTTCAGTTGTAACTAAAACTGCTATTTGGCTTTCTTCCCAAAAAAACAGAAAGACAATTATACCTAACTGTTTAGAGATTTATAAATACTGTACCAGAGTAGCCTCTGGGTAGTAACTTCAGATACCCAACTCAATAATTTTTGTTTATTGGTTAGTGATTTAGATCTTATTTTGAGTCCCTCATAGTAAGTGCAGTACATTTCATTAAAAAAGCACTTACTAAACAGTAGAAAAATAAAAATTAAAAGAAAAAAAGCAGTCATGGCTTCAAGCAGGTTTAAAGGACAGAAAGGGGAGGCTGTATAGTAACATATTTTTAATGGACATTACAAGACAAATCACAGTACAGCAAGGTAGTTGTATTTCCGCATAGTAGCAATTGCAGGTCTCTTCTGAAGGACTTCAACATACGAGAATTTTCCCTAGGAACTCCCTTTCAACACGAAAGATCTTCCTAAGGCCTCCACTTACAGTTCTCATAATAGATCCTCTAATGAAAAATAAGAAAGAATAAAAAATAGAGGATGAACTCCAGGGTAATACATCTCTCATACATCATGGTAGGATTCTTCTGGGGAAAATCCTATAAAATCAAGTAAACATACACAGGATTTTATACACGGACTTTCACGTGTATCCGATTATACAAGCTAAATATCCTCGTACAAGTTTAGTTTCATTTGATCTGGTTCCTTTAAAAATCACTGGTGCTTTCATCATCATTTTTTCCTGGTGCAAGCCTAAGCTTTGATTTAGGAAGATGACAAGAGAAGATGTTGGTACTCATTAGCCACTGAGTGTCGTTAGATTCATTTCTCAACCTGTTGGTTGAGTCTTATATTACTGCAACTTTTGGTGGACTTTGTCTCCTGATCTGCTGCAAGAAAACTCCCATTAAAACCAATTTCAGATCTACATTCTGTTGTCTTTGCAGGTAATGATTTATTTTTCACCTCTACTAATAAATTATTCCTGATTGTTTTATCTAAGATGTTAGCAAAAGAGAGAGAACAATAGTGTTATCAGGATTGGAAATAAGGGAAAGTCCTTAAATGAAGAGAAAGGATAAATGCTGTCTGAAAATGTTTAGTTAGCAAAGGTTCTGTGTCATTTTCAGAGATAACTGTATTGTAGTGTTGTTAGAAATGTTTAAAGTTCAAAAGGCAAAAAGTAAATTTCTGATATGAATAATCCTGAAAGGGTATTTTTTTTTAGTAAATATTGAATTTTTTCTCTGACTTTACAGTCATGAGAAAGAGCTTTAAAGTGAAGAGTTCAAAATACAAGGTTTGATGATCATAAATGCAGTTATCTTTTAGACTGTTACAGAATTCAATAATCTGTGGCAACTCCAGCATTGCTTCCTACATTTCATTTGTTATATCATATGAAAAAGTAAAAATTAAAGGCCTTACTTTCAAATACATCAGGATGATCATTTTGTCAGGATTGGTAGGTTAGTGCAGGGATTACACCTGGTAAGGATAGTCTTATGTTTTGTGTTCCTGAGTGCTCCACGTATTTTTGCTAGCATCAGTTTGTGTAAATATTCTTTTGTGTAGACAAACAAAATTCATAATCTGATTATTAAAAAAAATGTATTTAGTTGGTTGTTATTGTTTAACCAACTGATTTTTTGGAATGTTTGTTGTAGTTCTGTTTCATTATTAGCTTTCAAAACTTCATCCTAGGTAATGAAGTTAATAACTGAAAAATGAGATAAGGGTTTCCTAACTTCCCACCACGGGTCCCACATCATAATTTGCACACCAAAATAAATAAATAAATAAATAAAAATAATAATAAAAATAAATAATTTTTTTAAGATGAGGTCACTGTGATAAATAACTCAGTATTACCTTTTGGCATCATACACATCATTTCTTATCCTCCTGAACCAGATGGATCAACTGATAGCTGTTATTTATTTGATGATAGCACATTGGGGCTCTGGATGGGATTAAGAGCTTGTTGTCATAGTCCTGATATATACAAGGATAAAATATGGCCTTTGCCCTGGCAAGTTTATAGTCTGATGCTTTGTTGTTCAAAAATGTAAGTTATGTGCCTAATGTTATACAGGTTAATAAATCTCTTTGACTTCAATGAAACTATCCACCTGTGTAAAGTTAGATTATGTGCAAGATTGTGACTTAAATAAACTAAAGAGGCTAGATGGGAGAGAGGCTGTTCACTTAACTTTGTTTCAGGGGCTATAGAAGCCATCTATGTTAGGAGTCATTCCCTTCTGTCAAACAGGACACAGCCAGCCTTCCAGCCCTCACAAGACCCCCTTGAGAGAAAAGTTCCCACACAGCACCATTTGCATTTCTTGTATTTTCCTTGTAGCTGGATGCTAGCATTAACTGCTGGAACCTGAACACATGGAGAAGGGTTTTCTGTCTCTCTCAGAGTTCTGCTAGGTGGAGAGAAAAACTGCTTTAAAAAAAAAAAAAAAAAAAAAAAGAGTTCTGTGATTCTAGTGCTTATGAACTAAAAATGTGTTGGTGAACGGTTGGAGAGAGACATTTCTTTGATGCAATTTCCTTGTATTTGAGAAATGCTGCAAGGTCCTAGCTCAAATACCATCAAACTTTCACAATTGCTTGTTCCTCCTCTGCTTTCAAGATACCTTCTGCTTCAGCCAGAGAAAGATAAAACTGGGCAAAAGAGGTAGATAGCACCGTATATCAAGCACGTGATTTCACACTTATACTATAAATATATTTAACCATCCCAAGACTGATATAAATCCACGGTGACTCTATTTTATTTTTATTTGCTGTTCAACATCTTGAAAGCAAACCCCCTATTATGAAGGTGTACTGTTTTGTGCATTTCTGATGCTGAGGAATAAAAAAACCTGCTCTTTTTATGAGCATTAATTATACACCAGGCAAGGAAGCAATTGCCTCTATGTTATGAAATATTAAATCAAAATGCTTCCTGTTCCCAGATGTCCCAGAGATAAATACAGCAGTATTTTGAAGCCCCACTTGGAGCTGTTTTGCCTGCAAATTTATAGTTTTGTCTCCATTTTCAGAAAACCCTGTTTTATGTGAAGTATAGCACTCTTGGTAGTTTTTAAGGAGCAAACTCCTCTGGAGTTGCCTATGTAGGCAACAACTCTTATGTAGATTGCACACAAGGGATCTGAAGTTGAAAGGCTCCTTTAAGATGACAAATGGGTTGAAAGTGTTATTGTCTTTGATTGCATGCCTTACATCATCTGTATGTAGGAATAAGAGAGCTATACTTTATCTTTAGCCATTTTATAAATATTTAAGTCCTTTTAGTTGCCTAAAGATATTAAAGCATATTTTACAGTAGTTGGAATATAAATATTATATATAGCACAAGATACCAAAGTAGTTTAATGAATTCATAATTTTCTGTTCACTTTTATTGGAATGTGTTTTATGTTCCAAAACTTCCATTTAAAGAATAAGAGACCATTCTGCTCCCTGACGAGATGTAAACCAATAGTGAATGTCATCAAGGTTGCTTGAAATGTTGGTATGGACTTTTAATTACTAGGAGGAAAGATAACGTGGACATTTGGCTGTACTACTCCAATCTCTGCGTTTAACAGAAAAATGTCTTTTTGAAAAAAAACATTTGTTTTTTAAGTCTTCAAGAAACTACAAGGTCTTTTGCTGCTCTGCCTCTTTGTGTTTTAAACAGTCTTAATAGCAGAAGGAGATACATATCTAGATCCAAGTATGCAAGAGTAAATTTTCGAAAAGTAAAAGGTTAGTTTCTAAAATAACCAACCATAAAGTCTTGTGATAGTAAGAACATATCTATATTTCTGTATTTCTAGGGCTCTTGAATACAAAGGTGTGTTGAGGTTATAATTGTTAATCTTTCAAATTCCCATCAAATATATGAAAAAATGTTTTTTAATATTTCAGAGAGTTTCACTAGATCTCAGTAGGAGTCCGTGCTGGGTAATGCTTGTTAATTACCCTCAACAGAAGTAGACACACAATGCTGGTAAATTACCTGACCCTTTGCATTTTAATGAGACAACAAGGATCTCATGAAGTGATGTTGTTTCAGTGGTTAATGGTGTCAGCAATGTTGTAATTGTAGGCTGAGGCACATTAGCTGAACAACCACATGTAGGAAGGGCTTCTCTTAACAGGCCCTTTGGAGAATAGAACAGGGTATTATCATTAAGCCTATGTCATTTGCATGCTGCTAATCACTTACTTTATTATCTTGTGTATCCATTGTCTTTCTTTAATTGCTCTTTAAATTAAAATTAAAAATAGTTCCAATGCCCATGATAGTTGTGATAGCATCCTGATTATGAAGATAACCTCAAGAAAATGGAACATATAGATAATATATGACAGGATTAGTAGATAGTTTGAAAGTTATATACCATAACAGGCAGCCTCTTGAGCACTATTCCACTATCTTTCTTTTCTTTTGTATGTATTGTTTGTTTAATAGATGGTTATTTATATGCATAAAGGTTGTACTTTTTGTAAAAGGACATACATGACTTCAGAGATCAATGTCACTGCTTTTGTCTTTAATGTGGAAGAGATGCAAAGCGTCCATATCCAGTAGATTCCACTGGAGCTAGTAAGGCTCCGGGAGAAAGCAAGATTTTAGGTCTAGCCAATTAAATCCTGGTCTGTGATATCCATTGTAGAAGTGTAGAAGTTAACACTCACTACTAAGTTGGAGAACTGCCAGTAAACTTTGACAGCATTAAGGTAAAGCTAAATGAATAGTTCTTTTATCAGAACATATTTGATCCTGAAGTTTGACATGGGTAAATTGGAGGCATCTCAGCCTTTCCAAAATAGGCACTCTCTAAAAACTTGGTAGCTTCTGGTTACCTACAACATCCAAAGCTTTCAGCATCCTCAGAGTTGGGTATGCAGGCTGTGTTGAGGCACTCCCTTCACTTGGGTCTCGATACCTGCTGTGCTCCTTATGCTGTATTTTTACAGCTTTTGTTTTTACTATCCGAACAAATCAAACCCAGAAAAGTAAAGCCATGAACTTTACAAAGGGCATAGTAGTCTTTGTTATTGAAGGAAGAAGGGTAAGCTTTGGTCTTGTCTAGGTATTGTGACTTAATTTTATTCAACAGGACAAGATTAATAAAATAGAATTTCTATGCTGACTTAATTGGATACAAGAGTAAGATAATATCTAGTTTAGGTAATGTCCTAAGAATACATGATCTTTTGCAAACATTCGTTAGAGTTCTAATGTATATCCTATGAGCGTATGGTTGAGACTGCACTCTTCGTATTGATTTGAGGACTGGTTGTTGTTCAACTTTAAATTTTGAATACTATAATACTAATACAGGAGTATGAGTACTGGTTAGTACTGGAAGATGAAGTATCTCAACGTTGTAAATATATATTTTCTGTTTGACTTTACAGAGTTTTCCTAAAATACAGTGGCAGAACTATAACTCTGTAATGAGATGTCTTTATAGGACTTTTTATTTCTGGTAAATTTATGGCAGTTTTCTTGTTCCTTGACTAATTCTCCAAATGAGGGCAAAGATAGAATGCCGTTTTTGAAAGAATGTATCCTCAAACCAAAAAAAAAAAGGGGGGGGGGGGGGAAGGGAGGGGAGGAAAAAAAAAAAAAAGAGAGAGATTTCTCTGAAATTAGACAGTGTCATATAGGTGCTGGAAAAATACGTGGAATTGTTTCTTCCTTTTATTGAGGACAGATGGATTAGATTGATAATGCTACAAGTATATGAGGTATTCTTATGAACAAACATTCAATTACTGACAAGAAGAAGCTTGCTCAAAAACAGTTTACGCCATAACCAAAAATAAATGCAGAAAAGGTATGTGCACGATTTTGTTTAGGATATTAAGCTGTATATTTAGAAATAATATCTGTTAAAAAGCCACAGTAATTTGCATTTTTTTCCTCTTCTAACTGTTCCTGTATGAAGATATCTTTCTAGAATGGTAACTTAAAACTTTTCCGAAATAATTTCACATATATATATATATAAATATATGTATATGTATATTTATATGTACATGACACTATTAAATTTATTTATCTAATCTGTTTTAATTATTTAATTTATCTAAATGTATTTATCTAATCTGTGTTAAGTCTACTTTAAATAATGCTTTGGGGATCTCTTTCCTAGAAGACAAATATCAGAAAGATTTTCCCATGTAATTCCAATTTATCAACCTAGCTATTTCTAGTGTGTGCCTAAGAACTCACATGTTCAGACACTATTATATGGTACTTCACTTCCTTGTCTGCCCCTTGTTACCAAATCTTCTTTAGAGTTCATAAAACCAGTATTATGCTGGGAAGGGATTTGCCACAGAATCATGGAAAAGGATTCCTGGAATTATAGCAGTCATTCAAACACAGACTTGAAGCCATATTTGCAACTTTTTCTTAGCCAGAAATGTGGCATGTGAAGTACTGCTTCCATTCTCAACCCCGCTTGATTATTTTTAGTGTCCAGCACCTACAGTAACTTTACTGAAAACTGATCAGAATCACAGGCTTTTTGTTTTTAGATTCCATTATTAGATGTTGATGAGCCTAAATTCATGAAAGGGAAGAAATGTCCTCTTTTTTTTTTTTTTTTTGGTCAAAGAGTAGAAACCTCTCTTGCAATCTAGAAAAGACCTATGGAAGTTCTTTCCAAGTGTTCATGAGAGTACAGCCAGGGGAGGCAGGGGAGCAGCAGAGCCTTCCCAAGCATTTCCTCCAGGAGTAGTATTCTGTCAATTCTCAGCTCTATAGGACTCTCCTCATATGAGTCCAAGCACGAGATATCCTTTGTTTACTAGTGGAATGTTTGTCAGGATAGATAAGGAAGGGAAGTCCTTATGCAAGGTATCTTGTAATACACATTTCAGTATAGTTTCCTTGCAAGAGAGGAAACTGATTCCACATTATTAAGCTTACTTAGATGTTTGTCCTTTATGGTCATGTACTTTGTGATTTCAAATGTAAACAGGTAATTCATTTTTCTGTTATAATGCAGTTTAGAGGAAGACCTTAATATATATCTGCAGGTTTAAATTTCAGACTGGCCCCACCACAAACCACAGATGCCAACTTTTTGAATTATTTCTCACTTCTGTCTGATGAAAAAAATCACATGTCAACGTGAATATTTATTAGAAGCAAATAACAAGATATAGATGTTCAAAAGCGTTCAAAACCCCTACAGGAAAGGATGGCTGTTTCTACTGATATTTGTAGTAATGAAATTCCAATATGAAAGCAAAGAATTTTTATTGATCTGTCTAGCTTTACAGTAAATAATATTGTGTAGGAAATTTTAAGTGATTATGGAGATGTGTATAGAGTATTTAAGTGCTGTTTAAGTACTTACAGAGATTATGCCATTTGTAAGTGGCATAAACAGTAATATATAGATGAATGAGTGACAATAAACAGTCAATATAAGGCTGAAAACTAAAAAACAGCTTGATGTAAATTTTCAGTGTAATTGTACTGTATACTGGATAGCATGCCATACATGTAATGGTTGCCACTTGATTTTTCACTACCTAAAGAATATCACATAACATTTTACTGGTGCCTTTGTCTTGATCATCTGAGTTTCTAGTAAAAATGGGTTTTGGATCCCATATAAATAATATAGAAGCAGAGCTGGTGTAGAGAAACTTCCGCTGGTGCTTTTTTTTAAAATGGACAAAGATATTTGAACCAAGTGAGACAAGCAAAAGTCTTAAGGTTTTTAACAAAAACTCTAATAAAATAATGTAACACGTGTAACTCTGTCATGATAATAAATTACTTTTCTTTCTACGATTAATATTCAGAGAAAAGGGGAAAAACTGTGAGCCAAAACAGTGCAAAGGTAACAACTGAAAGTTCATTTTTTACCTAAGAGTAGACAGTATCTCAATGGTTTTCTGTATACTTTTTTTTTTTTTTTCCTACATATATGTGTATATATTAGCAAATTATTTATTTATTTAAACTGGTGACTATGTGCTTTGGATACTCTTTCCCTCACAATGGCCATAAGAGGTGTAGGTTGCATCTGGCTTTTTGATTCTGGAGCCTGTACTGACCAAAGCAGAGATTCAGACTGGGTACCACCAGTAGTATCACTGTTATTTGTCAGGCAGGCGTGTCGACATAACTTTAGGAAATATGTGTAGCTAATCTGGTGGTGCTAATACACCCTTCAAGAATATGCAATTAGAGAACTACCTCAAATTCTTCCTGAATCCATATCTCTGCAATTTCTATTCAATTTTTTTTTTTGTATGTGAGGGGAAAAAAAAAAAAAAAAAAGAAAAGAAGGAGAGAGAGAGAGAGAGAGAGAGAAGTAGAAAGAAATGGAGATCATTATTGTCCGTATATTCCTGACCAGAGTCAAAATAGAATGTGGTATTCTGTATATATGACATACAAAACAGGGATAATTTCTTGAGCTAATCAGAGTATAAGGCTGGGTTGATATGTTAGCTGTTCTTGTGAACTTCAGTGTCAGAGGGTTGACATTTGTTTTCATGGAAGTACTTTCTGGAGGTACTTTATTGTACATGACAGGGTTGGTCCTCATACAGGCCAGTTAGACTGATAATTCTACAGAACAAATAATTTTGCTGTTGGAATGATGCATTTTGAAAATATTCTACAATCCTTAAAATGCTATTTCCTTATTCCCATGTCAAATTGGGCACCATGTGTTATTTTCAGGGTTGAGATTAAACTGTAGTAGGGATGTAGGATGCCCCCTGTTGGATCAAGAGGGTTCTATTTCAAGTATACAAATGCTCCTTAGGCAATTATCATTCTCCACAGTGTTTATTGAACCCTGGGGAGAGTGACATTTCTCTGGAAAAGCTGGTTGAGGTAGTGTTATGCAGACTTGATATTTGTTTTCATATATGACAAGTCTTTAAAAGAGATGTTACTCTGAAGTCGTATGCATAATAGAAGGCAAAACTTGAGCGACAAAGAGTTGACTGATTTTTTTCCAGCACTGAAGTAGTCCAGTGTGGAGTTCTGGTAAAAAAATTGGCTTGTGGAGAATCTTTGTTTTAGTATGCTGAAAGTGTGAAGACAGGAAGGAAATTCTCTGCTAAAATATGTAAAATATATGCTAATATATTTTTCTGTTAACATATAATTCTCTATTAATTTAATTGATATCTATTAATGTATGTTAATATTTCTGTTAATATATTTAAAAATATATTCATGCCAAAACACAAAACATATGATCCTTTATTCCAAGCATTCAATCAAACCCTACAAATTCAATCTGTTGGAATCACCTGCATACTGTCACTTGACTGTGTGCTTTTATGACATCCAGGCCACTAAAGAGCTAAAGAGTGGTGACAGGCTATGGTGAAATGTGGCAGGACTGGACATGGGCACAAAATGCTCCCTAGTTGGCAGTCTTTGCCTAGAGTTGCTTTTTTACAAAATGGAGTAAAACTGGAGAACTTTCAGATACTTGTAAAGAGATTAAACTACAGGAAATGTGCAGTAAGCCTGTGGAGCATACCTGCCATATAAATTAGAGGTGGTCTTGATCTGAATCCAGCCTGTCTCAGCACTCAGCTCTGGGAATCCAGTTCAGATTCCTTTGATAAAATGAGGCCTTAGCCGTTACAGTTAAATCTTTTCCCCAAGACAGCCTTGAATGTGGGATTTTAGTTTTGACCCAGCCTATAGAGAACGTAATGACATTTTACCATAGGTTTCCAGCTCAGTTCCAGCTTGAGTAATTTACAAGTCTGCTGGCACAGTTTAGCCCACACAGACCATGAAGTCAACCGTAAGTAAATCCAAGTTGATGTAAAAACAATATTGCTAGAATAGTGACAGATGCTGATTATCAAAAAAATGTCTGTTTAAGCATTTTGTATGGATCCATTTCCTCACTGCATACACCTGAAAATTTTGTAGAAGTTTCTAAGTAATTGTACTTAAAGATGTGGAATTTTCTTAACCTCATCTGCTAAAGAAATTGCAGGAATACATACTGCAAAAAATGACTGCTGTGGTTATTACTGTCACAGCTCAGGGGAGCTATTCAGATGCCTCATTTATTGGAGCTTAATAGATTAAAAGTCCAAATTGAGTCTCATGATATAAACCTAATCACATTCTAATCTGCATAATTTTCCCATAAGCAGCAATGGGAAATCTGTTTAATTTATGTTTCAGCAGTTGCCAATCATGCGGTGGACAGCATTGTTATTTTTATTTATTAAAATATTTTTATTGATTTCTGTCTGTAACATCCAGCTTTGCTCTTCCTTATTTGACTAGGAAAAATTTACTTTATTTGATATAATGACATAATGTAGAGTTTCAACTAACATGCCTGTATGTAATTGTTAACGTTAAGCTTTCCATTTTCTTTGCATTTACTGAATACCTGTCTCTGTGAACTAGATAATATAGCTTAATTTATTTAATACGTTTTATTCACCATATTTATTTATGTTTGCCTGAGGTCTAGATATGTGTAGGTGATTAATGAGTAAACCGAGAAGGATTTGGCTTCGTTATATAGCAAAATCTTCTAGCTGCAAACCTGTGCTGTACTTTGATGCTACCAACCTTATACTGTAGAATTATGTGGTATAGAAACCTATCAAATGGCAAATGGAGAGTAAGAACAATTCAAAAAATGTACACCTTGAACATTTAAGTTATAAGTAAAGTAGGTAAAAAAGCCAGAATTATATTTTCTGATGATGTTATGAATTTAAGGACATTCCATAGTAAGTGAAGCGTTTTGGATAGTTGCTGATCCAAAAATCCTGAAAGAACAAGTGTTACTCTTTCTTCTTCCTTTTGACAAATACGTCTTTATTTCTATTGATTCTTCCAGAACAAAATTTGAAAAAGCACAGAGTATATCAAGAGAATATCACGGCTATGCTTTGCAAAGCAGTGGTAAAGAAAGACCATTTGTTTTGGTAATTTTGAGTTGTGTAAGCTTGTGATGAAACTGGGCAGAGCTATGGTCTGGGTAATTACCATGTGAGATTTTTTGTAAAAATGCATTAGTCTCAGAAGGCCTTCATCTGAATTTTTGTGTGTGTTCCATAGTGAAATTCAAAATGAGACTCATACTGGGAAAGGACTCATGTATGGCTGTGAATGAAAGGCTCAAAGTTATATAGGATTCTGTGCTATGATTAAAATATAGCTCTAATTCTAACATGTTATGCTGTTCACAACGGAAAACAGAAACAATGTGGTATCATTCAGTCCTAGACCTCAAAATGATGAAAATCAAGCCTTCTCCTAGTCTTTGATTTTACAGCTGAATTCTGCCTCAGAAGAGCAGTGCTAGAACCCGTAAACCTATAAAATCTTTACAGTTTTATGTGGGACCACTTACACATCCTGGGAGAACAAAGACCAGTGTTACCCCGTGCTTTCCTAAGAACTTTGATTGGGACATTTTCACTATGAGCATTCTGTAATTTAACAGTACGGGAAAGAACTGATATCAGAGAAGAGCACTTTCCTGGGAGGAAGATGAACAGCTTTTTCTCTATAAGGGTGTTTCTCAGCTTTCAGTGCCTCAGGGGTTGTTCCAGTCCCAGATCATTGGAGGCTTGTTACAATTGAAACCGGTATCCTTCTTCACCCTCCACTGTCTGTAGCGTGGCCTGTGTTTGGGCCCAGGCAGGTAAGAGAGCATCTCTGAAGATGTTGCAGTCTCTAAGAGAGCTGGGAGCATACAGTCACATCTGCTCTCCCACTTTCCTCGTCTCTTCAAGAACTTTAGAGATAACCTCCAAGAGATTTTTATATCTTCAGGCACAAATGACAGCAAAAGTCAGAACTGAAATCAGAATTTAGGATATCCAGGGTCTAAGGCCAAACTACAACTCTCTGACTGAGATCGCATGGGATACTGATGCTAGAATTGTTTCTAAATTGAATGGTGGTAACAGATTCCCATGAATGTCAGCAGCTCTTTATCTGCATGACTGCTGCTGAACTTTCCAGGTGTACCCCAGTGGCTGTACTTTGGAGACTAACAGGTATAGTCTATCATTACTTTGAATGCAATGGAATATTAATGGACATTGTCAGCAAATGGTAGCAACGGGATATAGCTGTGAGGTCCTTTTGTAAGTGAATTATTTCTTTTTGTCTGGCTCTGCCTAATGAAAATCCTTGTCTTATATTCCTGTGCAATAACTTGGCAGGGATGTGTTTGGTAGTTCACCACCTGCGTGCTACTCAAAATATGAATGGCACTTCATCATTTTCAGATGAGCCAGAGCTAGTTCATAGCATGTATGCTTTATAAATTATATTTTTGTGGACTGTAGTGCTTACTGTACCCAATGAATCACATGGCACCTTCTCCTAGGATAGCATTAATTGAAATGCATTATCAATTTAAATGGCACTTTAATGACAGGATCACAACCTTTAGATCTGCCAGGTGGGTCTTCAGTTTGGTAAACTGCATTCTGGTTACACAGAGTTCCAGTTTAGGAAAACATGCATGTTTGGAAAGGGATGGGAAGCAAAGGAGGAAGGGGCAAGAGGCCGTAAAGGATATTCTGTGACCCTCTTCAATGGAAGATTTTTTTTTAGAATTTAAAATAAAAATTTGGTTTGGGAATATGCCCATCTGGGTGTCAGTGAAGTCAGTGGAACACAAATGGCGTACATCCATCCAAGAGCCAAAATTGTCTCAACCTCAAAACCCCAGCAAGCCTTTACTGGTGTATCAGCCAAGTAAAAGGATATATCTACTGCTACATAGAGCAGGCCTTCCTGCAGTTCTCAGGACTTTACTCAGTCAAGTGAACTGCACAGAAACAAAGGAAAAGCAGTTTCCGGCCAGCAAAATCAGCAGATCATGTGGCCATCGGGCCAGTTGCTCCAAACAAGGCATAAGCAGAGCAAACATTATTGTCAGTGCTTTCAGTCAGCAGAAGTCACTGTTAAGCCATGCCAGCATTTCATAATTTCAAATTTAATCACAGTGCCACTGTGGCTCCCAGAGTACCTGTATGTTCCTGCTAAGCCAGTATTATAGCTCCCCTGAGAGTGCCAGGGCCTGGTTCATCAGGCGCAGGTCTCGCAGAAGCCCTGTACTGCTCATGTGTTTGAAGGTGGAATTAACGGAGACAAGGAGGGGTCAGGGCTGACAGGCCCTGCCAAGCTCCAAGCACGGCAGCACTTGTATCCACAGCAACTCTTGGAAACAGGAGGTTACCTCACTGAGAGGAGGTTTTCCAGGGGTTTTCCTTCTGCAAAACACAGAATGTCTTAAAGAGACAGGGTGTTGTCTCTAATGCAACTGTTTGGTTAGTCCACCCACTTTAGCAGTAGCATCCCAGAGGGAGTTGAGAAATATTTCTTTGCACAGAACCAAGGTGTGGAACCAGCTGCTTTCCACAGTGGCTGCAGGAGGCTCAGACTGCTTCAGTGTAGGTAAAGGATTTGGGGCACAGAAGTCCCAGCCTCCCAACATGGAAGGCCGCTGCTGAGAAAGAAGCAGGGACTGCTGGTCCTCATTGACACTGAGCATGTAAGGAGCCCGGGTTCTGTGTTCTTCTCAGAGATGTGATATAATTAATCCACTGTTTGGCAGCATCTTCTTTCAGAGAAAGACAGGGACTTGCTACATCCTGCTGAAGTCTAAGCCGTTTCCTCCCTTGGAGGTTATGGCTATTAGCACTATCACCAGCTGTGGAGGCATGACCCCAGCTGTCCTTCCTCAGAAGCCCCTCGCTGCCATTGTATTTCCTTAGTGTGCTCAAGCTTTAAGAGGCCACATGAATTTTACTCTAGAGGTTGATGCTGTTAAGCAATTGTAGCTGCAACCCCCTTGGTTGTTTGTTGAGCAAGGAGACACTGTGGTTATAAGAAGATCACAACTATCAGCCCTGTTTTACCATTTTTATGAGCATTAGTGGAACAAGGTTTGGGGACTGAAGGAGAAAATGGAATATGAAAAGGAAAATGAAAAGAGGCTGTGAGGAAAGCATGTCATTTCTAAATGAATGCTCTCTGCAGAGGAATTGAATCTTTTCACAGCTGAAAATGGATCTTAAATCTGATGCCTTAGCTTGTTTCAGCTTCTGTAATGAAATAGAGTTTTCCTAATACCCTGTGACCTGAATTTCTCCCTGCTTTATGGGTGCTATTCCTTGATGTACAAACCTGTATTTTCTCAAGTCAGCATTTGATGATGGATGTCAAAATACAGGTCATGTATTATGCATATAGTATTACCGATTTAAGGTGTTTACTTGTCAAGTTGAAGAAATTCAAAAATGTCACATTCACTGAATTTGCACAGCTGTCACTTGTAGTTTTTCATGCCTTTAAATGAAAGTTGTGATAAAGCAGGTTAGTTTTCCTGCACTTTTTTTTTTCCCTGCTAAAGGAAAAAAAAAATAGAAAGGCTATCTATGGAATTTACATTTTAAGCTGGGAGCAGGAGTGTGGCCTGAAGGTCGATGATG
Organism: Anser anser; assembly: GCF_964211835.1. Taxonomy (NCBI): domain Eukaryota; kingdom Metazoa; phylum Chordata; class Aves; order Anseriformes; family Anatidae; genus Anser; species Anser anser. The sequence goes on along the minus strand of NC_139727.1, from coordinate 6,295,697 downwards.
CCTTTTGCCTCCAAGCATAGGCACAACAAATCTCCAAGAATTCCAATTCTTCTTTTTCTCAAAATATTCCAATATTTTTATATTATTCAAAAGCAGATTTTTAGAGGTGTCTTCACCAGGCAGGGAAATTAAAATAAAATAGCAGACATTTCTTACATCTCCCCAGACCATAGAATGAAAAATATTAAGGCGTGAGTCTGTGTTTCACTCAAGGAGAAAACAAAATCCCTTTAACATGCTTCCTGCATTTCAGACTGAATGCACTGGGTATGCAGTGTGCAATTATAGAGCTCCTGACAGCCTGTGTCTAACAGAAATGACACTTTTACCTCAATCTTCTAACACCATCATAGGAAGACAAATATTTGAAGGGTTAGAGAGAGGTGTCTGCAAATAGCCACCTATGGAGAGTGTATGTGTGTGTGCGCGCAGTTGTGTGCGCCTGTGTGCACATTGCAGCAGTGGCAGGGCAAGAAAGGTTTACGCATTTAGGGGCAGGTGTGCCAACTTTCCTCAATTTGCTTTTAGCTGATAGGGGAAATGCTTATGTGCTTATTCCATCTGAAGAGCCTGCTTTACTGAAAGCTGTTTTAGGGAGAGAGAGATGGGGAGAGAAGAGCCCTTGGGAAAAGGAGAAAAGCAGGGTCTCTAGGGATGCTCCCAGCAGTACAACCCTAGGCTGCTTGGGAGCAAGAATAGCTTTCTCTCATATGAGTGCCAAAAGTCTTGCTGTTGCCATTTTTGACTTGTAATTCTCCAGACAACCTGGTCAGTCCTGCCACTGTAACAGTTCAAGTAGTCCACAGCTACTTGAACTTTTTTAATATAGTGTCACAAGGGCCTTGTTGTGCTTTTCCTGTAGTGCAATAGAACGCAAAACTTAGACATAGGAGCCTGCTGCAGAAGGAGGTCTCACATTATCTACCTGTTCTCAGATAGCATTCCCTTCCTTTGGGGCCCCACTTTAATTTTGTTCTGCTGTTGTGGGAGTGTCACAGTTACCTCTGACCTGTGAAGTGGCTCCTGGAAAATCTCCATTAGACTCAGTTTGTGAGTGTGAGGAATCCTAGGCTCTGTCATGCAGCAGTGTGGAATCCAAGAATCAAAATGGCTATCAGTTCTGGTGCCAGACACAAGGAAATGTCTGCAAAACAATACCAGTTGGAAATGCAAACCACTGTTACCATGCTGGTCTCACCGAAATAGTTTCAGTGCAATGACTGGTATTAAATGACCAACTGTTCATGTAGCCAACATTTCTGATTGTCTCTAAGAAATCTGCAGTCAAATGATTTTCTGTGCACCGATAATATGATATAGAAGTGCTTTGCTGTCTTAGGTTTGCCTGTGGCAATGCTTTTATCTTGCAAGACTGCTGAAGATACCACATTCACCTCTTTTCTCTTAAGGAACTCCTTTACAGACTTTTCACTCCCTTATCCTAATGTGTATAGCTTTTCATGATAGAAGGAAATTCGTACTGCCACCTTTTGGAGGGCTCAGTAAGTATCTCTTATCAATGATTCTAGTTTTATTAGTTATCTATTCTACATTTGATATAGAAAAAACCTAGGGAGAAGTGAAATGAATGACACATAAGAATTAAAATCCCATTACATCAAGAAGTCCAGGTTGAGTGGTCAAAATTTCTGGGACAGTTTGGCAGCAAAGGTAATCATCACTGGAAAAGAACCAAAAAGTCCTCGCAACGACCATATAGAACCAGTACCACATGTTAAAAACTACAGTGTAGTTCAGATTTCCTACTTCATAAATTAGTCCTATAGCTGAAGAAAGTAAAGTAGATAATATCACGTCATCTCATTCCGAATTTAGTATCAGATGAATGCACCAATGAGTTAAACTCAGGAAAATGGTTTCCACACTGCAAGAAAATAACAAAGTTACATCAGGAACGAATTTGGCTGTGATTAATTCAGAATTGGCATATAAAGAAATCAAAAGTATTTCAGATCAGTAATGAGAGCCGGTCAGAAATCTGGTCCTGGATGTCCAGTGTGAGGTTAAAGAACTCAGGCCCAAATTAGGAAAAAAAAAGTTTTCTCACAAATGGGTATTTTGAAGGGAGTTTGGGTCAGTCGTGTTCCAAATGACAAATATTTCCTTAAAAATATCGCCTTGATAGTGGTCCTAAATGAAATCCTAAAGTCAAACGCTGGCTTCACCATCACTTCAGCAGTGATGATGTTAAATGAACATTCCCATGCTTTCTACAACTGCAATAAACAAGGGAGATGGAATGCATGCTAGGCTAGCTGTTGCATGAGGTTTTGTATAACTACCTGTCTTCCACCACCGACAATCAAACTCCAAAAAGCTTTGCCTGGGTATTCTTTTAGTTAAAAAAGAAAAAGAAAATAAAAGAAAAAATGCTAATTGTCAAGGGATTCATTTCCAACCATGCAGAGAATCAGGCTGAAAACACAATCTTTGTTAGAGGTGAACCTTGCTGCTCTCCAGCTCTTTTCTTTCTTTGAGTGCCAGCTGATGCGTTTCCTCTTCCACCTTTGTTTCCCATACATCCTCAAAGATGTAAGTCTTGTTCTAGTTTCTTTTCACGTGTCCCTGTTAAACATTCTTTGAAAATCTTTGTCCTTCTTTACTCTTTGTTTGTTTGTTTTTCTGTAAGAATGGGCCCTTTCATCACAGTATTCCTATAACTGGGGTTCCCCATAAAAATGCAGGGTATGGAAGGTACGTCTGAAACGCAAAAAAAACTTTGTCTGCGTTGTACTGCTCCTGGAAAATGACAAATCCTAAATGCTGCATGTTGATCAAACATCAGACTAACTAATAGAAGCTTACAACAGGATAATGGAAGTTTCTTGTGGTTGTACTACTGTGTACAAACAGTACTCTTTATAGTGGTAATTGAGGTTTAAGGAAAGACACCTGTTTAAGGGTTATTTGAAACACTAAAATAAGCCTAGATAAAGCCAAAGTCCTTTTGTATATTTATTGCTTTTATTCCTACTTAGGCAAGCACAACATTTAGCTACCAAATAACCTACTTTCTAAATGACTTGTATATTTCTGAAGGATTATGCTTTTAAGAAATAATTTGTGAAAATCAAGTCAATTTTTAAAAAAGAAAGGCAGATGTTTTTACTGTACCTTTCCCCAAAAAAAAAATGGTTAGGAAATTCCCTGCTGATTGTCTCTTTTTTTTTTTTAATTTCTGTCCGTATATCTTTCTACAGCCTAAATAAACTTTTTACATACAGAATCTCCTGTCTAAAATTTCTTCATGTTATTTTGTTTTATTTATTTGTCAGGCTTTACACCCCCTGGGATGGATAGGTCATCTCCAGACAACAGTCCGGTCCATGGCCTGTTACGTCAACCTTCCATTACAACAGGCGCCAACATCCCTATTATAACAGAGCTAGGTAAGAGAAGCTAACATTTATCCGTTCGTGTACTCTTCCCTGTCTGTTTCCCCACCTCCCTTCTTACGCGACTGCATAAGAAAATTACCTAAACTGTATCTTATACTGCCATGTTTTCTCCTCTGATAACTATTGTGAATTACTCCCTCTAAAGAAAGATTAGTAACCGTTGTTTCAGTTTATGTGTAAAACTGAATTATATTTCTCTCTTTCCTTTGGGTTTTCTCAATTTTCCTAAATAAACACTATCAGACAAGATGCTTTTTACATAGTGTAACAAATAAACAGGGTTCTTTGGGATAAGGTTAGGAAAAGAAAAAAAAAAAAAGAAGCACTGTAAGTATGAGCAGACATTTCCTGTGCATTTAATCAATAGTAAGAGGCCATTGGTTTATTTCTTCATGGTCCAGAACTGTTTAATCATGTGTAACCAACTCTGTATAACAGTATGAGAAATTTTACCCCTGAGAATATGATGATGGTAGGTAACCAGGCTCTGATTTCCACTCTGGCTGTGGGTATTTATGTTGTCAAGTGGTGTGATGTGAAGTGCAGAAGCTGGTCTGTTTTTTTCATGGCAAATACAAACTTGATTTGTGGTCCTTTGTCCTTTTATTTTCTTTTTCAGTTTTATTTTTTAGAGCCTTACCTGTCTTTTTCCCTTACTTTATTCTCTTTCTGTACTTTCTTTCCCCCCTAAATACTTTACCTATTAGCTAAGCCTGGCAAACTTCTGCCTTTGGTTTCAATCAGTCAGGAAAAAAACAGTGGAACCCACATTCTAATGATAACTGAACTGGGTAAGAAGTGCCTTTTTCCTTCACATCACTGTCTTATTTTCCACTGTTGTTGTTCTTACTGTCATCAGCTTTTTCTTTATTTATCTGGCTGTATCAGAGGGGCTACCCTCATGGCACTGCTTTGAATGTGTTTTATTTGTGGTTCTGGTTGAAATTGACTGTCTCGTTCTGGCCTTTCTTAATGATTTTTTTTTCATGCAGCATCAGTAAACCTTTGATCACACTCGTCTGACCTGCCGGCTGTTTTCATAGCATCTTCTCACCAATTCATTTTCTCTGACCTGGATTCCCATTTCCCGGGCCCTCCCCCACCAAGTTTTCTCTCCTTTTCTCTCCTTCTTTTTCTCCGTTTGTTATTTCAGCCTATTGTCAATTTGGTGGACATGCCCTAGCAGTTCTCACAGGAAGTCAAAGAAGAAGTAAAGAAACCAGGAAAGAAACCCCAGTATCACACTTTCCCTCCAGCTATTTGTTTATTTGGGGGAGCAGGCCATCTCTCAGAAGCTCGGATTTTGAAGCTGCAAAAAAGCATCCAAGCTTCTGTGTTGTTCCCTCTCAGTAAAGAGAGATCTCAGAAGCTTTTTCAAGCAGTGTTTGATTAGCATTTCCTATGGCGCAGCACCACACATTCAAGCCTAACTCACGTAGCCTGAAGACCTTTCATAGCAATCATAGCAGCTAACTTGCATCAGGCAGATAAAGATATCGAGGATGAAGCTCTACTCGCAGGATTCACATTAGATTTGTAGTACTGTGGAAACTGACACCACGCACGGCTAGCAAGTGCGTGTCAAAGTCAGGTGTTAGTCTGCCAGATGTAAGTGGAAAAAGAATGCTACTGTCAATAGCGCCTGCTCTCAGCTAGCAAATTAAACTAGGGCACAAGCTCTTCAAAAAGTACATTTTGAAACGATACGTCAGGCTTTCAAATACTATTTTGTTCAAGATCCCAGAGGATAAATTGATAGCCATTGTACAAAGAAAGGAGTAGCATAGGTATCGGTGTTTGCTAGGGTGAAAATCTTCCAACTCAGAGAGCAGAACACTTCTCCATTTAAAATGCTGAGGTGTCATGCTCACATGGTTACATCTGGGAGTGGGAAGGCAGGGTTTTTAAATCCTACCTCAGCTCTGGTCCTGACTTGGTGTATGATCATGGCCAAGTACTATCTCAGCAGTGCTCTAGAAGGAGTATAGCAATGCTCACCTCTTTCTGAAAGATGTAGCGAGGTTTTCTCTGTAATTATTTGTGTTCTGTAAGCTAAGCACGGCAAGTGCAATAGTATATACAGGTTGAAAAAGGATTGGGTGGAAAATGAAACTATACACGAAGGAAGATCAGAATAGCAGGCAGAATGGCTAAAACTAAAGAGTTCAGAGCCAGAATCTGATAACGTTAACAGCAGCTCTCATGTTGATTTCCAAGCTCCCTGTGTTGGCTCAGCAGATGGGCTCACACAAGGAATAGGGACATAGTCAAAGAGCGCAGTAGCAAATGCCAAAAAAAAAGTTTGTAATTTCCTTTCCTTGCAAGGGAATTTGAATCAGTTTGTCATTTACTAAGGTAAATTGTATTGCAATAGCACTACTAAGCAATCAGTGCTTTCATGCCAGAGGAGGACTAATATGGAAATGAAATATGCAATGAAATACGAATCACTCAATAAACTGATCTCAGGGAAACAACTATTTTTAGTGGCATGAGGTGGAAGTAGAGAGCCTAACTGTGACAATGAAATGCCAAAGAAAGACTGAATGACAAATGTGACTTTGTTTGGGCTTTTCTTTAAAGCAGCCCGATATAGATCCTTTTTCACACTGGCTAAGACAAAGGTTGTGGAAGCGAGGTTAGGGAGACAAATACGTGAGAAAGGCGATGCTGCAAGAGAACAGCTGGAGTATTGCTCATTCATTCAGACAGATGCCCGTTGAAGGGACAATGTATCCTCTTTTGAGCTGTAAGTGCATTAACACCACTCCAGCAAGAATCACAGCAGCACATCGAACGGATGCCTGTGGGCTAGATCAGAGTTTTATGGGCAGCCTCGATTTTACAAAGGGGTTCAGACTTGCTGTCTTTTGATAACATTCCACTACACATGCATACAACCCTAGCCACTGTACCCGACCAACACCAAGATTGTTTCAATATATAAAAGAGCCCTGTGGATCTCATGTGGAGTGCAGGCAGGCGGTGCCAAGAAACTACTTTTACGGCTAAGGGAGTCACCTATGAAGAGCAAGAGAGTCACCTCTTATGAGCAGGATTCTGACCCAAAGATTTTTAAATGCACATTTTCACATCCATCCTGATTTTAATTTCAGTGATGTCAAAGACACAAGTCTGTGTTTCCAGACATATGCCGTTTCTTTTTCTTTCTGACTGTGTAAAATGTGAGGTCACATGCTGGAGATGCAGAAGCACCTTATGATTTTATTATTATTATCGTTTTCAGTAAATGATTCAAACGTTCAGTTCTTGGACCAAGATGATGACGACGATCCAGACACAGAACTGTATCTCACGCAGCCCTTTGCATGTGGAACCGCATTTGCTGTCAGTGTGCTGGACTCTCTCATGAGCGCAGTAAGCAAACCAAACCTTTTTTCATTCTCCTCCATCAGACTTATTGTGAAAGAGTATGAAAGTGCAATCCCTGTTCCGCAGGTAGTTAGGAAAAGATACTTTTTTCCTAGATGTCAAGAGAATTCCGGAGCATAAGCAAGGGTTTTTTTCAGTTGGATCCAGAGACCCTTAAGCAGCTGAGATATCCAGGACCACCACGAATCCACGATTTTTAAAAGCAGAGTCTCATGTCCAGCCTGAAGGCTCATAGTGTCCAAACAATATTGTATCTCCCTTCTGAAACCCAGACCCAAATTCAGTGTTAGTCTCTGTGCTCACTGTGCATGTCCGACAGCGTCAACCGTGTTTTAAGCTTGTAATTGGGAACAATTCTGTGAGTGCTGAGGAGCACTGATAGAACCATATGAAAGCTAATGTACACATCAGGTGAACTGTATTTATGTGAAGAGAGGTCATACTCTTTTTTCACGAGCAGCCTGGTGAATCCAACTATAAATTCATGCCACCAACTACAGATGGTGGCCTTTGGTTATGTCTACAGTAGGGTTTTGTTTTGTAGCCATAGTACAGTTTCAAATCAAACGTCTCAGTCATGCTCCTGTTCACCCTCCCCTGCTTCATATTGGCTACGTTTTCAGAACAGTTTTGCTCCATGCAGGCTGCACTTCTTTCAGAGGAACCCTAAGCTCTGCTAAACATAGCAAGGGTGTAGCCTTTTGAAAATTCGAGCGTAAGCTTTCAGAGCTCCCCCTGGAATATAGTTCCATGGTGCTGGAAATCAACTGTTGTAAAACCCACATGATATTGGAAAAGAGCAAACGGGTTTCTTTTAAGGAGCCAAGACTGACCTTCACCTAAAATCAGAATGAAGCTTTCTGCCTGTAAGGAAAAATCACATTGATCTTTATTATTTGATATTTTATTCACATTTCATATTTATGTACCTATATTTCAAATTTTTATTCTCTGCTATATTCCTCCTATGATCCATCCACAGCCGAGTAGTATCAGTCAACAGTGACAACATTTTATTCTAAAGCAGCCTAGGAATTTGCAATAAGCTCAGAAAATACCTTGTTGAAAAGTTATTGGCTATGTTTTGCAGACTTGACAAATTCAGAAAGCCTAAGCAAACACACCTAAACGCTATACCTTCTCTAATTAAAATCTCTAGGAATAAAATATTTAGCATTTTCACATTGTAAATGGCAGTAATTTAACAGGAAAGTTCCAACTTTTATACTGAGAACTGTTCACCTACTCACATTATTCGAAGCAATGTCCCCGAATGAATCTCTCTGCAGGCCATTTCCAGAGTCCTGGAAGAAGCTGGGTTAATTTTTCTGATCACCGCTGACATTTCCACAAAAAGACAGCAAAATGTTGTGTACACCATTGCTTTCTTGTGCAAACACACATAATGTAGATAATAGAGAGTCAGTAAGGAACGTATAGAACAATACTCTGTAGAAATTTCTACCTGGAACTCATCACATGATCCTCACAAGATTTTTAGTTATTGCCATCTTTCATTCACGTTTAGATTTTGACAACACGTCCCTCCATTTCTGTAATTCCTTTCTTCAACAGAGACCTTTTTCATACAATGGCACAGCTAAGTGGTCATGTTATATGTAGCGTGAAGCCAGAGAAGCGTGATAACAGGAATTGAAAATTCCAACCAAGAAAGAAAAAAAATCAAGAAGACAAGTTAAGGATCAGCCACTTAGAATTGGTCACTGTTCCATCTTTTGTTTCACCACATTGCTGATTTGTGGCAGTGTTATTTTCTCTTTCGTTCCTCAAAGGCCTAGTAAAGAGTTGGAAATGTAAAAATCTTCCTAACCCTCCAGAAAGTGTAAGATATGTGAGATGGTTTCCCTTTACTGTCCTTATTCTCATGGGAAGGATGTATGCTTCTTTCAACAGTTCTCCAAGGAAAGGAGCATTTCTCACGCAAACTAATTTACCTGCACTGTATTATCCCTGGTTTTCTAGAGTGCGCTCGGTTTTGGGGTCCATCATCTATATAGTGTGCCTACCTTCAACCCAGTAATGGCACACCAAACCCCAAATCCTATAAACTGTGAGATGTGCAGTTGTACATTCATCCTATTAGTTGCAGTCTGCAATGCAACTAGGTGGAATTCTGTCAGAAGAAAATTAATCACATTCTGCAGGCCTTTCCCAATTCATTTTGGGACAAGAAAATAGTTCACTATTCAGTCCACTTAGTGACTGAGTTTTATTGTTTCCTAATTTTTATAGCAAAGTTCCAATTTATGATCTCTGTCGATATCTCAGGAATGGCACTTCCTCATGTGTGCTAAAATACAAATGCACACTGCGTGAACTGCTTCATTAAGAATGAATTGCTTCTTACAGAAGTGGAGTTTTGCAGAAAAACAGGTGTCAGAAAGAGTAGAAAATAGAATAAGAGTAGACAGTGGCATACTACCCATTCACACAGTAGTCTTTCCAACATCCAGGCGATTTGAAACTTGAAGGAAGCTTATATGTAGAAAAAGAGGGACAAAATATGTATTGCACAGTAATCCTTTTCTATGAAGTGTCTATGCAGAGTTGTATCCTCAAATCACATTGCCAAGTATAATGCGTTGTTTAAAGTATTCAGTTATGGAATACCAATTCAACAGTATTAATCAGTGTTGAAAAAGTATTGTAGTATATGTAACTTTATTAATATGGGAATAGTGATTTAAACCCTACTCGCAAATCCCAGAAAACCTGTGGTCACTTACTGAATCAACTCTGAATGCTCGAAGTCATTACTTTTGTGTTGTTGTTATTCCTGTGCTTGATAGTATTAGACATTTGAAATTTGAAATTGTCTGATATTTTCCTAGATCAAAGGTAAAATGCGTAATTAAGCGTACTTCTCAAAAGGCCGCTTACAGGCTATCTACAGTTTGTCCTCTGCAGCAAAGGCAGAGTATCGCAAAGCCTGTGATTCACACTGTGGCAGTTTGAAGATCATTGCTCAGAAGAGAGTAATGAGCTCAGAAACTGCACTGCCTTCTGATGACTTGGTAACAGTCATCTCTCCAGGCTTTAGCTGAAGTGCCTGATTGTACTCTGTGTGAAGACCACATGTGTGGTTCAAGTTTCAAGTGTAGCAGTGGCTATTGTTAAAGCACACCAGCTAGTCATTGTTATGTCTGTGAAGAGACATCTGCAGACATCAGAGACTTGAGCGATATAGTAATATTGGTTTTGTCATAACATATGCAAAAACAGGGAAGGAATATTTGTAGTCAGACTCAAGGTGGGGCCAGTCCTGGAAAGCAAGGTACATTTTCTTCACCAAAGTGATAACCAGGGGATTAGAAGCATCTTTTAGACAATGTGGAAGTTGTTGTAAAGAGATTGTTTTCATCTAAACAAAACTTACATGACATAAGAGAAGCAAGGTGTTTGGTTTTCTGAGAAGGACTTTGTCCTTTTCTGGGTGATGTTGCGACAGTTATTTCAGAAAATCCAGTGCATGTGAGCAAACCAGTTTTATCAACACGCAGTACTTTCAAAGGCTTGCAAATCTGGCCTGAGAGCCAAAGCTTGCCTGTGTCTCCCTTTGGTGCCTAACCTAGGAAAACCAGAGAAGCTCTGGCAGGTTGGCATTCCTGTCATACACGCGGGCATTAGACCAGATAGCATCTGTGTTTCTCCCTTCCGATCTCCAGAACCAGACAGTAAAATTTAACAGCTGATATCCTAGAATGTATGTCCTTGTGCTAGATCTTCAGGTCTAGGCTTTTCTTTTATAACACAAAATCCTATTTCTCCATATAAGCAAAAGCAGCAGAGTGGAAGAAAGTGAAACAGGTAAAAGCAACTTTTCAGTACATCCTGTATTCAATAGTTCTTCCCTCTTCAGAGTTCCTACAGTCTTATGTAGGAAGAAAATAAACTGGTGTAATCTATTATATGGGTATTGTGAAACACAAGACTCTTTTTGCGCGAGTCTGTTCAGGTGATTAGCAAACAGCATCATTTACCACAAAGTGCTTCAAACTTCTTTATATTTTGGACACTATTTTGAGAAGCAGTACACTGTCAAACACCATAAAACCCTTTTGTTTTTTTCTGCTCTTTATTCTGTCCTAAAGAACTGTTTAGTAACTGTTTAGTAAGTTACTGGTGTTAGCTCAGTCGTTCCCCATGTTTGGATATACATTATCCATTCATCAGAATTCCTCCAACTGCAAAATAAAAGGGAGTTAAAACAATTGCATGAAAGAGATGGTAAAAAACAGCACGCAGTAGAGGAGGGGCCTTCCTAGAAGAAATCCATATTAAAAAACACCCTAGCAAACATTTAAAAAAATGGTGATATGACTTGGAAAATGACAATTTTAGAGTAATTATAAATGAAAAGAAAAGTGCTATTAAAGTTAAAGCAATGTTATTAAAAGATGTGCTAATTTTCAGTTAAATTTTCTGTAAAAGACCAATTAGTTTAAGAGGCTTGACAGCATTAACTGCAAAACATAAGCGCTCTAGTAATTATACTTTAAAAAATGATTGAACAAACAGGAAAGTGTCCCCGAAACATCAGAAAGAGCCACACAACAATTCGGACACATAGGCTAGGTGGCAGTGCTACCTCAGATATCTATGCCAGGATTTGCTTGCTGTTTACCCAGTTCTAGTGTCTATCATGCATTTCATTTTTTATTTTATCAAGCTGGTACCTATGTCATATTCGCATTGCAGACGCTGATTATAATGACACTATACAGATGTTCATTGTGGGGTACAGATAATGGCAGCCGCAAACAAGTCTGTCTTCAGCTCTGATTTTACAGCCAAGAAAAGGAAATCACTGCCATTACTGGAGAGTGCCGTGTTACTTTAAGCACAGCAGCACCTTTCCAAAGTCATTCTGTGGATTGCTTCCTTACAAGTACTGGCATATCCAGGCCATGTACCCTCCCACAGAGCAAGTACAAGATCACTCTCAAATTAATTTCAGTGTATTATTATTCCAAAGGAAATGGATATCAGCTAGTTCAGCTTTTCAGTGTTCTCCAGCTCCAAACTGGCAAGAGGCAGTGAAAGGAGTCTGATTGTTGTCACAATTGAAAGCAGGGGTGGATGGGTTTTTCCTGAGGAGCAGTAAATATTAGTACAGGAGGAAGCAACCCTATTCAGCAAAAGATGCCAAGAGACCACTTCCTCCTCACCCATCCTTTCTTGGTAACGTCTGGGCATTTTCCGGTCAGTTGCAACGCCAACACAATCCATCCTGAAAGCTGTAATCTTTTCACTCATTGATGGCAAACAAACAAAACCATCATTTGGCTGCACTCATCCATCTGATTAAATGGTGGCATCCACATCAGTCAGGCGAGAAACCCAAAGGAAGCCATTGTTCCAAGAGAAATGGTGTCTCCTTTGCTAATAAGTGTCGTAGCTTTGCCTCAACATTTTTCTAGCAGTGGGAGGCCCTTCTCGGGTGACAGCATTCAGTTGCATTGACAATAGACCTGATTCGTTTCTCATTTGCATCAGTTTCATAGTAGTGTATGGCTCCCAGAGTTACTCCTGGTTGGCATATTCTGACATAAGTCAGAACTGGGCTTATTTTTATCCTAAGTGGGTTGCGGCGGTGGGGGGGGGGGGTGTTCAATTTTATTTTATGTTGTTTTAGTTTATTTTATTGGTGCCAGTAAGTTTGTGACTGGTGCCTGACCTGATAAGTTGTTGTACCACTGCTTTCATTTACAAGTTTAATATGAGATCTATAATAAACTGAGTAATACAGCCCCAGTATAATGTGGAGTGGGAAGTGTTGCCAAAAAGGGCACCTGTGAATCCCACCTCAGTGACATTGAGGAACAAGTAATTAATTGAAGAATAAACAGTCACACCAGGTTGTCTGGTCTCTCACCTATTAAACGTCATATAATCACTCCAGACTTACAGTCTCGCAAGGGGTCACAATGATTTTTCCATATGTTTAGAAAGGTTTGAATTACACTTGAATGGTTACACAGCCCATCCACATATGTAAGAGCTGTTTAGAGAATAGCTGTTGTTCTAGACCGATTCCTCCTGAACCCCAGGTAATGTCACACTACTCTTCACAGTACACTTCGTATTTGAAAATACATACTGCCTTATCCAGGGTAATTTAAACATTTGGAGCTAATGGGATGCAAAGATTTGCTTTAGGACTTGCATAACAGTAACAGTGTTTTCCTCTCATTCTAATGTTGTCGAGAGGGGAATGGCATATATGGCTATGGAAATAAGCAGAGGTGCCTGAAGTTTTGAAACTTCAGTGTAACGGTGAAAACCATTGCCGTGTAGAATTCATGTTCGCCTGTTTTATCTGTCATACCAAGGAAACAATGACACTGAAGTTTCATTATGCAAAGAAAGACTATCAAAGTAACATGGATAGGGAGTCTGGTCTGCATTTTTATCTCAGGATAAAACATTTCAGTCTGTACCTCAGTTTACCCATGTATTAAAGAAAATTGCACTATATGGATAGAGCAATGAATGTCGTTGGAAAAGGTTATCGAGGTATTTGGATAACAAGTGCTCTTTGAGAGTGCAGTATCCTTTTTCACGTGGTCGGAGTGGATTTGTTCCAAGTTCTAAGTTCAATAAAAGTCATAAGTGTAGTAATGTGAATCCCGTGTACTCTACAGCTAGCTCATTTTCTTCTCACACGTTCTCCACACTCACAAAGCTTCTGAAAACCCACACATTGGTGTCGGCGTAAGCGATGGTGTCTCCTTTTTCTGTTGATCATTATTTTTTTTCCCAGTATGTAACACTGCAGATACCTAACTGCGTCTCTCTGAACTATACCAGTATACTTTCAAGTGAACTTGAAAGTCATTCATCTGGCATTAAATTAATATTTAAAATGCCCATTGTTTGCCTGACAGACCAGCAATGGTACAGATGCTGGCAAAATGTCAGTGTGGAGTAAATCTTTCCTAATAAACCACTCTTACCCTATACCCTAGAGTTTTTTAAAAGGACGACCAGGATCCCAAACTCATCATACATTTATCTGGAATGAACTCGAGATGTTTAATTGATACACGCTTATGTCTGAACACTGTCAAGTCTCGTAATAAGATGTTTAGTACAATACCTCGGTTAGACTGCTAGAGTCCAGCCGCAGTAATAAGTAATGACATTTGCAGCACAAAGGCAGCTCCCCAACGAATTGGTGACAAGAGGAAAGAGGCAATCTAGCCTGCGTAAGCTGTAAATGTGGTCTGAATTTTACAATTACATGTCCTAAAGCCCATTATTAGACATGAAGGCAATGAGAAGGAAAGCAGTCATCGCATCACTACTAACACCAATTATAGGAAACATAAATCATTCAAATTTTTGTACTTTAACAAAAATCAGCCTGAATTGGTGTTTAAAAGGAAGGATCTAGTATAGGAGCCTAATGGGATAAAAGCAAATAGAGTAATTGGAGGCTGCTGTCTTTTCACTTTCTATATAAAATTATTTGAAGAGACAGCCAAGAACTTTAAACAGCAGAAACCCAGAAAAGTTGTAATTTGGATGTCTTCGGTTGTGACTTTAATGGTATTTGCCTAAAGAGCTTTCTTTTATCTCGGCAGACATACTTCAATGACAATATCCTCACACTGATACGGACATTGGTAACAGGAGGAGCCACACCGGAGCTGGAAGCACTGATTGCCGAGGAAAATGCATTGAGAGGAGGTTACAGCACACCACAGACACTTGCAAACAGGGACAGGTGTCGAGTTGCTCAGTTGGCTTTGTATGACGGGCCATTTGCAGACCTAGGGGTAAGATCACAACAGAGAGGTAGGACCAAAGCCGGTCCCGTGGTCTATGTGTTGTGTCTGAGACCGAATCAAAAATCTATTCTAATTGGTGCATCATTCTGATTATTCGGTTCAAATGTTTTGGATGGTTTGAAACTTTACTACGCAGCTGTCAGGTTTGCTCTTAAGCTTTTTAAGAAGCTACATTACCTCCTAGTGTACTTTCCTGAGTATTTCAAGCAGAGTCAAAAAAAGAAAAGCTTGGCTGTTCCTAGATGTCATCTAAAGAGATGGATGAGCCAATTTGGAGGAAAGAACCCTCCTAATCATAATGCGCTGTAAACATGAGCAATATGTACACCCTCATCAGGTTTTGATAAGTTTATTTAGTTTTTGCACGGAGCTTTCAGTTCTCAGTTAAAATATACGTATTAGCCTGGGAACCAAGCTGCAAGGTTTGGTTTCTGCTATGGATGAACTATACTGAAAGCCTAATTTTCCGACATTCTCACTCCACTATCCCAAGAGAAAAGCTAAAAAGTAATTAGTTAAAAACTAATGTGTTTTGCTAGTCAAAGCAATTATTTGATATCATTTATGAAATATGGCATACATATCAGCATTTTTTTAAAGTGGGAGAGGTTTTAGTATCCTTTTAACTCCTCAGATCCCTTATTTCAGTTGTTTTTGTCAGCGATTTTATTTGTCAAGATGACAGTACAGCTACTGCCAAAAAGAGTCAAAACTATGAATAATAGTAGGACAACAGATAATATAATGTGTAGAATTATGCCTCGTTTGATATCCAAATTGCATTTCCATCCGAAAGCAAGTAATTCACTCTTACTACTATGGTAACTTTTCATGGACCAAGGCTGCCAAAAATAATGATCATTTTATATATTTGTTTTTATGTGAAATGAAATGTGTAGTTTATTCATTGTCTTGGGTAAGGAAATTCATATTAAAAACAGGCTGTCTATACATTGTCGGTTTTGTAGAAGATCCTACTGAAAATCCACTGCACTGTCATGGTTTTGAACGAGAAAAGAGCAAAAAAGTGCTGTTCTCTTGTTTCTCTTTACCTCCTTTTTTTTTTTTTTTCAACCCTAGGATGGAGGTTGTTACGGAGATCTATTTTGTAAAGCACTGAAAACGTACAATATGCTTTGCTTTGGAATTTATCGATTAAGGGATGCACATCTAAGCACTCCCAGCCAATGCACTAAACGGTAAGTCCAGTCCACCAAAGGAGTTGCATCTGTATGGATTTGGACAAAGTGGGTAGAAGTAGGAATCAGTGTAGGTTGACACTGTACCTAGGATTAGTGGTCAGAATAATAAGAGACTTCCGTCCCTGAGGCAGCCAAACCAGATCTCTTTCCAGCACCGAATGCACTTGAAAACAAACCAACAAACGAAAAAAGAAGTGAGCTTTGTGGTTTGTATTCATTTCTTGCCCATACCAAAAATTCCTATTGCTTTGAGCATGTACAATGCTTTTTGCGTGAAAGATGTTAGCATTGGGCTCTTTCCTACACTTCAAAGAGGATTGGTTGAAAGTGGTGGAATCTTGAAATTGAGAAATGTGTATGTGAGGCCTGTGATATATATTAGCAATGTTGGATCCTTGTACGTGTGGATTTCTCTTTATAAATGCTTGGTGACGTCACGAATCCACAGGTGGAATGGAAAAAAAATAAAGTGAAAATAAATTAACCTCACTGCGACCTTCCTGATATACTTGTGTTAGGTACAGTCATAAGCCAGACAAATAATTGTATTCTTTGCTCAGGTGACAGTATTTAAGTATTTAATAAACATACAGTAAATATATATTTGAACCTGCTTGAAAATGACATTGCTGGTAGGTCTGTTTTTGCTTTTTATCAATATGGGAATCTGTTTGCTAGAGTCACTGCATTCCAATGCAGCTAGAGATAGGAGGGTGAACTGTATGCTGTATTCTCTGAAAAATCATGATGCAGTTCCCTTGGAGAACATCCTACTCAGTATGTCTGTCCCACTCAACAAACATCCAGAAAGTGATATCTAACATGAGATAGCACCAAATAATTGGTAATATGTCAGCTAAAATCAGGTATATATTGAAGAAACAGAAAGGCAGAAATCTGGATAAGTGTTCAAGAGGTAACATCTCTAGAATAATTTTTTAGGTGAGATCTAAACCTTCTTTCTTTCTTTCTTTCTTTCTTTCTTTCTTTCTTTCTTTCTTTCTTTCTTTCTTTCTTTCTTTCTCTCTTTCTTTCTTTCTTTCTTTCTTTCTTTCCTTTTATGTCTTTCCAGTTACGTTATCACAAACCCACCGTACGAGTTTGAGCTTGTGCCGACAGACTTGATCTTCTGTTTGATGCAATTTGACCACAACGCCGGCCAGTCCCGAGCCAGTCTTTCTCATTCCTCCCATTCCTCCTATTCTTCCAGCAAGAAGAGCTCATCTGTTCACTCCATCCCATCCACAGCAAACCGACCGAACCGCACCAAGACCAGGGATTCCCGGGAAAAACAGAAGTACGTGCAGGAAGATAGACTTTGATGTGTGTACCTGCTCCCACTGTGTGTGAAACTTGCATTCACCACTCATTCTCCCCAGTTAATGTGTCCAACAGTAACGTTCCCCGTTTTGCCATGGAGCTCTCCCTTTTTGTACACATTTTTTGCATATGTATGACAGTGTGCATGAGATTGTCATTTTTATTTCACCACCATAAAACCCTTAAGCACAACAGCAACAAAGCAGACGGACCAAAAAGTTATTTATGATGCTAGGGGAGATAAAAATTCTAAAACCCATAGGCACACTGAAAACTTAAATAACTCACTGCAGTTACTCTACGTATCAAAAAACAGAGTGTATTTAATGTCAACACTTTTGATGTTAGAGTTACACAAAGGAAGTCATTAGCACAGAAGCGTTGATGTATGTTGCGGTAGGTTTTTATAATCGTATTTACAGGAGTTGCCACATGTAGTTGAAGCTTACAAAACTAACCAGCTGCAAAACAACAACAACAGCAAAAACACTAATTTTTCACTCTCAAAGCTTATATTGTATAGGGCTTACACTCTTTGTATAGATTATTGCTACGCACCTGCTTTATACCAAAGCGACATCAGGGACGAAGTTGCTCGTTTTAGGTTATTCTCTGAAATACGAGCCTTTTGGAGATAGCGGTTTTTTTACCCTTTAATCCTGAAATTGTCTGGGAATGGAGTTGTCAAACTCCAATGGTTTAATTTCAATTTAGAAAGAGTCTAATTGCATATTAAATTATTATTCTATTTATACGGCCACAGAAATAGCTATATTTTCTTTCACTTTTGACATTTGGGATAAAAAGCCATATGTATCATAAATATCAGACGTAAGTCAATAAAAACTGCCTTGCTGGGACTTTTGCATCTTTAAAAGGTGAATTAGTCACCTTATGTATAGAATAAATAATGTTCAGAAAAGAGCACGCATTTTTCTGCATTTAAGTATTAGTTCTCGGGGGACTTTATTCCTTTCCCCAGATGGTAGTTTAGTGTTTCCTAGTTAGAGCGATGGTATAAATCTTCCAACGAGAGTCCTGATACGCAAGGACCCTCTGGAAATCCCAGGCAATGTTCCAGCTGTTTTTTTTATAACAGGGGTGTGCCAGTACACGTTAAGCAGGAACACGAGGGAAGACAACAGAGCGCCTTTGAGATCTGAGAGGTTCCTCTCCCAATTGGAAAGAAAAGGTGCTGCACCCTAGATGGCTAACGAGCAGAACAAGAGGGCCGGGGTGAAAACATTCACTATGCCGAGGCATCATGTTCTAGGCACATGCCAGAGTCTGGTTGTTGCATATTCTCAGCAATTACTCATCCAGCCAGAGATTGTGTCAAGGAGGTAAATGAAGTAGTGGAAAGGAATCTATCCTAGACAGCCACAAAAAGGATACTCGAGGCCTAGAGTTTAATGCCAAATGCCAACGTTCCAAAATATATAGAAATAGTTCTAGGCCATGTGAAGAGGTGCCCAGGGTAACAGGTAGGAAGGCCGGGAGAAACACGCCACATCGCTACCCAGCAAGAAAGCATGCAGGGGGAAAATAAGTACTTTGACGCGGGAGCGATGAGCATTGTAACAGCCAACCCAGACAAGGTGCTTTTATGGTTAGTGTTGTTTTCTACCTTCCCCTTCCCCAAGCATGATAAGTTTGAAGAATTGCTTGCTGTGTGATTTGACAAAGAAGCCAAGCACTTTTACTGACAAAACCTGGAACCATCTAAGCGGGCTACGGAGAGTGCCACCGTGCAGTGTTAAGCACGATTGGAATGCAGTATATACGTATGTGTGCATTCAAACGCATCTGTAACTCCTGTCAGTGAAATATGAGGCAAATTTTGGTCGCTCCCCCCCCCCAAACGAGTATATTACAGTTGCTCTTGATCATAAAGACACATTCGTGTGTTTCTTCATTCAAAGAAAGTTATCGTGTTTTGCCCCGAGAATATTTATGACTACAAGGATGTGCCAGTTAAAGTGCTCAACAGGAAATATGACAGTTTAAAAGCATTGTAAAACTTACATAGCTTACTTCTTTTTCTAAAGTGCAACAAGGATGAATAGAATGGGCCAAGGTATGATAATTAATGGTTCTGCATGACCTAGCAACTGCTGTGGGTTTCCTTCTATAACTTTGTCCTTGTGAAAACCTGTGAGATTAAAAAAAAAAAAAAAAAAAAAAAAAAAAAAGTAGTTACAAACTTTATGCAGTTATTGGCTTGTATGTTTGGGTGTTTGTTTGTTGTTTTTTTTTGCCTTTTTTTCCCTCCAAACCGGAAGTAAAACTGGCTGCTGCTGCTGCTGTTGCTCAATCCTGTTTTATTTTTGATCCTCTCATCTGCTTGCCTTTCTAATTGCACGTGTCCTCTCGTAAACACCTAGGTTCCTGCCCAATGAAGACGCCTACCCCAGTGCAGACATTATTGTAATTTCCCATTCCTCATTCTAGCCCCGTTCCTCCCCTCCCTGCTATCCCGTCCCTCGTGTATGCACATGAGCATCTTTTTATGTTGGTGATATTGACGGAAAATACTGGAGAGCAGTTATGCATTTTGGAGGAACGCTAATGGCTTTGACACCAAAATGCTTTTCCATTAATGTTTTATCTGTATTCCATTTAGTAGAGGAAGGAAGAGTGTTAATACGTAGCCACTTGTCACATACTAAATAATAATGATTTTACCAAAAAATGGTGTTTGTATAACAGTGCAACTCAAATAAGAAAAAACATAAACAGTCTGCATTAGAGAAACAGTTTGTCTATTTTGTGAGCAACAGAAGAGAAATATCTAATATCTGAAGTCTTCAGATCATATCGAAGTTATTTTCCTCTGTCCTCTGACCTTAAGTCTGCAGGACGAAAGTTGTGGCTTTCAGTTATGCCTTGAGCAATTTTCACCATTAAGTGACCCAATAGTTCCTTTCAGTGACAATGTTCTGATACAGAAATAGTAAGGACTTTGGAAGGTCGGTCATTAAACGTAGAGGAACAGTAAAGTTTTATACTGGAAAATACCAAGAAATCTCCTGTTTGTTCAGACATCTATCCCAAATCAAACATTCCTAGTAGCTACCCTTGATAGTTGTGAAAGTGGAAAAACTGCACTATTACCGATGTCAACAGATGACAAATGAGAGTCTTAAATGGAGGTCCTGCAACTTATCTCAGTCCCAGCATGGTTTCTACAATGGAAACTAGGATTGTAAGTGACTTTGTGGATCTGTATGTTGACACAAAATAGTATCTTGCACACCCGCAGGCTCTCGGCACGGGTTCCCACTGACCTAAACCAGCAGAGTCAGACATTTTCCAGTGAAATCCCCTTGTCAAAGTAGGGAGTTTGCCACTTGAAAAAATGGAAAA
Source organism: Anser anser (assembly GCF_964211835.1). Classification (NCBI taxonomy): domain Eukaryota; kingdom Metazoa; phylum Chordata; class Aves; order Anseriformes; family Anatidae; genus Anser; species Anser anser. Next base: position 6,275,183 of record NC_139727.1, on the reverse strand, counting down.
GAAAAAAAAAAAAAAAAAGAAAAAAACAAGAGGAAGTCCAGAATAGCATTTCTGTCCCAAATCTTTAACTGTCTCAGAGCAAAATAAAGGCCTGCCCAGAAGGTAAGAATAGTTTCCTTTTTTTTCCTCTATCCCTGCAAATTACTTCCTGCCTACTTCAAGTGAGATATGCATCTGCGAAACCAAGAATCACTAAGAGAGCAGAGGAACTTTCATTTAATTATTCTCAGATGGGAAGAAACAGCAGAGGAGAGTTTTCAGCCTAGTTTTAAACACACTACCCATTTGGGGGCAGGGGCTACCCAAACACAAGGCCACGCATGCAGTTGAGATGGAGGTGTCACAAAAAGAAAAAAAAATAGAATCCTTGTTTAAAGGATTGTAAACTAACCAGGAATTGTGGTGAGAATACAGATTTAATAAAACTTTGCAGCATGTTTAGCCGGGACTTTCTGTGCCTCTGCTCAGACGAGAGGGTGTTTCACACTGACACTTATTCAAACATGATTGCTCAGGCCAGAATTTTTAAAGCACCAGAGCAATAAATTTGTTCAGGAAAAGTGTGGGAGTCCAACGGAAGTTGATGAAATGTCAATTTTGATCATTGTACGATTAATCATTGATATATGTTGATGCCGCAGGGAAGTCCTACACAGGATAGTAGCACCTATTTATTTGCAATACAAGTATGAAGCCCTGTAGACCCCCACAGATGCATTCAGGCACTGATAGCCCGTTAGAAACACGAGCGCACGTTTGAGAGGAAGTAAATGTTTTCCGCTTCGTGATACTTGAAGGTACCTAGCTGTTCCAACATCTCCCAAGTGATGTCAAAAACAAACCCGTCAAGTAGAGTAAGATCAGGGACTCTCTGAAAGAGCTCTGTTTGAAAAATAGGAAAAAAAGGCTCGTTCTCTCTGTAACACAGAAACGCATATGGTAAGGATCAATATCCATGTGCCAGAAAGGAGAGAAACAGACAGAACGTGACAGAGAACCACCACTATTTTGGAGGAGAAACCAGTATGTGAAGACCTGGAAATTTTTTGTCTGGACAGATTTAAAGGAAGAAGGCTGTGGTTTTGTTGGTGTAATTGTTTATGGTTAGTAAGAGACCTAAAGCTCTGCACCTAGACTTTGGAAGACTGAAAACATAGTAAGGAAAATATGGAAAACCGTGTGAGGGATCAAAGAAGGGCATTTAGTAACTGAGAGCAAAACACACCAGTGGCCCAAAGTGAAGATGGGGAGTGTCAGTCACCTCCCATTTCAAAGTGTAGAGGGCAATGGACAGAACAGGCGTTTTGAACAGCAGAAAAGAGCTGAGACAGGTGTAAAGCCGGGTCCAAGCATAGATGCTGGAGATGATAATTCCCGGATCAAGGTCTCACCTAAAAACAAAATGTAACCAGCCAAAGAAAGGAGAATCTACAGGTTTCTGCACTTACTAATTATCGTCCGTATTAATTACTTGCCAAGCGAAGGCAGAAAGAGACTTGATGATGTCAATTTGTGAAGATCAGCTCTCTGACATGAGTTTTATTGTAAAGAGTAACACATAAAGAAGTGGCTTGCGGTACACATTCCGGGGAAAGCAGGGGCAATGGAATCACTATTCGCTCGCCACAGTTCATCCCAGATCCATAGTACTAGCACCGTTCTTCCCTTTCTTGTTCTAGAGATCGCAATAACTTGCAGCAAGTTCTGTTGGCAAGGAAAGTTTGTGCACCGTATGGTAAAAAATAATCTAGAGATAAAAGTTCACGGCGCTTAACTCGCCTCAAAATCATTTTAAACACAACCCATTAGAAAACTGTTAGTTTGAAATTGTTTATGTGATCTCTCAAGGCTTTTAAAATATGATAACCATCACACTTTACACCTCTCGGAAAGGTTAGTTTAATCGTAGATCACATAAAATTGGTTTCCACAAATGCATAATGGTTCATGTGTCACACTCAAACTAAATGGTTTTTTAAATGGAGCCGAAATTATTTTGATGTGTACACATTCCCAAATTTTTTTTCCTACAACCTTTCCTAAACCAGCCCCCATCAGGAGCTGTTCCCTTAAAGTCTCATTAATAATTCAGATATTCTGATGACTTTAAAAGATCTATGGAATCAAGGCCTGCCCCCCCCCCCCCCACCCCCCCCCCTTTTTTTTTAGCTCCCTGACAAAAAGATAAATGAATGTAGAAAGAAGCAGTAGGAGTCTGGCAAGCTGTAGATCATCTCCGAACAGATTGTAACTTTATCATTGTGTCAGGAAGAATAATTTAAAGCACTTAATCAGTTAGCTTCAGTGTGCGGGATGTAACATTATGAATTCCTATCGTCCAATCTGTTCAAATCAAAGGGAACTTAATTTTAATAGGTAAGAGAGAGAGAGATGGGAGAAGAAACAACATCCCGACTCAGGCAACTGTAAGCAGGCAGGAAAACATGTACCCTAATCTGAAGTGAGTGGGATAGTGTAGAAAGAAGAAAAATCTAGTTTTGAGTATAGGAATAGAAATGCAGCAAATCTGCCTGCCCTCAATAAACAACCCCTAATAATTGATATAACTTCTTTCTCTAATTTTTTTTTTTTTATTGTTATAATAGCATAAGCACAGGTGACAAATATATCAGTAAAAAAGAGGGATTAAGCCCTCATGAGTTTGGGGTTTGGTGCTTGCATTGCAAGTAGACACCTTAAATACGCAGGAGGTTTCATTGCCTAAATTTCATATTCACCAGAGTGACTGAGAAAGTCAGTAAGTCGGTAAATCCATGCAGCTCTTCAGAGCCCTGACCTTTGAAGCTAGTCGCTTATTTTTAATGCATCTGCGCTCAGATGGTTGTCCCTCACTCTTCCCGGTCTTCCTATTTCTGTTCTTGGCCTCACCTCCCAAGCTTTTGTGCTTGGTCTGAGGTGGATTTAGTTGTGTGCGTGTGTTGTTGCGTTCGGTTTGGTTGTTGTCATTTTGTGTTTCGTTTGTAAATGAGCACCCCACCCATTCCCGCCCCGATTCCAGCCAGGATACAGCAGCATTTCAGGGGTAAGCAGAAGTGCTAGTTTGTATCATACGGTGAGAAAGCAAGGCCTCCAAAGCTATTTGGGTTCCCCATTGGGATGAGCAGCAGTGTATAAATGTAAGCGCAGCAGCTCTGTGGTGGCTCACGTTAAACATGGCATGCAGCAATGGAAACGCCACCGCTGCAGAATCGCATCTGTAGAACCACGTGAGCTCATTGCTCTGCACACCCACCTCTGGAAATGAGGGACAGAGAGAGGTGGGAGAGTGGAGAGCCTCCTCACAAATCCGTGTCAAAGCACAAGCATGCAAGGACTGTAAGCCACAAAAAGAGGAGCCATTTCCAAGTCCTTGTATGGAGCTATCCTGCCAAGTTCCTTATCTGTCAGTTAGAAATTATACCAGTACTTGCTCTCTGAAGTGCATAAGAAAATCATGGTGATTTTGTTTTTTTCCGCTGTGAATTTTGAGAAGTTTTTGTCCACACCTGCTTATGAACAATGCAGGACAGCAGCCGCAAGCCTAAGCAGTGAGGTTGTAGCTGCAGTATTACAGCCTCTCAGCAGCCACCCTCCCTCCCACATTGCTCCCAGCCCACCCCAGATCAGTATCGTAAAATTCCTCCTATGATCAGGCTCTGCCGAAAGATATGAAAGAAGCAGGGTCCCCTCTGATATTCCTGTAAGGACGTTCTCACTTCCTTTGCCTTGCTGTCACGCATCACTACCAATCCATTCAGGCGTGACACCCCACTACAGTCTCCCGCAGCATCAGGTAGGTCACACACCATCCCAGACCCAAGGGACTGGCAGCCGGGCGGCTGAGTCACAGCCATCCCTGGCAGGATTGTGTCCCTCTGGCCACAAGAGCTGTGGGACACCCTGCGGGTCTTCATTGTGCATGAGAGCGAGCACCTGCAGCTGAAACAGTTCAGAGACGTCTTTGACTTTTGGGGTACTTCTCTGTATAGGACTCACATGCTCTTTCCTACATCACCCTTACTCCATCCGCTCTCCCTGGCTTCTCAGTGTAACCCTTTATTTTTAGCATTAGTTCAAAAAAGGGATCAGATGACGTTCACCTGAGCATGAAAAAAATAAGTACAAAAGCTGTCACGTCCAACAAACAAACTGCCAGGTTTTTTTTAACTTCTATCAAATATGCCAACACGTCATGTTCCATCTATAAAAAGTATTTTCAGAGGCATTAATCTAATGCACTGTACCACTAGTAATTAGTCAAAGTCACCTTCTATTGATTGCCCTTTCTCTATAGACTTTACTGACTGCTACCCCCTCCCCTTGTTATGGTGTCTGTGTGTCTGTGTGCTTCACTAATGAGAAATTCTCATTTTCCCTCCTTATTCTGTCTCTACCCACTTTGCTCCCTAGCAGAAAAGAAATGGTTTACAGATGAGCCGGATAATGCCTATCCCAGAAACATTCAAATCAAGCCCATGAGCACTCACATGGCCAATCAGATCAATCAATACAAATCCACAAGCAGCTTGATACCACCGATCAGAGAAGTTGAAGACGAATGTTGACTCCTTCAAGGCCAGAACTAATTTTTTAAAGCCCGACAAACTTCATGAACGGTGACGTGACATTTATTCCTCTTACATGCCGAACCACTGACGGAGAAGTTACGAAGGGCAAGCGTAATGGGGAAACAAAGTAGACAGATCTTTGTTTGTCTGCCTTTAATATTGCTTCCATGTATTTTGGAAACTTTCAGTTTTAAATGAACATAATCAGAACTAGTCATGTATAGCCTCTAGCAGTTTAAATTATATTTCTTTATTAGGAAAAATATATATTTTTTTCTTTTTTTCTTCATTGTAAAGTATTTTCCCTTTCAAAAACTGCAGATGTGGCCGGACTCCTAAGACAGGAAATAATAATCAAAAACACCACACCCCAGTCTTTGGCCTAAAGGAGGATGATGGTCACAGTTATAAGGCTATATAATCCAGGGAGACAAAAGAGATATTTACAAAAAGGAAATAAGTGAAGGCCCAACTTGTATTGTAGTAAACCCCAAAAAAAAGGAAGGGAAAAAAAAAAAAAAAAAAAAAAGAAGAAAAAAAGAACAGTCCACAACATGTTTCTTTACGGAAGGATGTGTATTTTGCTCAGCATTGACACCAGCTCTTAATAAACTGAACCTATTTATTTTCAAAGGTGAAAGTCATATTTTTGTACACATAACACTCTTGAGACATTATTGGTTTTATTACCATATGCAACTCACCCTCGTTGCCAGTGACATGCAAGTCCAACCACCCCACGCACTGTAGTGCCCCAGCAGAAGCCCCGCATCCTCAATAGCCCTCCGCGATGTCAAGTGTACTGTGGAACATCACCACCACAAGCCGAGGGACACGTAGGCAGGGCGCTCACAGGCAGCACTTGTTATAAATGGCAACCCCGGCATCAGCAGAGGCTTATTCCAGACAATTCCTTCTTTGCCACGCATTACAGCAGTGCGAGCTGGAGCGCCTAAACAGTGCGTGAACTCATAAGCCATAAGCTTTCTCATCCACCATATTCTGTTGGTTTCTTACCTCTGAAGTGCTGATGGGTCCGCATCAGTCTTGCGTATCCGACCCAAATTCTTCCTGATCTGCAGCAAGCTTTAGCCCCAGACCTGTGGTGATAGCCCAAGCCTCTGTGAAGGGCATTGAATTGCCTTTGCTGAGCGCTGATCAGGATAAAAACCCGTGGCTTTGCCTCAGCTTGACAACATGTCAATGCACTGTTGTCAGTGATGTGCTGTACCAAGTGACATCACAGTTTGGCACTGTCTTTTTTTCCCCGTTATGTATCTATTTTAGTTTGCTTTGTGGGGACACCACACTTAAAAGTACGGCAATAACCAAATCAAAGTAAAAATAATGAATGTATTTATTCTACCTTACAAAAGGCCATCGACAGGTGCCTTTTGTGTAAGCCAACAAGCTTTCTAGCCAGCAGACAGAAAAGTGGTCTCATATCTGTGCTGCAGTATCTATTCACCCAAGCATTTGGTGGTCTAAATGATTCAGTAAACCTATCTATCTCAAAGTAGCAACATCAGATACAATTGTGTGAATAAAAAAAATAAATGAAAAGGCTGTGTTACTAAGGAATAAAACAAAAACATAGGAGCCAGCAAGTAGGAAAGGCAGCTTTTCATGGTGCAAGATAACCGTAGGCTCTGTAATTCCGCAGAATTGTGAAATACCGCAATAAAACATACCATGCTACTTTTATCATTAGAGAAATATCCGTGAATCAACCTGATACAAAGCAGATTAATATGTTGTCAAAACAATGATGTCCACTATGTAATCCAACATTTAAGCTAAGCTCTCTCGGCCTCGATGTTTGTCCACTGGCTGCGGTACAAATGTAACCATACTACCACCTAATAGGCTTTATGCTGGAGTGACTTCTTGGACTGCGACTACTTTGTTGTTACATTTTGTAGAATAGGTATTTAAAGAAAATAACAGGAAATGTTATGCGGTATATGTAGAATTGGATCGTTTAAAATATTTCAATCTCCTGCAAAGAAACGAAACAGTTTAAGCAGTTTCTCGTTACTATTTAGACCATGTTTATCTCATTTCACAGTCCCAGAACAGAAGATGATTTGGGCGAGTTCTTCCAATCTATGCCACTCGAGCTAACGACATGTTATAATCTGCATCCAGTTTCTGCAGTGGATCGTGTTAGGCCTTTTCATTGAAGTCAGCGCTCCTTTTTCATTTATGAACTGCTTTCATGCTAACCTCAGTGGAAAAAGCCAGTCCCGCGTACAGGAGAAATCTCGAAAACGGTGTTGGACCTCACCAAGTGCACATTAATTGTCTTCTTCTAAGACTGGTGTGTAAGCTATGGGCATAGCAAATTACACCTGTGCACATGGTGCCAGTTCTGAGCATCCTTCCTTCAGAATAGAGTACTCAAAGTATAAAACACACTAACGAATCAAACACAACAGTCCTACATCGTTAAGGTTTGTGTGTCTGTCCTGGGTAACCGTCACACACTGAAATGCCAAGCTGCCAACTGTACACAGGTAAAGGACAAGCTCTGATCACTCTCGCAGATAGGTCTGTATATAAGGGTAGGAAAATAGATCAATAAACGAGAGACAAGCAGGTATAATTGTGCTGTTTGGACTTCCCAGTTATAGAAAACCTAAGAGAAATCAAAAATACTTTCTTGCTCTTCTTCTCAGTGATCAAAGGCTCAGGACTGGCTTCTAGCAATTAGATGGAGGAGTATGTAGCAAGCCTCTCAGAGATCTTTGACCTCAACCATTAATCGCCACAGTAAGGTCAGCACTAAGGTTTGGATATGCTATGTGGCATCACAGCGAGGGGCTGGGAAAGCCACCTAAGGACAGCTGATGGGCAATATGAGGACTGAAGGAGAAATGAAATTTTGAGGTTCCTGAAGAAATCCTACCCCTCTCTCAAAAGAGAAGGAAAAAATGGAATTTGTGCTTTCGCAGGAGTTGCATGCACGATCAATCAAGGCTAAACAGGCTTTGGTGTAAATCAGGTGGTGGATACCATGTGTGTGTTTTCACATGTGTGAATGCACACACACACATATATGTGGATACAGATACATGTATATGGGGCGTGTGTAAGTATTGGGTGCAGGTCAGAACCACCACCAAAGGATGACAGTTTTGAATTTTTTTTTTTTTTTTGGGGGGTGGGGGAGAGATGGGGTGAAGACGTACACAAAGAGAAAGGGCATATATTACCCAAGGGCTAACACATAGAGGAAATGTATCTACTGGTCTCACATGGTCTGAACACGGAGAAGCCACTCTAGGTGGCTAGCTGCATGCCGGCCGTATGCTTACATTGTGCTGTCAGCCCTATGTCCCACATGCACATGGTGGCATGCTCGCACAGTGCCTGCAAGCCAGCTGGTCTCTGTCTAGTGGGCAGTATTTTAACTCAGCCCCTGAATCGCACCAGCACCAAAGTGAAAGGACAAAATTGCCTGCTGCCCCGGCATCGGACAGGGTGTGCCTGGGCAGAGCACTGTGCACAGCCCCCTGACAGCCACGCTCAGCACAAGTTAATGCGGAAAGAGGATAGTCTGAGCCTAAATGCAATGGTTAAGGCCTCAATGTGACTGTTTCAGTGGTGCATGTAAGGCAATGGGCACACAATATATTGTTTGGTAGGGAGAAAATTAGAAAAAAAAAGGCAACCACAAACAGCTTCTCGAATACTGCAAAGACTGTCTAAAAATGCCATCCGTGTTGACAACTCTTGCGTGTTGAACTCAGCATCTGTGGTTAAACAGCAGGTGCATGTGTGGCTCAAAGTACAAGCCTCTTGGTTGGGGACATGGTCACTTAAGCAGCACTACAGGTTCATGAACAAGGTTATTACTCCACCTATGGCACACAGCGACCCTAGCAGCCCCAAAGACAGGCGCGTGAGGACAGGGAACAAGCAAGAGCACGGCAGGGACATCCAGGTTCTCGTACAAATGTCAGTGTGTAACTATTTCCCATGTGTGTATGAAGGGAAACTCAGCAATACTTATACAAGGTGAAGACGGTAAAAATGACTGTAATGAGGACCCTGTGTAGCCTTATCGAGCCACACAGATGTCTAGTCACTGGGTCTTCAGAAGCCTACAGGCTGTTGTAGCAGCTGTGGATGTACAGGAAGCCACATTTAGACACAGTAAAGAATATTTTTTTACTATTTTTCACTTGTAAAGGAAAAGCAACCCAATGAGTCAGATCGCATGCACAGGGAAAGGCGTAATTGTCCTCGGCCAAATATAGAAAATGGGAAAAGGGGTTGACACTGAATATGCAACGGGATACTAGAACAATGGTGTCTAAAGCCTTTTTTTACAGGTCGACGGGTAGCAAGAGGAGACTCCATTGGTGTTTGTTTGTTGTGTGGTCTGGTTTTGATTTTCGTTTTGCCAACACAAGGAGTATTTGCACATCCTGAAGTCTTTATAGAGTAGGAGAAGGAAAGAAAAATGTATTCAAACGCAGAGGATTATTTTTGGCGGTTCTGTTTGGGTGTGAGCTAAGTCTAGAAAGTACCACAGTAACCGGATGCGTAAACGGATGCATGATGGAAGCAGTAATGTAAAAATCCTACATGTCTGTCCTCACTGCCCGGTCACTTGCCATTTAATCCATAAACCTGTTAACAACTTCCCCGGGACAGCCGACTCACACGGACTCAGAAAAAACAGAGCAGGCATTCACATGTTCTCATCGCAAAGCATGTTCCTAAAGGCTGCTGCAGAGCAATGTATTTGAAATGAGAGCATACCAAGGATGGGGTGTGGGGAAAAATTCATGGGGAAAGCTGTTATCGTTATGAATTTCCTCAGCCTCAAAGGAAGCATGTGTCCCACCTTCCATTTCTAGTTCAAAATCTGTTTAAAAAAAGCCATCAAGCACGCAAAAGGGGAAGAGCAGGACAAAGCGAAGACAGAAATCCTTTCCTTGTGTCACGAGGGCCTGGGAACATCAGCCACGGTCAATGGCAGATGTAGAAGAAAAAAAAAAAAAGAGAGAGAAAAAAAAAGAGAAAAAAAAAAAAACAGGTGAAAGAAGAGGTCTGTGTATTCCCTTATTTGTTGTCCTCTCCCCGCCATCCGAACCACCATTGACCACAACATCTGAACATGAATTTTATTTCATGTAGATTCCAAAGGTGCTTTACCAATCCCATGCCTGGCAGACTGTTTTGTTTTTAATTTCATTATATATGTAGATGTCATTTATAGATCCGGTAATATTCAGTTAGCAGGCATACTATCTGTAGCGTTTTTGTAGTGAGCTGTAGCTGTCGGTACAGCCCCCATCCAAAACAAAGAAAGGAATCAAGAAGCCACTCAGCTGTGGCCACCATTTGTGACAGTACTGAGGCCTACACTGGGGTCAAGTCTGCCTCAGCACTTATCAAAGCTATATTTATGCAACCAGTGTAGCTATCCTGCACAGAGAAATATTCTCTGCTATAGAACATGCAGCCATAGTGAAACTAAGTAGTCTCTAATGTTCAGTAGTCTATAGAACCAAGTAAATTCTACTGAAATCAATAGATTTCTATGCTGCCAGTATAACGTCTCTGTTTTATCTAATGCTGTACTACTGGTAACTGTCAAAATGAGAAGGGGGAAGGGGAGGAAAGAAAATGTGAGAAGCACTTGTGTATCACTTTGGGTCTAAATAACAGCAATAGCTAACTTCTTATGAATCTGAAAGACGATAATGCTGCATCCAATTAGAATCTCAGTGAGGTTAAGGGAAAGCTTCCTTCTGCCTCAATCAATGCAATTTAAAGGAGAGCTTTATAACCTAAAAACAACAGCAATGATATATAGGCAGCTGAGTTCACGTAATAGGAAAAGAGATTTTTTTTCAGAAATCAAAAATGGGGCATACGAGCATTGTGTTGACTAGACAATTACAAAAAGGAGCCATGCAAAAAGGTCAGCAGAAGTTACACCAAGTAGCCGTTCAAGAGTGCCGCTACTGTGACGGTATATCTCGGGACACACATGCCTAGCCAATGCAAAGAATGTCACGTCAGTTTAGGGAAAAAAAGAAAAAAAGAAAAAGTAAGAAAAAAAAGGAAAAAGCAAAAGAAAAGTCAGTGATAGAACATGAACTTTTGCATTTCTGGAGAGGTCATGGCTAATTTTTTTTTCCTTTCCTCAGAAAAATAAATAAGTAGACAAAAATAAAAATAAAAATAAAAAGAGGCCAAGAAACCACACACAAAGTCATGTATACAGCATATTTTGATGCTACACCTGTCTATGTAGTTGTAGGTTGGTGTGGGCTTGGGGAAAAAGTACACTGAGAAGCAGCTATCAACTTACAAGGAGGTTCATGGAGAAAAAGGAGTATGACTTCATCATTTTACATTTTAACGTGAAGGATTGGCGAGAGAACAAATGGTGGTGCTCAGAAATGATCTACCTGACTTTATCACATGTAATAATTATGGAAAAATATATTGTCCTGTAAAAAGGGTTTGTACATAACTTGTACATGGTTTCATTTTGTATTTTTCTCAGATTAAAATTTATGTATTTGTGTTCTAAAACAAGGAGAGATTTCTCTGTTTGTGTGTTGCATCTTCTTTGAGACAGGCCGTGTCCCAAAATATTGTCTAACTTGTAACACCAAGTCACAAATAAGACTGTAGTTGTGAAACCAGCGCTATTAATACATTGAACTAAGAGGAACACAGGCGCCTAATGCCCTCGCGTGTTTTCCTGGACCAGCCATTGTCTAATAATAATTCATATCAGCCAATGCGGAAGGTCCCGCGAGAGCTGTAAGCAAATAAGTCTGCTGTAACAACTACTGTCACCCTAGCACCAGTTACGTAGTTCTAGTCACGACTGTCATAATTCTGGCACAATTCAGTTACTTTCAGCGGCTGAACACAGCATCTCCTGACAACCTCAGCTCCGATTGCTCAGGTTAAGATGGACCCAAAACTTTGCCGGAGGATTCTGATTTCGTATCATAAAAGTACGTAAAAACCAATGGCAAAATTTGCATTATGCTTTCTCTATTGCAGACAAGGAACCAGGTATAATCCTATGTCCAGATATGTGTCCATGAATTATATTAAGAAGACCGAGAATCCCTTTGGAGTCTATAAGATTACCTACACGTGTTTGGGATTCTGCTAATTAAAATAACTGTGTCATCAAAGCTGACATCAGTAGTTTTCAGTACCGGGGCATTGTATTGGTAAGGAACCGCAGTACGATAGACCCTGTCTGCTATAAAACCATGGAGAGGAAAGATGGAGGGTAGAGCACTGCAAGCAGTTAGTTTGGTTCCGACTGGGAGATGAACAATACGAAAAAGCTGGGACTGAACGTCAGCACTGGCGTCAGATGCAATCCAGGCAAATAACAGAGTGCCCCAGGGAAAAAGCAATGCTCAATAGTACCTGTGCAGAACTCTGCAGAACTGTGCAACAATGTGGTTTGGTACCACCCTCAGGGTAGCTAACTGGTTCCGACTTCCCTGAGTGCACCTCAAAGCCATCCTTAAATAATCTCACTGGGGAAAGGAGGCCAAACTGTGCCATAAAAACTGAAATTTCTGTGCGTAAAACAGTGTGATGGATGAGTGCCTAAATGTTAGTAAATCTGCACAGAGACATATACTGAGATGATAGATACTGTAGCTGGTCATACCAGACCTCATACCCTGTCGTGGTCAGGCACTAACTAGTAAGGCTGACTGCTAGAAGTACTGAAGGAGAATGAGAACAAGGGAGTGAGGGACTGGCTCAGTAGTCACCGTGAATGGGTATCTGTTGTGAGATGGGAAAATAAGGGTCAATGCAGGTGTAATGTGACGCCTGGTCCCCGCACAAGCATCTGGCACAAAGGAGATACTTGTCCAGGTGTAGTTGTCTGTGAATATATGTAGATGCATGTGTATATGTACATATGTGCAGTCTAAAGGTAGAGGATGTTCAGGCCTGTTTCTAAGTACCGAGGACATGGCAATTAAAGACCCTAATTAAAAAGTGAGTCCAGAGCTAATGAACAGCTGTAGTGCCTCATAGCAGTCCCAGCTTTCAACTGCGTGAGCCTGTTGTTTGTGACAGTGGCAGTGAAACAGTGCTCAGGTAGTGACAGAAGTACTGACAAAAATCTGGTGAAAGTATGCACTGGTCCCCTGAGATTACCAATAGTATTCTTTGCTAGACCAAGAGTGCTGCCTTCCTAACATTTGACCCTCTCTCCCCCTGAATACTGATAATCCTTAGGCGTAGTCAGGAAAAGAAGTCAAGTAAAAATGAGAAATGGGATTCCTGTCACCAGACCGTGCCTGTGGAACATGCGTGGGCAAGGTACGTGCAGGTTGTTGTCCTTTAACCTCCCCTTTAGTCACGCATGGTCTTGTGAGAAGTAGCGCTGTCAGGTCATGCCATCGCAGTACTGCCTGCTGTACAGCACTGAAACAGAGCACATCACAGAGCGGTGGCACCTGGTGTCCTGTACGGTACACAGTAAGAGAGTGGCAGAAATTGCAAGGCCAGATAGATGTATACAGGATCGGGTCATCTTTCCACTTTCTTAAGCACCAGGAGAATGGACTGATACATGGTATTATATATGTGTGTATTTTTATATATATGTACATATATACACGCTTGCATATGTATACACGCAGACATAGAGATGGCGGGCACCGCCTTTTTTCAAGCACCGAGGCCCCCAGAAGCAGCCGGGAGAGCCGCCGGGCCCCGCACGCCTCGCGAGGGCCGCTGACGACGCGTGGGCGCCGGCGCGCGTGCACAAAGGCGGGCCTTAGGGAGCGCGGAGGGCGGGGCCGGCAGAGGGACAGGACGCGGCAGTTCGCGCGGCGGGCGGGAGCGGCGCTCTCTGGAGGCGGCCTCGTCCGACGGTGGCGGCGACCCCCTCGTAGAGAGCCCAGCGAGGGTCCCGACCCGGCGGAACGCCGCGGCGTCGGCGTCTCCAGGGGCCTCTCCCACGGACTCGCTCTCGCGGTCTCAGCCCCCGAGCCGGACGGAGGAGCCGTGGCCCCCCGGGGGCAGATGCCTACGTGCAGACACAGCCCTTGAGGACCGAAAGAGCTTCCTGGCCCCGAGTTGTGGGGAGCTCCACATTCCCGAGGTCCCCCGGGGGCCCCAGGGCCGAATTGGGCATTGTGGGTGCAAGCATGTCCTGGTGGGTACAGTTTTTGAGCAAGTGGCCATGTGGTGAGAGGAGCTCTACAGGCTGTGAAGCACCTGGCGATCCAAATGAGAGACATGGCACTGGCACCCGCACCAGTTGAGCCGTAGTCCTGCCTTACATCCTCTCAGGAGACTGGTGAGGGAGCCTCCAACCCTGCATTGGTGTGATCAATGGACTCCCAAGACGAGGGAGGCTGGACCCTCATCTTTGCTCAGAGCAGACAGAGGAACCTCCCCCTGGCCCCTGAGTTGCCCCTACACGCTAAACATGATGCTCTGGGGCTCATACAAGTCAGGGATAATAACACCAATAGGGACTTCCTGGTTTAGTTCCTCCACACAACTACCACCCGTTCCTACTCTTTCATTTAGAGAGAACTGGGGTCAGTACAAGGAAACTACACCGCATCAAAGGGGACTTTCAGTCCCTTGGAAAGATGTTGAACAGACCAGGCACCCAGGTATGGTTCTCCTTGATCCTCCCTGTCAAGAGACTGTCACCCAGGGAAGAGGCAATGTGCAGATCAGGTGAAAGATCAGCTGCACAGCTGGTGCCATTCTTGGGGCTTCGGGTGCTACGATCTCTGACGCTTTCCTGAGAGGCCGGGAATGCTGACGCTGGATGGGCCCCACCTGACCAAGTGGGACGAGAGCCTGCATGTCTGCTGGGAAAGCTACACGGCAGACAGCAAGCACTCCGGGAGATTCCTGGAGTGCGCTGGGAACAAGACCTACTCCCTCCTCCAGGTATTAGCCAAGCCAAGCAGAGGAGAGGCATTTCTGGACCTGGTTCTCACCACTGTGGATGACCTCGAGACACACATTAGGATTGGAGGCAGTCTGCATTGCAGGGACCTCGCCCTGGTTGACTTTGTGATCTCAGGGGATGTGAGCCTGTTAAAGACCAAGGTCAGGACCCTCACCTTTAGGGGAGCACACTTACTTCCAGTTATTCTCCCCATTAGTGGAGGAGAGTCCATGGGACACAGTGTCCTTGGGGACAGAGGATCTGATCGGAGCTGGCAACTCCTTGGAGATGCTTTTCTGAGAGCAAGCACCAGAGCTCTCCATTCCCATATCCAATAAATCAGACAGGGAGGGTAGGAAACTGATACGGCTGGCCGATGCCCTCCCAGTCAACCTTAGACAAAAGAAGGAAGGACCTGCACAGACAGTGGAAACGGCTGTGTGCCCAGGGACGAGTACAAAACCGCTGTCGGGACATGCAGGACATGCATAGATGGGATCAGTAGAGCCAAGGCACTGACATACCTAACTGTGGTGAGGGATGCAAAAACAAACAAACAAAAGGGATTCCACAGGTACACTGGCCAGAAAAGTAAACGACTACAGAGAGGAGTGTACTGCCTCTAACAAATGTGGTTGGAGGTTTGGTAATGACAGGAAGGGAGAAGGCTGAGGTACTTCACGGCTACTTCTTTGCCACAATCTTCACTGGCACTCAGGCTGCCCACATCACTCCTGTTCCCAAAAATCTAGGCACAGCTTGAGGGAGCAGAGTCCCTCCCACTGTAGGCAAAGAGCAATTCAGGACCTTCTGGTGCAACTGAACAGCTATAAGTAAGTCTATAGGGCCCGGTGACATACACATCAGGGTTCTGAGGGAACTTGCTGATAAAGCAGCCACACCACTCTCCATCAATCATTCATCATATTTGAAAAGAAAGAAAGAAGTCACGGCAGTCAGGCAAAGTCCCTGGTGACTGGAAAACAGCACACAACATCACTCCCATTTCTCAAAAGGGTAGAAAGGAGGACCTGGAGAACTACAGACCAGGAAGCTAAGCCTCTGTGCCTGGGAAGATCATGGACCCGATCCTGGAAGCCTTTTTAGGGCACTTGCAAGACCAGGAGGTGATACAAGATATAGCTGGCATGGCTTCACCAAGGGCAAATCATGCCTGGCCTACTTGCTGGCCTTCTGTGATGGAGTGACCACATTTAAGTAAGCAAGTAAAAGTAAGCAAGCAAGCAAGTTGACTTAGGAAGACCGAATGATGTAATCTACCTGGACTTCTGTACAGCTTCTGACACAGTCCCACATGACATCCTGATTTCTACCTTGGAGAGATGATTGATCAATAGATATGGATTTGAAGGGTGGACCATTCTGTGGGTAAGGAATTGGTTTGATGGACGCACCCAGAGAGTAGTAGTCAATGGCTCCACATCTGGGTGGAGGCCGGTGACAAGTGGTGGCCCTCAAGGGCCTGTCTTGGCACTGGTGCTTTTCAATATCTTCATCTATGACGTAGATGATAGGATTAGGTAAGTAAGTAAGTGCACCACCAGCAAGTTTGCAGATGACACCAAGCTGAGTGAGTGATGCCGTTGACAGAAGGAAGGGATGCCATCCACAGGGATGTGGATAAGCTTGAGAGGTAGGCCTTTGTGAACCAATTGAGGTTCGACAAGTCCAAGTGCAGGCTGCTGGACCTGGGACGGGGCAATCCTGGGCATGAGTACAGACTGGAAGAAGAACCTCCTGAGAGCAGCACTGTGGAGAGGGATTCCGGGGTTCTGGAGGATGAGAGGCTCAACATGAGCCAGCAGTGTGCACTTGTGGCCCCGAAGGCCAATGGTATCCTGGGCTGCATCAAGAAAGTGGCTGGCAGGTCAAGGAAGCCGATCATCCCCCCGTGCTCTGCCTTCATGAGGCCCCACTTCCTTGGAGTACTGGGTCTGGGTCTGGGACCCCCGGCAGAAGAAGGGTGCAGACCTGTTGGAACAGGTCCGGAGAAGGGCCCCGAGGATGATCAGAAGGCTGGAGCACCTCTCCTACGAAGAGAGGCCGAGAGAGCTGGGGATGTACAGGCTGGAGAAGAGCAGGCTCTGTGGAGACTTCACTGCTGCCTTTCACTAATTACAGGGTTCTTATAAAAAGGACAGGGATGGACTCTTTCTTTACTCATGTAGACAACAACAGGACAAGGGGGAATGGTTTTAAACTGCAGGAGGGGAGATTTGGATTGCATGGGGGGAAGACTACCTTTACTCAGGCTGGTGAGGAACTGGAATGGGATGCCCAGACAGGTTGTGGACGCCCCATCCCTGGTGGTGTTCCAGGCCAGGCTGGATGGGGCCCTGGCAAACCTGATCTAGCAGGTGGCATCCCTGCCTGTGTTGGCAGGGGGTTGTTCCCAGATGATGTTTAAGGTCCCTTCCGACCCAAGTCGCTCTATTCTTCTATGAAAAATGCACTACTTTGTGGATCGATCAACAATTCCTGCAGCTTTGAGGTCTAAACATCACTACAATTTCTTATATTACAGAGCATATAAAAATAGTACTGTGAAAAGTACTACTAGACATTATAATAGATACTCCTCACTCTCCCAGCTACTGCGCAACGGCGGCTGGTAGAGTGAGGAGTGAGAACCAGCCCTGCAGACCCCAGGATCAGTGCAGAGGGAGGGCGGGAGGTGGGGCAGGACACCCAGCAGCCTGTGGAGAGGCCCCCAGTGGAGCGGGATTTCCCCCTGCGGCCTGTGGGTCCTGCAGCAGAGCGGATCTCCATGCTGCGGCCTGCGGAGGAGCCCCTGGCAGAGCTGGTGGATCTGGCCTGGAGAAGGCTGAGGCCAGCGGAGAGCCCCTCTGGGAGCAGGCCCTGGGCCTGCTACTATCCAGTTACTATCCCTGTTGAGTGATCAAAGGGAGACGATCATCTAGCAAGTGATAGTTCCCTGTCTATCCTCTGTCACTTAGCTGCCTTTCTTGTTTCTCAGAAGGGACTCCGGTTCTGATGTCGGTGCTATTTTTCAGCTGAAACTGTACTGCCTTATGCTGGCTCTCCTATTGATCCATGGAATCGGTTGCTCCGAGTTAGTATTTGGACTTACTTTGTTTCATGTACTGGCTATGCATGACCTTTACTTTTTTATATAACAAGTAAGTTTGCAAGGCTTCTGAAAGACCTTCCGAAGAGGTGTGATGTATTTAAGAAATTCCAGCTATGAAAGACAGTAGGGAAAGGGGTGAACAAATAACAATATCCAAACACAGTAAATTGGAAAGTAACCTAGGCAGATTTGATCCGCAAAGAATTTGTGTGGTCCTGGTTAGTTCAGAAAACACTTAACTTTAATTACGTATCCGTGAGGACTCATGGTATGTAGTGTTTCTGCAGTTATGCCAGGTCCTTCACGTGATTTCTGGCTCTGGTACGTGACTGACCTCTTTAAAAAAACACTCCTTCCCTCTGTTTCCAGCCTCCGCCCCACTGCATAGCCTAAAAACACACATTATTCCAACTTCTTTTTGGACTATCCCTTATGCCAAACTTTTCATCTGCCTCTGAGTGTGGTTGGCCTGTTTCTACTTTCTTGTTGATTTCCTGCAACGAGATGCTAGCGTCCAGTAACCAGGCACTCAGTCTCTGTCAAAAGATCTTATGATCAGTGGGAGAGCGAGTTCAGAGCGTCCCGGTGGATGTGTCTGCGAGAGACAAACTCTCCAGAGCACTTTTTTTTTTTCCCCCTTTACTTAGTTCCCACTTTCTCTTTCCACTTGGAAGAAGAAATCGTTATTTCCAACGTCTTTGCCTTCTTAGACTCTCCACAGAGGACTGCAAATCCAATCACATAAAAGATTTGTAAAATAACCTCTTAGGTTTGAGATTTCGCATTGTTGAGAAACTGTAAACAGATTTGTGGGTGTTTTTTTTTTCAGTGTACTCATTTTAGTGTTATCCAGCACACAGTTCTAGTTTGACGTTACTTAAAGTACAATATATGTTTTGAAATGTGTTTACTTCAGGCAACAGTGCAAAACAAATCACTAACTGTTGGTTTCAGCATAAATCAAAGACTTTGCACGTAGGATGCGTAATCTGTGTGTACGGGCTGAGTTTGGTGCCTCCCGGCCTTCCCCCACCCTGAACTTACAGCTTGAATGCAAAGCTTTCTTAAAAGCCAGCATTGTATCCGTTTAACGTCTGCAACTGAAGGAAACAGGACCGGTTCCTTGGCGGATACCTTTGGTAATATCAGCTAAGGCCAAGAAAGGTGATGATTTGTTCATACATATTTTCCTGCCGAGGAAGGAATTGCTTCGAAGATAAATTTTCCTTACGATAGACTTTCTGAGGTGTGCCGTAAAATTCATTTCCAATCCCCCACCACGCGTGATTAGCCACCTCTGTTCTGTCTTTTCATAACACACTAACTTCACCGCTTCTTCTGCGATGTTATGGTCCATACTGCACACTTGTATCCTTCATTCATCCTGCATATAAGCGTACATGCAAAGGAGAAATAGAAAACTGCAAAAGACAGGGGAACATAGAGAACACAAAGTCATCGGGCTAGGCTACCGTGTAGTCTCATGCTCTGTTGAATGGCTTTCTGAGAAACAGAATTTGACAGATTCTATTCTAATTATTAAACGACTCCTGGACTGAACTAGGGAACCTGCAACGAGACAAAGAATTGATGCTTAGGTGTGGAGACAATTATAGCTAGGAAGGTTTAATAGAGGATGGGATTTGGAGCCGCATAGATTTTGGTAGTCGGGTAACTAGGCTGTTTGTGTGGACGGTACGCGTGACAAAGAAACCCCTTTAAAATCGCTGATTGATTCGGCATTCCCCCTTTCCCTACAGTGTTGGATCGGTTTCTGCGAGGATACATTGTTTCGTAACTTTAGGTTCTGCAGATGCTTTCTCGTGCTTGGACTCTGTCCAAAGATTTTGCAGGGAAGATCATAGTTCCGAGCGATGACACTTCCCACAGTCATTCAAATCAATTTGCTGTAGCTGGACTTTCAAGAAACAGTTCTGTTAATGCAACCTTGAATGACTGCAGAGAGTTTTTTAGGGAAATCAGCAGGCGGGGCCTTGTAATGCTTCTTTGATGTCTCAAATCTCGGTGAAAAGCGAGCGCTCTGCCCAGATTGAAACCTACTGCCTACTGCGTGCAGAAGCTTTAAGGATTATTGTCCCTTCTCACTTACATCCTTTCTTCAAGTCATTTCTCATTCTCATGTCCTTTGCTTGCAAGAGGCAAGTCAAAACTGTCTATAACACAGATGTGAAAATCTATACTTGTTATAAACTATGCTTTATATTAATCTTTATTAGGAAATTCCAAGATACACCTAGAGGTCCATTTCAGAAGGCAAAGGGTCGTGATATGCCGTGCCTACCTACTGCATGCTTTCCTAATGCAAATAATGCTACATTCTAGTAGCTAAACATTCTCGGTTTTGTCCCCTAAAATGCTTAACAGTACATTGTATGTCATGCTGTTTATTACTTGTATTATTTTCGACTCCTAAGATACTCTTGAGGAATACAGATCAGAGAAACCCTCTACAAACAAGCATCTTTTACGCCTCAAGCTACAGCAGATATGAGTCCTGGAAGACATGGATATAAACTTTATTCCCATTGTCCCTCTAAAACGTTGTGGTGCGCTGCACAGTGACCACCAGAGAGTTTATATGTGGCCCAAGCTGCGGTGCGGTTTCCTCCTCCCATCCGAAAAAAGCCCACAAGCTGTAAAAGTGTTTGCACTCACAATGACGGCTGTATCCACGGTACAATTTGCATAGTTATCAGCTAATTATTTTTTTCGGTTCTATAGGGTCTCTCATAATCAGGTTCATGCTGTTGGAGGCTGTGGGATCCACTCATCGTCCTCCTGCAATTCTCTCGTTACTACACCTCTGACCTACGGGCCTGTTCGTATCGGGACAGACTCTCCCGCCGGTTATATCTCCTGTCCCCTGATAATAAATGCTGCAAAGACATAATTATAAGGACTAGACTGAGGCCATTAATTTAGAGCAAAAATAATAGTCTGTTAGACTTTGATTATTTTAACCCCCCAGACTGAGTAGCACAATCCTGGTAAAACTCACGTTGCTGGAAACTGACCCGTTGCTTTCTCCAAATCTTGCACAGCACGCTCCAAAGCTGTTTGCTTTCCATGATCTTTACAGTTTTCTCCTTTCATATTATCTCATTTTCATAATATCTCTCAACATATTTGTTCTGTTGCTCTACGACCACCGTCTTCATTATTTCATTTGTTTTTTGTTTGTTTGCTTAGTCAGAAAAGAAACATCTGATGATGAATTATGGACCTTTTGTCTTGCCCTTTCACCCTAAACGCTTAGGTATGTAACTTTGTTTACCTTTTTCTTGATCACACGGTTGACTTAAGGGATTCTTTCGCTTTCTGCTGTCCCCTTTTCCCCATCGGAGACACATCAGCGTCCAAGGAAATGAGTCAATATAAACACATTCCAGAGGGAATTTATCTTCTCTACATGCTTCCCCTTGTTTGAAGCTTTCGCTTTTGGGTGGAGGCCCACGATATCACTCTACTTAGGTGTAGTTCTCAACCCGTGGAGCTTGGCTGAAGCAACAAATCAGTATCGGATGTCTAATGTAAAAGTAACAATGAAATTTCATTGCCTGCGACCTGCTGCTATTTATATGTATAAGGTAGATCTCGTATGTTTGGCAGATTAAAATAAAAAAGGTTGAAAAAAAAACCACAACCTCATTAGACCAACAGAGGAATAAACGTTGCACTGTTAAGGGTGAGGTAAGGAACATCATAAAAAAGGGTTACATCCAGGAAAGTGGTATGGAGGAGACAGAAAATAGCGACACACTAACATATACAAGCAAAAGTGCCATCTCAGACAAGGAAGCTGACAGAAAACAAAGGGCGGAGGGGGAAAAGGAGGGAGGAACGTTGCAAAAGAGCTCAAGATCAGTGCGGAATGATCGGGCCAAAACTAATGAGCTTTTTGTCAGGCTCTAAAAATCAACAGATCTGCCATGTGCTTCAGCAAACTGCAGTTTCTTTCCATAGCGAGGCGGATGACTTTTTATCAGAAGTGTCGCTCGGTGAAATAATTGCGAGCGATAATGGTGCGATAGCAGCATACTCAGAGCACAATTTATCCATGACTGTTCTATCTTTCACCTTCAAAGCTTCTACTGCCTCGCAGATCACATCAAAATGACACCTCTGTCGTTAATGACAGTGGTCTAATGCGATACAGAGCAGTCAAATCATTTCTCCGGATAGGCAGAATGCTCTCGTATAACGACTAGACACGTGCACAGGTCCTGACATTTATATTCAGATTTGTATTTGTGGGGAAGAGGGTGGTTTAACATATAGATTTATTCATATCTGAAATGGCCTGATTTTAGAAAGCTCAAAATTTACTGGGATTAGGAGGCAGGGGGGACGACAGTAGCATGCGGGCATTTAATTACTGCGTCGCAAATGCCTGGATTTAGGAAATTTCTGTTGCCGCAGCCTCGGCACTGGTTAAACCTTGTCAGAGGTTGGAGATGTGAGTCGTCTTTAAAGAAACAAACAGCTAAACACGACAAATAATGATAAACATACCTTAAAATGCACAGACTGCCCTTGTAGGCAAAAACAAGTATTTTCTGGCTCCGGTAACAGGCCACACTGCTGTGAAGCTCTTCATGGTGGTCATTAGTCACAAAGAAGAAAGCCGGCAAACTGTGGTTCTTAAAAAGAAAGAATTGTCTGTTTATATTCCAGTCCTGGTTTGCACTTACCATAGGACAATAAATCTCTAGGCATGAACAGTATTTCTTTTGCTTTTGCAGTATACATAAACACGCATGCAACTAACACAGTGGCAGGGACGCCATTCGATTAAGTTCCATTAGGTTGTGTAGTTAAAAGCCTTATTAAAAGGCTCAATTTCTCACTTCAGTGATTAACTTTATTGCCTAAAGGTTAAGTAAAGCTTCAAAGGGAAAAATGAGTTTTAGGAGTATTGTCGTATTTTACCAACTTTTCCAAAGGAAATGTTTCCTGAAAAGGCTGAGTGGGTGGAAGGTTACGACTTGATCATAGTGTGCATTTCTGTAGCGTTTTATCTAAAATATAGACAATCTGACAAATTAGTCAGCTCGCATCAAATGGCGCTAACAACCACCACAAAAATGCTGCTTTGGAGACAAAGAAAGACCCATTATTTCAACTTTTTAAAATTTTTTTTTCCCTAAATATTACTGCTAATCCAAGAAAAAAAAAATCCTAACTTCTTTCTCAGGTTAGGTGTTTGGCTTGCAAACATGAAACTTTTGTCCGCAGCCGTTAGCCGTATATCTTCATTTAAACAGCATATAATGCCAATTACTGACTATATGTCAGTGTACTTTGTTTTATGTGCCTCTGGCATTGACGATCATTGATTTTATGCATATCTGAGCGGTTTACCTTGAAAAAACAGTGCAGCAATTACGTGAACCGGATTTTGATCCTAGAACGGGATTACGGGCCGGGAGGCCATAATGCTTCTGTGAAGGTAGGTCATGGGATACTGTGGTTTGCAGAGGTAAAGAAATGGCTCCCAGCTGTGCTCAAAAAGGTGGGTAGACTGTTTCTGCAAAGTTCTCATGATTATTGCTTCACTGTCAGCCAGACAGCAAGATTTTCTTTGGGTATTTTTTTTTCCTTTAGCTGACCTACAATTATGACATATAGAGACTGCCTTGCCTTGCCTTTTCCTTTCCCTTTTCCTTTCCTTCTCCTTTTCCCTTTAACTTAGTTCACTTTAGCTGTGTTTAGCTTGTTTTGTGTTATTGTTTTGAATTGCCCTGCCGTCTCTTGTAACTTCTTCATACCCGCTTCCTTGGGAATAAGTACCAACTTGGGAAGTTGGAGCTGCTGTTCAGACTGGGCATGTCCAGAAACCATAGAGTGCTGTGCAATACGGTGTTCTGTATTTTTTTTCCTGGCCTGGACTGCAGTATTGTGTGAGTCCTTCCTTCTTCCCAGTGTCTGTCATCCTATTGCTGAGGACTAAAAGATACCCAAACAGATGTTTTGGGAAACACCCTTAAAGAGTGCTGTCTCTATGGAGGCAAAACATTCCTTGGATTTTTCCATAAAGAACTGCCCTCCAGCATCTCTCGCCCAGGCTCATTGCTGCCGGGCAGACTGAGCATGAAACAAGACGCTGCACATAAACATTACACAAAGCTCTTAAATTGTTTTACCTTTAGTTTAATTTATTTGGGGAGCCCTGATGGCCTAAAACCTCTATTTTCTCACAGGTCAGGAAGAATTACTGGAAGTTTATCCCACCAGTCCTGCCAGGATGGCTTGCCTTTTACCCATGGTCGTGTTGTCTAAGGCCAAAGAAATAATTAGCCTTTGTTGCTGTTTGTTATCAGAGTTTCTATTTTACCCTTGGTATGCTGTCCACATTGACACGGTATTACTAGAACATTCGATACCGACTAGATTGTGCTGGCCAAAACATTTCACTATCGACCATCACGCCATTTGTGAAACACAGATGCTTTTCCGTCCGTTCTTAGCACCTTGTGCGAATGCTGAACAGTAAATTTAAAGGGAAAAATCCCTGTCTTCCCATGCCCGTACCTCGTACCTATCCTAAAATGATTTGCCCATTTCTTTGCACATATAAATACTATATATGCATTTGCATTTATATATATTTTTTATTATAGACAAGCTTTTACTTACATTGACCATGCCAATATCCAATTCCAGGTTTTCTACAAATTTTCGGCATGAGGTTCTCTGGATAATGATTATCTTAAAATGCCCTACCATTTTAATGCACAAAAATTGCTTTCCGAAGAAGAGGTATAATCAACGGGACTGCCGTTTTTTCCTCATTAAAATTCATAATATTCTGACTAAACCTGTGTAACAAATACAACATCTCTTGTCTTGAGAGACATTGTAACAACACATAAAAGCATTCTGCGTTTTGTACACAAAAAATCCCTGCATTTGGTACTCTTGATTCCTCCCCTCAACTTCCCTCAAAAATGGGAAGTGAGAAACAAGGCCCCGGTCCGAACCTTCGCGGGGTTCGGATAATGTCCATCTACTCTTGGACAGAATTCATGCCATTGCTGGACTCCATACACAGTCTGTTTTTTCATTTGACTGGACTTCAACGGCTGCTTTGCTATTTCATTCAATACTTTACATTTATGCATGCCATAAATGGTCTCTTTGTACAAATACACAGTGGCTTTATATAGAGACCTGCTCTGTAAAATAACATGGACCTGTCATCCTTTTGACTCTGTGTTCGCTTTCTCTGTAGGTCACAAATTTCTGTGCCTCGGAGATGCCTTATACGAATCTCTCTCTGAGGTGTTCACCCTTATTTATGCTTACCATCATATGCTTTTTCCGGCGTTACATGTTGAGCTTTGTTCTAAGGCGTGACCATTGGTAGTTGCTGAACCAAGTATATTTTTATCTATTTCAGGTTCCAGATTACACTTTACCTAAAGGATCGCTGTGCAAAGAATCCACTAGATGTAAGTGAGCGGTTCCTTCTCTTTAGAGTAGTAAGCATAGAAACGTTTTGTCTCCCGATGATGACTTTGTAAGGAGAAATACTTCCAAAACTTCTGCCATGTAATCTTCCCAGAATCCTAACTAAAAAGCGCCTTTGGAGAATGCAAAGATATACTAGTCCCAGGATGAACCTGCCCTACAGTTGCATTTTGTGCCGTACAGACATTTGGGAGCTTATCCTTGAAGACGCATTAGTCTTGATTTAAGGTCTTTTGACACATTATTAGAGCACGCTGCCATTGCTTTGCACCTGCCATTCTGTCAGTCAGAGGAGAGGGAGGGGAAACAATTTTGATGTCAATCACGAAATCCTTCAGGAGGTGTAACCTGTTAAGACATATTACCCTTTGCCCGACGTGATTTACAGACTTTGAATTTAAAGGACATGTGCCAGAAATAATTAGAGACTAATCTTTTTGTACTCGCTTATGAATGAAGGCATTTAGTACCGCCAGCACATTTATATTGTCCAGAAGAAGAAAGAAACAGAGGAACTGAGCATGGAACTACTACCATTTCGTTTTCTATTACTTGATCGTGCTGGTTAAATGTTAACCTCTTCTGTCCTCATGGAAGAGGTATTTACAACTGTAGCTGTAACTTATGCCTAGATTAAACGTCCTGGCATGGGACAGATGATGCCGGTGGGATGCGCGATCCCTACCATTGTTTATGAATCAAATTTTTTAAAACTCAAAAAAAAACCAAACTTATTGAAATACTAAAATCTTGAAAAATTAAAAAATATCTGGCTCTTGCATTTTAGTGACTTCAAAAACACTCTCAACCTAGAGAATTACAACTTGCATGGGTGTGGCTTGGCTCGCCTTGCAACTCTTCTACTGTAATTACTCACAGACATCAAAAGAATAACATCAACCTCAAAAATCTTAATTTACGACCTAAATCCTGAGCTGAAGGAGACTTTTTTTTTTCCCCCTCATTCTGGGTTTTCGGAACAACGCAAAAGAAAAGAGACATTTACGCAGCTCGCTTGTTACTGCTTGCAACTAATCTCTGGAAGGAACATCTTGTCCTTAGACTGACCGTAGAGCTGCAAGCTAAAGAAAATAGCTACAAAACGAGAATAACTATGGAGTAAATAAAAGAACAGTCAGGTCAGGTACTGTATAGTCCAGAGAGAACTGGAATAACACAGATTAATTATATTGTAAATTTTTTACTCTATTGCACTGTATTACTGTATGTACAGCTTGTTTGAGCTATGACTGGGATGGAGCTGTGGAAGGTCTGACATGCAGCTGCCACCATGTATTATCATATCACTACCACAGAGAATGGTTTTGGTAGCTGACCTGCAAAAACTTCAGGCGCGTTGTTCGGTAGGCAAACCCTGTGACATTCCCTAATTATTACAGCCTTAGAACAAGGGATATTCCTTTCCTCTCAGGAAGCACGATCTTTTCTACATCTTTCTGCCCTCCCTCATTTTTTACACACACACACTGGAAGAGAGAATGTGGAGTTACGGAGAAGAAACCAATTGCTCTCACCTGTGCCACAGACATTAGGGACTAATACATCGCCTTCCTAGAGAAGCCAATATACCATGGCATGCTCTACTGATGGTGTGGGTATCAAAATCGCACGCGATTACGAACCACGTAGTATTTGTATTCACCATTTGAATTCTCCATTTGTATTCACCAATTATTTTCATCGGGTAGATATAGACTAACACATGGACACTTGCATTAGGCACATATTTGTTTAGTACTATGATCTGAAGGAATGGAAGAGCTCACATATTTTTACTGGGTGATAGCAACTCAAGTGTGCACTTGTAGCTGATATCTTTCCTTTGCGTCAAGTCGCTTTCTACAAACTAAGTGAATCATTTTACAATGTGAAAGACTACACCTTCTCACCTCTCATAGTTTAAACAGGTTCCCTGAGGAAAGTGGGAACTTGAAACGCAGGGAAGTAGAAATGGGAGTTGGATTTGGTTTTTACCTTGTGCACAGAGGGAGGAGGAAATCAAGTGCTTCTTCACTGTCCATCTCCCTTCCCTTTTAAATGTGTCACGTATCTGTCTAGACGCTCTTTGCCTTTTTCCATGTAATTATGGTACCTGAGCACCTCAGGCTATATACCCCCACACACCTCCAATGCTTTTCTCTCTCTGGAAGCGAGTCGGACACGACTATGTCAGCTAGTCCTTTAGCCTCTCTGATTCAGCTTGCTGTGGCATTCGTTTACTTAATATATAACACTGGCAACTGTCCCTTGTCCTTCGGATATGGTGAACGTGAAAAATAGTACACCGGTTTTAACACTAGAAGCTAAGACTTTCTAGGATGGACAGGAACTGCTACTTTCAGGAAACATCGGCGCTCACAGCTACGTGTAAGCCAGATGCCGAGAACCTATACCTAATACGAGAGCAAAACACTGTAAGTGGCATCGTGTCTCATATTTTGTGGTAATACTAATATAAAGAAGCTGTATGTTTCCTGATGGCAGGCGACTGTGGATTCTGCTTTTATTTTAATAGCCGTAAAGCCATTTTGGACTTTTCACGGGCAACGGAGGTGGTGGTAATGGGATTTGAATCGGACTCCTGCTTTGAACATGGTCAGCAGAGAACCTCGTCAGTCTTGAAGGCTGTCGAATATGCTGTGACATTTAATCAACTGTTTGACTACAGGCTTACCTCTAGTGTCTGTGGTGAAGCAAACAGGATTCCTCTCACCTTGCTTCACATCACACATCGCTATTCAGTGCACTGCCTTAGAGAGCTGCGTTACAGCTTTTTTTTTTTTTTTTTTTCCCCTGAGTGGGACAGAGTAACAGAGGTCAGCTACAGTCATGAATTTTATGAAAGGTTTGCTGGGAAACCACATTAAATGGCAACATTGGTCCATACATCAGCTCTGCAGTGCTCTTATTCTGAGACTCTGCAGCCGAGTGATTTGCAGTGTACTCACATTTCATAGCCATCATTTTCAAGCAATGTCATTTGCCTTGGTATCAGACATTTCAGCTGCACCAGAGTCCACCCAGCTGCTCGTGATAAAGTTCTTCCAGAAAAAAAGTCTTCGCTGGAAACATGCTCCTAGGATCCCCAAACCTCCGATCTTAGGAAACATGGGATATAAAGCCTTGCGTTTACGCTTCAAAATACAAGAAAAGCTGAGGAGGAAAAGCCGAGAGGAAAATTGTTATTCCCAGGATTCAGAAGTTTGACAACTTTGGATTCAGAAATGAAACAGTACAACTTCCTTGTACGAACCATCTGGCAAACCTTTCCTCCATTTAGAGCGGCCTAGCAAAATAGCGCTAAACAAACATTTGTACCTCTGAATACTGATTGTCCCTAACCCAGAGAAACACATATCTTAGGCAAACAAGCAAAAACGACCTAGTATTACTATTTGCAGCATTTGCCTCTAGATCAGAGGCCCCCTATATTAGCCTCTGCACAGATTAGGATAGGAATAAGAGAAGAATAGCTCTAGCAGACCTGACACCATGTTCAACTGTTGCTGCGATCGCTGCGGTCCTGATCTTGCCATTTACGACAGAAAGGCATTCGATTACTATCGGTGAGGTCGCAGGATGCTATTTGCGTGTAAGATGAGGCCTATACTACCAATATGGCAAATACGATGTTTTGTAAATTTCTGGTTGGAAAATCAACGCTTGTGATGTTTTTTCCTGAGAGTATTTTTTCCAGAAATAATATCACCTCTGTTCCCCGTGATACCATGTTTTCTTTTGTGTTTCATCATATTATTGGATATCAGTAGAAGTCTTATCTTTGTAAAATATTCAATTGCAGATGTAACGTTGTGTCAACCACCTCACGGAACCGCCAAACTTGTCTCTATGCAAGCACTGAAACAACACACCTCTCGGTCCCTTACGAGAAAGAAGCTGCTCTAAAAGTATCAATACTTATTCAAAATTGTAAGGAATTGCGGGACCGCTTCCACATCGTGGAAAGGATCTCTATTAAAACCAGTAAACTTCATAAAAGTCATGGTAGGAGTAGTAGTCCTACTGTTGTGTCAATGATAAATGTCTCAAAGTGCTAAACACTGGGATGTGATCTTTATGGAGATCTTTCTTGCATCTGGGAAAATGTTTACTGGCATATTCGGGAGGGTTTTCCATGAAACTTGCCACATACCTTACAGACCGACTCGTTATTGTAACTGCAGACCATAATACATCTAATGGCTGAGTTAATTTTAGTACTATCACTCCTGCTGCTGCAATGCAACAGGCATCAAATTGTCTTTCATCTGTTCAGAAAGCCAGTTTTCACTCCAAACCTTACATTTACTTTGTATAGACTAAATGTGTCTGTCTCCCCGGGACATGGGACAGTCCAGAACTTCAGCTGAGATCTTGGTTGTTAAAAATACATCTTTAGAGGCCAGAAACGTGACCTTACTATAATGCATTATGGTAGAGTCCTATGTGATGAAGCGCCCACATGCTGAAGGAGACGCTGGTTGTTGCCATCCTGAACTAGCGGGACATGCACAGAAGACTGACAGATTGACCCGTGAAGCCCTCAAGGCACAAAGGAATCCTAGAAGGATGATTGCCATGTATGAATCTGAAGTCTCAAAAAGGAAAGGAGTTTAATTCTTCTTGCAACTCAAGAAACCTGTCTCTAAAGTGGCTTGATTTTATATATATATATATATTTAAGGGCCAAATATCTTGTAACTATAGCAGTAATTATACATGGACGTACAGCCCTCCTAATTTCACTTACGGATCCTTAGGCCTGAGGTCTGTCTCCGCAACTGGAAGAAAACGGAGCCCACAGTTGCTGCTGTGGTTGCAGCATGGTATCTAGCCCGGTCTTTCGGAAGGAGATGAACTCTTACTTATTCAAGCAAGAAAGAGGAGAGAGGCTCCCGGTAGCTATGTACTCTTAAATGTTGGAAGAAGTATCTGTAAATGCTTTCCTCAGTCTTCTTGCTTCTTCATATATCATTTCTAGTGCGGGTTTTCCAAAAATCACTGTAAGTGCCTGCAACAACACATCTACTCCTCTGAAACAAAGCTGCTTTACCAGAAGGACTTATGTGGTCCGTTATCTCCACCCGGTTAGGTAGGCAGTCTGTATCCATGACGGGGAAAAACCGCACCGCTGAACTCAACCCCTGTTAACATTTTGATGGTTATGAAACCCTACTTCTAGTAGGCCCATTTGCACCTAGGGTTTACCATCCCGCCTTGCTCTTCTTCCTCAGTCTCCAGATGTAGTAGTAGAAAACATAGCAAGAATGGAGAACTTCATCCTTTTGATAAACTTTTTTTTTTTTTTTTTAACCCAACATATCTAAATCATTGAAAAAGCCCTGCTCATCACAGGAGTTAAAAATTACAGCCAAAGACACCAAGTCAATTAAATGAAGGCAACAGTAATGTGGAAGTGAAAAAATCATGGTAAGTCTCCTTCCGTAAGACACCTTAAGAAACTTTGTATAAAGAGATACTTCGACCACCTCAAATCTTCTCTGTATCCGACTCGGGAATCAGGAACTATCAATAAAGTGTTGGCTGACTCATAAACCTCTTTACGCTTCAGGTAAAGGTTAGGAGCAAGTGTTTACATGGGAAGATCAAATCTGACTGTGTTATTTGAGCTAAACCCAAGGAACTCGTATAGAAAATTTCAGCATGGTATAGCATTTCTCAGATGTTACACTGCAAGTCGGACTCTCCTCCAGTAAAACACAGTAATTCTTTGATGATGTCTCACAGACACTCAGAAAATGAGTCCTCAGTGTCAGTTTAATGCTTAATATAGAGGACACCTCATTAGAAAACGGCCACCACAGTAAGTCCTTCCTGTGATACTTGCCACTAGTCATTACTGCAGAGGAAGAAAGACCAAAAGACACGACTGGGAAGAATGCCAGAGTTCTCATTTCATTCGTTGCTGGCCCTCTACTTGACAGAGAGGTCAAACGGATGGGGCAGCTACAGAAAGAAACCTGCCTTCCTTCTCTTTACGTTATAGCTGTTATACAAAGCTGGAGAAATGCAGTCTTTGGCACCGACATTCTGATGTTCTTTGCAAAAGAAACAGTAAACTCGCGCCTCTGTAAATTTCAGCGGTAGAAAAAGTTTAAGAGCGTGCTGTCACCTTCTTCGTGGTATATATAGCTTGGTAAATAAGGAAGAGAGAGTTGGCTCTTGGCAAAACCCTTGGGCATTCTGCTCTCAGCCTCCCCTCTCGAAATAAAATACAACGCTAAGTTTTTCACGCTGGTTGTTTGATGTATGGCTCTCTTCTACCTCATCATTCTAGTATGATTCGACAAACATTAGAGAGAAATTCTTCCGTTTAAATCCTTTACTGCAACAGAAGTAAATATCTTACTTTTAGAAAACGCATTTCTTAAAGATAAAATACTATTCTACAATACTCTTTCAGATAGATTTGCCATAAGTCAGATACTCTTGTTCAAATAATAGACTACGAACCTAATTTATCTTGTTCCTTCAGGAAGTACAGAACTTGCTCTTATTAAGGTGCTCCATTATGAGAGTCTGACTGATACGATTAATTGTTTTTCAGCTATGCTGTAGTTGTCATTGTAAGTCTTCTCATTGAAGGAAAAGGCAATTAGGGATGAAAGTATTTAACAAGAGACCAAAATGAAATGATACAGCTTTAGGGGTAGATCGCGATTATGATGACATTTACATTGTCATTCAACTAAAATAACATAATGACATAGAGCTGCACGGTACTCTGGCGAGGGTGATGGGAACAAACCTATTAACTTAGGAGGAAAAAACGCATCACCGCCTGATGCTGTAATACTTCTGTATCGAGACCGTCTGTTTTTCCGCTTCCCTTACGCTCCTTCCTAACTTACAGATGCAAATAGGAACAAATACGTGTTCCTTATTCAGATGACCTGTCTGGATCTATAGCTGGATGACTGGGATAACTAGATGAAATTTTCTTACCTTTTGTTTTCCAAAGACAAGCTTTCTTCTAAATTCCAGGGTTTTGAATATGCAACATTTAAATTAGGGGCGAACCTAATTTTCAGTGCGTACTAAATCCAGAAAAACTAGCTGAGTTCTCCTGTCACTTAGAGGATATAACTCTGTCATACGTGAGGAAACAGTCCTTGTGCTATGCATAAATATAAACGACTGTACCAGTTGGTACTCTACAGCATAAAAGAGGTACTTGGAGGGAAATAAAAGCAAAGCTGTGGAAGACACTAATAATAGCTGTTCCCGTTAGAGCTAGACTATGCATTCCATATGGTTTGTGTCTCCGGAGGTGTAGATATCCGAGATTTTCTGTAGGTTTTGCCCAAAGTATCGTGAAGTTATACCTAACCGTTGCTCTTCAACATATTGTTTTGCCAAAGGACTTGCTCACAAGAACTGATGTTTCCAGTACTTCCTTGTAGGACTGATTCTGGGTCTTCCTATGTTTGCTTGTTGACTTTTATTTCACATTTAAATTGTTTGATTATTTCTTTTTATTTTAGTGCCAAAATTTGGACTAAACCAGGTTTGAGAAACTCAAAAACTGTGATCATTCAAATATTATGTCCAAATGCAACTTGACTTCATCTCTGGATTAGTTCGTGCTGCCTTTAACCGCACCGCTTAATATCTTTTTCAGAGCCTTCCTGGAGGGCTTTTTGGAAGAGACAGCAAAATCTGAGCTTCTAATTTTTGGTTTTAATTCTGCTGAAAGGGTTAAATACTAAGTCAATAAAGTTGTGTCTGAAACTTTCCATCCTTCCCCTAACACTGGTATCGCTACGAAAGCCAGCTATGCTTCACTTATTAACTTCCCTTTTTCTTCCAAAACAATATTGGAAATGTTAGCAAACGAATAAATCTTACCAGCTGCCTTTACAGGACTTATCCTTCATGAACTACTTTTCTAGAATTTAACGTAGCAGGGCCCGGCTCTGACCTCTTTTTTTCATACCGAGTCATACTTCACTCTCCTCTTGTCCTTTCTACCCATCCGTTCCCCAAAGTCCTACTCAAGTTGTGAAGTTAGGCTATTGTTCACACTGAGTAGGGGTCATATAACACATTTCTTAATGACTAGCGGCCTTTCAAGTTTATCAAAACGTGTACTTTGGTTTTAAAAGAAACATCTTCCAACAAAGTTTAACTCGCACCGCTGCTGACAAGCGTTTCACTCCATATATCCTTAACTTGAATCGCTACAGAGCAAGCAAAAGGGAAATTAGTTGTGACTGCAAAAACACCGCGGGACCAATTCGCATCTGACATGAATTGACTTCCACTGTGAGCGTAAGAGTATCTCTATGAATACTTGAGATGTTATTTCATATGGAATAAAAACATATTTTAAAATTATTTTCCTACACCAGATAAACCATTTACAAGTTGGGGGGTTAGTATGAAAAGGAACCAAATAGCTGTATACAGATCTTTTTTTTTTTAAAATGAAACGAAAGATCAAAGAGTTGAGGGACAGGCTGAAATTTTATGTAACCTGATTAACAAAAGAATACATTTTAAATTATGGAGGGATATAACACACTGATGTAGTGCTTGTTAAATCTCACAAATTAAAAGGCAAAAGCCGAACTGCAACCCAGAGTCTTCAGAGCAATATCAGAGCTTGGAGAATTAATAAACCAAGTAAACCTTCTGACATAACTATAAAATGTGGTATAAACCCTAGGAAAAAATAGCCATCTTGAAAGGGTAACAGCACTTTTATGAGAATTTCAACTGCACCATGGCAACATCAACCCGTCAAAGCAAATGAAGGGCAGTAAAAGTAAAATTAAAAATGATGAAGGGGACACCAGCTTGCTAACAGCTTTCCAAGCTGTAAAGCTTTCAAATGTTATCTCTTCATTGGTTTGTTCAATCACACATGCTGGTTACCAAGCTTTATCATATTATGTCTCTTTCCCATCGCTGCAGGCTGCCAGGTTTTGATGGACCTGTGCATAAAAATAATAATAATAATCTATTCCTTCTTGATGCACGCCCTTCTTCCTTTCTACTGCCTGCTTTCCTCTTACTGGTTCTTCTGTACTGGTGCTGGTGGTGACTCCTTCTATTAGCTAGGGCTATAAAAACGATGAGAGTAAGTTCAAAGGTTTCTTGGCTACCTTCTCTTCCTATTCCTCTCTCCCCCTTGCTCCACCTACACACCCTGGAGTCTGTCACCATGGATTTCAAAACCCTAGCTAGGGGATGCTGCTCTCACAGGTGTGCCTGTATCATGGCACCTACTGCTTAGATATCCTCTCTTTAAATGTTCTATCGACCATAAAATCAAATGGCAATTTATTAGTTTGTAAGTCATTTGTTGCACTGTAATCAATTTATTGACGTGTATTCAATTCTTCAAATCATTATGAGGAACAACATATTTTTTATATATATATATATATTTGTTATATAAGTAGATGCAGAGTCCCACATATAATATGCGTCTACTCTGAATCTCATTCCTCTTCTATGGACTTTGGTAAAGAACTAAAGGGTCAGTTCCTGTGATTCATTTATTGGCATCACACAATAAATATTTTTGCATTGAAGAGCCACGGTTTTCTGACTGGGCATTCGTTCCTGCAATTCCTCTCATTTTTTTCTTACCTGCAACATGACTCATGCTTTATTAATGTTCTTGTTTAAAACAGTATTAGATCAGATCATAAACAATGCATGTATGTTTTGTTATCATTACAAAAGGAAGTGTGTTAAAAGAGAATGTTAATAAAGTTAAAAGTAGAAATCTTGGGCCTTTACCTTTCAAAAGAGAGGATTATTAAATCAAAGATTTCTCAAAGTCTATCTGCTACAGCTCCCTCTCTTTCTTGCCTTCTTGGGCCAGAAAATCTTTGGACTCTTTCATATTTAGTCTGTCATTAACAGAGCAGACTTGTGATTAGGCCATCGCATGTACTGTGTAATGCATGCTCTATTTCAGGTTGAAAACAAGAAGGGCTCTGACAACGTTAGCGCTACATACGAACAATATTAGATCTGTTCATTTTTTTCATTTCTGGAGGAAGAGATGCTTTTTGATGTTTCGCCAGTCAATGACTACCATGGCAGGAGATGAATGACTGTATGAAGAAACATGGCATCAAACCCAATGGGGTGTAATCGGTCTGTTTTCTTGATGGTCCTACAAGGCGACAGCCTGGGAGCCACGTGAAGGTATATTAATTATGGACATATATGAAAAAACTGTGAAGTAGGACTGAAAATTTACAGTAGTGATTCCCAGAAGTGGTAGCAGTCCCCAGGCTGAACATGGTCCAACTGATTTTTGTTATGCAAGATTTTCCTCAGTGAGGCATTGCTTTTTTCCAGTGCAAATTAGGAACAACAACAACAAAAAGATTTTTTATCTCTAAAGTAGTTGACACCTTTTGCATATGCAGTACAGCTGTTCGCAATATTTTGGATCCAATACTACTAAACAAAATAAGATGTCCCGGTTGACCGAGATCTACTCCTTCATGATCATTCTGCTTCATCAAAAACCTGAGAGCTACTTCTTCATGCTACTTGTGATATTGAGTATGCCCTACCAGCTAGCCTTATCAAACTTCCGTGAAACTGTTGTGGCGATGCAGGACTAGAGAATGATCCCAAATATAATTTCTGTTAACAAGTCACTTGAGCTAATAGAGGTCTTCATTCATATCAGTATATTCGGATCAGACATGTAAGAAAAACCTATTATAATCTCTATAATCTATCTAGAGGTAAAATTTCCAACTATTGGTACACATTCTTGATCGTGATGAATATTCTAGAAGGGGTATTTAATGATTGTTAATGAACATTTAATGAATTCGGTGACTTTGCACCTCCTGCAAAATGCGGTTTGAATGTGTTTCTTTCTGTTTATCCATCGACTTCAAATTAGATAAAATGCAAACACTTTTTTTTTTAAACAGAAGCTTTTTGCAAACTTGTCTGAGGTCACAATGATTACTATTTTACAATACGCTTTAAGTAAAAAAAAAAAGTTTATTTAACATTTATTAAAAAAATTAATAGCTTGCAGATTAAACTTTCCTGACGAGGAAAGAAAAATGTTTAGTTGAGACCTTTAGTAATCCAGATTTGCTCTTATTCAAATGCCACCATTTAACGCCTACAGGAGTGAAATACATTTTCAAATTTGGAGCAATCAAACCTACTTATGTGCTTTTCTATGTTTGCTTTATATTGCTGAGCAAGAGGGTTTAACTTCAGTTCTGTTTCATCCCCAGGGAACATTTAGAAGGATTGCACTCCTAGCCCAAGTCAACAGCCTTTTTCCCCCCCCCCCCCCCCCCCCAGGCTTCCACCTGGTGTAGGCACAGTTTGCCTAGATTATCATTTGTCTTCTGTTTCAAGAGAACAGTTTCTAGGTTCTAACTGTGCAGCTCATGCAGAATTCACAGAACATAGAGTTAACACAACCTAGACTGACCAGTGTGATGAAATTCATCAACAGTGTTGACTTTACAGATAGCCTTATTCACATGGCATCTTTTCTATCCAACATTTGGTTTCATACAAACAAAAATGACAAAAGGTAGCATTATCCAAGCAAACATGGGAGTAATGTCAATAACAGCTGAACCTGAGGAAAAGGATATCAATGGGGAGCTCTGCTGGGTTTCTTCATTGCACCTGATGGTTAACATAAACGTCCCTCTGAGCATGGAGATGGGGGGTGCCGTTTTTGTTAGGGAACCGGCAGGAACACCCTCAGCTCATTTGTCGGTCCCTTCAGGATCGAGACAGACACCTGAACCATTTGAAAGGTTGGAGTGGCCATAAAGAAAATCATCAACTTGTGCTACATCTGAGGGATAGACACAGACACAAAAAGTTTTCTTTTTGCTGCAAGAAAGCTTGCAGCAATTGGATAGTTTATAGGCTTCTCCAGTTGCCAGTACCCATTTTCTTACTGGTCCCAATTTGATATTGCAGGAAGCTCCATAACGGGTCATACTGTCACTCGGGAGGTCCTCCTCGGAGCTTCATTCTAGCTCTTTTCCTTACATCATAACTATTTTATTGTTCTGAGTCACACATAGAGGATATAGTTGGAGTTCCTGCTGTGTCAACTCCTGGGGAGAAAGTGTCTATGCTGTCTAGATAAGTGAATGAGACTGAGACTTAGATGTCCAGAAACTGGTTTTAGTCTAAAGACAGAACTACTCCTGCTAGACATTAGGCATTACTGGCTATCAAATACACACATTTAGAAATACCACCAATTTTTGGTTCTAACACACTTTTCAGAACCTTATGGCCCAAGTATTTCCCCGTCAGTGGAACCAGTGCAAAGAATTACACGCTTACAAATGTGGAAAAATAAAAACAAATCACAAGCATATTCTGTATTCAGTGAGGATTCATGCCTTCACATTCCAAATAATAAAATAATTATGATTAATTCCATTTAGGGAATTCTTTCTCCCAACAGACGTTGGCATATACTTTCTTGCAATTACAATAAGGAGCGTTGAGGAGTCCTCCGGTAGCAATAATACCTCAGAGCACTACTGGTGATAGATTGACACCTGTTAGTTTACTCGTATAAACTTTCACCTTTAAAATCAAAACAAATGGAAAATTAACGATAAAATAAATGCAGTTATTATCCTTACTATGTCATATTATTATCCTTATCATGTCATTATCCTAATTATTATTAACTCATTGGGTGGGGGGGGGTCTTAAATGTAAACAAACAGTTGGCATTTATGAGTAGCTGTGTAGCCCCATGGAACTATAATGTGTGTCATTGTAATCTATAAGACATAAATGACTAATAGACTTTCTTTCCTCCACACTTATGCTGTTGGGCAGCGGAATGAGGTACTAGTGATGACATTTTTGATATTTAACTCTCTTTACCTAGCATATCTGCCAAAATGAAAACTGATACTGTGCCTACTCTTGCATTTGAAGAATGGACAAAAAGGTTTGAACTTGGGATTACAGCCATAATCAAGCTTAATGCAGCTGGATGCGGGACAGGAATCCCAGTATCAACTGAAGGGAACATGGGACTAGGAGAGCAGGAAACAAGGAGAGAAATTTCTGTGGCTTATTTCAGCATTAACGTATTAGACCTGCCTGCGTGACTCTGAGGCAGAGATGGAAGGCCGCAAAGGAGAAAAGGAAAGAAAACAGCTAAAGGATCAGACCTGATATAAGTTCTTGCACTATTCCTCAAATTTAGGGCAGATAGTACTCCCAGAAATATTTTTCTAAAATATTTCTATAATAATGAAAAGCCCTTTGGGCTAGAAGGTGGTAACCATGCTCTCTAAATCAGCTGTAATCTACTGTTTCGGGCACCCAATCCCGTGTAGTGCCAGAACAAATATAGAATGAGCAAGAAAAGAAATTGTCTCCAGGTTATTATGTTTAGGCCTCCAAGGCTTTCTAACTTTTAGGCCAAACCTCAGAGATAAAGGGCTTTTTTTTTTTTTTTTCATTGTACTTTTAGGAATAAGGATCAATGATTTCCCTTCAATCAGGCCCGTGGCTCTGTTTGATTTCATTTTCTTATGTTTTTACTGTGTGGTGTCTTGAGATGTTTGTTTGACAAAGTGCTCCATAAATGGGAATTTTTATCGTTATTGTCATTGCACTTCTTAGGTCCCAAACTATACATTGTTGTCATACTAGCGTTTTAGACTGTCTGATTTTTTCATTGCTGAGGAGGATTGATCAGTCCTGTTACAATTGCTAGTGGGACCACTATATTTTGTAATTAATAGAGTAGCCTTCTGTAGAGCGTTATGTTGGACTGGGTGCCTGGGCAGAGAGTTATTCTTCTTTACACACAGCTCTGCATTTAGTCTGATAATAATATCATGCCAGTAAATAACAGGATTCTGAGAGTGTTTCTGTTTCTTTGCTTTTTAATTCAGGCAGCAGTCCATCCCACCCAAAAATACTACTGGCTGAGACCTGAAAACACCAACACTTCTCAAAACAGCTATTAAAGTGCTTCAATGAAATTCTCCGTCAGAAATAAATATTACATTTGGATTTCTAATATGAGCAAAGGATATGACAGAATAGCTTCTAAAGATGCCATTTACTGTCTTTTCAAAAATACACAGATTTCACAGTCTTTTTATACTATTCCTCTCATTTAATGCTTGCTGTCGTACAGCCTTTAGTCCAAATTCTGTTAAACTGCACAATGCCGTTGGAGTACAGCACAAACAGGATATTGAAGGGGCTCCCCCTTGAAGTCGAGTTTGGTAAAACAGCCTGGAATAATTGGATACACATGCTAGAGCAGTCTGGGTAAAATGCATAAGGATATGAATATGAAGTACGAGTGTCAGATGATCAGGAATATATTCTAAACAAACAGGTAGTGTGATTTAGACCATCGTTCACATCAATGCTGAGTTTTACTTCATAGACTTGAATGTGATCACAGTTACACTAGCAGAAGTCCACAGAAATTCAGTTTAAATCGACGGAATAATAGAAGACTAAAATCAAAGTAATAGAACAGAATTTGCTTATCTTTTCTTTCACGTGCATCCTAAAATAGATCTGTTCACTTGACTGATACAAATACATTTTATCACTTTTTATTATTGCGGTGCAACTGGGTCTGAAGTGCTACAGCAACTGGAGCGTAATTCTTTTCAGATCACACATAATCCATACTATTTTTAAACAGGTACTCTATTTTGACTTTGGACTAGAGAATAGCTTCAGCCAAGCTATGGAAATTTCTGGCAATTCTCAACTTTTATTGCTAGGGTCAAAATACGATTCCAAAAAGAAACTGTTACTCCCCGTTCCCAAGTTAAATTTGCAAAATTGGCATTTAAATGTAAATATAATTTATCTTGGTTGCAAAATGAGCACAACTAGTGTTGCATAACAATAAATACAAAGCCCCAAATGACATTATAGAGCCACTTTCAGTGCTGTACTACACATGCAGCTTAGAGCGTGGGTGAGCTACAACAGAAAGTGTTCTAACCACTGACAGACTAGGAAAAAATATGGATAAATCTGGATTCAAATTATGGCAGTTTTTACGTGCCTTGCTACAATACTTTTTTTCTATTTTATAACTAATGGAACATACACTTTACATACTAAAGACAGTAAGTAACTTGTGAATTTCTACCTTGGTTCCTTTTGGCAAGAACAGATGGAGCTGTTTTCATTTTTCAGCCCTTTAATCCCTTATGCACAAGCTATCATCATACTAATAACTATCTCCATACCTGCAATGCACCTCCTTGCAAGTTGGTTAATGCAGGTCTTCTGGACTCTGGCAACTGTTGCAATGCCAGGAGTGCCCAGGGCTTTACACTGCATTATGGGAGTCAACACCTAATGCCAGAGAGGTCTGAAATCTCAGCATAGATCTGCACAGTCTCACAGAAAACCAGTGTGCATATCCTCGTGCAGGATCTTGCATACAAGGGTCCCAAAGAAAACACAACTTGTTATACTCATTAAAACCACATTGTCCCATCATATTATTCTGACTTGGCTAGTCACCTCCTTACTTGGTTCCTGAAAAAAGGCATGGAAAAAAATCCATAATGCATAACTTGACTGGAAGGGAAGATAGATGACCTTGCATAATGCTAGACCATGTTCGGTTGTCCCATTTCACCCTGAAATACACTGAAATGCGGCCCGTAAGACAGACACCAGGGTCAGACTACAGTCTCAGCAGAGATTCAACAAATTACATTTTCAGAACTAGCTACTATGATCTAGATGCCTCCAGATATCATCTCCCACAATAAG
This sequence comes from Anser anser, assembly GCF_964211835.1. NCBI lineage: Eukaryota > Metazoa > Chordata > Aves > Anseriformes > Anatidae > Anser > Anser anser. The sequence continues at coordinate 6,234,271 of NC_139727.1, read as the reverse complement.
CTAACAACATCTCTTTCTATTAAAATATTTTTTTCACCACATAGTAGTAGTGAAAAAGTACACGGTATCTCTTTAACGCAGGCATTTTAACTGTAGTTTATGGTAACTCACCATCCTGTAATAACAAAATGAAATAATATGGAAGTAACTATGTTTGCACTTTCCCTCTTCATCTTTCAGTTTAAAAATCCTAGAAATTGACAACATTAACAAAAAAACAATATTCCTACCCTTTTGTTGTGCCCCCTGAGCATTCGGTCCAATATTATCAATTCATAACGTTCACGATAACTAGCAGCAAGACAGCAGTAAAAATATACTAACAGTTACAAAGCAGCGATAAGCACTCAATACCAAGAAATAAAGTACACAGAGAAAAGGAGTCCTAATTACCAAAAATTACCACTCAGGAAAGAGATACTAAACTGCATTGTTCATTTAGGTGTTCACCTTAATGTATAGAGCACAAATAGAAAGAAGATACTTGTAGGAACCTGGTAGTCACTGCATAACTCGTGCAACATGACAAAGGTAATTTGCAGAACTACCAATAAGAAAGCATTAATACATACTCATCTTGTAAGAAGACCAGTGGGATGACCAGAAGACCAGAGATGGACTGTTTCTGTCAATGTTCCTGCTAGCTTATGCCATCCCCTAGTTAAGCCATTGCTTATGTACATAGCTTCACCTTCCTGAACTTGTACAGTTCTTTCGAAATCAGAATCCCACTGCTTAAAATTGCTTTGCATACTTCTGCTGTACTGAGTTTGAGCTCCAGATTTGTTCTAGACTATCATTTTTCCTGTTTATCCTTCATCCAGGGCTCGCTACAAGCAGACAACTCCTTGCTTTGTAATATCACCTTTCCTATGTCTCTGAAACAAGCTTTCACGATAATCAAACACCTATGGTGAGGTATTTCATATACAGGATCCCATGAGTACGCACTATAAAATCATCAGATTTGTCATATTAAAATAGCAGTAATAAACTAAATTGGTAATTAAAGCCATATTCTCCTCCACAGAGAAGACAGAACTCAGCATCAGACAGCAGGCAACTGCACCAGAGGGAAAGCACATTTACTGGCTCATGGGAATTTTCTTCCATTGGTGAATTTTACTAGTTTCAGCAACCATGGGAGGATTAGGTAGAAGTAAAGATCCACATCCTGATGGTGGCCTACAGAACTGGGGTAAGGGCATGCAGTCTAATTCTATGAATGGGGCAGGCAGACAGTAAATAATATAGAAAATGATTACTTTCCTATCTAGCTCTAGGATTTTTTTATTATTACTATTTTTTCCCTCCCCACCCGTGGGCTGAAATCATTCCCCTTTCAGGAAACTATAATCATCACGCAGTTTCCATCAGGTACTCCTGCTCAGCTCAAAACCTGCCATTAAAAATATCATGATGATAAATGGGCACAGGGATTTGGCTGATGAATGGATAGTACCAAATTAATTAAGTAGAAATGAGGTTATTAAATGAGGTTAAATAAGAGCAAGTGTAGAGTCTTGCACCTGGGGAGGAACAACCGGACATATCAGTACAGGCTGGTGGATGACCTGCTGGAGAGGAGCTCTGAGAAGGACCTGGGGGTCCTGGTGGACGACAGGTTGACCATGAGCCAGCAGCGTGCCCTTGTGGCCAAGAAGGCCAAGGGGATCCTGGCATGCATTAAAAGGAGCGTGGCCAGCAGGTCAAGGGAGGTGATCCTCCCCCTCTACTCTGCCCTCGTCAGGCCTCACCGGGAGTACTGTGCCCAGTTCTGGGCTCCCCAGTACAAAAAAGACAGGGATCTCCTGGAAAGAGTCCAGCGGAGGGCCACAAAGATGATATGGGGCCTGGAGCATCTTCCCTGTGAGGAAAGGCTGAGAGACCTGGGTCTGTTCAGCCTGGAGAAAAGAAGACTGAGAGGATCTCATCAATGTGTATAAATACCTGAGGTGTGGGAGACAGAGGGATTTGGCCAACCTCTTTTCAGTGGTTTGTTGGGATAGGACAAGGGGTAATGGCCACAAGATAGAGCACAGGAAGTTCCGCACCAACACGCGAAAGAACTTCTTCACAGTGAGGGTGACGGAGCACTGGAACAGGCTGCCCAGGGAGGTTGTGGAGTCTCCTTCTCTGGAGATATTCAAGGCCCATCTGGACGCCTACCTGGGCAGCCTGCTCTAAGGAAAATGCTTTGGCAGGGGGGTTGGACCTGATGATCTTTCGAGGTCCCTTCCAACCCCTTCAATTCTGTGATTCTGTGAAATCATGACCAACACTGGCATGAATATCACTTGTGCAAAAGCATGAGTTGACTGAAAACACCAAGAGAATGATCATCTTTATCACGTAGGCTTTTCACACTAGAAGTAGTAATTTAGTGCACTTAGGCAGCAGATCCAGGAAGCAGCTGGTCCAGCCCTACCTGAAAACAGCTGAGGAACAGGAGTCTCATTTAAAATAACCCAGCCCACAAAGACAGATGAAGTTCCTTTGAAGAAAGCCCTAACAGAAAAGTCCCATGGGAACTTTCCATAGAGAAAAGAGGACCTCCCCCTGCAAAGCTTGTCTTCCTTCAGCCCAGAAACAGCTCACTTACCTGCAAAAGGAGCTTCTCTTGTTCGATAGCTCGGATTAGAAATCAATAGGCTCTGGCACTGCTTCCAACTTAAGTAATAACAATCCTGCCACTGATTCAGAGTGTCTGGAGCGTGATACCTAAGGATGTGATTACTGTATTTTCTGGTTCCTGAAGGCAGCTGCACAGATTTTCACGCATCTACCCTCCCGAACAGATTGCGGAAGGGGATTTATGCAACGGAGAATGAAGAGGCTTCCAAAGCTCCGTGAGACCAATGGGCAAGGAGGGGCAGAATTTGTGCTCAGGAAGAGGAAGGGAGGGAGCACTGCCACATTCTGCAGCTTTTATCTAGAGGAATACTATCAATCAGATGTTACTGAGGGGACCCATAAATGAGTGTTGGTAAAGTATACATAAGAGGCATCACCCAAATTCCTGTCATCCCATATTTTAATAGTAATGTGGTTTTTTTTTTTTTTTTTTGGTATCCATACAGTTAGAAAGTCAAATGGTATGGTGAATTACCAGCTGACATCGTCTTGTTCATATCTACCACTTCTTAACTTCTTAAAATAAGTAGGGCTGGTTAGAGAGACTAACTGCAGAAGTCACTTGTGTGGGCTGGAAGACCACGACAACTATAGCCGTATTAAATATCTGAAACCCACCCACAATCCAATGCTATGAGAGGGAGACGCTAGAGCTCCAAATTTACTGTGAATACGCTACACTATTTCTAAGAGATATCTCACCAAACTATCCTACAATAAATAAGAGGATTTAAGCTGAGGTTAATCAGAGATAGATCAGTCCCAACACCATCTGCGAGTACAATTACCTTCCACGCTATCACATGAGGTTTCACTGAACTTTTATTTTGATTTTATTTCCAGGACTGGGACATTTGTGTAGCACACAAGTCTCTGAGCAGCTTTGCATTAAAGCTAGTAACTAAGCAATTACCTTGTAATCAGACACAGTGTTGACAACACAATCATGTGGCAACATGTAATTACATGGCATAACATTGCACGTAGCATTTTGCACTGCGCCTTGAAAACGTAGTGCTGCCATATTTTTTTTCCTCAAGCTGAATAAGACTCCAGAGATTCTAAACAATGCACTCAACCTGAAAACATGATTCTCACGGCTTTTTTTGTTGACATAAGTGAAATGCCCAGACAGGCCAATAAAAGGAGAAAAAAAATAGAATATACCTTCTTCACTCTCTTTTATTTAGGGTAGTATGAAGCGTCTTAAAGGAAGAGTTTGGAGACCAAACCATATATCTGTATCTTCCCCCTGGGGCAACTTCTCCAGCCACTGCCAGCTGGAAGACCCACTCTCTACACAGGCAAAATTTAGCAATTCATCATGTCAAAGAATAAGGAGAACTTCTCTGACTCTAGGGATCGATCTTAACACCCAAGGGGCACAAGGGCAGGATATAAAGTCTCTGAGTTACTGTTAATGCTGCCTTCTAGTAATAAAGGCCATCCATTCCATCCACTATTGTTAAAATTCCGAACATACTGTTTTCTCCTAGGAGAAAGCACACGCGCTTTTGGGATGTCTGAAAAGTAACCCAATGCGTATGAATTAAAAGAAAAAAAATTACCACAAACACCAAATACTTACAGATTGTGGTTTAAAGAAATGACTTCTCCATAATTTTAGAATAAATGTTTGTTGCGCTTCTAATTTCTTGAGTGCTCCAGACAGACAGTTTAAATTGATGGCTTGTTAGTGAGGACTGGCCCCTTTGTGAGATGTTTTCAGAATGATTGATTTACAATAAAGTGGCTCTTGGTGGGTGCACGCAGGTGGAACTGATTCAGATCGATTCCACAGAAGCTGACTAATCAGCTGTTTAAACTGGCAGAGTGTTCAATGACAGAAACAGCGCAGCTATCATTTTCTATCTAAGATTACAAATTAACTTGTTCTGTTTATCCTGTATGCCATCAATATGGAGAGAAGCAGCTGAGACGGAAGTGGGATTCCAGACTGATGGTCTACAGCCTTCCCTACAGATGCACTTTTAAACATTGACAATGAAGGCGCAAGGGGAAATCTCATTACACATTAACGAAACCAGCGTCAAGCACCACCAAAGAGGAGGACTCCTTAAATTAATTAACTGGAACAGGAAGTCAACGCTATTTTTAAAACGTGACCACAAAAGGATAGATCAATCCCCAAATGGCCAAAAGTAAATATGTACTGGCACTTCCTCCCCTGTCCCATACACTAGCATGTAACTCATCTGTCTGTCCCTCTCTATGTACATTATATGCACACCAGAAAAGTAGCATTGTTAGAAACTGGTATTTCCCGAAATGATTAATGCTGGTAATCAACATTTCAGCCTCTACAGTCATATCCGTGAAAGTGTCATTTTTACAACAAGATGAACACCTCCATGGGGAACACAATGTATATGGGTAAGTGAAAGGTGTCAGAGAAAATGTGGGTAAGTGAAAGGAGAATAGATTCTTCCTGCTTCAGAGCTGATAACAAGAGCAGGGGCATGAGGGGGGAGAGGGCTTAGAAAAATAATTTTAACCATCTCTCATCCATAATGTTTCCTTCATATAACATCTCTAGCATTTGAAAAAACATCTTTGATTTTTTTTTTTGTATACTTCCTCCTCCATTTGTCAGACACACCCCTTATTTTAATTACATTTAAAGCTGCAGGAAAACACCAAGCATGCCTTAGTGTGAGCAGCAGTTCTCATCTTGTTTACAGCAGGGGGTACAGATGCTGCTGCTAGCAAATGAGTTTTGGCCAACCTACCAGACAAGTTCTGCTTCGGCAGCCTTTTAGGGTTACCTGCAAAAAGCGGGGAGACTGAAAGGGTTCAGAGAGGCTAAACCTTTTTTTCTGTCCTTAGTCTCTCTACTGGCAGCAATTTCTGGTATCTGTTTTTTGATCTCTGTGTGTTCTGAGGACAACTAATGGCACATTCAATACCTAGAGTTAAAAACAAAACACAAACAAAAAACCTACCTGACAAGAGTTAATAGCTACCACACTGATTCAAATTAAAAGTAGTTATTGAAAAGTGCTGCACTAATGCCATTACCTTAAGGAACAATAACATAAATACATCGATCCCACTCATTGCTCACAGACATTTAGGGACCCCGAGATGCATCCCAAATCTAAACTGCTATTTCATTTTAACTTGTGAAATGCATAACGTACTACCACACTGTCATCTGCTTCCTTCAGGTATTGATAACAGAACTAAAAATTGTAAGCAGATGCTGACTTGAAATTTGGTGGCCTACGAGGTAAATATTTTGACAGGTGTACTGCTAAAACTACTTTTTGTTACTACGGAAAGGAAAGTACAACCTGATTGTCAGTAATAAAGGAAAACAATGTATTACCTGCATTGTTACATGCATACTAAATATCAAAATTGTTGAACATGTCTTCATCATGAAATAAGCTTTTGAAGGGCAATAAATTTGTTTCTATGAAGTAAAATCAAAAAAAAATTCTTTTAGGCTGATGAACCATACGTCTGGATGCTCACACAATAGACGGTACTATTTGCCGAGTAACGCAAAGACCCTCATTTCAGAGAAAGCAACTAGTATATATAATAATCAGGAAGCCACATGCAATCTGTGTACGCATCTCATTGGTTTCTCTGATTATCTGTGCCTGAGATTAGCCTCTTAACCTTCTCTTACTTAGCTTAAAACTAAAACACAGCCTAAAAACACTTAAAAGTGTTGGATGCCCAGCATACTGAAGTAAAATTTAGCTGCCTCTCTGATGGCTTCCCTTTGAGACTTCAGCCCTGACCTGAAGGGATCTTTTCTGACTCTCAGACTTCTCCAGAGAGAAGAAATAATTCAGTGGTCCTGAAGGTGTAGGCCTAGCTCTCTCCTGAGCAAACTGCCAAAGCCAGCTGATTTATGTGCACTAGTATTGTGATGTGGGCTGCTCACAGCAAATTGATCTGATAGCACTGAAGTCATTTCACTCCAGACCTCAGGTTGATATGCAGCCTCAGAGGTGAGATAAGCTACCTGGTTCAGAGCTTAACAAGACATGTTTCTTCAAGATAAGATTGGCAATTCAAAAACAGCTGCTGCTTGGACAACCAAGTGCAGACGTTGCCCATAATCTATCACACAGAATTTGGTTCACACACATGTAGTACAGACACAGAGAAACAGAAACTCATGCAACAGAAGTTTGAATGAAGTATCTGAGGTTATCAATATATGAATGTATTGTATACAAAATCCAGTTGAAAAGACAAGAAATGACTTATCAACTATTCAAGCAATATGAGGTGGTAAGAAGGGAAGAAGAAACCCAAGGCACAGACTCATTCTGTATTTAGAGGAGAGCAATAGCAATTCCAAACTGAGTTAGTGCACAGTGCCAGCTCCAGTTTTCTGACACCTTTACATCTTCTGAATGCAAGTGATGTCAACTGATTCCCACAGTGACTGAAAGACAGGAAATACCAATATGCACTCTTAATGTGGCCTGTTCTCTAAGACTGCTCTAAATTTATTTTTGACTGAATTAGAACTGTTTGAATATATTCTGCAGTCATTTATGCACTCAAAGGATAACCCTGAGAGTGCTATACATGCTGCAAAACCACAAATGTGGAACTCCGGGCAAACACCATTGCGCTGTGTGTGAGTGCACTGTTCTGCTCGAGAAAGAGCAGAGTCCCCAAAAATGTTTTCTCTGTATGCAAACTTGGGATGAAACCTCCAGTCCTTTTATCGTTGACCCACTCCAGCAGTGTCTGAGCTGTATCAAACTGACACCAGGAAAGTCTTATTTTAATGAATTTCAAATATATGGCAAATATATCACAGAAAGCCTCTTCATAAAAAGCCATGTATTTTTGCTTTTAGTTTCATGCATTGCCTTTTAAGTACATAGAAATTCCTGTGTACTTATGTCTGTTCCCTCCTGTCTGTTCCCTGTAAGATATTAGCAGTCATTTCCCTTGTTTCAAAATGTAATTGCTAGGATTTCCAGGGGAATATTAATTATTCTGTAGTTATCTATTTGCTAAGGAAAAAAATATTATAAGGTTGGGGAAGTGAACAAAAGCACATAAGCACTGTAATCAATGACCTAATTCTTTACGTCCTTACAGGAGACCGGGCCACATTACACCTAGCAGAATCAATCTTGCTAAAACATTTCCTATGTCAACAAACCTCTGGACCTGTGTGGTAAACGGTAATTTTACAAAAGTACAAATATCAAGAAGACACAGTCCAGTAAATCTATGTGTTTAGAGAACAGGATTTACCCTCATATTTTCTTGCTGCAATCTAAAAGAGTCATTGAGAGAGAGTCCTTCCCTGTCTGTCCTGCATTTTGACTTCACAACCTCATTCAAATTGAAAATCAACATTTAAAGTGAGAGATGTGGTCACATCTCACCAGCCTCTTATAAAATCTCCCCAGATCAAGTGTAAAAACGGACACTAACAAATTACACTAGAAAGTTTTCATATACTAACTGCAAGCTAATGGGAAAAAGTATTAAATAAAGTACATTTCCTGGATGTCAATTCAGAATAAACAGCACAACCAGCCTAAACCTTTAGGGTAAAGCCCTGTTCTTACAGACCTGGCACAGACCTGTTTGTTGCTGCTTTTTTTCCCCCCACAATTACTCACTTTCCTGTGGTATATATGTATCTTTCAAGGCCCCAGATGAGCTAGGATTCATGACCACGCACTGTGAGATTCATCTGCATGAGCAAAAACTGGGAGAAAATATATTGGCCTTGAGGATTTCCGTGAATTTGGAAATGTGTTTTAAATACAAATGATCATAGCATCCCTCAGATGCGAGGATCTGGGTGGAAAGGACACCTTAAGCAAAATTCACGGGGGAAACTTAAAGCTAGAGATAAGTAAGATTTACATAAAACAGTGCAAGTAGTGGTAACTGATGCAAACTCTGTTACTCAAACATTTGGGGAAAGACCTGGAAAAGCCAGCAATGATTAGTGTGATGTTGATTGTCAAGAGACTAAAGAAATTGTCCTTATGATAAATCAGACATTTAATATTTTAGATACAAGACTGTAAGTCCTCAATGAACAGTTGTCTAAAATAATTTCTTAATAAAGAAGAGTTAACAGGACTTTTGAGGATGAGAAGTTCTCCTCAAGGTACAAAGAGGTGATATTAACCTTTGAAACAACTAAAGAAAACTGCTTGTCAAAGATATTTCTTTTGATGTGTGTAAACTGTTGAGCAGTCAATCATGAGCGGGTTTTTGGTGCTGCTTTTGATCTTGAAATTGCATGTGTACAGCTTAATTGCACATCGGCAAGAGCTGAGGGAGTAAGTTGTGGGTTTGTTATTTTTTTTAATATATATATTTTTTCCTATTCAAATGAAAAACAGCTGTCTTCTGTATTCAAAAGCTGTTGGTCAAACCAAACCTTTCATTTAATGTTTCTCACTGTGGTGTGTGTACAAAAGATAGAAGCAAAGAGAGAGCAAGTATGGAATTTTTATCAAAGATTTGCACTGCAGGGAACCAGCTTTAGATCTAAATCTAGTCAAGAATGCAATAGGGTTTTCTTCCCAGGTGGGGAAGAGGATAATTAACATAATTCAGGGAAGAAAATTAATTGTGATAGATTAGAATATTTTATATCAAATGCAAATTTCCCATTGATTTTTGTACTTGAATTCTAACAACTATGATATATCGAAGATAGGGAAGTATAATAATAATGATGACATTAATAGCACTCTAGGGTAAAGAATTATTAAGACTTAAATGTGATACTTTTCAATAATGGTAGATGAACTGATTTTGAGGCATATTCAATGAGAGCTTCATGCATTGATTTAATTTAGTTTTATACCCAGTAAATTGGACTGATGGCATGTCACATCACTATCCTTAAGCTTGAAAAGTAAGAAAATTGAAGGATTCTTTTTTTTTTTTTTTCTTTCTTTTTTTTTTCCCCTCTCATCCAGAGCCCATTAATAGTTATGTTGTTTCTGGGCAGTAATTTATGTTTGGTACTACGTTCACTATAAACGAGAGGATAACAGAACAGTTAAGGTATATTGTTTTGGCACTAAGAAGGGGAATATGCCTGTTTTCTCAGAACTACTCGGAACATAACGTGAACTGGGTCTGCAAATGGGGATCCTGGGGTCTGAGTAGGGCTATCCACATCCAACTTGTATGAGAGCTACAGAAATTGTCTATACGTATTAACCTAATGGGCCAACCTAACTGGGAAGGCCCCTTTGTGTTTTGTCCCTGAGCACTACATAAACTATGTATGGCATAGTATGTTACAGCTCTCTACAAGAAAACACTTTTATATGAAAAGATAAAAATAATAGAATGTGTGTAATTATCATGTTCATTGCTTTTATTTTTTAAATCACATTTCTGCATGATACTTATAAGAGAAAGAGTCTCTTCCTGGGATGAGAAGCAAAAGGAGGAAAAGTTTAGAAGTGAGGCCTGGGTAGGCTATCAAGTCCTGAAAAAGGCAAACGAACAGAGATTCTGCTTTGTCACAAGAATAGGAAATGACATCTACCCGTTACTATTTTTTATAGCATTTGAGTAATACCATTGGAGTTGTATGAGAAACAAATAAATGCAAACAGATCTTAAGACTGGTGCAAAACAAAGATGAAGATTGCCTTTTCTGATGTGGGTCAACAAGAGAAAGAGACTTCAGGGGAAACCTGCCAAATTTCAAACGGAAGGTGAACCTGGGTGCGTAGCAGATGCAATTGCACCTGCACATAGACCTGAAAAGCCACAGTTTAACAGAGGTGAGCAGAAGACCTACATTCTTAAAATGCGGCAAGTATTTCGTACCAGGGACTACTCTGCATCCAGGCTATCAGGTTTGTTCTTGTTGGGAGTGCAATTCCCTGCAAAGATTTCCTACCCCAAGCAGAAGCTTACCAGAGTCTCTGTGTTTACCAGAAGGTGATTTTGACTTGGGGCTTGGTTACTCAGCAGGCCTGCCAGCAGGAGAAATCTTTAATTTGTGGATGGAGTCTTTATGGTCCCGTGCTGTGGGGTCACACCCAGGCATTAAAAGAGGTTGATTTGACCTTGAAATAGAGATCAGAAAATCAGTTGAGATGCAGGATCAGTTCTTCAATTTCAGCTTTGAGGATATACAATTTCTGCAATTTTACAGTTTCCAGTATTACTTCCCATTTTAAATAAGAGGTACAGATGCAGATGGAGGACTACTATATTCTAACTTAACAGATGAATAGGAATCTGTGGTTTTGAAAATGCATTTAGATATCAGTCTTATCTAGTACTCTGATTAGCAGCTTCCTGGAAAAGTATTGACCAGTGTTTGAAATTTCTGATTTAATAAAGCAGAGGAGGTGGAGAAATTGCTCAACTTTTTTTTTTTTTTTTAATATAAATAAATTAACATATGCAGTTTTGAAAGAGAAATTTTGCAATATTTCCTCCTAGTAGGTTTAGAAAAGAAGGCCTATGGTTCATTTCACAGTATAAGCATGTGGCTATATGACATTTCTATGTGAATAGCATCCCTTTGAAATACTGTAACAAGTATAAACCAATGCTCATATAAAATACTGAATTATGACTCCATTCCAAATCCAACTAAATTGCTAAACATGTTAAAAAAAATTAATCATATAATTAATGGGTGTACTGATTTGTGGCAGCTGTCCAGAGAAGTAAGGCAAGTGGTTTTTTAAAGCTATTATTTAAGCTATTGTATAAACATGAAATAATTAAAAAAAAAATCCCAGCTGTTTTTAACTTAAATTACTTCTAAACATACACTGAGTATACAAGCAATACAGGTGAAAATTAATCTCACCTAATATACGCCATTTAAAATTAACCAGCAACTATAAGTTAGTTATGAAACTCCCTCCAAAACTGATATACAATGACAGCTACTGAGGATGATTAATTCTCGTTACAAGTTAAACACATTTTTTGGAATGACTTAGATTAACTTTTGAAAATTCTAGTTTCTTACAGGTAAAACCAGAACTCAGCTAAACAAAAACACATCACCCACACAATAAATGGCATAAAAGTGGCGTGCACTTATTTCATAATACCAAACAGGTATCGTTAAAATTTTATTTTAAACTCCCTTGATGTCCAAATTTGTTTCTTACTATATGTTTGCAACACTTCACAAGACAAAGGATATGATCCATAAGGCATGAAAACAAACCACCTTTATTCTGCATTGCTAGAAATAGCTCAAGAAGTCATTTCGCTCTAATTTGGAACTCTAAATACAACATGTCACAGCATGCTTTCTTTACAAAGCAGGATTGAGGTAATTCCTGGGATAACTGCTTAAGTTACCTCCAAATGCTTCTTTGAAATGTTTTTCCACTTTATTTATTTCTTTGTATGGACTTTTTTGTCAGTTGCGTATGTTGTAGTATGTTTTAGGTTTTTATAAGAAAATTTCTAGAACACTATTTCTAGAATTGACTGGGGTATTTTCTGGCAGGTTGTTATGATTATTAGGAAAAAGTGTACTAAAATAATTCTCATGAAATGTAATTTTACATTGAAACATGCCATTTTAAATGAAAACTTAGGCAAGAATTTATGATCTAAAAAGAAAAAAATATCCACTTGAAATTTACAGTAGAATCATTGAATTTGGCTTGAATGGATCTAAGTCTATTTGATGGAAGACTGAAGTCTTGCAACCCGTGGAACTGAGCCAAAATACTTCGAGTCACAAGACACATACTGCATATGCCCTCTCAGAAATACTCCTCTCTGAAATAACAAATAGAGCATACTGATGTCTGAGATCTATTTCAAAAGAAAACGAGGTCTTTTACGTCCATCTTTCTTTAAAAGATATATAGCCTGAACCAATCACGCTCTGCTAGAGTCCTTCCTATTAAATGTTATTGAAAAAAAATAAAAAAAATGCTCATTTATGCACGAGAAGGACTGCATGGCCCTGGGGATGCTGAAAGCCTCGTGACAAAAACAACATGAAAAAAAAAATTGACAGACCAGTTCTCAATGTGCTTCACCTAGACAGAGAAACAAACATGTGCATTGACTGAACTTAAAAAATTTGACACAGATCCAAACTATGGGCTACATTTTGTAAAAGACATTCATCATCACAAATCTCTCACTCTTCCATCTGCTAACTATGGTCAAACTCCATTGTGAAAAACACCGCTGTTCTTTGTGACAATTACTTTACCTTGTAAAATTCATTCTGTTTACAACTGCTAGTATACAATAATGAAGTTTTAATTTAGAGACTCAGTCTGAGAGTCAGTTTTGTGACTTCTGTGCTGAACATCTGGGTAAGTAGAATATTATTAGGATACCCCAAGGAATTATTGTTAAAAAGCTTTTTTTGATTCAAAAGCTTTATGGATTTCAAATACCTTGCAAATAATAATCAATAATACAAATAATCATCAATAATACAAACTGCAATGAATTTTGAATATACAGGAAAAATGAAGAGTATTATTCATTTGGAATTTAAAAGTTTAGCAAATGTATTGAATTAGCAGCACATTTAAATATCAGATTCGTTGGTAAATTCTCAGAAAAGTCACTCACAATGAGCAAAGGAGATAACTTCATCAATATTAATAGAACATAGTCTTTAACAAGTAAAGTGCCTGAAGAACATGTTAGTAGGATGATCCAGCTTTAGCAGGGAATAGCAAAAATGCTTCCATAATTCATAATCCTTTCTAAAGCACATTTTTCAAATATAGAATATATTTTCTCTTGTGTAATTTCATCTTATAGGATGTTTTAGATATTTGACTCTCATAGGTTAAAAGAAATCTCCCGCAGATTTTTATTCCATTTCCGAGAAGGCACGCTTTCATTCTTAGTGTGGATTCAATTGCCTAAATTTGCTACAGTACTGTCAGAATGATTCAGGACTCCATTTAATGTCTATTTCAGAATCTCTTTGGCAAACACTTTAATTTTATCTCTTTCATGTAAATCCATAAAACAGCATGATCTGAAAATTCCTAACAAACTTATTAATGAAAATTTAAATATGCATGCGTTACTTATGCAGTTTTCAGTTAATTACATAGCAATAGTCTCATATATACCTTAATTAAATTAATTATTGATTAGTGCACTTTACACTGATATTTCATTAACACACAATAACTGTCTCATTATATCTGGATGAAGTTTTAATTAATTAAAACTGTGGCTGGAAGTACAAAGTTAAGGAAACAAACGCACCAGCAGAATAGTTTAAATTCAAAGAACTGAGTAAGAGTAAGCATGTTAATTACATTAAAAAAGAAGAATTACTGAATAAAATACTTTGACAGCTTAAAGAAATTGATTCAATAAAGACAGTGCATGATAATTTCTAAAGGATTAGGATTTAGGATTTAGCAGTAGGAAGTGTAAATTCATCTACGAGGCAAACCAGGAGAATTCTTAAAATGTTGTTGTAACACTTGTAGGATTTTGTCCTTTGGTTATTTCTGACAGACTCTCTTACATTTTAAGCAGCATCCTAGATATCTAAATATGTAATTATGACTGTTTATTTTCACACTCATCAGCTATGAGCTATTTCAATAGGGTGATGCTGTAATTCTCACAAGATCTAGCAAATGATTCACGGCACTTTTATGTTGTCATTAACTGTCACATTTCTTGAGTTAAATATGAGCCCTGTCACTTGAAAGTTGGAAAGCCGCTTCTAAATTTCTCAATTTCATTAGCAATTGATTCAAATCACTTCCATAAAAGAGCCTGGATTGACATATGAATTGCAGTGGGTCCACAGCTTAGTGATTAATTAAGCAGGCTCACATTCAGCTATTTATTAACCTGAAAATTCTTGCTTCATTATACAAGGTTTTCTAATTATTACATGTAATTACTATATTTATCTTTTCTGGGTTGTGAAAAAAGTTAATTGGTGGAAGATAATAACAAACTATCTGATCAGCAAAGCTTTACCAGCAATAACAAAAATCTATCGGCAGACCTGAAGCAATGTTAAAACTCCTTGACGCAATGGACTGTGAAATGTATTGTCAACATAAAAGTACATATTTCCTTAAAAAATGGAAAAAGATGTCAGCATGTGATATTCAAGGCATACACAGTGCAATGGTGCAGCTGATACAGTGAAGTGCATGCTTTGTGCTGGGCTATACATCCTTCATGGTATGATTTGAATGTAAACAAACATACATACATAAACACCCTTCTGTTATCCTTGACAGTAAAGAGAATTGAGGAAAAAATTGACTTATGTTTAACCACACACATGCCATAAAAAGGAGATGAGATACCACAGAGTAGCTGGATGATGATAGCAACTCATTGATTTGAAAATAAAAAGTTAACTTCTAAGTCCTTTAATATTACAGTCTTTGTTGTTTTTGAAGAAGGAATCAATAAATGTAGCTATTCTGCACCTGAATCCTTTCCACTTTCTTTTCCTTAAAATGATGTGAGTGACACAGTGTCTCATCTAAGTGCTGAGAGATTAGCTTGCTTTGTATTCTTCTTCTAAGCATCTACAGAAAGAGAGATTCCAGAATCCCCTTTGCTAAAGCTAAGTTAGCTTTCTTCTAACAATGTCAATTATGTTGCTAGCTCATCACCTAAAAATTTCTCCAGACGTAAGCCTTGTAAGTGCCAACATCAAGGAAAGCTTAATCAGAAACTGAAATTAAAAATGAGGCTGAAATATTTAATCCTGTCTGAATGCTACTGTTTACAGAATTGCTTTTAATTTACGGCTGGATGCTCATGTTGATCATCTGTAGACCACAGAAAATGCAAGTCATGACAGAAACAATGATTTTTCAGATCAGGCCCCAATATAATATTTACTCATTACTATGAACAATACACCTGAAAATCCAAAACCCATTTTCAGCTTCTCAGACAATCACAGATTTTGGATAGTAATCAACGCTATTTCCTTGGGTGCTGTGCAAATATGACAGAGGGAGAACCCTTCCACTGAAGGTTTTGGTGTTTCAAATGCTCAGAGAGAGTGGTTTAAAGAAACATGCAAACAAGTGTCTTCATACGTCTCTGCCTTAAGATTAAATACATTTTCTGAGCACAAAGGGAAGCTGTTGGGGTTGTGTTTTTTTGCAACATGCTTGGACTAAAAATCACCATAGGCCTATATCGTACTGTCATATTATAATTACTTTCTGTCAATAACCTTGGAGCCAAATGCAAGCTAGTGACCTGGAGATGAAATACTCTATATCCTATTGCACTCTGCTGCATACGCTGTTGCATTAAAGCTCAAATGAAATTTGTTTCCTTATAGGACTGTGAATCCATGTAACATTCTTATTACATTAATGAAACTCAAAACACAAGTGTTAAGAAAATAAAAGTTGTTAGCTGCAATTAAAACAATCCAATAAAAGAAAGTCTTCATATTCTCAGAGCAATTTAAACATCTTGACCTCATGAAGAAAGATAATCATTCTTTGTATTGTAGCTTTATTCAGAGGCCACAATCAAAACCCAAGTCCATCATAAACATATTCTAGGACATAGTCTTCACTTAATGAAGCCATGCAATCCAAGGATGACCTCAACAAAAGAAAGACCCAGAGAGTTATGAGCGTTTAAATGCCATTGCACAATGGAAGTCCTGAGGTCATTGAAAATGTTTTTCTATAGAGAATGGCCAATACAAATAAGGTTGGCACAGAGAACTGAAATAGCAGGTCCACAATAGCAGGTAAAAGCTGAATAAACAGGACTCTGTACTGGTACTTAAATTCTATCTGCTGAAACGGGATTTTTTAATCAGGTGCCAGAGGTGTGTAACGGCATAAATCTCACAGACCTTCAGAGTAAGTTACGCTCCTAAACCGCTTTTGAAAACCCCACCCTGGACTATTCTGTCCAGTGGCTGTTATTGAACTACTTTTGATGTTTTTTTATAACTATAAGTAAGATTATTGTCAGCTCTGCACCTCAAGATGTCTTCTCAAGAGAACAAATTGATTTTATGGATTATTGGTTTTAAACTCAAAGAGCATAGCTGTAGGTTCCTAACAGCTTGGAGATCTGAATACCTAAGAAAGCCAACACTGAGCAGACTTACCTCCTCAGGACTGGAAGTCCCATGGCAGCAAAAATTTCTTTCCGTACTGTTTTTTGGAGCAGAGCTGGAAAGACTGCAGTGTTTTAGAACTTATGCTCACTTTACCCTTCCAGCTATATGGCTGACGCAGCTTTACACAGCTCTAACATTTCTCAGTCAGTGATGTAGTCATGTTCACAGAGAAATAGGCTTTCCCCATTCACCACGACTGCAGCAACTTAGGTAAAACATTCTGAGAGTATATCGTTTTGAATGACATTACTTTCACAAGAACGGAGATAGCAAATCAACATGTCTTCTCACAGACAGACATATTCAATTGGACTCTTTCTTCTACCTCCTAAGTGAATCTAACATTAGTCAGGCCCACTATACTATTCAGGAGGTTGGCTGTGTAAGTTATTTTTACAACATCAGAGAACGCAAAGAAAAATTCAGGGGTTCATACTTTAAAATTACAATAATTTTATTTACTTGACAACAAAAGGTACAAATTCAAAAGACTCAAAATGTTTTAAGGAGCTACATGTGGTTAGATTTGAGTGTCAAAATACAGTGCCACTGCCTACAAGATCATAGTTGCCACCATATACCTCCTGTAAGAACTAAAATAGCAGGTTTTTTTTAATTGGTCTATATATATTATTCCTGTGACAATTCTGGCATTCATTAGATGAGAAAGGGCAGCAGCAGGTTTTCTCACTACAGTACATACAATATTGAACTTAAGTTACAGCATCTTTCGAAACATGAGTAATGACAGTAGTTGTAATAAAGACAGAACTGGCAAATATCTTAGAGAAGAAAGATAAAAAATGGATTCATGAATTACTGTAGTAACAAACTTCCTAAAGTAATGAAAGTGCAATATCAAGCACATAAAGCAGCTCGCTTTTCAGTTCTGAAACTTGTTTCTACCAGAAAACTCCAATAAAACCTAGGCCTTTCGACATACCTAACGTTTATTAGGTGCTTGTTCCACAAAGAATTCCCGTTTGAGTATGATAACCCTAGCACTTCACTCTCTTTCCTTCTGACTCGCTTTCAACCACACAGGGCTTCAGAGATGTCGGCATGGTATCTCAGCCCCATTGCATCCAGCTTGACCTCCAGGTGGAAATACTTCCCATCGCTATAACAAATCTGCAGATTCCCTATGTCTTTAGTTTTCTACAATAACACAAAGGTGTCAGAAGAAGGGAATAGGAAATGCCCTGCAAATCATGCTAACACTGCTTATTTTTTTTTTAAACAAACTAAGGCATTACTGTGGCAAACACTTGGAAATAGCATAAAATCTATCTAACCTTGAAGAAGCATTTTTAACTTGATCAAAAGTAAAATTGAAACAAAGGTTAGATAAGAGGCTAATTATTAGTGCTTACGTATCAAAAGAACACCAAGAATTCTGTTTGACTATTTTTTTTAAATTAATGACTATTAATTTTTTAAAGTTAATGACTGCTTTGAAAAAAAAAAGAAATCACATTCATTAACTGTTACTCCAACTACTAAAAAATAAATGCTTTATTCCTCTTGATTAAAATACACTAAAATATTGATGGCAAGTTTGTCTAAAGGGCTGTAAAATACCATATGATTTTACAACTTTCATGGATATGCGATCTATCTAGGAAAATGCACACCTGTATGCCTTATTCAAAGATGTTTTAAATGAGTCTGCAACTTCCACACAGCAGTCAAACACAAGTAAGAACTGGAAAATGCATTGGTTGAACTGATTGTCATCTAAATGAGAGCCAGATTTATAAGAATGCATTAATAATGAAATGCCTTCCGCATTCCAACATAAACATATATTTAAATCACTGATGGTAATCATAACTGTTACAGTCAATTGAGTGAATAATGCCGTCTATAAACAGGGTTCATAGACAAAGTGGAATTTGTAATTGTTAGTGTTTAATAAAAAGTCAAAGAAGGCTTGAATGTCCAAAAAACTATGTAATAAGAATAACTAACATTTCCTCTCTGTATTAATTAATATTTATATAATGACATAGAAAAACATTTGGATGATTTAAATGGGGAAAGAGGATTTGAAGTCAGTCTCATAACCAAGCCCTATGAAATAAATATTCTCATCAGTGATGTAAAACAGCCTTAGCTGTATTTACTACCATGGCCAGCACACAAAAAAAAATAATAATAATAAAAAAAAATCAGTGTCACAATGCAATGAACCACAAGATACAGTATAAGCAAAGGCTTTTTTTCTTTCCATGCTGACAGACTTGCCACTCATTGCTGTGTGGTAGAAACCAGAAAAAAAAATTACAGACTGTAGTAAAGCTGCTAATAGCTCATCTTAGCAAGTTTACTTTCAATAAGAGACTTTGAAAGAGAGCAGAAATCACCATACTCCTTTGCTCAAAACTCTACTGACTTATGAAGACCAGGTAATGCTATAGCAAATGCAACTACAGACAAAATGGAAAAGTTGCAACTGAAACAGATCAAAGCAGCAATGAGACATTTGAATGAATAAATCAAATAGTATTGTTTAGACATACTAACTTAACAAAACTAAGCTTAGGAAAAACAAACACAAACAAAAAAACAACACCCACAGCCTTTACCATATGTAGAGTACGCTTTAGGAAATTTAGAAGTTTTCTTAGAAATGGGTGGAATAAGAAAACAGGAAAAAAATTGCAATTTCTCAAAAGTACTATAGCAAAGGTAGTAACACAAATACGGATTGAAATAATCCAAACTCAATCTCACCCACTCCCATGAGTTTGATGAACCTTTTGCTGTTCACACACTGGCAGAAGAGAGAGGAAAATCAAGCCAGGAATGCTGTCGCAGCAATTACATCAATTCATCTTTAAAAGCAGTTGCAGCAGACCCTTAGCAAAATGAAGGGTTATTTTATAAAGAATACTTCCAGGCATCCTGCTTCAAGGAAGCAAAGGTACCTATACAGGAGATTAAGGTGATCAAGGACATGTGCTTCCCTACTCTGTAGCCACAGCTGTGGGCATTCTGCTAATCCTCAAATACCACATCACCTGCATCTGTCAACCAGGGCCCTGTGCTACATCACATCTACCTGAGAAGATGTATGCTGGCAGCTACCACAGCACAACTGCTGTCTCATGAGCGTACTCCTGCTTACTTTCCGGTAGACTGCTGGAGTAGTTATAGCTTGAGATTTAAATAAGCAAATGCAGGAAAAAAAGGAAGAGTGGATGATGTGTCCTGCGGAAAGAAAGACAACAGTATTTTCTCGATAATGTTTTCTCCAAAATTTACCTTGAGGAGTGTCAAGAATGTATGAGCTGGACTGAGGTCCAGATTATGAGTACAAGGTTCTGCTTAAGCTTTAGCAATTAAATTCTGTTCTTTGGTTCTGTTCTTCTGCTGTCCCTTTTACAGGAGGAAAAACAGAACAAGGGTAAAAGGTACTAAAGAAACTCAAAAACTTGGGGAACCAAAAAGAACATCCTTTTGAATGACAAAAATAAAGCTGTGTCTAGTAAAAATCTTCATTTGCTACTTGATGCTGCACTCTGCTAAAAGACACGGGGAGACCTAGGTCTTTTCCCTATGGCAGGGTAAAATAACTTCTCACTGCAACATGGCAGGTCTGCTAAACAATAAATTATTTATATCCTCTCCTTAAAAACCAACCAAACAAAAACCACTGTCCAACTCCCCTTAGCTAAACAAATGCTTCAAGTGTGCCAGAAACGTTACATTTTCAATGAAATATTCAGAGGAATAATTGCTCATATTCTTACTCTCCAGGAGCTCCACCTAACTGCCAACAGATTTATACTTTCCCAATTGACTTCAACAGAAATATCTTTGGGAAATTCTTATTTTCCATTACTACTAAATGAAGTGCATTTCATATACAATAATAATAATAAAAACCGAAGCAAATTATTTGGAAGAGCTGGGGCTTCTTTGTGCTGCACAATAGGATGCCCTCATATGAAGTATTGTATGTTTTTGCCTCACCAGAAGTACAATAGAGTGGAATTGAAGAGATCCACAAAAGGGAAATAAAGCTTTTGAGAAGCATGATGGAACATACATCTATTAAAAACTGGCAGAATTCATAGTTATTCTACTTGGAAAAGTTGGATAGCTACAGGATACTTGATTGCAAACAGCAACATGAAAACTGATCAGACTTCAGTTTTGAGAATATTTGGTACCGTGCTATGAGAAATAAGAGTTATGATGTTATTATAAACATCATAAATGAAAATTCAAAACCAATTAAAGTAGATACTTTGTGTGCAACGCATACCTGGAACAATCTGTCTACATCATCTCTTGTGAAATATTTCTTAAAACTTTAATCCTGGTAAAGAATCTTTTAATGCTACCAGACTGGCAATTGGAACTTCTGCTTGAAAATGTGAAGGTACTGGTTTCAGCAAACAAATGCATTCTCTCCTGGAGAAAACGGATATGTCATTGATGTCTCATATGAAAAAAATAGTTATAGCAGTTAGCCAGCAACAAGCAGCTGTTCAGACTGGGACCAATCATTACAGTTAACGCAAATTCTGGCATAAAACAGGAGGGATTTATTTTAGAAAACCTCTGTTGTCTTTTCTGTGGCTTCATGTTGAATATTCTGGGCCTATGAAATTACATATCACAGACAAAAGTAATCATATCAAATGTCCACTGAAATTACAACAAGTAGATCACTGTCCTGCCAGTAAAAACTTATTCATCATTCTATATTTACAAGTTCTTTGTCCAATCTGTTTCTAATTGTATAAACTTAATCTGTAACAGTCTGGCTGCAGATAGGGTCTAACATGCCTCATCACAAACAGAAATCCCTTAGTGGTGGCCTATTTTCCATTCTCAATGGTTTTAAAGTGGCACAAAAACTGGTGCGTCATATGACTGATCACGATTTAAAAGCACCAGCTTTAAAAGCTCCATGAATACTTGGCTTAACAACACTCTTCTAAGACTGCTAGGCATACAGAACACCTTTATGACTGCTGAGACATGGCAAGTAAAGTACACAATCAATACAAGAGCTGATCCATGCCTCAAAAAAAATTGACTTTTTTTTTTTCCCTTTTGTTTGCTTTTAAACACACTAACTCTTTCTATACATTTGGGGTTAAAAAAAAAATAATAAAAAAAAAGCTTTGCAATTCATGCTTAGTTGAGACAAATTCACAGCGCACATATCATCTTTCTCATCTTCCAAACTCATTCAGATGCAAGGCAGCAGCTGCTCTAGTTGCAGTTTGTGTTACTTTGTGTGCACTGTCAAGTTATCTTTTTGTCAACCAAGCCTTAAAGTTCACACTTTGTACCTAACATAATATCAAATGCTCCACCAGTGCTTTTTTGATTTTTAACTGTAGTAACAGCAAGATTGTATAAAATGCAGAAATACCACAATAGAATAAGAAAGCTTAATGGATAACTTTGTCTTCCCAGACCTTACATCTTCTCAGCAGACCCATCCTGAAGTTTCAGTTCATAGCTCTTGGAGATAATTTGCGAAGTATGAAGTCCTGAAACATTAGTGCTTAGCTGTCATGACCGAGTCTTTCCACACAACACTAGTTATAGAACTGGCTTTAAAATTGTAGCAGAAATCTGGTCCTAGTGGTCCAAATACATGTATTGTAACTCTCCAAAAAGGATATTAAATGAGTATTTATTTGTTAGTTGGTTAAACACCTTTCAGATTGAGTGTCCTTTAAAGAAGCAAGAGTAGAACCATGTCACCTCAAAGCAGTCCCAGGGCCATAAAACCCTACTGCCTGGTTTAAATGGGAAAGATAGCCCCTTTCCTATAAAAGCCCTTTCCTATCAAGCTCTTTCCTAACCCTTTTCCCCCTTTCCTATCAAGCTCTAACAAGGATCCCAATTTAAGCCTACCAGGACAGGACTGAAGCAGTCTTTAAAAATGTAGAATTCATTTTTATTGGTATTCAAATTTGGATTTTGATAATAAATAAATAAAATAAACTAAATAAAATAAAGCTAGGTACACTTTTAATTTCAATGTCTTAAGGTGTTATTTCAGCTGCACGCAGTGTCCCTTTTGGCTAAATGAACATTCTAGTGCCAAGTAAGTATTCTGCAATTATGCTGAGTTATCAATTTCAAATATGTTTGAATTTAAAGTGACTCATAATCCCATATTCACTCACGCTTTAATTTGAATCATAGGTACTAGGATATTGATACAGCAGACAACATATTGTCGATCAGCAGGTTTACAGTGAATCTCTTCTGGAGTCCGTCATTTTAATATTTACTTAAACTCCATATGATCTACTTTACTGTAGTACATATTCTGGTCTTTTCCTGTCTGACATAGCCGTATAGAAGTGCATTTTATTTTGTACATGAGCTGTGTATACATCTCACACATACACACATTAATAAATGCAAAAGATTAATCTCTAGAGAATTTAAAAATATGAAATGGTACTAATTACATTTGTTTATGCCTGATTATTTAAGGTTGACAACCTCAGGCTGTATTTTTAATAAACAAATAACTGTGCATGGCATAAATTAGATTAGATTTGCATCAGGGAAGGAAGAATTCCTGGGCTCTATTTCCTGTTGCACATAACAAGCAGCTGCCTTGGACATTGGACAGAAAATAAAAGAACCATTTCTTGTCCCGGTCAAATAATTTCTTCTGCCTAATGGAACCAAGCACACTTTTGCACGTGTAGAAGTCAAGCAATGAACACAGTGCTTCCTTAGAGTCTCAGATCCTGCCTAGTTCCTGAGCTTACTCAGTGCAAGATATACTTGCTTATGTAATGCTGGGCTACCGCTATCCATGATTTTCGTTGTTGCAACGGAGGACTGGGAAGTTCCAAGCAAACAAAAGCTCAGAATGTGAACCTGACAAATATTTTCCAAACCAGAAGTCATTTTATAGATTTACTTTGGCTCAAGTGAGCCCTAAAACAAAGGATTTCCTTAGCACAAAAAGGCACATTTCCCACATTGAGAACAAACCCAGAGGCCACTGAGAAATAGGCCTAAATGCAAATACAGGAACTGTATTCTGTCTGTATTCTAATTCTGTCTTTCAAGAATAGCTCTTCTCAGAAGATTTCAGGCCATTCTATACTTGTGAAGGATTTACTCCTCTCCATAAAAAAAGGAAATGTAATCATAACCATCTTTGACCTTAGTACATCATTTGAAATAGCTGATCAATGAAAAAACCCTTAAATATTTATGTCTCATCAGTTCCAGACAACATTACTGGAAAAAACCTTCCTAGCCCGGCTAATGAGAAATAAACCTTCAAAAACAGTGATTTTTGCACATCTTTCTCAAAGAACACCACAAAGAGCATTTGGTACACTATACCATGCAGCGAGGAACTGTACTGGAACTGTACGACAGTATCTCACCAAGAACACTTAGAATCAAAGCAGATGGATTAATGACTATGTGATCAGATGAAAACCAATGACACGGTGCAAGAAATATTATTCAGTACTTTCTCAAATATGGTGAAAGGCATTTCATTATTCATTAGGTTAAACAAGGAAGTCAATAAGACACATCTGTCAATAACCCAAACTACTAACTGGTAACTGGATAGTTGTACATTGGATTGAATGAAGAGAAATGGTGGGTGTTACTACAGCTAGGCACTGATTTCACCGTCTAATTCAGTTAGACATCTTAAGATATAACAGATTCTAAGCCTGGGTATCCTTGCAACACGTAAGATGAGGAATGAAGAATAAAACTGAAATAAATCTTAATCTTCAAATAAAACCCCCTTTTCCTAAAGTGCTACTTCTATAACATCATTCTTTCATTCACAGCTTATGGTCACTGGCTAAGAGCTCATCTTCTATTGACATGTTTTCCAACAATATTTCCTAGTTACTAAGCCATGTATAAAAGATGATTCTTCACGTAAAAAACATTGGGGATTTTCTTTTCTTCTCATCAAAAATCAATGTACAGGAAATTGCTCAAATTTGTCAGAACAACCACTTCTGTTGCTGCTTAATCATTAGATCTAGCCTGCAAGGGAGCCTGCTATACTGTCTTTTCCAAGAAATCAGCTATCACATCTTACAGACTAACCTGTTAGGACTATTTGCTTCCTATCGGTGGCTCTTTCACTCTTTTTTGTCAAAATCACTGCTGAGACCATGCTTGTTTCAGCCTGTTGCCAAATGCGGTGTACTAAGAAACTAATTTCTAGAGACAGTAAGATCAAACTATCACACACTCATATACCAAATGCCAGAAGGAAATGGCTGAGAAAAAATATGCTTGTTCTGGAAAAGGGAGAATATAAGGTTATAAGGTGTGAGGTATGTCTTATGTTGCTATTATATTAAAGGTACAAGGAAATAGGGGTAAAAACAATACATTAGTTATAGACTGCTACACTTCCAACATGATCCAGAAAATGTCCCGTACACCAAATAACTCCCCCCCACCCCCCCCCAAAAGAAAAAAAAAAATTTTCTTTGATGGTTATTCATGCTTCATATGTGAGGAGTATTTTCTTCTCCTGTTGTGTTTTGTGTTTTTTTTTTTTTCTTCCTTCAAATACAAAACACCCTAAATTAAATTTCTGGCAAACTATCTATGTCAGAGAGAAAAAAAAAATATAAAAGAAAACAAACAAACAAAAGAAGCAGTGGCACTTTCTTCCTTTAAAGTTAAGAAGCTACCTGGGCCTCACAAAATACCCAGACAAGACGGGTCAGTACCCTAAGTCACTATGGCCTTTTAATTCCTGTTGGCCAAGCTGTGCAGAATTAGCTGCAAATTTTGTAAGCCTGATGAACGGTCAGTGATTAGTATTGCTGAGGTAGACTGTGCTTCATTGAAATATTCAGCTTCTCATATCTGTGTCACACACCACAGCATTAATGGGATCAAGATGCAACAATAATAGTTTCCATGACAATGCAGTACATGCACTCAGCAGCACCTCCCTGGGTAAACAGTAATCCTTCAGAAAAACAAGAAGGTCATTACAGCAACTTGTCAAATCAATGCAGAGAGTGTCTGAGACGATTAAGCTATCTTCTCTCAGCTCTGACATGGTGTCAATAGTACTGGGCCACTAGTGCTCAGTCAGATGACTGAAGTGAAATGCCCATCAGTCAGGGAGCTGAGGTGGACTAATGATTCCCTGTGCTGCCTATTAGAACTACATGACAACTCAATCCTGTTTGTTTAAAAAAAATAAAAATAAAAGGAAAGAAAGAAAGAAAAAAAAAGGAAAGAAAAAAGTGACCTTGTTGCTTTGTTTGAGGCTGAATTAAATTGACAACAGCAGCTAATCTTTACCTAGGGCGATTAACAGAATTAAAGTACAACAACAAAGGCACACAAGGTTTTATGGCTTATATTCTTATTTTGATCATGTTTGCAATCTACTTGGGGCCTTACAATCAAGTACATCAATATAAATATATATTAAATATACATTCCAAGCCAAGCTATATTTGAATGGACCTGAATTAATTTCTTTGTAACAGGAGTTACAAATTGTGAATAAATGTGCAGAGACAAAGTATAGTCTAAATACAGT
The DNA here is from genome assembly GCF_964211835.1 of Anser anser. Taxonomy (NCBI): domain Eukaryota; kingdom Metazoa; phylum Chordata; class Aves; order Anseriformes; family Anatidae; genus Anser; species Anser anser. The sequence continues at coordinate 6,207,977 of NC_139727.1, read as the reverse complement.
AATAATCAGCTAGTGGTTTAATAACAACAACAATAAAAGTGAATTTGATGTTAGAAGGAAAATAAACGATTCTGTATTTGCCAGTCTACACATATGGGTCCTACTCCAGATAAGTAAAGAATATTCGATACAAACATTACTTCAAAGATGCTTTAGATCTGTAACTTCTAGTGTAACCATACAGTATCACGGTATGTCCCTAGTAAACATGGGCACATTATGTACCTTATTTTATAGCTATCATGAAAATGTTTAACAAATACTCAATATAAAAAAAAGCTGTGTAAGCATGTAGGTATAGATTCGTTCACCAGAGGCCATTCTAAAGTGATGAGGATGATGAAAGTCTTCACGTCCACACCTTTTTTCTCTGCAATTTATCAGTTTACATTACTGACCTACTCAATCAAGAGGAAGACAGAAGTTACAAGGAGGAAAGAAGAATCACAGGCAGAATGCTTTGTGTGTATTAATGAGAAAATCTGATCTGCTAGTAGAACTGAGAGATTATTTTTACCACTCGTGCACACATTGCTTTAAAGATGTACTTTAACTGCCAAAATTGGCAATAGATTTGAATTGAACCTAACCAGTTAGACTTCTGAGACACGCACTGCAATGCTGAGCTTGAGCTGTGGATTGCACTGAGGAAAAGGAAGAATACACAGCTGCCCAAATTCCTTTCACTGAAGATTCAAAGCCCAGCAAAGCTGGAGCTAATTGACATTGGTGGACTTTGAAACAAGTTCTCATACCAATAGCACTTTTTCTCTTTTTTCTTCGGATGATGTGAATGAGAACAGACTAGGGTTCAAACCAACAGAAAATCTACCATACAGATATGATACAAAGCCTGTACAAAAGCTGCTGCAGAGTAACAAGCACTATGAGGACAAAAGGGATTTATGTTTACCAAGAAATAAGTCATTGGGAGGACTAAATAGCTCAAGGGACTGGTACTGAGTCTGAAAGCTTTTCACCTCTTAGTATCAAACTCAGATCTAGCCCCAAGCTGTAGCTATTGAAGGTCATTATCATCTAGTGGCTGTTCAATATTGTGAAAACAGCCCACTTCTCACTGGACAGGGAGTCACATTTCAAAGACAGCAGCATTTCTGAGGTTCATTAGAACCCATAATTTTGGTTTCAGCATAGAGCACTTTATCAGCTGCTGAGCGTCATGCCCTCCAGAGGTTAACAGATCAGACAGGGAAAGTTTGCAGCGCTGCCATAATGCTGGCCAGGCTGTATATGACAGAGGATGTTTGTTTCTACGTCTTAAATCTATCAGACTCTGAACTGTAACTGGACAAGCTAAAAAACACAGAATTCATTTAAATACCTCAGTGCTTGATTCAGGCTTTATTCAACAGGCAGTAAAAAATTTAAACAGCTGGTTACTCCCACAATCCCAAGTAGGAAAGGATAACATTTTAACAGTGGATTCCTAATCACATTTGCCTTGAGAGCAAACATAATGTAAATGTAGTAATGACATACAGTCATATGTGCAGCATTTATTTTAATTCTTCAACATTTGGTTTTATGATGTGTGTTTCTCTTCACCAATTGACAGTTGTATTCTTATCTTGATTAGTTTATGTTGCACAAAAGGTTCACATCAGTGCTCGTTACTTTGCATAATTGGGTAGAGCACATATACATCAGTAAACCTGTGCAATTTGCTTTCAGGCAAACTGAAAACTTATCATTTGAGTACAAATTTACCATTTTAGCATGAAATTTGCATTGATATAATCATACGTTATTATTTTGATATATTTTACTTAAATGTTTTTAATAAAAGATTCTCTAGATAGAATCATAGGCAAATATACTGCCCATGGTGTTCCAAGACGCTCTGCTGGAGTTCAATAAAGTACAGCTAACACTATTCTCTACATCCACAGTGGCAGTCTGTGTTATAGGTACTAGATCTGTACAACCCAATAGCAAGAATTTAAAAGTATTAAGGTCTTTCACTGGGAAATTATTTAATTGTTGGTTGTTAATCAACCTGACCATGTTTCACTAATCTTGAATTACTTTATAATCTGACAGTACATGCACGCATGAGAAAGAACACTGGGAAAAGACAGGTTTTTATATATTAATTCTGAAACACAACTAAGAGCTCTCATTTTATATGATGATTGAAACTCCAAGTTAGCCAAAAAATGAGGTATAATGATTTATTTCTACAGTAAGAAATTCTACTCTATTCTATTCTTCTATTTCTAAGGGGCTTGGGGATGACCTGCTGGAGAGGAGCTCTGAGGAGAAGGACCTGGTGGACGACAGGTTGACCATGAGCCAGCAGCGTGCCCTTGTGGCCAAGAGGGCCAATGGGATCCTGGCGTGCATTAAAAGGAGCGTGGCCAGCAGGTCAAGGGAGGTGATCCTCCCCCTCTACTCTGCCCTCGTCAGGCCTCACCGGGAGTACTGTGCCCAGTTCTGGGCTCCCCAGTACAAAAAAGACAGGGATCTCCTGGAAAGAGTCCAGCGGAGGGCCACAAAGATGATATGGGGCCTGGAGCATCTTCCCTGTGAGGAAAGGCTGAGAGACCTGGGTCTGTTCAGCCTGGAGAAAAGAAGACTGAGAGGATCTCATCAATGTGTATAAATACCTGAGGTGTGGGAGACAGAGGGATTTGGCCAACCTCTTTTCAGTGGTTTGTTGGGATAGGACAAGGGGTAATGGCCACAAGACAGAGCACAGGAAGTTCCACACCAACATGCGAAAGAACTTCTTCACAGTGAGGGTGACGGAGCACTGGAACAGGCTGCCCAGGGAGGTTGTGGAGTCTCCTTCTCTGGAGATATTCAAGGCCCATCTGGACACCTACCTGGGCAGCCTGCTCTAAGGAACGTGCTTTGGCAGGGGTGTTGGACCCGATGATCTTTCGAGGTCCCTTTCAACCCCTTCAATTCTGTGATTCTGTGATTAAACGCAAATTAAAGCTGACGAGACAGCACACCATTCTAAAGGAAAAGAAAAAAGCAAACAAATTCCAATAACTTTAAAAAAAAAAAGCTACTTTTCTTAAAATTAAGTAGCGTATTTTTCATTAATCATTAGCTCTGAGAAGACAGAAACTTGCATTTGTGATATCACACAGATCATAGAAGACGGTATGAGGTATTCCTTTCAGGTTTGTAATAGGCATAGATAATATTAAAATTGAGTCATTTCCTGACTGCTAGGCAGGAATTCCTCTGGGTAGTTCATAATTATCAGTGATGACAATTACTGTCTCTATCAAGTGACAATATTTTAATTTTCATTTGAATGGTGCCCGCATCAATGAGAAGGATTAGTGTGAAAAGAAACATAAGTTTGCTGACACATATGTAAATAAAAGTTAAATTCTCACTACACTAAATCTTAGATCAAAAACTAAAATACAAAGGAAGATTTGAATAATGCATATTGGAGAAAAATATTTTCAACAATGAGTCTTTTGGCATGACACTTTATGTATGTCTACTTAAAGTTCTTGTTCAAATAGTGCTGCTATTTTAAGACGTTTTGTTTGGCTGGTTTTTTGTTTGTTTCCCTGTAGTTCATAATTCCTCCAAAGCCACAAATGGTATTTCATCGTCTCATCAAAAACAAAGGTTATGGAGACAAACTCATATTTCTGTTTCCTAGAACTTGTTCAATCTAAGGCACAATCTAGACTTGTATTCCAGATCATTTTGTACCTTGAAGCGACTGAACAAGCCCTCAGAACACTAATTTTTTTAGAAGTTTTTTTGCAAAAAGAGAAAACTAAAAAGAAAAATAACCTCATATTATTAGCATAAAAATCTGCTTGTGTCGAGATAAAGCTAGGACCAAGCATCTGTTACCTGCAGCCAACCAAAGTGATCCTGAAGCATTGCCATAGATTCAGGAGCATTCAGGAACTGACATTAAATGATGTGCAGGACTACCAAGAGATACAAAGATGGCTAAACAGAAAACTAAGAATAAAGGCCCTAACTTATCAGTGGTTATATGGAATACACGCCTGCTTACCTTGTATTGCCAGTTCAGGCTCTGTTAGGTGTAATCACTAAGCATATCCCCAGGACAGATTTCTCCTGTGAGCAAGGCCCGAGTCCCTCAAGAATACCATTTGAACGTTTTGGTCCCATAAATGAAATTTCAGAAGCCTCACAAATAATTTATGTTCTTGCAAGTTCCGTGAAATTTGTGACTCAAAAAGAACCAAAGGTGTGACTGAGAGAAAGGCTGTTTTTAAAATTAAAGGTGTCCTTTAGAACTATACCTTTGCTTAAACTTCTTTTAAGTTCCACAGGAAGATGTCAAGAGCTTTATCTACTTATTTTTTTGAAGTTATCTTTCTGCCTCCAATCAGAGCTCTCTGCTACTGCAGCGTAGTAGCAGAATAGTCTGTCAAATTCCTGGCTGTAACCACATAGAGTTAATGTGAAAAATAAAAAAGAAAGGGATAGCACACAAATCTCCAATGATTAACATGCATCTTCATGCTTCATATCTTCTGACTTTGCTTCAGTAAATTTTGCATCAGCTACTGAAATGGTTTGGGGAGATGTGTGGTGCTACCTCATAGATGAATTCAGGTTCTGTTTTCATGACCACTAATTGTAGTTTTAAGACCACTATTACCATTCAGTTACTGCTCACACAAGAGTAAGAAAAGATGTACTTCAATAATTAACTTCTGTTACAATAATGTTATAAGCTACACAGCCTGACTATTATACAAAGTGGGATTTGGTCAGCTTCAGAAGAACAATGTTGAAATTCCATGTGGTACCAAGCTTCTTCCTGAAAGCTTTAAAGTATGGCTAATGTTGCTAAGAACTTTCAACAGGATCAAACATTAAAAAAGAGGGGAAAAAAGTGTACAGAAGCAATTATTTGGTTACTGATGTTTCACAGAAAACCTGTAGTTCCCGTGAGTTTTGTATAACTGAAACTCCTTCAAAGGAATTTACCCAAGACTCTAGTTTCATGACTTCCTTGGAACACAACCTCAAATACAAGGATAATGTCTTCTGTGGAAACAGAATAAAAGCTACATTATACGTGGACAGTAAGTGAAGAGATTGCTGAAAATGAAGATTAACCTATGAGCTTATGAAAAGTGATGACAAGAGGAACACTTGACACTTACAGTCTTCTATGGTAGGCACTGAAGAAAGAATTTTTTTTTTTAAATGGAGACTCAAATTTCTGTGACTCTTCAACAGTCAAAAAAAAGTAGAGTAATTACAGACTAGTACTTGCAGAAGTTTATTGTATCTGTTACATGTATATGCTGGGGGTATATCTTTTATATTAAAAAGAACTAAAAAGGAAGTCGTTAAGGTCATAAGACATTTCTGAATATGTCGGTTCAAGATGCTGTCACACAAATTTTTCTCTGTATAATAAATCCTTGTATGTTCCCATAGGACATGATGTAACAGACAATAGCATTCATGTCCATGAAATCATGTAACCCAATGGGAATCATAACAGATAACTTGTTAAGCATTGTCAAGGTTTTGAATGACTGTAATTAAGTAACCTACTTCTCCCCTTGTTCCGCCATGACAGCTGAGGTCAGCTGCAACACTTGAGTCGCTAAATATAAATGTCAGGGGATGTTGACAGGAAATTCTCAGCAAAGGCTCTTCAACTCTGGAACTCGCTTCTCTTATTATAGCTTTGAAAGAGCCCAGGTCAGTTGACAATCAAGAAGTAAGGCAAGGACTATTTCATAATACTTCCTAACAGAACCATAAAGACGCCTTTTATAACATGCTACTGCAGCTGATTAGTTACTTAAGCACGCTAAATTCTGAATTAAATAACAAACCATATTCTGATTTCCCTGTATTTTAAACTTAACATACATAACAAGAAATTGGGTCTCTCTTTTTTCTTAATCCATTAAAAATTACTGAGAGAAGTTGTATATTACAGAGTTGAATGGAAGGGTGACTGAAAACACAACAGACATGCGATGTTTATATCTGTAATGAGAAAAGCAGAGAAAATGTACAGTAATGAGGGGTAATTTGGAGAATAATCAAAGTAATATTGTAATGACTATAACCAGCATATCATGCCTGAAGGGAAATATCCTGAAGGGATATCTTGCCTAAAGGGATATGGTCTATACCACAAAAGCTTGGAGCCATTGAAACCCCCAGAGAAAGATGATAATGGCTGTACATAAAGTATAATTTATTTACAATTTGAGGAAGGCTTCCATCAAGTCCCTAATGACAGGCTTACAAGTTACATTAAAAGCTGTGCTGATTCGGATAAAGGCATGAAGTCAATAAAATAAGGAAAAAAGATCTGCAATACAAGGAGAAAATGGATGCTGCTTACTAGTAAAGAAAAAATAGAAATCTGGATAGCAACACAGTCTTTTTAAAAATTTGTGTATTAAAAGAATTCTCACAGCTCTGTTACTGACAGGGGAGAAAATAGCTATGTAAATAAGGCCACTTAAAGAAAGCGAAAACAATCCTTTTTCCTCATACATGATCTCATGGCAGCAGACAGATTGTACTAACTACTTATCAGCAAGCATGATCTGATGTGGATCTAACAGCTCCATTATCTTGGAACTATTGAGACCATTACAGAGATCCATCTATATATTTCTCCCAACATTTTATTCTTACTCATTCTTTGCTAGTGTTTTAACTGTTATTTGTGGGAAAGGGAAAGTGAAGGAATAAAAGTCTTTCGGCTATTCTCACACTTTCTGAACAAATGAGACAGCTGTCAGGATATACACGGGTAAGGATAACAATGGAGAAATTAAAAGATTACTGAAAAAGCATACTACATGGAATAAACAACAACAGGAAAGCGAAACCTACTGAGTCAAATTTATTTTGTGTAAGAAAAGTTTTTTGTCCTTCAGTAATGTAAATCATAACATACTCTATTGAAACCAATCTGGTTGTACTGGTGCAAAATTAGTGAATTAATAAAGAACACCGTGTAAACCAGACTTGTAAAAAGGTGCTGCAATACTGAAAGAGAAAAAAATGCTATCTTCTCAAAGAAAACTGGTAGAGATCTTACTAACTTGTGCTTACATTCTGTCAAATTACTGCATCAATTCAGACCTTCAAATCTTACCAGTCTTTCCTATCCTACAATCAATTCTGCATTACGCTCAAAACTCATTCTGAATAAGTAAATAAGCATCGATATTTTAAAACCTTGCCCTACTCTGCTCTTAGAGGGATCTTAATTCTATGTCATTAAAAAAAAAAGTAATCTTTGTTTAAAGATCATAGGATGTTAACCAAGGTTGCTGGGAAGGAGAGAGTAAAAAAGGGACAAAACTTCAAATATGGTGCAAGTGTCTTGTCTTCAGTCTAAAATGATTTTACAGTTGCATGGAGAGTAATGCCAAAGTACCACCACTACAGCTACAGCCAATTCGTTTAACCTCATGGAATATTTAAGATGTAAATTCTAATAGCTGGATTGCTGTGATGTGTTTTATAGATCACACCTACAAAAGGGGAACTCCTTAGGGAAGAAATGCATTTTTTTACAGTCATAGGTTGTATCACAGTTTTTTGATTTATGGAATTAAATAGTTTAATGAATTAATTAGAAGAAAACCATCAAGACTTCCCTGCAGGTGTCACATGTTGTGTGTCCGTCCCCCCCCCCCCCCAACTTTTCATAACAATCAGCTGAGACAAATGTCTTCACCTGCCTCCTGTAAACAATAGTCCTTGAGCAGAGCCTGGGACTGAAACCTTACACCTTCTCCCACTTGCAACCACAGAGTCTCAGAGCTGAAGGATCATGTTCTCCCATGAGTCCACCCATGAATCTCTAATTATTTTATGCAACATATATGTCATCACAGCCAGGAGAGCACACACGCTAGAAAATCCTATGCAGGACTAAATACTTAGTCCTAGGGGGCTCTGGCAAAGAACCAGTGAGCTCTGCAGAGGTGGAAAGAATGGGTTTGAAACTCTATCTCCATATTCCTTATGGAGAAATGTATCTCCACATAAGTCAGGTACTCCCCTCTCCTGAACTTCCTATAGCATTTTTACCCCCCACTGAGAATAGTATATGCTGTAGGTGCTGTTTTGAGATTCCTAACCCTGCCCACGTGTTGAATATATAATTTGGAGATCTCACTTAACTCTGTCAGTACCTGCCTAGGAAGGAAGGACCTTAATAAGTATCTGTGGTACACAGCCTATACCTATTTCTGATTTTTAGTCTAGTCTCTCAAATATATATGCAAGACCTGAAAACTAAAAAAAAAAAGTATTTAAATGCGTACATTTAGATGTATTTTTTTTTTTTCCTTTGAGGAGTCAGTAAATTGTATCACAGATCACAGATTTCTAGGTTGGAAGAGACCTCAAGATCATCGAGTCCAACCTCCGACCTAACACTAAGTACTCCACTAAACCATATCGGTAAGCTCTACATCTAAACGTCTTTTAAAGACCTCCAGGGATGGTGACTCCACCACCTCCCTGGGCAGCCAATTCCAATGCTTAATAACCCTTTCGGTAAAGAAGTACTTCCTAACATCCAACCTAAACCTCCCCTGTCGCAACTTTAGCCCATTCCCCCTCGTCCTGTCACCAGGCACGTGGGAGAATAGAACAACCCCCACCTCTTTACAGCCTCCTTTAAGGTAACTGTAGAGAGCGATAAGGTCTCCCCTGAGCCTCCTCTTCTCCAGGCTGAACAAGCCCAGCTCCCTCAGCCGCTCCTCGTAAGACTTGTTCTCCAGACCCCTCACCAGCTTGGTCGCCCTTCTCTGGACTCGCTCGAGCACGTCCATGTCCTTCCTGTAGCGAGGGGCCCAAAACTGAACACAGTACTCAAGGTGCGGCCTCACCAGAGCCGAGTACAGGGGGACAATCACCTCCCTAGACCTGCTGGCCACACTGCTTCTTATACAGGCCAGGATGCTGTTGGCCTTCTTGGCCACCTGGGCACACTGCTGGCTCATATTCAGCCGACTATCAACCAGTACTCCCAGGTCCTTCTCTGCCAGGCAGCTTTCCAGCCACTCATCTCCCAGCCTGTAGCTCTGCTTGGGGTTGTTGCAGCCCAGGTGCAGGACCTGGCTCTTGGCCTTGTTGAACTTCATGCAGTTGACCTCAGCCCATCGCTCCAGCCTATCCAGATCCTCCTGCAGAGCCTTCCTGCCTTCGAGCAGATCGACACACGCACTTAGCTTGGTGTCATCTGCAAACTTACTGAGGGTGCACTGGACGCCCTCATCCAGATCATCGATAAAGATATTAAAGAGGACCGGCCCCAGTACCGAGCCCTGGGGGACACCACTAGTGACCGGCCTCCAACCAGATTTGACTCCATTCACCACAACTCTCTGGGCCCGGCTATCCAGCCAGTTTCTAACCCAGCGAAGCGTACGCCAGTCCAAGCCAAGGACTTTGTAGGTAGAGAAATATCAAAGAAATAGGATGGGCTAAAGAATAGAAAATTGCGTGTGTGGCAGGCACTTTAGCGATTAGTCTCTATGAGCAAAGTGTCATCGAGATATTACTTTTTCCAATAAGCAATTAGTAAGGAGCAGAAGCATTAAATGTGTGTTATAAGCAGGACTGAAACTTTCAATGGAAAAAGCAGTAACACAAGGCGGAGGAGTTGGTTCATGGATAAATAAGCAAACTGAAAAAAAACGCACCCTGATTCTAAAATTCAGAAAATGAAGAGAGAGGCAGGAAGGAGATTGGATTTCAGAGGAAAGAGATGTACATGAAATATTGACTTCTCATGACAGTAGTAAAAGGCATAACAGAAACAGATAGTCCAGCAGATCTGTGAGGATTCGTAAGGAGTTCTTCACTCATGTGAATGCACTTTTGCGGAGCAGTAAGGCAGCAGGAAACAAGAGACACATTTATTTGAAACTGTAAAAAGTGAGAATAAGAAATACAGTAATCTTGAACATCCATCAGAGCATAACTGTGGTTTTCCATTTAGTGGTGGAGTACAACTTTCCAAGGGCTGCTGGAAGGATCACCATTTCACAAGGACAGCTCTGATGAAAAGCAATGGTCCTAGTGTCCTAGTAAGAAGCTTTAGTATCTTTTTTTCCCCTTCTTGCCTTCCTCCCTTGCTCTGCCATGCTGCCAGTTATAAAAGCTTGGTCTAATCCCCAGAGTTTATAAAGAAAGTGCATTAGACATAAGGAAGGCAAGGCAGACATTGGTTTTGGCAGTTTGTGTGAACTGATGAAAAGTAGCAGCAACAAACTCCCTTGATGGACCAAGAGAAATGCATTCCCCTTTCAAATTGCTACACAGACAGTACAAGAACAACCAACATGAGTTACAAGTTCAATATGTCTGTCTGTAAAAATATAAATTAACATATAAGTGGGTAATATAGTTCCACCAGGAAAAAAAAGTATATTTTTTCACTTTTGGTTTACATCAAGTCTCTACATGTCCCTACAATCCCCCCACCCCCAACAATTAGCTTTTAAAAACATGAGTCTAATCAAATGAAAATGTAATCTTTTTTTTTTTCTAGCTATACAATGAAACTGTACTCAAATTGGGATGCAGTGAATTCAGATATTTTCGATTCTGACTTTCATATTCTTCTAGAATGGAACTCTCATAATGAAAGGAACAAGTAATTAAAACAATGCTGTTCAGCATTAGACCATCCACATTACTAATGTCAAATTATACAAAGCAAAAATTCTCAGTCTAGATTAGCAACATTTTGTTTTCACAAGGTATAAGAGGAAAGGTCACACAAAAAATATGGTGCAAGTAAGCACACTGAGTTACCTCTGAAAAAAACAAAACCCAACTAGTTTTAGACAGTAAAATATTGCTCCAAGCCCCCACAAATAAACATTTACTTGAAAATTTCCCATCCTTCTAGCAGCACAGCCTCCACTTACAACACTGTATTAAAAGCCTCTATTTTCTCATGAATCTAAGCCATGATGCATCTAAAATCTAATAAGATCTACAATAGAGTTTTTGTTAGATTCATTACAGCTTGATGTCAAGTGATGAAATCCACTTAATTCTTTTCTACCGGTAACTTTGTGTGCATTCCCTCTGCCAAGCTACGCTATATACTAGAGTTAGTGGATCTGTAGTACATTCACGAGTCTTTAGTAAGTCATTACAGATACTAGAAACAAAGAACTCATTAGAAGAAAGGCAAAATTGTATATATATGTAGTATATAATAGAAAATAAAATCTAATATTATTATATAGTATATTTATAAATATATTCTATATATTATGTTTTTTAAAAAATAAAATATGAATTATAAGTTTATATATGCATATATATTTTAAATCCTTCTCACTAAGAGGAGTTTGAACCAAAAGAAATTAGCCCGTTCTTGAATGATAGTAATGAAACAGTACTGACAATGATGCTATTTAGTTACAAAATAAGTGTTTCACTGAGCTATGAAAACAGCCTAGTAACACATAATTTTAAAAATTATATATACAAATTAGTCCTACATCACTCCTCTATGCATAAGAAAGTTTCTTGAATTTGAGCCTTAGTACCTGTATTATCATACCATGTATATATATATTTTTTTCTTTTCTTGGATCCTTCATCACAACATTATAGAGTTTACGTTGTAATGCAGGACTGTAATATGTTTCGTTTGTGAAATAACCATGCTGATAGACACTGATCATGGACTGTACAAACATATACAGCAGTGCCTACCCTGAAGTCCTCATATATCTTTAAAGCAAAAATACAAAATATACAAAAAATACAAAAATACAAAAAAACAAAAATACAGTGAGACACATACTTGCTTCATCAGTTCTATTTGAATAGAAGCATGGACACTCATTGGCTTTATAAATCCCTAAGAAAGAATTCTTAGTGTGTAAGCAGTTGCTTATTAATTTGCTTGAATGTTTTAAAATGCCTACAGAATTGACTACCTTTGATCTTAAGTCAGTCTTAAATCTATTCTACTATGATAATACTCAGCTTTTCCTGAAGAGTGACTCAGAGACTGATCACAGAAATGTTAGTTGGAAAAGATCTCTGGAGGTTATCCAGACCAGCCTCACATTCAGTGGCATCTCTAATGCTTTTCATCTGTTGGAAATCTGTCGAAAATGTTACAGTATGTTTAACACTTGTAGTGCAAGTGTGCTGCACACTTTTGTGTGTGCATGCACTTCCACAAGTGCACAGATACTTATAATATACCAGTTTTAAATGATTAGTATCATACCAGCTATAACAGTATGGGTTATTCTATAGCAAGATTAGAATATTGATTTGCTGTATGTCTGAAAGCAGGAAGAAAAAACACACCATTTTGTAAAGGATCTTGCAATGTCCCTTTTCTGCATGCCCCTTTTCATACTCTGCCCTTGTTGCCAAATGCAAACCTGCACAAGAATCCTACAGCGGGCTACCATGCAGACACAAATGATGAGTACTCTGCAACCCAGAGTAACTGCATTAATAATTATTTTTGTAAGTCATTGCAGATATAACAAATACATTGTACAACATAGCTAAACATCTATAGTAGTAATCTGCCACAACAGCAAAGAAAGATGTGAGGTCTCCAGTGTTTTTTTGCTGGTGAACTCCACCGCTTCCATGGTAGTGAGCTGCCCCTGCTTCCTCACAACAGACTACTGACAACAGTAGATCAGGTCAACTGTGTTGTCTAGGCAAGTTCTAAGAGCCTTCAAGCAAATTGCCCAAACTCTCTGGATCACCTGTTCTATTGCTGCACTACACTACTACTAAAGATGTTTTTCCTAACAACAAAACAACCTGTGAAGTTACAAGATGTGACAACATAGGGCTTTGTATTTACTGACCCCTGGCTGACTGCATTCTGCATTACAACCTTACCATGCTAATTGGCCAGCTAACAAGTGATTGCAATTAACAAAATGAGAGAACAAATGTAGTTTGGGGTAGAATTTCATTGCCTTATCCTGATTAATGTAGAGCTGATGGGAACTTAAAGTGTTACACTTGCATTCCTCCGTCCCCATGCTAACAGTTGTATTCTTACCACTGATCTGTGGGCTGAAGCATTGATTACCTTGAGAGGTAAGGCAGCTCCAGGCAAAGGTTGTGAAGCAAGCTGGACTCTTTCCTTCCACCGCACCATACCTCATACCTGGTGTTTCAGAGGAATATGCCAAAGGTGGTTTTCAGTTGCATTGCCATAGTTTCATGACATCTAAAATCCAGACTTTTTTTTTCTGCTGCTTGATTAACTAGAGAAAAAAATAAGAAAGGAGAAATAAAATGCAGTATGAGCAGTACAAACGAGTATTTGTCTTTAAAGCATGTGATAGTGGCTTTCCACATGGGAAAGCAGCAGGAGTCTTATCACACATTTATTAATATAAAACCATACTTAAATTGTCTGCACCACATAACAGACAGTGACTGACAGAGTGAACTTTTTAAAATACAGAGAGCATTTAAGAAGGCAAATATGGAGGGGACAGGTAAGGACATGGAAACTACAGCTGTCCCCACTAGCACCACTCTGGCATGGCAGCACACAACTGCATAACGCTCCAAATTTGTTCCCCCTGCTTCCCAATATGCAAAAATGCCATACTGCAGAAGACTAAGGTATGGATATGATCTCCCATTTAAGTAATTATTTCCTAACCACAGAGAAATCATTTATATGGAAATCAAATATGTTCAAAAGATATTTAGCAACTACACAGATTTATGTCAAAAATACAGTATTCCATGGGTTAAACAGAAATCTTTCTGAATCTGATAGCAAAGCTAAGTACTGCTTCACTTCCTTAATGAAGCACTTAAAACTGTTGCCACCACTACACTTCTGAGCGCTCCTTCCTCTTAGAGCTCCAAGGAGTTTAATGGGGCACCATTATCATTACCTCATTTGCCTCAATTTTATCTGTAGCTTAGAAGAATGCAAATAGCAATATTATCTGTAGTATTCTGATGCAGCACAACAGTTCTTATAAGTTCTTTTTTTCTCCCCTCCTTATTCTTGTCAAAGAAATAGCAACAGAATCTTGAAAAGGGCATCCTGATAAGGGAAGAACACCCAAGTTTTCTGAATATCCCATGAAACTAAACGATCTCTTCTGAATAACAGATGAAATCCATTCTCCTTGCAGTCCAACCCAAATATAGGTTCTGTAAGATTTTTATGAAATTTTCACCAATACACTGCAAGAGCTGATATTTCAGATTCACAAACAGTACTATTTCAATTGACTATCAAAAACACCAAACTCGAAAAGCCACAGGCAAAACAGAAGAATAAAGAGATGCACAAGGAATGATTTCACTACACATACAAGCAATCGAGGAAAAAGTGATAAAAAATAAATTTACTAACATTTAGAGAATATAAAAAGAGAACATTTGGCATGGATGAATTCCATGGTCATGAATGAGAAACTGAGAAGCACACAGATATAGAGCCTGAGCAAGCTCTTGGATAGTGGAAATGTTAGAGTTCTCCCTGAAGAGAGAGTTTCCATTTGATTTATCTAAGTTACAGAGATCTATCCTCAGTTTAAAATAGCTGCATCAGTTGTGAAAGCACTTATATACAACACCTAAATGCACCATGATGTACCATGTGGTATGAAAGTAGGCGGCTGGTATTTACAGCAGAGAGTTGATCAAAAATAAGACAGCAGGAGACATAAGTGAGTAGTATTTACGAGGGGTGTATGATCACATTCACCTCAGGAACCAAACGGTTGGTGTCAGCCAGTGACATTCATCTTGAGATGGCTGTAATAAGTGATAATGATGAATGTAATCTGCACAGCCAACAGCTTTACTAGCAAGGTAAATCACGTTTAGTATTCTCCACTTTTGAAGGATGTGCCCTAAATATTAATTTACAACCTTCCATTGCTCTTATCTTACAGGTGAATATTATTCATGAACTAATTTTTATTCTTTATATTATCGTATTATTCTTCTGGATACTTTTAAGCAGCACTGAAACTACTCAAGCTTTTTTAGATATTGCCAGACATTTTCTGTGCAATGACTTCATATAGAGAGTAAACTAGACTTGGGCCTCAGACAACAAAACATTTCTCAAATAGCAACTTAACTAGTTGAACTAAAAGATATCGCTCTCTCTTAAAATGGGAAAACAACACAAAAGGACTTCATTACAAACACTCTTACACAAGATATGAACTTTCTCTCTTAGGTAACAGAGGCAGAGGGACCTGGATGCATGATAAAGTAACTTCCATCTACTACCAATTCTCACAAAATAATTTTAAACCAAAAAGTTTTCCATTATGTTCGTCAAGCCTTCAGCAAATCCCTGAGCTCGAGGTGTCATCCATGGACTTCAGAACATTTGATTTGGTGAGAATTACTCATAGTTACACATGGAGAAATTTGAAAAGTCTTTTTTATTTATTTATTAATGATTCTTCTCTCCACACACCTTTTCAGTTCTCTCATTCCAGATTAAGAAATCTCACTAAATTTAGTTTGAATTTAGAATTTCATATGAAATTCTTTCCATACCTGAGAACATCCTTGTTAACTGTATGACTGTATTTTTTTGAAGTTTGTTCAATTCTACTTTTTTTTTTTAAAGTTGGAAAGATCAGCGCTGCAGTGTTAAAAATGTACGAATACGATGAGTTTATAGAGTAGCATTATCATTTCCTTTTTTGCTTTCTAATCTTCCTAGTACAATGTAATTTTTTTTTTGGCTTTTGCTTTTTTAAGACCATTACATAGAATAGAAATGCCATTTTCATTTAACTACCATAAACCCAAAGCCTTGTTTTTTAAGTTAAGTAATTAGTGTTGTTCCTGAATATTCATTTTTATAGAATTATCAAGCTAATAGCCTAATTTGTCAAAAAAGTCACCTGTTTCCTTGCTTAGAAGTGTATTTTACTATTTTGTCCCCATTTATAGTTTGCCTTGCTATTTAATTCAAATATATTTTGAACACGGTACTTACTGATTCATTGTTTGGAAATCTTGCCCTTTTTTTTTTTTACGTAGCCATTTCTATATATAACAGACAACAGGAACTAATGAAGATGTAAATAAGAGATCACGATTTGTTCACTATCCTCTTAGAAACACAACTAGCACAAACTGCACTATTTAAAGGTGCTGCATTAGATCTGGTGAATGTCTCCGTTTGCCAGCCAGCTACATGGTTTAAGTCCTAAACAAAGCAATCAACTTTTAAAAATAAAGGGAAAAAATGCTTAAAGAGAACAGCTTGCCCTAACTCTCCCCCTGTTGTGCTCTCTTTAAGCATTTGTTGCTATTGTGTGGATTAATTTCTTTATTGGGATTTAAACGGACATCTCTTATGACAATGACGATATATTTTTTCATTGGCTTATTTCACATAGTCTCCAAAATTGTGCTCTAAACTTGATGAGACATCTTCCTTAACCCCTTTTTTTCAGAACCAAGGGCTTATCCTCTCTCTTCTTACTATTTTGACAAAATACTAGCAATGCCCTATTTCCTTAGAAAAAACATTACAGCAATTCTTTCAGTCAAGTTCTGCCTCCTGAAATAACACAGGATCACCAAGTATTCATTTCATTTAGGCCACTATTTTTTTTTTTAAATAAACAGCAACTCTTTTTGGTCACAACATATCCGGACAGCAACTGAAAGTAAAAAATATGTTTCATCACCAGGTCTTCCAACAGTTCTGTTCAAACTGAAGGCATAAATAAAAATTTGTAATAATCTGAACAGCTACACATCAGCAGTAACTATTATGACATGAAGATCTGCAAGACTCGGTATTTATCCCATTACTGCAAGTACACATATCTTAAACAGAGGAATTGCAACAGGACATTACTGATGATTAAATGAATTCTTAATGCAATAACTATACATCAGCATTATAGCAAAAAACAGTTGTATATATGAATGGAAGGAGACAAAATAACATAGTTCTTTAATCTTATGCCCAATAAGAATGTGATTCAGTGTAAGATAATGTATCAAATAGTGTGTCCTACTCGTTTTGGACATTAATCCTGACAGAAAAATCTTTAGCTTTGTATGGATTAGTCAATGCAAATTCATTAACTACTTGTCCTTCTTCTAATACAATCTGCCCTGACCCTAAAGTCTTGACAGTGTAGTGTTAATTAAATCTACACAAGATCCCATACAAACAAAACAATCTGTTCCAGGTTACACAGTGTTTTTCCCCTAAAAATAAAAGGGGGCAATAGAGTATACAGGAAAAATGTTGAGAAGTATAATAGTAGTTTAAGATCATAAAAAAAAAAAAAATTTATGTTGTAAGAAAAAAAAAATTTAATTTGGTTATTTTTAAGAGCTGCATCTAGAAAACCACCACTTCTTTAAAGCATTAAATCAGAGTTTTAACTTAAAAAGAGTAAAATAAAAATATATCTAAATTCCAATGAACATGTTTTTCCTTCAAAGAAAATATTTTTGGGAAATATCTGAGGAACTTGTATGATTTCAACTACCATTGCCATTTCAGTATTGCTTTGAACTTAAATCTTTCCTTCTGAAGGAATCATGTAGCAAGTGCACATCATATTTGACTATCTTGAATTCCTAAACCCAAGAGATCAGAAATTCATTTACTTCTGAATTAACTAACAGCATCCCTTAGCTGAAGAATGGCTCTCAGACTTGCAATCCAAAGTAGATCATCTTATCTTTTCCACTTCTAATGTTATTTTATTATGAAACATGGAAGTCTTTAGCAAATGCAGTTTACAGCTATATATTGTAGACCTATCTGTTTTTGATGACTTAAACCTTTTAAAAATTGTTAAGCAAATCATCAACAGTATTTGCCTAATCAGTTTTCTCAGACATACCCAAAAAGAAGAGTAAATAATGGCTTAATTATCAAAATAATTCCACTTAATAAAAAACAATCACATAAAATAGCTTTTCTTTCAGACTTCCATGTCTACCTTCTGGTGCCAGGAATTTTGTCTTACCTATTTGACCATGACTTAACATACAAAAGCTTCCTGACTTTGGTTCACCCCCTAAGTGTCTTACTGAAGTGATACATTTTAGAAGTTAAATACTTCAGACTTGCTAAAAACAGCTGTATGTACTCAGTTTCATCAAGTCCTCTACTCCAGATGCAGCCAATTAACAAGGAAGTTTGTCATCAGTTCCAATACTCAAAATTTAGTGCTTTATTCCATTACAGCTACAACAGTTTAGATGATTAAACTGGGTATTATAAAGCATAAATCTGAGCCTGCTTCAATGTATAGCCAACAGGAGTCTACATGCAACATGTACAAGTAATATAAATAATTTCTCATCTTGTTACTATTACTATAAATTTGCTCTGTTATTTCTGAGATATCAATGAGGAGAGAACAACATAAGTAACATTTTCTTTATTTTTCCTAGAAGTTATAGGAGCTTGAGAACACAGTCCAGAATTATTGTTGTCGTCTTTGGTATTTTCAAAGGCACATATCAGGTACATGACATTTTTCGGCAATATTTGATGTGAAATCAAGCACTCAAAAGCCACAATGTGAATATCTTAATTTTCATGAAAAGCATTCTGCAGTCAGTAATGGTATCAATAACGGTAATTCTGTATTGATATGAGAGTACTTAGCTCTCCTGGTATTGTCAGACTAGAAATTATTTGACTAGATTTGACTGATAAGATGTTTCTATTGTCAACTATTAAATGAACCAATAAATAGGGAGATAAACAAATTATTGGTTCCTAAACCAAGTATAAAGCCTAGGAGATAACACTACAATGAACAACTGAAAATACCATGTATTTTAATTGCAGATGGTTATATTCATTCTATAACCTAGTGCACTAACACCCTAGGGAAACCCATTTGCAGAAACAAATATCATTTAGAAGTTTACGAATGACACAAATTTAGATAGGCCTGCATCCTCATTTAGCAGTCATCCCTGCATGTGACAACACTGAACCACCATTTTGCTGAACCACCGCTTTGTCCATCTTTGTGAGCAAGGAAGGCAACACCAACACTTTCAGGCTTTATATTTCAAATACATACAGGGGAAACTCTTATATAGCCTTACATCATATACAGGTAAACAATCTGTACGAAGAGAATAACATGCCATGGGCAATCAGTCTATGGCATCACAGCTGTGATGATATTTGAGTACTTGAAAACGGTGTAGCTTAGCAGAAAGCATGACGTTTTAGGATGGAGCAGGGAGATTTCTTGCTAGAGGAAAGATATTGAAAGAGCGGCACATGAATTGTAAAGAAGCAGAACATAGAACAAGTTTATCCTGAAACGTCAGCCAGGCTAAGCTAGTAGGAAGTGCTTATCTAAACAATGAATAGCTCCTATTCCCCTTGAAAAAAATTTCATAGCATTTTCTTTCATGATGTGCAGATCCAGGAGTCATCTTGTCCGAGTGCGAAGTTTTTCCACGGAGTCAGATAACTTGACAATATCAAAAGTGTGTCACAAGCCTTTGAAACAACTGTTTAAGAGAAACAGTTAACCAGAAAATCAAAATTCTGCTTAAAAAAGGGTACAAGATTGAAGGAGCTGCTTACAGAAAAACTGACAATAACAGAAGAATTCATGCAATAAAGCATTGGTTTTATACCTGCCAAACTAGTTCTTATTTTAACAATTTCTTTTCAGTCTGTCATTTGATGCCTTTGGCCACAGATGGAATTCATCTCACTCTTAGGATTTTCATCTGTTTATTCACTTTCCCCATTTTTATTCCCTTTAAAAAATCTTTAAGTAGCTCCTTGTCCATAAGGCTGTTTATGGATTTATCTTTGTAGCTGAAGGCGGTATTTCTAATGCAATTTTGTTTGTTTCTGACGCATTTATTCATCGTTCCCCCACCCTCCCCTTTTCCTACTTCCTTAATCAGACTTTATTATTGTTATATTATTATATATATACAAAAAATATTCTGCTGGTTATATTTGCTATCTTAAGACAGGTTCTTCTGACTGTAATTCATCTACAGTTTTGCTTAGAAGGGTTTAAATATATAAATCTCAGTATTGTTACCGTATCTTATTTCATGGTTTGCTTTGCCTTCAAAAAGAAACATCTTTAACCCCACGAAAGTAATTCCTTGCACAGTCGTTAGGTCTGCTCTTAATTGCATACATGGTTTTAGAGCTTCTGTAACAGTCTGGCATCAAAGTTGTCTTTTGACACTGAAGAAAACGTGAAGTCAGTGAACATTCCAGTTGTTAAGGAATGAAAGGCCAACACCAGATAAGATTGTCAAACTGCTACATGTAACAAAACTTCACACTTTAATACACTACAAATTGGTGTTTTTAAAGTGATAAAAGACAAGATTTTTTGAAGTAATTGGCTTATCCAGTAGTACTTTGTGTTCAGCCACTTAGCATAAAGGTTTTGAAGAGCTTTCACTATATAACTTAGGAAAAGACTGAAATAATCAAGAGTAAAACAAATGAGACAATTCACAGATTCCCTTTCTCGTTTACCCAGACACCCACTCTGAACTCTCATGCAGAAAATATGAAGGGCAAGGAAATTCCTATTTGCTGTCACCCATTTGCTACACTAGTTATTGCCATGCACTTATTCTCAACCACAGACCAGAGGTTCAGACCTGTATGTTGAGAAAAGCTTTTTTGTCATTATGTATAGACACTCAGTAAATTGATACTAATAAAGCACTACTTCTAATTCAGGGAGTGATTTCTTTTTGACAAATTGGTTTGCTCCTCTAGAAAATCATTACCTGGCATTTCCTTTTTTTTTTTTTTGTTAACTTAGATGCAGTACATATCTGAGTCTTATCTTTTTCTTTGTTTTCCTATGATAATATTATTGACTGAAGGAAAGTATTTATTCAAATGGTGACAAGTACATATTCTGCACATGAACATCCATCATGAGATGAATGTCATCCTCTACTCTACTTCCCAAAAGAAACAAGTTGTGGCCGAAACTAGATTTTTATTTTATTTTTTTGCTTCTTACAATAGCCACTTTTGATAACAAAATGGACATTTTGTCTAAACATAGAGACATTTCTGTTTTAAAAAAAAATGTAAGATGTAGCGAGCCTGACTGGGAAGTTTTCCCCCAGCTTTGCTATAGCTACGCAATAGACTTTAGACTTTTGGCTATTAAATCCAAAAGGAAGAATTAAAAAAAAAAAAAAAAAGACTAGAGCTGTGGACATTTCACTATGACCACATCTTCTCCAAAACCAATGACATTCATTCCTGAGTGGTGCTTTCATTCTGACAGCAGGATGGCCATTAGCAAAGGAGGTAAAAGTTTAATCCAGCTCAGACATTGGCCTGTTATATTTAATGAAGTTGTCAAGTGCAGGGTTAATTTACTGCTACGTGGCAATGAGACTAGCGCAGACACATGTAAACTGAGGTTTTGAACAGATATACCAATTATGGGGTTATTTAATGGTTAATAAGAGATGTCTAGTTAAAAATCAACAGAGGAAGGAGTTTATTCAATCATTAACAGGAGACTAGATAATGATTGTAAGGTGGAATATAATGAAGTAGGCATAGCTAGTGAATAATTTCCAAGGTAGTTAACTAATAATTAACTCAGAGGAGAAATGAATTTACATAGGTTACCTTAACATTAGTTAATGTGTAAATCTGGTTATGAGCAGTTAATATGCAATTAATTTGCAATTAAGTAAAGTCAAAGGATGAAAAAATTAATTCATGATTGATGTGGAAATACTAATTAACCCAGATTGTTAATTAGTGAATGGTTAACTAGTGAAAATAGTGACGTAACAAACTGTAGCTTCTTTACTGAAGAAGTACATATACATATTAATATTATCAGAGCTTGAATGACTCAGATTTACACTAGTTTTGCCACTTGTAAGTAAACTTTTTAAATTTTGGAATACTGAGAGAGACTTTATTTATACACATCACAGCTCATTGTTCACTCTTGGGAACGTGTATTTGATAAACGAAAGCAAAATTATTTGGAAATACATGTTGCTCTTTTCCCCGACCAAATCAGAGATTTCCTGCCCTTATGTTCAGCAAACACAGAGGGATGTTCATTTTTAAAGATTTCATCTTGCAAATGTGCAACTTGTCAGCTATTTTGTGAATATTTGCATATTAATGAGCCTGGCATCTGTCATAATTGCACATTAATTATTTTGGTTTTAATCAGATAATTGATTTATTATACTGCTGTCCCCAACACTAAGGGAACATTCCTCAGAGAAAATGTGTGTATAAACATGAATTTGTTCTCCTTACAGTATTCCCCTATTGGTAATCTGTAAAGGTTTTGCTGCTGGTTTTTAGTAGAAAAAGGTGCTTGTTAGAATTTGATCCAGTGCTTGTTAAGAGGCATCTGAAAGACTCCCACTTACTTCAGTGAGCTTCGGCTCAGGCCTTTAGTCAATGCAGCAAACCATTTCTGAAACAGTGGAATAACAAAAATCAATGGGCTTTTTGATTGTGAATCAATGGGGAATTACAATTCTAGTATATAAATTATACAGGAAGAGAAGATTAGGTTACAGAGGTGGGAGAGTAACTCACACTGGATCTTAAAGATGTACTGATTCCTCGGTACAGATTCCGAACGGAGATGGTAAGCTGCAATTTAACTAAAGAAGATGAACACGTTAAAAACGTTTAGGTTCTTAACTTCCCTAAAATCAAGACTTAAACTAAATTCACTAAATATTTTAACTTCATTAAACTGTTCGCTTCCTCACAGATGGTACATAAGCATTTTATGCATTGTCAGAAAACCAGGTCAAGCAACAAACAAGAACAATCCTTCCCAGAGAGGCTGTGGATGCCTCACCCCTGGAGGTGTTCAAAACCAGGTTGGACAAGGCCCCGGATGGCATCCCTGCCTATAGTGGGGGAGTGGAACCAGATGGTCTTTAAGGTTCCTTCCAACCCAAGCCATTCCTTGATTCTATGAATCCACTACTAACTCAAAAAGCCTGAGCATGATGCTCGTGTGATGCAAGGCAGCTGGGTTACCCATTTCAAATTGTATACCCACTTTTCACTGGCAGGGCAAGCAGGAGAAGAAGGAAACAACATCACAGGTGATCCCCAGCAAGTAAGCCAGGTCAGAGGAGGCCAGAGAAAGAAAGAACATTGCTGCCAGTTCAGAGTAATGAGTGTTCAACTGTTTGCCAGATATGGTAACGTCTGAGGCCTAAAACTCCCACGTTTTCACCAAAAAAAAGTTCACTTTATGGCAAATTGCTTTTATAAGCATAAAGCTAAGTGAACTTTGAATCGTTAGAAATCCAGATGTACAAGTAACTGCTTATCTGCATTCCCACAACTACATTAAAGTCAGGAATGGCAAAAGACTCAGATGATGCTCTGCCTTTACCTCATGGCTGTAAGACTACAGTATATTTCACTTTACGTTTCATTGATACAGTCACTTCCAGTAACTTGTATTATATCTTCAAGCAAGCCTCTCCTAGCAGAGTCTAATGGGCACCAATATTACTT
This sequence comes from Anser anser, assembly GCF_964211835.1. Lineage (NCBI taxonomy): Eukaryota > Metazoa > Chordata > Aves > Anseriformes > Anatidae > Anser > Anser anser. The sequence goes on along the minus strand of NC_139727.1, from coordinate 6,184,447 downwards.
CAAACCCTGCCAGGTCCACTAGTCACACCATTTGTAACTTTCACATAATCTCTCATTCACAGTTTAGACCTTGAGCAGAAAAGAATCTGCATGGCAGCCCGCCAAAAGGAGTGTTTATTGTTTATAAATTATGAACAACTTGTGTATTTCTGCAATTAGTAATTTCTATCTTAAAGAAAGCTTGATTTATATAAAAAAAAATCTTGTTTTGTCCTGTGTTATGGCAGATTGTCTTAGATGATGTAAAACACATACGCATGAGCCACGTATAAAACAGCTTCGGTTTGTCCAGACCCAAAGGATACGTTCCAGTTCTTACATTATTAAAAACCATTACTGCTAATAGGGATACAGAAGTCAAGCAAACAGGTTCAGGACAAAGGTTCATAATATTTCAAACATACCCAGTGGGAACCTCAGTACTTTTCATGACATTTACAGTTTTCCTCATTATGCCTTGCTGTTTGCAATATCACCTGGCTTCAGTACAAATCCACAAATGGAAGATGACAAAGATACTTTTGATATTTCAGTAATCAGAATTAGTATCACTGAAATAATACTCAAAATATTATTTAAGAAATAATTCAGTTCTTTCTGCTGCATTTACTGGAACATCACATTTATTTTGTCTAACAGATACATCAGAAATTGGTGGACACAAAATAAGTTTACTAATTTCTTGGTAGCTTTTCAAAATGTTTGCTGTTTCTTATAAAGAGACCATAAAGGATTAGAACAGAGAGCTATTTTGAAAAATACCTACAACAGTGATGCAAATATTGAGTAGCTTTGAAGCATTCATTTCCAAATAAAAGCTTAAAACAGCAATTTCAGTCCCTAAGAGTAGAATCCAGCAATATAAGAATGTAATAAGAAGCAATGACTTTCTGCCTTGATAAATATCTTGGGAATATTGCCACAAAGCATTATGGCTTTTTAAGAACTGGCACAATATGGTTTTTTTGAAAGGCTAACTTATATTTAAAGTGTATCTTGACTACATTATTCGAGTTTAATACAGTCACAAAAAGGAAGAGCGGGAAACAAATGAGAGAGAGAGAAAGAAAGGGAGGCAAGTATAAAAGGTGAGAGACAGACAGAAGAGGTGGTTTGGGAATATATGACACTCTGAACCAGCAAGAATAGGAGTCCTCAAACAGTTGTGTAGTGATACTACTGGTATAGGCAGACAAGAGCATTTCCCTTCACACTGGTAGGAAGCATAGACACATGCTGCCATGTACCTAGATTGCACGCTTGTCCTTCCTTTCAGCATTACTAGCATCCAAAGCTGTCCACACAGAAAAAAGCAATGGTTGTTTTATATATATATATTTTTTTTTTTTTTTAAGTCTGGAATCAAGAATGAGACCATGAGGCTGATGCAGAGTGTGGCAAGCACCTGCATTAGAGCATGAAAGTAATTCTGCTCAGTTTCAGAGCTAAAAGACACCCAGCCTGAGACGTGAATGCATTGCCAGCCCAGCCAGAGTACGGTTCTGGGGCATAAATAGCAGCCTATCCCTTGTATTAAATAAATAAATAAATCCAGGTATAATATCTTGTCTCTGTTCTCAACATTAAAATGAAAGCCATCGATGTTGTAATTTGCACCTCCATCCCTCTAGAAAGCAAACTCACAAAACAGCAGTTCCAACACCTTCTTCCAGAAATCACTAACACCACCACAATTAGGAGAAAAGGAGCTGCCCTCTCTTGAAAGGCTGTACAACCTCAGCGGTGAGAAGGCCAATAACTCATTCTTATTTAAACAAGAATAAAGAGAACATGTTATTTTGTATTAAGAAATTTAGAGAGATATGTTCATGTAAAAACAAATAAGTCAGTTACATATTTTTCTAGAAAGATACCAGCATAATATAGACATATTTTGCAGCAGAATTTCTCCCTCTAATCTGGGACAAAGACATTTTTAAGCAACTTAAAGACCAGGTTTTATTGTCCTTTAATTTCCATATATAACAGCTGTGCACACCTAACTTGGAAATTTTGTTTAACCGAGTGCACAAGGAACTCACAAGAAAGTACACTGCACTGAGTTACTGACATGTTCTGCCTGTTAGCCCAACATAGTACGATTAGGACGAGAACATAATTAAAAGTTAAATAAATACTGTGGCATGGCCTTCCTAGATGCCTCACAACATTTTAATATCCCTGATAGAGGTTTCTAAGTGGCAGCCATTTTAACTCAGACAGCTCACTTACAGCCCTTATAATCTCTGTACTCCCATGTGACTCGTTCTCCAACAGAGAGGTAGCTTCTGAACACATGTAGACTTTTGTCCTATTTTGGCCCTCTTTGATTCATTCAATCTCTCAGTAGCCAGTAATTATAGCTATATGTATAACCTTTAGCTTTCCAGTGATACATATAGTTACACCTCTCCACTCTTCTGTAAAATCATTTTGCTGAGTGTTCTGAATTCATTCCTCTTTCGGGGATAATGCATGTCTCACTGTTTCTGCAAGGGTACAGATCAGGGGCTATGGTGCTAATTTAGCATCAGCATCACTACCAGGGAAACAGTTATACCCTGTATTGACTAATTTTTCTCCTGTGACTGTATTGAACCTGCTCCTCAACCTTTTCTTCACAGAATGCCATCACCATCTAAGTAATACATCATCAGTGCAGTTCACTCCGATGATGTATTGTACTAACATATCATTAGTGCAAGAGCAGAGCAAGGCGCTTTGATGATGTATTAATGCAATACATCATTGGAATGAGTCACTCTGATGATGTATAACTCAAAAGATGGTACTATCCTGGGAAACATGGACATTCAATAAATCAGGAACAACATTAAAGAATAAAATCTAGGGCACCTTCTAAGGAAAAACAAAGGTTTGGAAACCTTTGAATGAATATAGCATGAGGCTTTTCTTTAAAACATAAAAAAGAATAAAATGTACCTTGTAAACTTAGCAGGAATGTAGATTTCTGTTGAGTACAATTACCATGATAATCAAATTTGAAATCCCTCCTACAATGACACTAGATATGTGCAGGACATTTTAAGATAGCGTGACACACAACTGGTAATGTAACCAGATAAGATTTATCTTAGCCTACCTGGAAGCAGAGAAAAACTCAAGCAACTGTTAAAAAAAAAAAAAAATCCCCTTAAAAAAAAAAGAAGGCTTTTTTTCAAACTGCTGAAAGGACCAGTTAAAGTCCAGCGTTAAGATTTACTACATGCTCTTCACTGATCTAACAAATCATTCTATTGACATTAGTGTAAGCAAAAGTGACAAACTTTAAATAAGTACTGAACTAAGGATTAAAAGACCATAAATATTAATATCAATATGCTAGTTCTGGTAGATATACTTACTAGAGAGGAAAAAAAAAAATATTGCTTGTATGTTGATTTACATACCAGATTTCAACCTATTAAAAGTTCAAAACCCAACTACAGTAACCGCTCATAAGAAATAAGTGCAATTCTGAGTTACTTGCAGAATTCTCTGGGAAATTTCATTATCAAGTTAAAACAAACAAATAAAAAAAAAAAATACAATTTCAACATTCTGAACAAACCTACTATAAAGCAAGAGGGTTTTCACTGGTTAGACAAATTACTTATTTTGGAGAGTTTACAAGAAAAAAAATTTTGCTCTTTTTCTCAGCCTTCAGGTTTTTTGGCAGGGCCAGAATATAACCACTGTAAGATCACATAGCACCCTGATTAAACAATGAAAAGCTCCTCTGCTGTTACATGTTTATTTCTGGGATTCTTAATCAAACAAATACCCAGCCTGTACTCACACATACTTGCATATACAGACATGTATACCTTAATTTTCTTGCACAAACATGCCTTTTTATACCATCAGAGCTATTGTTTTGAGAACAGCTCTACGAATTCCCCTTTCCCCTTGCCAGGAGAACAGGCATATTTTTTTGTTGTTGTTTTGTTTTAAATTGGCCTCAGCTGCATTTGATTGCTCCAAGCTTGTGGAGATTCTCCAGCTGAGGCCCTGCAATCCCTGCTAGGATTTAACTCCTCAGTTTCACTTTCCCCAGCTCTCCAAATCCCAGCTCTGCTGATAAGAATAATGAATGTGCTCATACGTGTGCTCATGGCAGACAGAGGTAAAATCTCAGTGTTTAAGTTGTAACCTGAAGCACTCACATTCAGGGTGATGTCAGGCTCTCCCTGATGGCAGCACACTGTGGGGATTATCACGCCCTCACCAAGGGGTGAGCTAGGCCCTGGCAGGCGTTGCTGCCTGTCTTCTCGCAGAGTGAAACTCTGATGTCTCGAGAAATCCCAGACACATTATCAGAATAAAGCACTTTGTTTCAAGCTTTTCAATTAGTAACAGCCTCTAGAAAGCAAATATATTTAAAACACATTCAAAATACCCCTGAAGATGGAATGGAGGCCTGTAAATAGTGAGGAAGTGGAGCCACTTGGCATAGGTTCATTTCTGAATACCAGTATACTCAGCTAACTTCAGCTGCAGGGTCAGGCTCATGGACCCAAACACACTGACCCTCCATGGATGAAATCAAAGGTGTAGGTGCTTGGTGACTGGAGAACATCAGTGAGCAGCCCCGGTCAGCTGGTATCCATTACGGAGTCAGCGCCTGCTTCAGGGGCACAGCACACCCCCCCGCCCCCCCCACTTGCCGCTGAAAGAAAAAGGAGTTTTTCCCTCATGTGACCCCTCTCTAGCTGGTGATAATAATGTGAGTAAAAGTCAAAGTCTGCAGCAAGCTGCAGCACTGCTGTTTGTGTTTAGAGCTGGGCATGCTGATTCAGAGCTCCAGGCCAGGCTGATTGCCATTGCACAGCGTACGCTAGGGTTAGGGAAGAGTCCACACCATCAATAAAACATAGGCACCCTGAGGGGTATAAGAAGCATACAGGGTTCTTAACTGCCTCAGCAGTAGTTAAGAGAAAAAGAATCTTTTATTGTTCTTAAATACAGAATCTTCATACACTGTTTTAGACTGAACCAAACATATATCCTGCCAGTACTCCTAGGGATTTGCAGTTGCTTATAAGCATTTAAAATGCCTTTCTAAAACTCAGTTTTCTGTGTGGTTTTGTTGACCGAAAACCATAGTTTTACATTTTTCTTTTATGTCCTTACACTTTCATACCACTATATGAACTAACGATAGGTATTTTTGTTTAAAAATCAAAGAAGCATCGAAGAAACCAGCTAATGTCACCATGTTTTAACCAATGGTGCCAGACCACGAACTGCTGTGCAACGGTGCTGAGGCAGTTGTGTCTAAAGAGACCAAACCACGTAGAAATAGCTCTCTGTTCTACTGTACCTTACACTAATACCTAACACCTTTTCTATGGTGGAAGACAAACACAGAAAAAAAGCAAAGACACATCTCACAATTCAGTACCAAATGTGAAGTAGTGAGAAATTTCTATCAAGGAAAAATATTCTTCTACTCTCACTTATTTCGCAGAAGCTGATCATTATTTACTTTAGAGCATTGTTCTTGTTGCAGAATTAAAAATGGAAACAGAGCATCTTCCATTTGGCTTAGTTCTTGATTTGGACCATCCTGCACAAGGGGAAGGAAATACAGACACTGCAGACGGTAGTCATGAAACACAGGTGAAGAACTTAATACCAAAGTCCATATCAAAATCAAATTCAAGTAAATTGGGAGTTTTAATTATATCATGTGTGAGTCAAGACCTTGTGAGTCTAGCCAGGGGTAAGAGGATGCTATTAACAAGACTGCGGTGCTATCAGTAAGAAGTATTTAGACAAGAGAAACACCTCTACTGGCGGCCTTCCGTGGTGCGCTGAGGCCTCGCACCTGTCCTCGGGGAGGGGCGGCCTCGGGCAGATAATGGCCGCCAGGGGCTGAGCCTCAGGGGCTGCTCTTCAAAGGACTACTCCTCACAGGGCTGCCCCTCACAGGGCTTCCATGAACATGAACACAGGGCTCCTGAACATGAGCTGGCAGTGTGTCCAGGTGGCCAGCGGTGTCCTGGCTTGTATCAGCAATAGTGTAGCTAGCAGGACCAGGAGGGTGATTGTCCCCCTGTACTCAGGTCTGGTGAGGCCACACCTCAAGTACTGTGTTCAGTTTTGGTCCCCACACTACGAGAAAGACATCGAGGCCTGACACATGTCTAGAGAAGGGTTTTGAAGCTGCTGAAGGGCCGGAGCACAAGTCCTGTGAGGGGGTGGCTGAGGGAGCTGGGGTTGTTTAGTCTGAAGAAGAGGAGGCTCAGGGCAGGCCTCACTGCTCTCTACAGCTACCTGAGAGGAAGTGGTGGGGAACTTGGGGTAAGCCTCTTCTCGCAGATAACTAGTGATAGGACTAGAAGGAATGGCCTCAAGTTGCACCAGGGGAGGTTTTAGGTTGGAAATTAGGAAACATTTCTTCTCAGAAAGTCAGGCATTGGAACGGGTTGCCCAGGGAGCTGGTGGAGTCACCATCCTTGGGAGCATTTAAGGAAAGGTTCAAAGTGGTGCTTAGGGACATTGTTTAGTGGGTGACATTGGTAGTAGGGCGATGGTTGGACCAGACAATCTTGGAGGTCTTTTCCAACCTTTATGATTCTATGAATCATCTGCAGGCCGGGAACACTGAAAATAGGGATATTTCAAGCAGTTGCTCACTCTTGATCCCTTAATGCCGCCAGCCAAAGTTAACCTATCACACCTTCTAACTAATAAGAATAGGACACAATCTTAACTTCTATACCCTGTTTTTTTATCCAGTCAAGAATCCTGAAGTCACAGGAAAGGACAAGTCCAAACAGTGATCAAATAGTGCATAAACATGATTCTAATCATGCGATTTCTACATCATACTAGTTTCTTGAACACTGTACTCCTGGTTTTGATGAATAAAGCCCTTGAGAGGGCTTTATTTATTTATTTTTTCTTGCAGTTGAAATGATTGGAATTTGATGTTAGAAACTTGCCATTCTATTGAGACCTTTGGTCCGAATATCTTTCTGAGGTATGGAAAGGAGCATTTAGAGAACACTCTTCTGCTCATTCAACAATATTATTCTTCCAATACTGTAGACTCTGTAGGTGGAAAGAAGTTACTTGACTTCAAGGAACAGAATACTGAATGTTTAATTTCAAACTATCCTGGAGATAAAACACAGATTAAGTTTTGTTGTTGTTGTTTTCATAGAATCATAGAATCATAGAATATCCTGAGTTGGAAGGGACCCTTAAGGATCATCAAGTCCAACTCTTGACACCGCACAGGTCTACCCAAAAGTTCAGACCATGTGACTAAGTGCACAGTCCAATCTCTTCTTAAATTCAGACAGGCTCGGTGCAGTGACCACTTCCCTGGGGAGCCTGTTCCAGTGTGCAACCACCCTCTCTGTGAAGAACCCCCTCCTGATGTCAAGCCTAAATTTCCCCTGCCTCAGCTTAACCCTGTTCCCGCGGGTCCTGTCACTGGTGTTAATGGAGAAAAGGTCTCCTGCCTCTCGACACCCCCTTACCAGGAAGCTGTAGACTGTGATGAGGTCTCCCCTCAGCCTCCTCTTCTCCAGGCTGAACAGGCCCAGTGACCTCAGCCGTTCCTCGTACGTCTTCCCCTCCAGGCCTTTTACCACCTTCGTAGCCCTCCTCTGTACACTCTCCAACAGTTTCATGTCCTTTTTATACTGTGGTGCCCAGAACTGCACACAGTACTCGTGAGGCCGCACCAGCGCGGAGTAGAGCGGGACAATCACCTCCCTTGACCTACTAGCGATGCCGTGCTTGATGCACCCCAGGACACGGTTGGCCCTCCTGGCCGCCAGGGCACACTGCTGGCTCATATTCAACTTGCTGTCTACCACGACCCCCAGATCCCTCTCTTCTAGGCTGCTCTCCAGCGTCTCATCGCCCAGTCTGTACGTGCAGCCAGGGTTTCCCCGTCCCAGGTGCAGGACCCGGCACTTGCTCTTATTGAACTTCATGCGGTTGGTGATCGCCCAGCTCTCCGACCTATCCAGATCCCTCTGCAAGGCCTTTCCACCCTCATTCGAGTCCACAACTCCTCCAAGTTTGGTGTCATCAGCAAACTTGCTCAAAATACCTTCTATTCCTACATCCAGATCGTTTATAAAAATATTGAAAAGTACTGGCCCTAAAATGGAGCCTTGAGGGACCCCACTGGTGACCGCCCGCCAGCCTGACGCAGCCCCATTTACCATAACCCTTTGGGCCCTGCCCGTTAGCCAATTGCTCACCCATCGTATGATGTTTTTATTTAGCTGTATGGTAGACATTTTGTCCAGTAGGATCCTATGGGAAACCGTGTCAAAAGCCTTGCTGAAGTCCAAAAAAATCACATCAGCTGGTTTCCCTTGGTCCATCATACGGGTGATCTTATCATAAAAGGAAATCAGGTTAGTTAGGCAGGACCTACCCTTCACAAACCCATGCTGGCTGGGACCAATGACTGCTTTGTCCCCCAGGTGAGCCTCAATAAGTTCGAGAACCATCTTCTCCATGATTTTACCAGGCACTGACGTGAGACTGACAGGCCTGTAATTGCTAGGGTCTTCTTTCTGACCCTTCTTGTAAATCGGCACAACATTTGCCAGCTTCCAGTCTACCGGGACCTCTCCAAATTCCCAGGATCGTTGAAAAATAATTGAGAGAGGTTCCGCGATGACGTCCGCCAGCTCTTTCAGCACCCGGGGATGAATCCCATCCGGACCCATGGACTTGTAGGGATCCAGGTGGAGTAGCAAATCCCGCACACGTTCAGGGTCGGTTGGGAGTTTGTCATCCCCACCGTCTCGGTCCTCCAGCTCAGGGCACCCTGGGTCCCAAAGCCCATCATCGGCATTGAAGACAGAGGCAAAGAAGGCGTTAAGCGTCTCTGCTTTGCCTATGTCATTGTCTGTGAGGACACCTTCCCTATCAAGGAGCAGCCCTATGTATTCTTTAGTTCTCCTTTTTCCATTCACATATCTGAAAAAGCCCTTTTTATTTTCTCTCACAGACACAGCCAGCTTCAACTCTAGGTGTGCTTTGGCCACACGAATTTTCTCCCTACAAACACGAACAGCATCCCTGTATTCTTTCCATGACACCTGGCCCTCCTTCCAGTAGCGAAACACTCTCTGTTTCCGCCTAATCTCCATTAGAATGTTCCTGGTCAGCCACGCCGGCCTCCTGCCCCGCCTGCCTGACTTGCGATATTTAGGAATTGCCTGATCTTGTGCTTCTAGGAGGCATCGCTTAAAGAATGACCAGCACTGGTGGACATCGAGGCCTTCAAGAGCAGTTTCCCAGGGGACCTTGCTGACTAGTTCCCTGAGCAGCCTGAAGTCCGCTTTCCCCATATCTAGGGATGAGGTTTTGGTGGCACTTTTCCTTCTGTCACCGTAAATTTTGAACTCAACCACTTCATGGTCGCTATGACCAAGGCGGCCACCAATCACCACATCTCCCACCAGACCCTCTCTGTTTTCTAGCAACAGGTCTAGGAGGGCACCTTTCCTAGTTGGCTCCGTTAGCACCTGCACCAAGAAGTTATCATCTAGGTGCTTCATGAACCTCCTGGACTTGCTCGTGTCAGCCGTGTGGCACTCCCAGTTAACGTCTGGCAAGTTGAAGTCCCCCATAAGGACAAGGGGAGTTAATCTCGAGGCCTCTCTTAGTTCTGTAAAGAATAATTTATCGGCGCTATCGTCCTGGCCAGGCGGTCTGTAATAGACTCCCACAACGACATCCCCTTTATTCGTTCGTCCCTTGATCCTTACCCAGAGGCTCTCAACTTTGCCATCGCTGACCTGAAGTTCCACACAGTCCATCCCCTGCTTCACATACATCGCCACCCCACCACCTCGCCTACCCTGCCTGTCCCTCCTGAAGAGCCTGTAACCATCTATCGCAACACCCCAGTCACAGGACTCATCCCACCAGGTTTCGCTTATGCCGATGATGTCGTAGTTGCGGGACTGGGCCAGGACTTCTAGCTCATCCATTTTATTCCTCATACTGCGTGCGTTCGTGTAGAAGCACTTCAGGTGCGTCTCCTTACACTCAGCACCTTGTGGATCTGCCCGAAGGACCTCACTGGCACACAGCCCCTCTGATTCTAGCGTACCTTCCCTTAGGTCTTCACCGGCGTGCCTGGTTTTAGCCCCTTCCCCCTTCGACTCTAGTTTAAAGCCCTATCTATCAGCCCTGCCAACTCCTGACCAAAGATCCTTACCCCTCTCCGAGAGAGGCACATCCCATCCGGTGCCATCAGGCCCTGTGTAGCATAGACCTTCCCGTGATCAAAGAACCCAAAGTTCTGCCGGTCACACCAGTCTCGAAGCCACGAGTTTATGTGAACAGCACGCCTTTCAGCTTCGATCCCCCCTATCGGAAGGACAGAGGCAAACACAACCTGCGCCCCTGATCCTCTAAGTAGTCGCCCCAAATCCCTAAAGTCTCTTTTGATCGCCTTCGGACTTCTCGTTGCTACTTCATCGCTACCAGCCTGAAAGACCAGTAGCGGGTAGTAGTCAGTGGGCCGTACCAGGTGCTTGACTTTCTTGGCGAAGTCTCTCACCCGAGCCCCAGAGAGGCAACAGACTTCTCTGCGGGTTGGGTCCGGTCGGCATATCGGTCCCTCTGTCCCTTTCAGAAGGGAGCCCCCCATAACAATAGCCCTTCTTTCTTTTTTGAAGGATGATGTGGCAATGCGATGTGTAGGTCGCCTTGTCTTAGGCGCCCCCTCCAACTGGGATGGGTTTTTATCTACTTTGTCATTCAGATTGTCTTGTTCTAGTCCTTCATATCGATTACTTAAGGGTAGATGAGAAGGTGAGGTGGGCAGAGAGAGGGCTCGCCTACCACCCCGAATAGGCACCTGCCTCCATTCCCCCCCTTGATCTAGGTCTCCTCCCGCTGCCTGGCAGGAGGAGGGAACCTCCGTCTTCTGCATAACAGGAGACGCCTGTGCTGTGGCAGGCTCGTGAGCCTGCCTCAGAGAGGGTAGAGTGCACCTCCACCAGTCAATTTCCATCTCCGATTCCCTGATGCTCCTGAGCCTGTTCACCTCCTCCCGGAGCACCGCTACCTGGCTGAGCAGTTCTTCAACCTGGGCACACCTCCCACAGGCATACCCACCACTGCTGTCGGAGACCGACAGAAGGCTGGGGCACACTCTGCAGCCCAGGACCTGGACGGCTGCGTGTTTCCCGGAGCCCTCCGTCTGAGTAGCCACCCTGGTGACCGTGGCTGGAGATGCCGCACGAGATGCAGAGGCCACGGTTTTCTGCCTGGTTGATACCATGGTCAGGTTCTACGCAAGCAGGTTACAAGCACCGAAGGGAGAGGCAGCTGCAACAGAGCGACGATGGGTCCCCGCCCTTCCTGCCCGCGCTCACTGCCTCGCTCACTGCCACGTCACTCCCTGTTTGCCGGCCCTGGTCGCCGCGCTCCTGGTCGCTCGCGCTCCCTAAGGGCTGCCTTTGAACGGCCGGGGGGAGGAGCTGTCGCTGACGCTGCTGGCTCCGCCTACGCCTCGTCAGCCTCCCTCACGAGGGCTGCCGGTGCCTGGCGGCTCCCTCACGTAGGCTCGATGCCCGAAAAATAGCCCTGCCTGTCCCGATCCCGCGCTCCGCTGCAGCACGCGTCTGCCCCGGAGCCGGTCGCCTCGGCAAGAGGCGACCGATTAAGACAGATTAAGTTTTGTTGTTGTTGTTTTGTTTGTTTTGGTTTTTTTTTAATTTATACATCGAAGTCGGGAAGGAAAGTGTTCAGTCGTTTTGGTACTATGGTAGAAGCTATGTCAATCAGAAACATGTCTCTTGAGGTCAAATCTCAGGGAACTTGTACTTAGATGTTCAAACAGTTTTGTTTTGTTTTGAGGTTTTTGGTTGGTTTGGTTTGATTTTACATCTAAGCAGAAAATACCTGGGACCGTACCCACCAAAGCTGATTTTAATCTTCATAGAGCTCTTGATGCTATGGTAAATATTTACACAGCTCATGAAATTATGCTACTGTGACACAATATTTTATTACTATTTTTCATGTGTATCGTGGCATCTTCTCGGATCCTGTAACAAGAATGACTTGCCACCCTACCAGCACCTACACTGGACCATAAAATAACTCTGCTTTGAAAATTTTGCTTCCTAAAATAGGAGGTGGTACATGATCCAATAAACAAATAGAAACTCAAAGTTAAGAAGAATAGAAAGATCTTCTAATTCCACTAAATTTGAATTTCATTCTAAGAGATGTCATTATTTAGTGAAATAAAGTAAAGAATTATTTAAATGGATGAGCATTTACCCAATAAAGTTCTGATAATACTAAGCATTAAATACGCTGCAAGTGGCTCTGTGGGAAAGTCAACTTGTTCAAAAAGTTTCCCATTCTTGTAGTAATAGGTAGACAATAAGTTTATAAGTTTTTGAGACTGGATTTTTGTAATAAAGTTACTAAGCAATATGCATATCTAATCATGTTAAAATTTTTGAATGCCATTTTAAATTCAGCTGCAATAAATAAAAACCTCCCTATATTATTTTTTTTCCAGCAGTGTGTATAGTTTTACAAGATGGAAGTGTATGTACTAATAAAATATATGGTTTAATTAACTAAACTTATGCTGTGGTGTACTTTAGAAGTGGATGATTTAGAGAGTGCTATCCTCTTCAGGACAGAATAATGGAAACAGAATAATTAAAAGTTGATGAGAAGTATATTTATTGAGCATAAAGGAAAAATAGACACTTAGATTTATGATTCACAAAGCGTACCTTTCATTTGCAATATTAACATTTTAAAGCCCAAAGCGTCAGCATAATGCACCCAAACCTTTCTATGCAGCATCCATATAACCTAGCCCTGTTAATCCTAGCATTGCCGATAGTAAATTACGTGACCTGAACATATACTGATGTAACATGATCTATTGTGATATCATGATTATGTTCATTGAGATGTCTGTAGAGGACATATATTGCATTTGCCTGTCTGTAAGGCAAATAGTTGAAGGGCCAATCACTTATTTGTGAAATGGATTTCAGTGCTTTAAGTTATAGACCCATCAATGCAAAAGAAGAAGCTGCTGTTTAATTTGAATGTAAGTACTTTTAGAAAATACCAGCTTACATTTATGTTGATAAGGGCCTATTTAGGCTTGGGTACTTGACATATTGATTGTTCAGCGAGCACACAGAAGTTCTAGAAGTTAAAATGGATATTTTTACCCTGAGAATTTTAAAACCTGTAAGCTAGGTAGAACACAACATCATGAGGCATTTATTCTGTTATCTGTAGATATGTACTCAATCCATGATTCTCATACTTGGAAAAATCCAGTTTTTGGGTGCAGAGACACATACCATGCACAACAATTATTGTCTAAACACTACTGAATTATTCAAAGAGAGAGATGCACATATATCATCTACAAGATTTTTTTTTTCAGTATCTAAATCATGAGGTCGATGTACTGTCAGCCAGTTGTAAAATCTCTGTTACGAAACAAATATTTGCCTCCCTTCTACATGTATTGTATTTTGAACAGTATAATGCACGAGGAAATGCTTATAATGAGACCTTAAAGATCCATGTTAAAAAACAAAACATAACGGCTATTGTAATAAAACCAAATTTCAAAGGAGAGGGCAATTTTCAAAGAAAAAAGACCTCCTTTATATAGAACCTTCTTCACATGTACATTCTTTACAGAAAATATATTCTTGAAAAGCTGGCAATAGAGGAAAAAAAGTCGAGTTCAATTCTTTCTGAAAACTTCAGTTTTCTTCACTCTTTTCACAACTCAAAATGCATTTCCAACAAAATCTTCAGGCTATGAACTCATCTTCAGTAAGAACAAGTCTGCTTATATAGATGAAAAGAAATGGTTAGTTATTAGATTGTTTTTCCGTATGTAACATGATTTTCATGAGAAGATGTAAGATGCTGTGCCCTACTCTAATTAAGAGTTTTCTTTTTCATTACATACATTTACACACACTAGGGCAAACTTCCTGGGAAAATAGATGGCCAGAAGGCTAGGTATAAAGGACCACTTTTTGCCTTTCTCATTAGGAATGCTTAATAAAACTTAGGTCCCCAATTATGCAATAGCAAATCACAGGTACTTCCATTGTTGTCATATTTCTGAATGCATGCTTAACTGTAGATGCACCAGCCTCTCACCCTAGCCTTGTAATGTACATGCTTACAGTTAAGTAATATTTTAAAGTTTTATATTAAGATTTTGACAAAGTTGGGAGTGTAATCATAACACGTGCCCCAAAACTCTGCTCAGCACACTGTCCTTCCTCTCATAGAATGACTTGGATTGGAAGGGACTTTCAAGACCGTCAAGTTCCACAACCACCACCACCACCCCGCCATAGACAGGGATGTCACCACTAGATCAGGTTGCCCAGGGCCCCATCTGACCTGGCCTTGAACACCTCCAGGGATGGGACATCCAGAACTTCTCTGGACAACTTGTTCTGTGCCTCACCAGCTGCTAAGAATTTCGTCCTAATATCCAATCTAAAGCTTCCCTCTTTTAGTGTTAAAAACCCCTCTGTCCTATCACTATCTGCCCATGTAAAAAGTCACTCGACGTATTTTTTTATAAGCCACCTTTACTTACTGAAAGGCCACAGTGAGGTCTTCCCAGAGCCTTCTCTTCTCCATGCTGAACAACCGCATCCCTCTCGACCTCTCTTCATAGGAGAGGTGCTCCAGCCCTATGATAATGTTTGTGGCCCACCTCTGGACCCGCTTTAACAGGTCCACGTCTTTCTTGTGCATGGGGCCCCAGATCTGGAGGCAGTACTCCAGATGGGGCCTCACTAGGGCAGAGTAGAGGGGGACATTCACCTCCCTTGACCTACTGAGCACTTCTCTGTTGATGAGGCCAGAATGCAGTTGGTTGCCTGTGTTGCTAGTGCATACTGCTGGCTCATGTCGAGCTTTTCATCCACCAGAACCTCCAAGTCCTTCTCTGCAGGGCTTATCTCAATGAATTCTTCCAGTCTGTGCTCATGTTTGGGATCATCTTTGAAATCCTTAGAAATCTGAATGGCTAAAATTACACATCCAATCTTAACTACAGACTTTTATTTTTAATTTGATAGAGTCTCATTATAAAGTGGTTAGTAAGTACTAATTACTAATTATTTTTTTCCCTTGTCTGCCTACAGATGGATAGAGCCAATTTCATCAAAAGTTTAAAAAGAAGGTCAGGGTACTCATTTGCTCATGATAATTTCAACTTGGATTCATGTAGGTTTGTTTGTTTGTTTTTTTGTTTTTTCACCATTGTGTATGTGTGTGTGTAAATGCATAGGACTGACAACAGGGTCAGAAATAAAATTGATCCATTAAGTACTCTCCAGATGAGAAACCTGGGATTCCCCTTTAACAATATCTTCATTCTTCATTATAGTTTACAGCTAATAGAAAGAATAATTTATGGTTCTGGTACCGATTTGCTGTGAAACTTCAGGAAAATCACTTGAACTCTTTTTAGTTTCTTAATCTGTAAAAAATAATAATAATAAAAAAAGATTTATATTTCTTTGAACCACTTGAAATGAACAAATAGGCAACAAATCTCTAAGGATTTTTGGTATTAAGGCTAATATAAATCTATTCATTGGTGATGATATGCTAATTGAATTATTATTTTCAGCCATAGTTTTTTGAGGGTTATTTTCAACCCTAAAAGTTGTGAGCAACCTCAGAAACATGGCATAAAATATCTAAATTAAGTACAAAGAAAATAGCATAACCTCTTATTCACAATCTGTTTCATTGCAACTTTTTTTTTTTTGAGTTTATTCAGTCTTGCTCAAGTTACTTCTACCTTGTTCAGGGGAAAAAAAAAAAAAAAAAAAAAGTGAGGATCAAGATGCAAAGATCCACATTACCAATGCAGATACAGAATGTTACAGCTTGAAAACCAATTTGTCGGGCTTTTCTTGGGAATGATCAGCATCAGATACCTAATACATACAAGCTGGGCTTACTTTTGCTTAATGGACAATGCCTTCTCAAGGGCAAGTCATGATGTCGCAGCAGACTGAATAAAGTATATTTATGATGGTCCCTTTGGGATGAGGCTAATTTTTCCTCAAGAAATCTGCAAAATGTGCATGTAATAATGCAGCAGCCAACTGTACCTAATTTCTGAGGATAAGTTTTCTCTTTGGAAGTAGTGTCCATACATCCATTTTAGTAAAATAATCTGATGTCTTTTTCTGAGGTTTTGACATTTTTCATGAAACAGATCTTTAATAAAACAAATACTTTAGCCAAACTTAAGGAACATACTATTAGTCATTATACTTGTTTTGAGTTTGATGCAAGGAGGCTGGTTTATGGCATTCTTTTTCACTTTTTCTTATGTTGAGGACATTTTCCAAATTGGTTTTAAACACATAATACTTTGGCAATGACAGAAATACTGGATTTTCCATACTTTCCCCTGTATTCTGTAGCATGTGAGTCACAAGAATCGAGTAAAGGTTTAGGTATGGAGATGGAGATAAACTGACTAACATACTTTGTTATAAATAGCCAATATGACACCTACAGCACCTGCTTCAAAGCCAGGTTCACTTCAGTTACACAAACGTTGTTTTCAAAGTTGTATGTTTTTAAAGTTTTCACCTGCAGCACACTCAGTACCTGATGCAGCTCTGTGTTTAGATGGAGCTATGTAGCATACATTCTGATCTATAAAGTGGTTTACCCTTTCCATCATGCAAGGAGAATTGTTATAGTCGCTACTACTGATGTCCATCCTCATTGGTGAATATACTGTCATTTAGTGTGTGAATGCTTGCCTTTGCTGCAACCTTTTCTGGCTACCATCGATAAGGTGAAGTGGTAGTAGTGTCTTTTGCCATATCTCAGTAGTACAACATTAAATTTCATGTGTACATCTTATAAATATTTTAGGGGTCTGATATAACAGTTCACCACTCAACATGAAGAAAATTTTACAGCATTATTGGCAAGAAGGCAAACACAGAATTGCACCGTACCTACACTATACCAAGCAAGACAGATAAGAAGTTTTACTGACTCGGTAAAAAAAAGGCTTGTGATCATCTGACAGAGTGAAAATGCTGGATTCCCCTTAGACTGAAAGATAGCTTTAGGACAGTAGACCACTTTCTAATTACACCATTACAATATCTCGTATCTTCTATGAATTTTGATTTGATGATATTTAGTCCTAGGTATTAATAGAGTAGTTCAACCTTCCTTCCTTCATTTGTTAACAATTCCCATACACAAAGTCAATAGTTCATGCATTTCTGTAAACATCAGACCTCAAAGGAGAATTGGCTGGTATCTAAAGAGAGAGGAGTCTGAAATCCACAAAGAACTCAACCTTATACTTACTGCTTGTCAAGAATCACTCAGATGTGTGTATTTTTATGCATATTTAATTTATTCAAAGAATCGGTCATAAGTGTATTTAAGAATGCAATGGGTATAGCAGAAATTAATTTGGACTTGAGTGATCTCTTGTGTTAGGATTGCCATGAGCATTATTGATTTATTATTTATTTATTTTTGAGTAGGGATCTTTCTCGGGGC
Source organism: Anser anser (assembly GCF_964211835.1). Taxonomy (NCBI): domain Eukaryota; kingdom Metazoa; phylum Chordata; class Aves; order Anseriformes; family Anatidae; genus Anser; species Anser anser. The sequence continues at coordinate 6,166,867 of NC_139727.1, read as the reverse complement.
CAGATGCAGGGATCGGATTCATGCAATTACATATGGAGGAAAAACTTCCCAAATTAATAGGAGCTGCATCCAAGATATGATTTTACCTATACATACAAAATAATTTTAGAGTTGTGTAGACCTACTCTTTTTTTTGCTTTTGTTTCTTATGTCACATGGTAACCGTACTGTACATGATATCATGTTACTGTAAACCAATTGGGAATATAATTTAAACACAAACCTTTGAAGTAACATAAGTCCAGATCGTAAAGAATACATTTATTAGTATTTTGGTTGAAAGAGAGAATTAGTCAAAAAGAACACTAGGTTCAAGGACCTGGAATTTTTCTGACAAAGACTGGTCTGGAATCTGAACTGAGATAAGAACCTGAACTTTATGGCTGGCACTTGACTGCATTTTGGACTGCAGTCCAGTGAAGGAAAAGAATGCTTTTAAACTTTGAAAAGTTCAAAGTCTACTCTACACTCACTTCTAAGTAAAAGTGAATTACAGATACTAACTGAAGTACCTAACTCTGATTATCTTCTCCTCCCAGGAGTTAGTCCTTACTCTTCCTCAGGTTAGATATGGTTGGTTTGGTTTTTGTGATCCCCCAGCAGACTAAAGCACAATTACAAAATGAGCCTAGGAACAACTGTTACGTTCTTGCTGTCAACCTATAAATGGTCCTGAGTATATGTCCTGCTGTGATCCCACACACAGCAACCATCATTCTATGCTCCTGGTCTCTATCTTCATTCCCATCCAAGAGTCACAGCACACCCTCCTGCAAAGGGACAAGGCTGGAGAGTCCAGTATGGTTTTTGGCAGCAGCAACCTCATAAGATGCTTACTGCATTCCCTTCTTGCAGCAGGGGTGCAAAGTATGCTCAAGATCTCCAACCTGACAATTCATTACAAACACATTCCCAGCTAAGACATTGAACTCAACACAACAAGCGGTTTGTACCACTGAGTCTTCAAAACTTATTTTCTATCAAAAATAGATCAAAATAATAATAATAAAAAATGTCTAAGCACATTTGGAAAGTGCAAACAGTATTTTAGACAGCTGCTAGGAAAATCCTTCTTAAATCCTTCTTTGTAATGAACTCTATAATAAATCAATATTCAGATTTGCATTGTCTAAACTTAGACTGGTTAAAATCCAAAGGATACGAGAAACAGACCACTTCTGAATGAGCTGAAAGATTTGCAGGTATCAGAGGGTAGGAGCTAGGTGTAGCTAAACGTGTTTCAATTCTTCCTACTTCATGGGCATTTTTAAGGCAATTTTGTGGATATGGTGACCCTAACCATTAGCAAAACAACTGAAAAAGAAAAACAGAAGAAAAATAAAACAAGCAGCTCCTCAACCCCGGTAAATTGCTGTAGGTCTGCTATTATCACCAGACAGCTGTTGATGGTCAGACAGTGGGAAAGAACAAGAGAAGAGTTCATCCATTTCAAGGCTTGCCAAACAATCTTACCAGCTTGTGTAACTATGCACATCTTACTCCGACTCCCTGCAGTTTGTGTACATTCAGCTTTTCACTTTCAAGTGCTTCCTTCACCAGTCCTTCTGAAAAGCCCCCTCCATTCTACCCCCAACTTTCGAGTCCAGAAAACGGTTGTGGGAAGGAGAGGGGGAGAACACATTTCCCTTTGTTGTGGGTTTCTTCCTACAGGCTCATCCAGCTTAGCAGATGGTAGCACACCAGACCCTTTTTTTTTCTTTCTTTTTCCTCTTTTTTTTTTTTTTCCTCTGATGCTAAACATGATTTACAGGCCTGAGTTATTATTTATCATTATTCATTTTCTGTCACCAGTGCATTGAAGGTTAATAGAAATGCCAGCATGCTCACTGATTTACTTAGTAAAATATTTGTTCCAAGGTTTAGGTCAGATGATTGGTGTCTGAGCGAGCTTCAGGTTTATGCATTATGAAAAGCAAGCTGACTTGACCTTGAGCCACTAGCACTAGCACTATATATTACTTTAGTGGAGTGACCTTCAGAGACCCAAGACACACTAGATGTATTCAACACATGTTTTCTTCTCCCATACTGCTGACATTGTATGCATTCCAGCTGAACCTATGTAATGTAAGATGATACTCACTTTTCATCTAATGAATTTGCGTAGGATGACACGTTCAACTAAAACCCTCCACCTTGGAGGTAACAAACTACCTTGAAATCCCAGATGGACTGGGGCTCAGCAAGTACTTCAGATTAATTGACACGCTTTGTCACACAGAGCATCCTGTTCACCAGCCCACTCAGGAGAAAGAGTGCCTAATTCTGATACTCACCACTGTGGTGTAATTCCAGTGATATCCACTGAATTAAGTGAGAGAAATATAAAGCCCATGGGCAAGAATTTACAAACTGGCAGGATTTATGCCTGGATTATGGTACTACTTAATACTCGAGTTAAAGTGGCATGATCTAGCCCTGCATGCCTCCTCTTTCTTTCCTGTCTAAAATGACACTTAAGTGTGCAGTGGTGTTGCAAGACAAGAATACACATATGCAACCAACGGTTACAGAAATTATTTTCTTACCCTTGATTTTCACATTGACCCTGTCTTTCTATTCTTACTTGTTCAGCAGTATATAAGTATCTTCAGATGATTTCTTTTTGTTCTATTTATTCAAACAAGCAATAGCCACTATAACCAAAATGAAAAAATCTTAACAACACTGAGATTTAACCATTACTTAATTTGAAAGGCTCTCAGTTTGCTGTCAGCTACACTGGGACAAAGCCAGACTAATTCCAGAGTCTTTAGTGGATCTACTCCAGATTTACATTAGCAAAAATAAGACCAGAATTTGGCACAATATATATATATTTGTATTTTTTCCAGCTCTGCTTTAATTCTTCCCAGGTATCAAGCAGAGAAATATCATCTCTAAAAAGAATTAAAAGCAGAACCTTTTGCCTCCATACCCTGATAGGATAGAAACACCTTCTTAATTTTTCATTTCCCCCATACACAACATTTTGAGATAGCTGAGATTTATATAGGCAGATTTGGCAGCCTTTTCGTATTTACTTACACTCAGAGATAAATCAAATCCAGGGCACTCTCTCCAAGAATAAGTTATTTGTTATCTGACTAAGTATGTGTTAGTGGATCAGACATAGGAAAGGTATTTCTATTATAACTGTGTTGTTTGGCTATGATTTACTGTGGTAAATGATACTATTTTTCATTCTTGATTACACAGTGTATTCTCTTATTGTCTTATGTATTTCAACAAAGTTAGTTAATGGGGGAGCAGAAGGGGTGGTAAGAGGAGAAGGAGGCATTTGACACATTAACCAAAGGAAAGAAACTGAACCCTCCTCAGCAGGAGGAGAGGCCAAGAAAACTTAATCCTGCTAATGTTGAATCAAGAGCAATTAACCTCACCTGCTGTCTACCAAGAAAAAAAAAAAAAAAAGGCACCTCAGGAAAAAGCATGGGTGAAATTCAAATTTATAACTGGATATCAGCATTAATCTTGCAAAAGTCCCTGAAAGGAAAATGCTTAAATAATCTGGGTAGTAACTTAACACCCTTCTACCCTCCACTCTGAAGACGAACTGGAGGAGATAACATCATTATGTTCTCAGGGTGTCCTAATTCTTTTAGTGACTTTACTATTTGTCCATTTAAAGGAACAGCATAAAGGCTTTACATCTTCTGAGAGAAAGGTAGCCAACGCTATATTATCAACAGATTATATTTTTTATGAGAAAAGACAGTCTCAACATCACTCTCTTGCACTTCTTTGTATATCTTTTGACTGTGCTAACTGTCTTTATTCATTTCTGGAATGTATGAGCTCTCTGAGTCCCAATGTAGCTTCACATTTGGGTCTTGCCTCAGGGTAGCAGTTTCCTCTTCCATAAGCAGACTTAAGACTTTTCTAAGACCACATCTGGCATTATTTCTCATCCAGAGAAAAGCAGGACTTCTGATTCCTAGAATTCAAGTGGTGATGAGTTCCTCCTCTTCAAAAATCAAAACATTAAAAATACATTAATTTTCGTAGGAGCATTAGAAGGCAGTCTTATGGAGGGGCACAAGATTGGTTAATTTTTAAGCTCACTCTCAATAACCAAGAAAAACAAAGCCATTACAAACTTAAAATGAAATCCAAGATCAGAGTTTTGGTGAGAATCAGTAATACCATAAGACTAACCTAAATGTCCTTCTTTTCACTCAAGAAATAATTACTCACCGGATAAAACCGTATCAGCATCAACAGAAGTGATAGCATCATCATCCATAACTTCCTTGATACAAAGTCTGGTGGCTCAGTAGACAACAGCCTGTATATACTGTAGTAGATAGCGCTCTATATTCCTGCCCCTCTTTTCTTCCTTTTCCTCAGCAAGATTTATTTTCCCGCTCTTTTGGGCCAAAGATAGGTTCATAGACCTGCTCACATTACGGTGCGTGGTTTTACTATTATTAGTAACTAGCATGCTCTCCATTAACCTGTTCTGTGTTCTTTTTTTTTTTCCCTTGTTCTGTTTCCAGCAGTTTCAAGAACTGATCTAGAAAGATTCAGAAAAATAAAGAAAATATATGCCAAGAACAAAAATATTTTTAAGCACACCTATCTACCAAAGCCATAAAATATGATAGATGCTTTAAAACTAAATGTATGTTAGTCTGGTTGCTGGAGAAACCACAGAAGATAAAACACTTCTTTCAATAACAAAACTGCTAGGAAGAAACTCATATCCTGTGCACTCATGCTGTATTATTTACTGTTTCTATTAAAGTCATTCAGAAAATCTCTTCTGAAACAGTGCTCTAGGAGCTCACGTGCAAAGTTAGTGCCCTCAGAGCTCATGGTCCAAAGACAACAATATTAAAGTTCCTCAATTCCCATTTAGGCACCTAATGAAGGTCAGGTTTTCAAACCCCTGGAAGAAGTCTGTGATATGTACAGCCACATTTCAAAGATCTAAGTATGCTGAACTAGTATGACATTTTTCATTTTTTTCTCCCTCCTTTCCCTTTCATTCTCTGCTCACCATCAACCTGGCTTCTTAATTGGTTGCATGACGGAGAACTGAGCTTCAGAAAAATCTGTCATTGTTTGGACATGCTGGGCCTTCTGACAAGCCAGATCTGAGCAAGCAATGCAAACTGTGATGCAGCAAAAGAGGGTTTGCAGTAAAAGGCACAAGAAACCCAACTCTGAAGTAAATGGCAGCTAATTAGACCTAAAGGAAAAAGGAAGGTATGTTTAAAAATTTATATGATTATGTAAATCAGTCAGTCATCAAGAAAAAAAAAAAAAAAGAAAGAAAATCACATCAATTATACTGATGTCTGTGAGCCTCTTTCTAGAAGAGAAAGAGACCTACTGAAGCTGAATTCTTGCCCCTTCCGCTTTCTGCTTCTGCGTGCTTTGTTACTGCCCTAACACTGCTGCTGCTACTTTTGTGTTTTAGACATAGGGCACTGTATTTTGGAGTACCGTAAGGTTACTCCAGAAGGATACTTATGAGAGTTTATGATGAAAATCTAGTCATTATTGTATTAATAGCACAAATTCATGAAATTATAACTAGTATGTATGATTTCAGTGATCTCAGGAGTAAATAGCCATACAAGGTTGGAATTTTGTTGTGCACCTTCAAGCAACAGAAAAAAAAATAAAATAAACACATAACATCCTAACATACACAGAATAAAACCAAATAATATCACCCATCTTGAGCTAAACCAAGGTGTCAAAGTCTTTATATTTTGCACTTCACCTCTACAAAGAGCTATTTTCAGGCATTTAGAGGATAGAGGATCAGCAATCTCTAAGACATGCCATTAATTTATTCTGCATTTGCCTTTTCAGGACTACAAAATATCTCATAGGATATATCTTTAGGAGTCATTAAAATATGACTAACAATATAGAGTATTTAAAACTGTTTAAGAATAAAATAAAAGCTCATTCCGTATTTGTTGTTAGAAGTAGAAGTAATGATACTAGAAGCCTTTGCTAATATTGATTGTTCTGTGACAACTCACCTTCCTGACCAACAGGAAATCTGTTACTTGTTTTAAGCTTAGCAGTTGCTCACTTAGCCATAAATTTCCTACAGTGTCATCAAGGATATTGTCAGTTTTACCAGAAAAGCTGAACTGTTAGAGAAAGGTAGCATCACAGGTGGTGGTGGCTAAATTAGGCTCATTTAATCTGCCATTTTACTCTAAGTTGCTTGGCCTGTTTATGAAGTCAACTTGACCATGGAACAGAACTTCCCCAGCATGGAGGTCAATAGGAGTTGTGCAGACAAAACAGAGATGCTGCCTGCTAGACCACTCTTGTCAGACTAGAGCCAACTGATTTTACCTTGGTGCTTGAAATCATTTTTTATGAATAAAAGGAGAGTATCAAAACCTCCTTTGAAGAGAAATGATACACTGAATGATCTGGGGCCTGAAGACAGTGAAGTACAGTCCCTAAAAATACAGAAACATAGCAAAAAAAATGTTGACAGCAAGACCACTGAAAGGCTACAGAGCTGTCCCTCAGAGATTCTGCGCAAACCTTACTGCTATATTTTGTAGTAACTCCTGTGAGCTGCAGGTTGAGGTGGGTCATTTGGACTAAAACTGAGTTTAATTTACATATGCTGTAGTTTAACTGAGGCAGTATTATTTAAACACAGCTCCTTGTTTTCAGGCCTTACTGGGCTGCAGGGTAGAAACAGGACATAGTAATTAATGAGATGTGAAACAGATGGTCTTTCCTCAATAATACTGAATTTCCATGCCCTTCCTATGGAGGATCTCCAACTGCTTAAAAAAGCCTTACCTGCATTAATATGCATACCGCCTTTGTGGGGTGAGCGGTCTCTGTGCTTCTCACATGGGGAAGCTGCGATGACAGGCGCCCCGACCTCCCTGCAGTCGCTCAGCAGCATCTCTGTAGCAGGGCTTGGAAGGGACGCCAGGTCTGCCAGCTCTGCGCCGCTGCGTGCCTGGGCTTTGCACACCAGAGAGCTCTCACTCTTTCTCCCATTCTTCCTACTAAAACAATGAGCTGTATATCCCAAACCTGAAAGCCTTTGTTCCTTAAAAGCTTGATTAAACTAGTTATGCTTCTTTTGTCGCGGTCTGAAAAAAACGTATAGGCACAGCAGACACATTTCTCATTTTAGATATGGTAAATGCCAGTGTTTATGCTTTTGTTAGCTAGCCTAATTATTGTGTGTCCTCTAAAACTCTCTGTTGTAATTACCACTCACCATACTGACACCTACTGCTAAGGAGAGAGCTGATCAGCTGCTGGATTTCTTTAGTCCTGGACCCAGCCAACAAACTGCATGTGACACCAACAGATGTTTCTGGTTTTAAAACAGTGGGAATTTCATGAACTGTTTTCCCCAACCTCCCAGGAGTAAATGCCACCATAGTTGAAAAGTTGGAAACGTTTGTCAGGCTCTGAACAAAGCTGTGAACGAATGCTACAGTAATTTACTTCTTCTACATTCCCCACTCTCCCCCCCCCCCCCCCCTTTTTTTTTTTAAACAGCAGATGGGGTTACAGAAAAGACCATTAGCAAAAGCAGTACTGTGTGGGGTTTTGCTAGTACAGACATTGTGTTATCTACATATGTATTACAGAACATGGGGAAGCAGCTAAAGAGAATATCATTCAAGAGGGTGTCTGTAACTTGGTGTCTTTTGTAAGGGAAGTCCATTAACTCACAGGGCTGTTCTGAATTGTGTTTGCAGTATAAAGGGAATAGCTTGGCTCGGATTCCATAGTTGTAACAGCACAGGAAGAGGGGTGGAAAAAAAATCAATAAGTTCAGTGTAATCAAAGTCAGAGCAACCTTTAAAATAATAAGACAAATCAGTTTATTTCACAAATGTCTTTATTTCCAAATGCCATTGTTTGGTGCTTTCTGCTGTCATTGCCCATGACATTTGAGAAAACTTGGCTCTTAGTCATTTAGGTGCAGCAGAAATTATCATGTAACAACCATGTGAAAAGATTATACATTCACCTCAGTGAAGATCTGCTGTAACAACCTTGTCCTGTGGAGTAAAGACAGTTTAGGAGGAGGAGGAAGGCAAGAAAGACAAGTTTTAAATATGGACAGAGAAGCCCTACTTTATTGCTATATACAATGAAAAGTAATTACAGAGAAAAATGAAAGCTGCTTCTTGCTGTTAGCAGGAAGAATAAGGGAATTCTGTTCCTTTTTAAAGCTTGGAGTCCATTTTGATATAATTGGTTCCAGAATTATTTATGACATTAATTGCTGCATTATCGACTGCCTGTCAGCTCTTCTGGCAGTTAGTCCATCTTTCTTACCACAGAAAGCTAGCTCAGCCCAAACTAGACTGACAAGCTAATTATACCCATCTTCCCCTTCAATGACAAATGCTGCTCATCGGAAACCTTTCTAGAAATAAGCTTTCATTCTTTCCCCTTTTTCCTGAGCCAGACACAACCGATATCTCAAGGTACAGATCACAGCTGAAAATCTGCTCACAGGGCTATTAGCTCTGAACATCTCACTTGAGCCAAAAAACCTAAGCATCTTATGTTATCAAACTGTATGTCATTCCCTGATGCTAGTTTTCAGTGGATGTGCAGTGGGCCATACCTGTCACTCAAAGCTGTGGCAGATGGAACAAACCTGACTGCATTAGCTGGGCCCTGCTTAACAGCTGAGGCAGCCCTCTGACAGCAATTGCAAGGCTCAGAAGAAAGATTTTGCATTTTCCTCATGTAAACTTACAGAATCAATATTTTACAGTTTTTATTTTCCTGTATTCCACAAAGGAACTGTGACATTGCTCAGGGAAAAAAAAAAAAAAAAAAAAAAAAAAAAGTTCATTTGGAGCAGAGGAATGGATCAGAAGTAATGCTGTGAAGGGGAAAATGAGGGGAAATGCCAGAGGAAAAAAAAAAGAGGGCCTGGTCAGCATGACACTCTCACATCCATCAGAGATCAGGATCATGCTAAAACAGCCCAGTGCCCTGGATGTTACCTCTTCAGGGCCCCTGCGTTGTTGTGCCATATGTAAGTGGCAAACTAGTAAAAATTCCTATGCACCACTTAGTCCAAAGCCACTGCATCAGTTACTCTGTCCCTTTTTTAATATTTTTATTGCAGCCATAATGATTTTTTTTTTGGTTGGTTTGTGCATTTGGTCTTTTTTTGTTGTTGTTCTAAAGATTAGACCTTGAAGCACCTAAAATGTGACAAAATCTGTCAGTTCTTAACAAATTTGGGTCCTATTTGCATAGAGGGCATAGTAATAAGAATAATGATGATCACAACACTGACTTAGGTCTGCACTCCTCGTTATCTATGGTTTTGCCCTCCAGTTTACTTCCTTGTCTGTCTAAGAATTCAGTCAAAATGGATGTGGTTGCTGGTAAGAGAACAAGAAGTCAACATCTCTTCCAGATGGAAACAACCATATACATACCACATATTTATTAGATACATACAACTCATATAGTTCAGTCCAGTTTTTACAGAACAGGGTTCAGCATTACAACTGTTACTAGCAGGCACCCCCTCCCAGTTAGTCTCCAAATAAAAAATAAATACCGAATTACAGGCTTGCCTAGATGATGCCCTTTCAGATCAGTGACAAAGGATGGTGGCAGAACAATGCAAGATGGCTAATCTCACCGCTACCTAAACCTGCTATCCAATGCACTCAATCCGACAGCAATCAGCAGCACTAAGTTTACTGAAATTGCACTGTGAATTTCCACTAAATCAAATTCAGGTCAATATTTCAGCAGGCCTATAGTCAAAAATGACCATGGATGTTTTCATGGATGTTGCTGTGGGAACTTCTCATTTTATTTAACTGCACAGTAAGAAGTTGCATGGACCTGCACAAATGGTAAGAATGCCTATTAAAATAACCACAGTGCTGCCTTGATTTACATCCTGTCCTTCTCAGAGTATATTTGAAGTCCTTATTTCAGAAAACACTTGCAGTTCCTTGCTTGGGCTGAACAGGCTCCCAGTCTTTTTTGGGGAATACCAAGTTGCCAAGCAAAGTGGGGACAATAGTTGACTAGAAGTCTTGTGCATTTTACACTTTGTCTCGGTAAACTCCACCAGAAAAACAGCACATAAATTGACTCTGAAGCTTTACAAATTGGCTATTTAAACCACTCCACACCTATAAATTGTACAGTGCTGGAGGCCATCCTTCTTTAGACACTATTCTTTCATGACAACAAGATCTAGAGGAGAAAATTCAGAATTCAATAAACAGATTCACTATATGCTAAAATATTGTGGAGAAAGTAAGAAAAAAAGGAAGGCACATAAACCGTCTGCTCAGTAAGTGATGCAGCAAAGCTTGTGTCAGTGCTGTGTGTTTTTCTGTTATACTATACACACTGTTATGAGCAGAAAGCTACTACATTTATGAGATTCCCAAGATTTTGAAAAGATATGAAATGTGCCCTTTGTATTTTTATAGCATTTTTGGAATCAAACCAGTTATGATAACAAGAACCTGTTCTAAAGTTATGAAATGCAAATGCGGTAATTATGCGGTAATTTCACTTTGATTCGCAACCCAGTGTGCAATATAGTATATTTCTGTATATTTTGTAAGGTAATTTTAGTTCTAGATCATGCTCATATTTAAGAAAAAAAAAAAAAACTAGAGTAGAAACAAAAGACTACTCACTGGATTGAGGTAAATTCTGTAAAGTGTAAATTGTTTATAAAAGCACAAGATTTTTTTATTTTATTTTATTTTATTTTTTTAATTTAAATTCTTTGCTGATGGCTTTCTGAGAGCATGTAAACCTCCAGGAAGTCATAATTAATGTGATATAATATAATCTACAGGTTTTGTTATTGCTGACTAAACGTAGGCTTTCCCCCACCCCATCATCTACCATTTTTTTCTATCATCTTACTGATCATAATTCAGGTAGCTGATACAAAGTTGTATGCTTTTATTTGTTTCACTATTGGAATGTTTTTTTTTTGAAGCTTCTTCACAGTAAGCATCAAGTACCTCTACAGAAGAACACCAAATACTTCAAAAGAGGAAAATATTTTTTCATGTAAAACCATCAGCAAATATATAAAGTAATAGTCAGACAGCATGTCAGCATTTCTGCCCAAAAGTACAATGAGGTGATAAGTTACTTCAAGAGCACTAGGTAGCCCACTGAGTAGCCCACTGGATTTTCCTTTTTTGAGGTTAAATGAATAGTGTTATGCTCTAAAAGAGTGCCTTCCAACCACCAAAATCGGTGTATGCTTTAAGGACTCGCTGACAGCTGAAATAAAGTCACTTGGGCTTGTATACTGCTGACCTTGATAGCTTTTCAGTTTAAAACATTTTAAAGGTACATGTACAACAACATTGGTGAGGGAGGAAAAAAAAAAAAAAAAGAAAGCAAATGCCAGAAGATCTAATAGAAGCAAGATGCATTTGTTTTTGACTTCTAATTAATCAAGATAACATCTCTTTCAGCCATTAGACAGTAAAATCAATAACCTGGGCAGTCTGACTGCCAGTTAGACTTATACACCAACACCTATTATTGGCAAAACTGTGATGTATTTAACCATTTCATCCTTTATTATATTAAAAAAGGTAACCAATCTCTGTGAGAGAGTACATGAAAAAGTCCAGCACCACAGCAAGTTGCTTACCCATCTGTGGGCAAATTTCCCACCAGTGCTCCTCCAACCCTGTTCCCCACTAAAACCTTTCATAACTGTAACTTTGCTTTACTGGAGTGACCGTTACAAAAATAAACCAAAATAAAGCACCCCGAGCCTCACTACCAGCTCTTAAAGGAAACTGGAAATATGCTGCTTCTGGGAATCAGTGGCACCCTGAGTTAAGCAGAAAACACCCAGAATAATGTTGCAACAAGCACTAGGACTAATGCTGCAGAAAAAGAGGTGGCATCTGACCATAAAAACAGGCAGATCTCAGAAAGGCTAATCATTACAGTGGTTTCATTTCAGAGGCAAGTTAAATGGATTCTTTTTAATAAACTGCCTATGGTGAGGTCCTGCAAGCTCTTCCCTTGGTCAATAATCCCATTAAGTCCATGACATTCCTACCAAAGTGCCAAATCCTGAAATCTTTTTTCATTAATTAGCTCATTTCCCAAGCAATCTCATTGAGTTTAGACTCTTTAATCAATGCAGACAAAAATGGCCAGTTCCCAAAAGAAGAAAAGATCCAGGCCATTTCATCTAGTTTTAGGAAGGCTTTCAGGCTTGGGCTTACCTTCATTTATGAGATGAAAGCTTTTTCTAAGACTGTTATTTCAAAGGCCATACAAACTTTGGAACTCCACTTCTTTTCACGAGCCAGGCAATCAGTGCTAGGACCAAGAGTCCTCAACAGACCAGGAAAACTAGTAACTCCACTCCAGACCTGCAGTTAAGAATACTCAATTTACCTAAAGATTCTGGTCCATGACATTATGACTTACTGCTGCACAGCACAACGTTCGTTTTCTTCTTCTTTCCTAGCAAAGTCTATTTTCCAACTTAATCTCTGTAGAACTAGGTTTACCACTGCAAGACTTGAGTCCACAGATTAAATGCATAAATTTGCTTAAAATGTTCTTAGAAAGTAAAATTCTAGGAAATGACATTATAGAGTGGCCCCAGCACACTTTATTGGGGCTGTTTGTTTTCATTCCTTCTCACAGGTTGCCATTAAAAGAACATCTGAAGCCAAAAATGTTCGTAGAGAAGACTGGATCTTTGTAATCAGAGTAGGATAAGCAAAAAGCAACGTAGCTCAACACATTCAATCAAATTACTTTGCATTTGCATATTTACAAAGAACAATACAAATGGACCGGTAATTATGATATTAAAGTGTTTTTATGCTATATTTGTCTTTTTCTATTATGCACCGTGATCAGATGCACAGTTAATTACAGTTAATAATGATAATGATGGCTTTATTTTACAATGCAGCAAATTAACTCTATCAGGCATTTCATAATGCATAGAATGCTATGGAAGTTATTATAACAGAAGAGAAATATTTAAAATCAACATTGCTCTCTAGGGGTCTTTTGACTTATCTTCCTTTGCTGTGCCAATGATCTATTGTACCATGTGGGGTAACTGCCATTAAGGCAAATAGGAAATCCCTAGTTTACATAAATCCTCTGGAATTATCTGGCAGGGAAAAAAAATACAACTGAGTTTCCGTTACAGAGAGAAATAATGAACACAATAATTTGAATGAAGACATTCTTTCCCGCACTTTAGTCTAGTTTCTTTGAACTGATAGCTCATTTATGATAATTGGAAAAAATAACCACACCCTATTTTCAGTAGTAGATGATGCGCAATGAAGAAAACTTAGGAGTGGGCTTTCTGCCACAACCTTAACTCTGCCCTGTGGAACACAGTCACTGCTAGAGATCATTAAACATTTCTACATGATTTATGAAGCTTGCCACCTATAGCCACAAATATTAGAAAAACAGTTTTAAAAATATTTTTTCCACCCACTGTCTTTCCTCTGTTCATTGTCATTACTGTAAAAGAATGATGTATAGTCCATGCCTTTTCCCCTCTACAACTTTCTTCTTATTAATTCATTTTTCTGTTGTTACTTTCTAATTTCACTGTGTGTAGGACCATAAACATGCAAAAAGGTTGTTGGAAGAAGCAGATGTGCAGCCACAACGTTTCCAGAGTCCAAGAAGCTTAACAAGAGGACATGATCCAAAAGAGAGAGAACCTACAATCTCAGCTGGCACCACGTTCTCTTATTCCAAGTCTTTTGTGCATCAATCACCAATACACAGAAATGGTGCACAGCCTCAGCAAAACAATTTCAAATGTTGTTCTCTGCCAGCAATGAAACCACCTTGCACTACTAATTTACATTTATGCTGACAGTCAAAACCAGCTGAAAGTTGACCAAGGCTTATTTTCTCTGTGATATGCCATAAAGAAAAATATATCATTACCTTGGTTTTGCTCTCGTATCCTTGTAGGTCTTGACTACATATCTTTGAAGAGGAATTTTGGAGGTGAACCCAGCCTCCCATGGGCGCTTCAATCTATCTGTCCTGTGCAGAAAGGACAGAGTTTCAAGCTAGTATGTTTTCCCCTGCACTGGTACTGAGGCAAACAATGTGCTGTACAAAGGGAATCTCTATGGGCAGGTCAGCACCTACCTGCTCTGTCCCTCAGCAATACTGGTGCCTGCTGCAACCTCCGCCCCACTGAACTATGTGCCTCACCAGTCTCTTAATTTAGACACAGGAAGAGTTCACCAGGCAATACCTCATGAACATACCCCTCAAGGCATAAGAAATCGTGTAATGGAGGAGTCCAACTCTGAGCATCCTTTTCTTCCAGAGGGCAACCAAGTCAACCAAGTTTGAATGTCAGTATAGCTGGTATTAAGGTTGTCAAAGGGAGAACCTCAAAGCATTCAGAGTTCAGGTCTAAGTTAGCATGCTAACTTGACTTCTCCTAAAGCTGTATTTTATACGAGGATAAAAAAGAGGTCTTTTGGGATATATTGTTTTCATATTTCCGACCCAGGATAGAAATATAACAATGTGGGGTTTTTGTTTTTGCTGTTGTTTCAACGTTTTCAACTTTTAGCTTTAGTTTTGGATGCAAAGAGAAAAAGAATGTTTAAAAAAATATTTTAGAACCTCAGACAACAAAACTATACAACATTCTTCTCCAGTAATGTGATGGATGGTTTAAGGTAACAAATTTATTTGTCAGTCCTTTCATAAAGCTGCACAAAAAGTGTGTGTTTTAAACACATTCCTTCACTGAACCTTCTTTTCCTCCATCCTAACATCTATAATGTCTGTTTTAACATACAGAAGGAAATACTGTTAAACCCATGCTTGATTTATCACTATGCCTAGGTAGCCAAAAGATTTAACTAGAAACCACTCCAATAGCCTGTAGGTACCACTGACTTTTTAATACAAAAGATTTTTTTTTTTCCAACTTCAACTTGCCAGGGGATTCGCATTATCAGAGTCTGATTGTATTTGGAAAATGCTAAAATTGAATCCTCTGTATTCACCTCCCAGGCTGTTAAAAAGAAAGGTATCTCCTATGTTGAACTGGAAGTTAGATGAGGAGCAGGTGCTCATCCACTGCAATCAATGACAAGCTAATGGGCTGCTGACCATAAATTCTCTGGAAACCTCAACACAAAGCTCTTGATTCCAGTGATCTGTGCTGCAGTTCCTGAGCCATTACAAACAATCAGTTTTATTTGCACAAACTTTTGGGGCCAGCATTAAAAGATGCACTACTTCAAAGAAAATATCAACATGATAGCTTAAAAAGAATGTTATTTTAAGTTGTCTGCACCTCAGATTTACAAGGATATAATCAGAAATGCAGGCTGTAAAATATCCAGAGGTAGTACAATCAATAAATCAATAAATTCAACTCTTTGGTACAATAATCATCATTATTGGCTGGATCCTCAGCTAGTATAAATAAATAACATGGGGGCACACATGACAAGTTGCTTCATCAGCGACTGAAGCCTTGTTGTCTTTATACGTTTTGATTATTAAGGAGTTTCTTTGGCAAGTCAGTGCTATTTCTGAGTACACAGTTCATGTATTTGGGTCACCCTTACAGAAAGCTTGAAAGATTTATCCTTCTGACTTGGGGGAAAATTTCCGGAAAAAAGGGTGCTGACCTCCTGTCTGCCTACTTGGTGGCTGGTAAATGTTAGCACAGCTTGATAATATCAATTAGACTGGGAAGCTTTATTTTAAGTTTTTTGAACTATCACTACTGCCTGTGTCCATTTGTCTTTTTTATTCCCTAGATATGCCATGACAAGGATTGAATGCGACACACACCAAACTTTGAATGTCCCGCAGCCAGTTCCAATGGCTTGGATGCTGTCATTTCGAGCTACATCAGGAACAGTGGCTCAATGGCTGCATCTGTGACACATGTCAGAAACTTTTAAATGTCTGCTCTTTTTTTTTCATCAGGATGCTTCTGTATCCTAGCTAGGGAAGAGATGACATTTTGTGTTTGGGTGGAACTTATTGTAGCTCCCTCTTCCTGCCTCCTCTAACTGTCAGCCTGAGTTTCCCCTAAACATATCAAAATACAGGCAAATAAACCTTGTCATTTAGAAATATATTCAGTAGTAACCATGCTTGAAAACAATGTTTTAGGAGGAACTTGGGCACATTTTCTCATAGAATGATGCGCTACACAAAACACAGCGCTAGGCTATTTCTGACCTTTGTTATGTGCCGCCTTAGAAGATTGATGTGCACAACTCAGATACACATGAATTCCTTAACGTTTCTGTTCTTTTTCCATTAAAGTGGACTAATTTGGCATACAAAATACACAGTATAACAGGGTGCCTTTTTCAAGACTTGGAAGAATTAACATTTTGATAAGAATACATAGTCTAAGGGTACAAAACGGATCTTCTAATGGACACTAAGGGTTCTCAGGGCAGGACTCCAGGAGTTGAAAACACAATTCAGAAGAAGAGAGCAGTCTCATATCATTATCATCTATGTAAAATAAATGCACATCTTTTCTAAGCTCAAACTGGGATTTCTTTGTCTTTGAAAATTAAGATAAACAAACAAAAAAGCCTGGAACTGGACGTCTTGATTATCACATTTTCCCTTTGGGTTTAATTGATACAATACATTGTCATTTTTCTTCTTTTCCCTGGGCAGCCTGAGTTCTTCAGATTCTCCTGGAGTTATTTGTGACTGTGTATGGGCAGCCAGACATGTTTCACACAGTTAAACACTGTGTAATTTTACTCTGGGGCTCTCTTTACCCATTTCAACTGGCCATGTTTCAGCTAGATTTGACTAGCTGTTGGACTTAGAAAATTTAGCTTGTTAAAATAATTATTTGGGCTCCTAGTTAAATTTCTTATTTTTAAAAAATTAGCTTCAAGAACAAAAATGCGATGGTGGCACATGGGGTGACACATATGAGCAAACATGCAATTTAATCATGTTTTTTGAAAATACATCATATTGGCCCATATCCCTGCTAGTACTAGAGGAATCCCCTAGAGGGATCCTAACGATAGCGATTGCTTTTTAGGAGAACCATTCTGCCTATTTACATTTGACAGTGAAGAAAGCTGGACTCAGATGTGAGATGCTCATTTAGCAGGGGGTAACCTGAGACGTTGTAGAGGGCATTCCCAAACCTTCAAGTAAAATGCATCCACTCTTGCTCTGCATAGATGAGCAATCCAGTCCTCAGTGCTGCACCCTATCTTTGCTGTGTATGCACCTCATTGTACATTCAATCCTGACATCCAGGGATCCTACAATTTTTTGTTTTGTTTTTCCTCTGAGGCACTGTTTCACCATTAATTTCATTGCTAGACGAAAGACCATAACTGGAAGCAAAAATTCATTAATTTCTATTAAACTCTAGATAAGTTACTTTAAAAGTCAATGCTTAAAGACTGCACTGAAGACTAAATGAAAAAGTTAATACCAAACAAGTAACCAGAATTATCACTGCACACAGTCAAGAATTTACTGCATTCAGCCTAATTGGAGAATCAGTGAGTGAAAGGCAGGCAGAAAGGTGGAAAGGACCAGAATATATTTATTATCGTCAATAATGCAGTGATTATTAGCTAAGGATAAACAAGATTTCCAAACCTCTCGTGATGTTACCTTTCTTCTCTGCAGGGATAAGGAAAGGAGGACTGCCAGTGTGATATCAGACTTCTGATAAAAGGCAGTATTCTGCATTAGCTAGGAGCTACTGCAATTTATGCAAGCATGACACAGACCTAATTAAACAAGAAAACACAACCAAAGCTTTTTGTAGTATTTACACATTTTCAAACACATGAACAGGATGGATGGATGAAAATAATATTTAGAAAATACGGCCTCAAATTCAAACTGCTCAAAAAAGTTAACTGTTATCACCGCTACTTTGGGTAGAATGCCCTAAAGGATAAATTTTAACAATAGCATTAACAATGACATTTATTTGGGATTCAGTTTTATATATATATATAAAGTTAAAATTTAGCATTTTGTACAAAATAAAAACAGAGTGAGAACACAATTTTTGTGATATGTTATTGCAACAGAGCTGGGAAAGTTTCAGTTAACTAAGTCTTATAATCCTGTCAGGTAAGAAGAGCATGCTATCATCTATATTTTTCCAGTATGGAAACAGGGACATACATTTTTATAAGCCTCAAAACCCAAATGACAAATGTAGCAGAATGTCTTATAGATCGAATCATTTATGCTGTGATTTGAGAAAAAAAATAAAAAAATAAAAAAAGCCAAAACCATCAGACCTAGCTAAATGGTTAAAAATAATTATATCTGGAATAGACTAAACCTCTGTAAAATAACAGTAATTTCCATTCTGATAGATAACAGACTGTTTCCACTGTCAAAACCTGCAGAAACTTATCAGCCAGCTGCTGCTTCAGAACTAACAATTCTGGGCTTCCTTCTTACCACAGGTGATAGACGCTCGTGATTTTATATTGCATATTTTGGTTCTTTATGTCAAAGAGTCTGCTTTTACATGTATTTTGGTGTCTCATAAGAAAATGCAAACCGTTCCAGCATTAAGCTGAAACCTGTGCTTGCTTCCATATTGCCATTGAGTGCATCCTGATGAGAGAATGAATATGCACATGGAGCAAAACACGCAAGTGTACCGTGTCCTGTTCCTGGGTTTGTTTGTTCAAAGCAAACCTCTATTTTTTCTCTTTAAAGTGGGTGTGTATTCCTATGTTTTGTGATATTTGCTCCTACTGCCATTGATGTTGAAAGCTTTGCCACCGACATGAAAGGGAAGAGGATAAGACTCAGAATGTGCTTATGCTATAAACTTGTGATTAACATTAACAGCTGGTAGGTTTTTTACTCTTAAGTCTCATAAATACAGCTGAAAAAGCATTTATCTGAAAGTGGAAAATGAGGGCTTAGCTAGAGCTGTGCAAACCTTTCATAATGAAACCCAGAGCTAGCCTGATTTGGGAGAGTTGCTGGAGGTTTGACATTCAGGCCAGGTTTGCTAACCCCTCAGTGAATGTAGCTGATTTACGGTTTCAGATGAAAACCACATACAGCTCAGTAGTGGTTTTGGCTGAATGATGCTTTCAGCCTTTGCTCAATCTTGAAACTTATTGGGTGTGAACCCACAATAACCAAAACTTATTAAAAAAAAAAAAAAAAAGACTGGCATGAGCATCACATGAACAGAAACCACCCAAGGCTCTCAGAAACCCAAGCACAGCAAGCAGTAGCTGGGGGGAAAGGTATGTGGTATGTTAGGCATTACAGATGTTGAGATCTTGCAGCTCCACCCTCATCTGAAGTAATGGCCAAAGAGGTGTGCAATTAGTGGGGCTCAAGTTAACCATATTAGGCACCAGTTGATAACTGCAGTTTATCCATGTTTCCCAGCTCACTGACATTTCCATTGCCTTTTATAATATGCACATTGTATAGTAGGTGGTGATTTGGTGGTTTGGGAAGTAGCCAAGGAAGGAGACTCCAAGTATAGTGAACTTTTTTCCAAAATTGATGTTGAAATTTGGCTACCTGAAACACATTACAAGTCATGGTTAAATCAGTAGGGTATTAAAAAGGAAATGATCTTGAGCAGAGAAGTTTTTCTTTTCCCCTCTCTTGCATTGTAATCCTCTGACCAGCCCTAAATTGACTACTAAGCTAAAGGAAATTAAAGAAAAGATGAATAAAAAAATCTCAAGCTGGGCCAAATTCATCCCCAGTGTAGCTTAGCTCAAGTAGAGTTAAATCAATGGAGTTCCACCAGGGATGCATTTGGCTTATTGTCAAAAGGAAATGAAGCAACTGTGCCCTCATTTACAGCTATCAACTTAAACAGAAATTTCATTATATGGGAATTTCTGAAAACAATTCCTAGGTAAAAAGAAGATTGCTAAGGTTGAACAGCATGTGTGTTTGAAAATTCCCTGAAGTCCACAACTGTCTGCTTACTCGATAGATACACTGAATGCCAGATAATTGAGTGCATACATTGTTTCAAAGGTCTTATAAAATCAGAGAAGCCTATAAAATGAATAAGCACATTGTCTTCAGAAATCTTAACCTTTCTTTGTTTTTACTCTATTGAATCTTAAATACCGAATTGCAAAAAATAGCATTAACATAAAAGCAACAGTGCAGAGATAAAAGTTATGCCAGCAATACCAATTTCAGTTACCTTAGTATTCTATTTATTTATTTGCTTCATGCAAATGTAAAATTGATGTAGAAATTCTTAAGTTGCACTCTTCTGCCACTGATTTTCTCCAGAGTATTTGATTGTGATCTGAAGGGATTCTGTGAAACTCCTCTTTACTTCCAAGTATAATAAACTAAAACATAACGTTAGTAAAAACTTTTCTAAACATATTATATTCTACAGACTTTATTATAAAAGTATAATACTATAAGGACATATTTATATTCTAGGAGGATTGGTGGAACTGTGGATGAGGGGTGAGATAGTCAATTAAAAAAACTTTCTAGATTAAGATATAAGTTAAAAAAAAAAAAAACTTGACCTTACACAGTTTTGTTTTTAAACTGGCAGCAAAACATTCAATCAGAATGCAAAATATTTCTGAGAAATTTTAAACTTGTGGTGGGAAGTGGTTTTGAACGTACTTAGGAACTTGCTCTCACAGCCCTAACATTGCATGTAATGTGATAAGATAAAATAGATTTTTACCTTATAACTTCCAAATGCAACTAACTTTGAACTAAATATATTTTCGAAGATGTTGTTACCTTAAAATGCTCAGGATGCTGAGATGATGATGATATTTTGTGAATGTGCCATGACCACGACTTAGTTTGTCCTTAAAAATATCTGCTCCTTGAAGGCTTGTGAAAATCCTGATCTGAAACCTTAATCTAATTGTCAGCAACTCTAAGAAAGGGTCAGCTTCAGGTTGACAACACCACCAGAGGCAAGTCCATCACAGTCACCTAACCTAAAAGGTAACTTTAAGAAAGATTCATCTCTTTTAGTACCACATATAGAAAACATATTAATTCAAATAGACCTGATGAAACAGGAGTGCTGGCTGTATCCTGCACATTCTCACATAACAAATGCCAAAGAAAATACTCTTAAGATTCCTTAAGAACAAGTTATAAATGATTGGAAGAAGTCACTTTTCTTGGGCTGAACTCGCAGATAATCTGAGATCTCTGTAAGCTTTTCTGGTCATATTACAAGTAAAATGAGCGTTAGCTGTAGGTAGGACAACACTCTCTAACCATTTAATACTGCCAGAGTGGCATAAGGAAATCAAAGGCTATATCAGTTATTCACAGTCACAGGTTAACTTCAGGTAGGTTCAAAACCAGAAGGCATAAACCAGCTTGGTCCTTCAAGCCATTCAGACTTGCTTCGATATATAATAATGCTCACCTGTTGGGCATTAGTTGAAATTGTTAGTGTAGCCATGGTCCCACAGTAGATGGTTGTCTTCTCACAATCATATCTTGTTTTCTTTTATTCCCATTACTACAAGTAGAAAGGAATACAGAAAACAAATTTTAACTAAACAGCAAAAGTAGACTAGACAGTGAGATGTAATGGGTACCAGGTGTATATACAAAAACACTGAAAAAGCAAACTATGCATTTCAGTTCTTATACCGAATTCAATTCTTATAGCGAAGTAGAAATTTCACTTTAAAAAGAAAATGTGAGCACTTACCTATTTCATGCCATCACTTGTTTGCAGAGCAATGACATGGCAATTGAGGCAGACACAGCTAGAGATCTTTAGGAATAGAAGACAACAGCTGGCAAGGCATGTAAGACCCTGACTTGATATCACCTGATTCACTGTCAAATTCCCCAGACTAATCCTGCAAATGGCTACTTAGAAAGTGCCAAACATCCAGCCACAATCTTGCCTATACAGCTACACCTCTGGAAAACTGAAATTCACCTCTTTCTTTCACATATGCCAACCATTTAACAACACAGACAGACAAATCTACACAGAGTAATAGGGAAGAAAAAAAAAAAAAAAAAAAATCTCCCCAAATTGGGCAAGCAGAGGCTCCTGTGACAGCTATCACACCACTTAAAGTAGAAATATATGGTAAGGCTCAGTCTGAGTCAGTATAAAATGGGCTGATTCAGAACCTCCCCACATAGACTGCATCTAGCAAAGCTCTGCTGGGGGGTAAACATTTCCCAACATGCTCGTATAGTTGGCAGGAAAAAAATATTAATACACCCACTGGCAGCAAGTGAACCCTGTAATTTAAAGAAAGAAATTTCAAAAGCACAGGCAGGTTTGCTTCTGTCTTCTGACTTAAATGGGAGCAACATAAGACCAATATCCAGTGATTCAGAAAATTCTCAGTGTTAGCTTCCCTTAGTCTGACCCATCAGCCTCGATTATGCACCTTTTATTCAAATAAAAACAAATACTGGGATTTTGGCAGAAGGCTTACCTAAAATAAGATGGTAGAGCTGGGTCTACACTATTTGTTTAGCAGAGCTACTCAAGCACAAGCTAATATTTTTATTTCTATCCAGTAAGACCACTTAGGTATCTGGGGACCCACTAGCTGCAAAGGTAACAGAGGTCTCCACAGCAATACCATGAGGTCACAACTAAGGGGCTTCAGGGTTGGTTTGTGCACCACGTATTCTTCCCCAGAAGACCTAGAAATGCCATCCTCTCACCTTGAGAGCAGAAGAGGAGAAAACTATCTTCATTTTGGCTCTCAGCTAGTTAAGACTTAACAGCTTTAAAGCTTACATAGTACAGCTGGCCATCTTCTGTGAACTGCCATAGATGCAGAGGCAGGCTGGACGAGCAGCCTGTCCCTTTCTTGGGGACAGGAGATGACACTGTGCCCCCAGCACTGCTGAGGATACCCCTTGCCATATCCTCACGTACATACCCTCACCCTCACAGAACTTCAGTCTCAGACAAGAAACAACAGATGGGAACTGACCAGCAGAAAAAGCTCAGAAAGAGGAAGAGACAACACCCTCCCAGCATGGAAGCTGTAGTCACAGCAAACTATTGTGAAGTTATTTGTAGGTATTATGGACAGAAACAGTTTTAAGAAAAATTTGGAAAAGGATAACAAGAGCAGCTGTTTGTTTCTGAGAAGCCCCTCCATTACAAAAGAGGGCACAGAGGTTGCTCATCTGATATTCTAACAGAAGGACAACACAGGGTAGTTGTTGGCAGGACACCTGTACATGTTGCTGTCCTTCATGCACATGTGTCCCCCTTAAACCCAAGCACTCCTAGGGGCCAGGTAACACTGAGAAATTGGATGGAAAGCCTCCCTTGTCCAGATTAGAAGAGTTACACCACAGACTGAGATAAACAGCAGACTGTAACAGTAACTTTGCAAGGTTCAACACATTCAGTACATTTGGATGAAATTCAGTGACTTTTCAAAATAAGTAATTGTGCTAAACAGAGGAGCACTAGTACAACTTCATATGCACAGTTTGCACTATAAATATTTGTTAGTATGCTGCCAAATGAACTGGTATTTCACCTGAATTATCTTAAGAGCAATTGTACTTACAAAAGATCAGAAAATTTGAAAGCTTGTACAATGTCCAGCATAAAGGTCCAGCAGATTACTGAAGATAATTTTCCATAACAATGGACAATATTTTGTTTCTTTTTATTATTTTATTTTGTTGTGTGGTGTTCGTGATTTGCTGGTTGTGTGGCTTTTAAGAAATGACAGACTTTTGCTCAAGCTTTCTTTATAGTCCATACAGAATAAATCTATCTTCTGACACTGTACAATGTGAGGGAAAAAAAAAAAAGTGAAGAGCTTTACAAATGTTCAATGCATATATGGGAAGGCACATTTTTATATATGTATTTTTTGTATCTGTTATGAATTTCCACTGCAGCATTCAAGAGGCAGGTGTTCAAACATGTCTTCAAATCTTGTTTGTGCCCAGTTCTCTTTAGCTAAACCCACTTAGGCTAACCAGTGGATTACAACACCAGAAGAAGCAAAGATACTTGAAAATGCTCCACATGCTAAAAAGGAATGATGTTTGTATAAACAGCTATAAACATCCACACACACTAGTTTTTAAACAATACCCTAACACTTGTTAGCAATATAAAATAATTATTCATATATTATCCTTTTGCTTTTCCAGAATCAGTGACATTTAATTTCAATTCGCTTTGAGCAACTTGTAATTAGGGCTTTATCATATTTAACTATAGGTATATGATCCTCCAAGTGAAAAAAGAAACCAAAATGGATGAGACTGTGATCACATCTCTCATTCCAAAAATATTTTTTGCCTCCAAAGCCTTGCATGGAACAAAACACTCCTGAAAATGATACAAATGGTTTTGACATTAGGAAAAGTAAACAAGCAAAATAAAGATGGAAAAATCATGCGGTCAGTTTGCAAGTGCTGTTTATTGTTTGAGGCAGGGTTAAAGCCTTTCATAAAGACAAGAACATACATGCAACCAGACTGAAAGTGACATGAGGTTATTCTCAACACCCAGCAGAACCCTGCTGCCTATAATATGCCACAGCATGTGGAGGCTTCAAAACAGACATAATAATATGAACAAACTAGAATTGCTGTTATTCTGGTAACCAAGAGAGAAGGCAAGTGCCCTAAATACTTGTAAGAATTATTTTTGTGGGAAAAAAAAAAGTATGCTTTTTTTTTCCTTTATCTAATATCTCCCAGGATTTCTAAGGTGAATTGGCATTTCATTGGTGACCATCTATGACGTTAGCAGAGGTATTACAAGTGGCTTTCATATCATTTACTTCCACATGCAACACCAGCCATGACAATGGCCAAAAACATTAGGCAACTTCTAAATTAGGAGCATCAAGTAATTTCAAACAAACCAAGAACAGCCAGACAGCGATGACGCTCAACTAGGACCAATATGGATAAGTTTGGAACAGAGGGCAGAATTTTTGCATATGCCTAGGTCACTCACATTGTAACTAGCAGTGTTTAACATTATATATTTATTAGACATTGGGATCTTTTTTTCACAGTAAGAAGTTCATGATTTTAAGCATGTCCAACCTGTTTCACAGACCAGCAGGAAATATGCTACACATTCTTGGTTTTTCACTGAAAACTTGACAGTAGCCCTTCTTATGTAGAATTCAAAAGGTATTAATCAGAACTTTTCTCTATAATATATTAGTAAAGCTGTTAATTATGTTAATTCCACCAGTTACTTTTATTGTCTTTTTTCCCATCTGAGTAATCATACCCATCTGGTGGCAATTTTATTTTATATCCCTCTTTTTAAGCTCTTTTTTCATTCCAAATTTAAGCATTTCATTTGAAATGCACTCTCTACACAAGTTAAAAATATCTTGTGCAATAAACCAGGAATAATGCACACTGTCAATATCATAATTGAGGGCTTTTTCCAAGTATACAGACAACCTTGTGCAACCACTACAGAATAAAAAATGACCCATTTTCTGAAGGTCAGAGTAAGCAAACGTTGAGATGTAATTTAATAATTAGCAAATTTTGTCTGAGAAATTGTTTAAACCCTTTTCCTTTGCATATAATCAAAAATACACATTGATAGTACTTTGCATAGCTGAAATATTTTCAGGATTTTGTTTTCCTGTGGAAAGAAAGAATAATCCATATAGGATCATTTGTGGAAAAACCAAGCACGCTCTATGAAGAGGATTTGTGTGAGCATGTAGGAGATGATAGAAACACTATCACTTAATTCACAGGGAAAAAAACTTAGAACAGATAAGGGGCTTTTTCATCTGAAATTATAGCTTCTCTCTTTTATAAACACTTTGATATCGCCAGCCACTCTCGCTCAACAGGCAAGCAGGAGATAAACGCGCTGCTTTTGCTAAGGCGCCGACCGATGGAGCATGCTCACTGAAGCCCCAGGTGTGACCCCTGCTCTTCTGCGAGCAGCAATTGGACCAGGCAATCCATCACGGTGCTCCTCCTGTCAGGCCGGGTGCTCGGCTGCAGCTGTCTGTCACACTGGTGGATGGGGCCTGCTTAAAGGCAATCATGTCAATCTCTGTGTGGCTACTCAGACTAAGATAGAAGGATGATCTTGACAGGCTTGGCAAAGTCAGCAGAAGGCACTAGAGGACTTTAGTTACATGCTTAAAATTTAGATGCAATTTTTGCTTCTCATGTGGAGGGACTTAAGAGGCACGAAAGAGCGTTGTGTTCTATAGCTGATCATCTCTGATGAATCTGTTGCCTTCGGAATGCTTTCCGTAGTAAATGTAGCGACATTTTCCCAAAATGCCTACAGGAAACAGGAAATTAATTACAATTAGGAAAGTGGTGGCACAACATTCAGAGGCACACAAACAAGGAAATTTGAAGGAGGAAAGGGAACAGTTCTCTTGTCGTTCTGCATAAGAAAGTTTCTACGTCAGAAATATTCAGTATTACCATTTCAATCAGCAACTTTTAATCCAGTGGGAAAACTTGTGTTCATATAGCTGCGCGAGCTATCCTGTTAAACAAATACCTGTAAGTGTCTTCAAAAATGGAATGACATCACACTAGAACATCATATGCTGTATTTTAAATCACAGTAACCCTCGACCATTTTTGAAAAACAGAGAGTCTGGATGGGACTTACATTTTGTACTGTCTGCAATCTCCCTACTATGTGTTTACATGGTATTCCTGATGATTAAAAACAATTCAAGCGTTAATTATGCTAAATATTGCTACATATAGAGGATGATTTCAAAAACTACCAAGAACGCTGCTTTTGGGAGAAAAGGCACATTATTCTCAGTGTGTACACGAGGCAAGATGCCTGACAAAGCCTTAACTGCTGTGGGTGAAACATATATACCTGCAGATCTCACTACGTTATTCAAAAGCATCCCCTCTGGTGGTACTAAGTGGTATGTGAAAGCGTAAGTTCACAGTCACATCCCACCTGTGAACATCCTCAAAGACGCTAAATTTTACTAGCAGAGCTGTTCTTTGTGCCCCCAGGCACATATAGTCAAATTAAAGTCATTTCCCATGCACAGAAGGAAGGTGAAAGAGTCTCTCCTATCCTGGGAGCGTCTGCCACAGCTGTCGCTGAAGTACGTAGTTCACCCCCATAAGGGCACACATAACCTAGCCGAAAGGAGACTATCATTGCCTTACATAAAGGGTAAAGATTAGGAAGGAGCAGATCCTCGATTCATTTCAGTTCTGGCTTGCCAGGACTCACACAGCAGGTATTGTATCCACCTGCAGTATGAATCAGATATGTAAGCTTTTATATTCTGCATCTATGTTTCCAGTGCAATGTGTGCCAGATAAGCAACTAAAGCCTTGGAAGGCATGGGATGTGGAAGATTAATGTCAACCCATGCTCTCCTTTCTTTCTCAAACATCATGGTAACACATTCCGGTGGAAAACGAAACAAAACAAAAACAAAAAAACGATACTCCCATCATTCACTGTGAAAAACACATTCCTCTTCAGGAGAGCAAAAAATGGGGACAAGTGCAGTGCTTGGTGCTACTCCCCTTCTCCACAGAGCATTCTTCAATAATTTCAATTTCCATAATTTCTGTAGTGGAGCAGTTTCCACACTCAAAGGGTGATGTTATCGTCCCTAAGCAAGCGTCTAACAAAAAGCCAGCTTTTCCCCCTAAACAGACGATATTCCAAGTCAAACTGCAGCAGGCATTAGATTGGAAACAAGACCATTTAGAGCTCTAAATGTAAAGGATACGAACAGTTTATTTACGGCATTCTTCAGAGTCCTTTTTCACTGGCATTGATAAAAGTCTTGTTTGAGGTCTGCCGCATTTCTTGAGGACTGGAAGTGAGACTGTTTATAGAGATGCTGGTGAGAGAGTGCTGTTTGATGAATGCTGGAGACTGTAGCTAGGTGTCAGCACTTAGAAAATGAGGCAAGGACATGAGGTATTAATATTGTCAATGATCTCTTGACAGGAAAACAGATACTGCATTCACCGTCAGATTTAAATAGACATCAAGTGCATTAACGACAAAAGGGCAGACTTCAAACAAAGGGTGCTGTATGGTGTTGCGCTGAGCGAGTCTCCGAGTTGGCAATAACCTGATCTGAAAAGACACTGTCAGGACTACAGACAGGCCCCGAATTGTGTGCGGTGACAGAAAACAGAGATACTGACAGAGATACCGGTGCCATATTATGCCAAGTATATTCCAGCGCTGTCTCCAGCCCTAACTAAATCTGACATCATTTCCTATCGCTTTTAGTATTCTCCACTGCTCCGGCAGAATATTTCTCCCCAGACATCATTACAAACTCCACTGTAGTTTTAAAGTTACTGGCAGGCCTGTTCTGTCACGGAGGTTGGGTCTACAGGCCTAAGGATAACCTCAGTCAATCTAAATTTGGAGTTTGCTGGAGAAGTGCTCTCATTTTCACTGATATCTCAGCTACTTGAGGTGATCTGAACGCTAAAGTGTGAGGAGCTGTCACCTTGAATAAAATCCTTAAAGTAAAGACGCTCGGTTCCCGGGATGTTCAGCAAAGATGTCGGACAGTCTGGCAGCAGGAAATGAAATCCAGCTGCTGCTGCTCGCCTGGGGATAAAGGTGCTTGGGCTAGTGACAGTTAAAGTCAGCTGAAATTTTTGAACTCCTGCAGCCTACAATTGTTTAAATTAAGGAAGTGTTGTCTCCGCAGAGATTCCCTACCAAGGCACACAGCTGTGATTCGATTGCCAGGCATATTACACACACTGCTCAGAGAGTCTTGATAAAAGCACAGTTGAAAATGTTGCCATGATACTTTATTTATCATGAAGGTTATTTGTAAAACAATAATCTGGCTCATAAATTAAATGCGGTGACTGGTTGGGTTTTGTTTTGTTTTTCCTCTCCATTTCCCACCTCCCTTTGGTAACTGCAGAAAACCAAGAACTACAAAAGGCTTATGTGCTGCAATAAGGGTTTTGATGCTAAGATATGTGAATTTAGGAAACCTACAGCTTGCCTCCTGCCCATCTGCAATTGTACTTGTCCTTGCAGTCCAGGAGCATGAATATGGTTTTGCACACGGACAAGGGCAGGAATCAGTGACATCTGTGACTTTTGTGGTGTTTTTTAATTAAAATATCCAGCATTGGCTATAATAAGCTAACTATCTAGCCTATGCATCAAAACAACACACAGCATCCTGAATGAGGTTTCTGCTCACGGTTCTTGAGGAATGACAACACAAAGTCTCTTGAGGGATCATCTTCCCTGAATGAGGCTTCTTATTTTTCTTAAGTAGCTGCTTCTACCATCACCACAAGCTGTTAAAACTATAATTATGAAAAAAATGCATTGGGAAAAATCATTTTTAAATTCACCCTTTATCTTTTAAATGTTTTCCCCCTTTGGAATGGATGTTCTAATTATGCTGGGTAAGTAATGACCTTGCAGTTGCTTGCATGTGTTGTGGTATCAGTCTTTCTTCACAAACACATTGTAATGTCAGCAACACCAGCTTTTCCCTAGCTGAGGGAAAACCCAATTATCCAAATAAATAAATAAACACATACATGCATACTAAAGCACATGAAAAATTGTTCAAGTCATGTTTGGTCCTTTTAAATTGGGCATGTGTTGCAGAGAGCTATTGTGCAGTTGGAACTCCGTACACTTTCATAGAGTAGAAAAAGTTTGGAGATGTTCATGTATTACAGGGAAAATGATAAAAAGAAGCTGCAATGGGATGTACTAAACCTATAGATCATACAGCCTCAGCCATAGGTCCAAATTCAGATCAGACCAACAGAAACATATGGGAATTGTTATCTGGTAGCATCTCATTGTCTATCTTGGTTCACGCTTTTTCCTAGTAAATAACTGCTCTGTACCTATTAAAAAGCACCTCTCAGCCATCACAGATGGGGCAGCTGCTAGCAGCACAGCCTTCTCCAGCAGCATTCAGTTTTCCTTAAAAAGTAATTACTAGAACTAAGTAGTCAAGCCAAAACTTTTGCCACCCCCCCTCCAAAACTATTGCCACATCTGCCCAAGATCCCCTAAGGCACCCATTTTAACATCAAATGTTTTTAATAAACCCCTCTGCAACTGCAAACAGCAAAGTATTCACAATTAAAATTGTCTGTCAAACATTGGTTTACAGTACACAGCAGGGATTACATTTCAGCATACAGTCCTCTGCCTGTCTCTCACATGGGCTAACCACAGGTCCTCATACTAGGTAGGCACTCTGGTCAGATAAAGTGCAGGACTTCACACACAGACTTGATATTCTAGGAGGATTCCACTTTGCCTAAGTTTAATTTGAGTATGGTACCTAAATCCTCCACTGCCAATTTGTATTTGATCCATATTTATCTCTTTTTCCACACCCTGCTGTTGTATAGTTTTGCTATGGGCTATTAAACAGCTGCCATGTTCCACCAAGAAGCTGCGTGCATTTCAGTGTGGTTATACTACCAGTCTGTAAATTGTTTTGAGACCCTTCAGGATGAAATATCAATACCATTATCATTTTTTTCATAGGCACTTGGGCATTTCCTACAATTAATGAACAGAAGTTGCAAAATTCCCTGAAATATTAATACGAACTTCCTTTACAGGAAATAATTCCCTACCTACAACATTCAGAGGAGAATAAATACCTATCTACAAACAGTTTCACATCTACAATGCTACTGATTTAGGCAAAACACATCCATCAGCTGCTACAATTTAAAACTCTAAAACTTTTTTCTCTAAGGGTATAAGTGAAGCCAGTTTGAAACAAAAATCCTTTTGCACAGGAGTTTAATATTTTTTTCATTTTATGTTTATCTTCACGTAAATAATAACTTTATGTCTAGTTGACAATTTCTTATCTCGAATTTCACTTTGATTTTTTTATAAGAAATGAAGCACTAGGGTTTCTCAAGAAATTAGGAGCCTAATCCTACAGACCTTCAATAGCACATAGGTTCTCTCTTTTATCCCCTTCTAAATCAGGACTATTAGATTATATATATATTCACAGTCATTATAGTCAGAATAATTTCTCTTTAAAAAAATAATTATACCTGAGCTATTTATTTTAAAATCATCATTAACAACATTAAGCATCTGAATGCTGTAAAAAGCATCAAAATATTTTCAAACATACTCCTTCAAAATATTCACTTTTTAATCCTCGGTAAATCATGTCTGGCACAAATTAATTGAAATGGACCATCTAGTTATTTAAAAGCAAGTAAATAAAACTAAAAAAAAAAAAAAATGAAATTCAGGTAAATCAGCCTGGTATTCAGTGAGCATAAATCTGTACAAAGCTTCACAGCACACAAGGGTGGGAACCTGAGGAGGGTGCTGGAGGGAGGAGAGATGCTAAATATTTCACAGTGACAGGAGAAAAAAAAAGAATAAACAAAAAGTTGACTCGGGCCCAAGTAGTGAGCTTTTAGTTCTACTGAGTCTTGTGGCTGTAATAGCAGGGAGATACTTTACAAATGAAAAAAAATGAACCTCCCCTTCCCCAAATGTTGAGTGCTTGTCCAAGTCACTCACTCTTCAAAGGTTCATTCACCTGCTTTAACTTTCACGCATTTATGCATTTGTAGTTGGTCCTTTTAGTTGTTTCTGTAAAAATGTAGAAAATGCATTTTTATAAAGAACAATAGTCTGAGCAATTTAGGAACAAGAAATCATTTACCTTTGGAGATCTATTAGAGCCAAAAGCAGAAAAGAACACTTTTTGAGTTATGTTTTTGACCCATAATCTGTAAAATCGGCCAATTAATTACAAATTTAAAATGATAAACTTATTGTAGGACAAGAATGGAGGGAATTATAGGCAGGCTTTTTGTTCTTCGTGATTACTTTTGGTGGAACAAAACAAGTTTCTATTGAATATGCTCCAGCCCGTGAACTTTCTGACACAAGAACATGAAAAGATCAACTGTAACATAATAAAAAGTGTAAGGGACCACCTGGGTCACTGAGTCCTCCTCAGAGCAGCCAGGTATGTAACACAGAGAGTCTACTCAAGCTTTCACCCTGCCCTACCAAGATAAAATGCAGTGACACACAGCAAACAGACCACTGTCAGTATGGAGGAGCTGAAGCTCAAAAACTGCAACATGACATGGAAAAAGAACAGAAGAGCTGCCACCGTCATTGGCAATGTGAAGGAATCCCTGACCACTACAGTTCAACCTGTTTGTTGTGACTGCAGTTTCCAAATGCCCCACTACAGGTTGCAGTCAAGACACAAGAAGAATAAAGTGGGCATCTGTTACAGTCTGCATCACTATCCTGTATCCATTTCTTTTGTCTTGCCTATTTTGACCTATAAGCTTGTGAGGACCTCATGGGAAGACTCAGTACCTTTCAATATGTCCTTTTGACAGCAGAAACAACTGTCCTAATCACAACCCTCCCTCTGTGGGTTGCAATGCTAAAGGAAGGCAGCCTTCATGCTCAGGGGAGACGAATTGCCTCTTTGCTCTTCTCCCTGCACAGGGATTCCAAAAAATGATAATATTTTCCTCTGGACACCCTACAGCATGGGGCATAAAGTGGTCCTTCAGACTGAAAGAAATTACTGAATGGCACAAAATTAAATCCATATCCATTCTGTGGCAATGGTGTTAGAATTACACACCTAAGTTAGAGCTGAGAGGAATCAGGGCAGGCAAACTAAGACCCAGAATTATTGCGAGTATCCTGCACAGACAAGTACTGCGACATGTCAAGTCTCACTGGCCTGTTTGTAGGAAGGGGGGAAAAAGGGGGAAGTGAGAGTAGGGGAGGGGAAGGAAAGCAGTCAACAGGGAGACATTGGAAAAATTTGCTATGAAGGTGATAGGAATATAAAGACGTGAAGTTTGCATCCCAGGCCAAGGGAGCTGCATAAATGTTCAGTGTAAACTAGCAGTCAAGCTGATGTGTGATAAAGTGCAGCCTGCTGTAAATACACTTCAGGGCTCCCAATGCAGCTGGGGATGAAACTTGTAATTTGGAAGGGGGGAGGGAGGGGGAAGTAAGAGAAAAAAGAGTAAAGAAAAAAAAATGCACTGCAAGCTTTTTCTCACATAATCTGTTACTGGAAAATTGAGAAGCTTGTCCAAGTCCGTGGGAATAAGCTGATGAGCTGATACTTAATAATAAACCATATTGTGTCATGGTGCGGAGTCATCTAGATCCATTCAGGCCACAAACTATATTACTTTATACAGCCCTGGCTGACATACATTTAAAGCCCTCTACACATTAAGGAGCCATTAGGCTGACAGATTAAAAGTTATCTTGGAGCTAATGTTTCCATTATGCATATCCTGGCAGTGGAACAATCAACACACTGTTCCTCAGATGTCATACTTTGTTTAAAAAAAGGGTAGGGGGGAGAAAAGGGAGAAAGGAGGGTATCTCTCCCTCCCTGAATGACATTGACATGATCAGCTTTGATCTGGGCATGTGCTGTCTACAGATTCTTTACTGTTGGCTAAAATAGGAGCATTTAGGGCATAATACTTTAAATCATTAACCAGTCCCGTACTCCTCTGGGTATCGTTGTTACAATTTAAGGTCCCACACTTGGGATTTCTTTGGAATCTTTCCATGCTTATTGTAATCATCATCAGAGAAATATGTTGGGGGGTGTGTGCATCTGTCTCTCTAATGAAAATGAAGTAAAAAGTACCAAACAAAAAATCCAAATGCTTTTGTCTCTTTACTGTGTCTTTACAGTTTTTACACTCTCAGATAATGTCATGGATTGAATTAATCCAGACTTTACAACAAAATATTTCTTGCTGAATATGCTGACATTTTTAGGCAGATGTTTTTAAATACTCAGGCACATAAATTGTATATTCAGTGAGGTACTGCAGTCAAAGAAACCCAAATACACAGAAAATACCAGCACACCAGGTATTACGGATTAAATGACACTTAAATTCGTATATATAGAATACCACTCTTGAGGGGGATGGAGGAAAAGAAGTATGGGTTCATAGTTCTTTTAGTCTTTTGAACACTTCTGCATATACCTCATTTTCTCGTACTGGTCTAAATAAAAGCAGTAGACTAAAAGCAGAACAAATTACTGTAAGGATCCAGTGCCAATCAGGTTGCATCTGTTAAGCATCCTCCATCTCTCAACCAACGTCACAAAGGCTGCACTGCTTTCTTTTGATGGCCAAGCACCCAAACTGGACCAGTAATTTCATCCACTAGACCACCAGCCACTCCCCGACAGCAGCTCCACGCTGAGAGCAGCAGCACTAGAGGGCAGCATGCATTTGTCTAAAAAACGGACCACACCAGCAAGCGAAATACGCCGCGCTGACAATTAAAGCAATACTGTTTGTTAGTTTTGCAGCCAATTTCTTGTTCTGTCATGATCAAAGCCTATATTCATACAGTCTTTGCTTTCAGCCTTTCGCCCAGGAGCCTGACTGCTGGTTGGACTAACCTTAGTGAGCATCAGTCTGTGTATACAGATGGCTGCAGAAGGCTGTCACCGGGCAGTGGTCTGAACAAAAGGCTCAAAATGTTGTCCGCGGGGTGGTGATGGCCGTGCACACCACCGGCTCCCAGGGCAGCTGGGGTGGCACTTTGTAGTCCCTCACAACATAAATGTTAGTGCTGTTTTCAACAGTCTATTACTTTTGATAATGCACTGGTGTGATCACTGAAGCGACATTAAGAGACACTTTTAATGCCTTTGGTGTAGTGGGCAAGGAGGTTGTATATTAAAGTTCAGCTGTTGAGCATACACTCACCATATTAATGTCCAAGATTTTCAGTTAATTTGGCTAACATATGCAAAAATGGCATTTCTATAGGCTGCTCTAGACTTTGGACAACATTCTACTAATAATATGTACATTAATCAGCAATGGAATTAAACTATAAAGAATGACAGGGTCATTAAGAAAACAGAAAGTGAATATAATTATATTTTACTTCACAAACTTTAACCATGCACAGATTGCATTACAAGTAAATGTAAGGGGGGAAAAAGAGGGAAGTAAGCTCTTTTAGTAACTGTGATAGAATTAAACAAATGTACCGTGATTTATGTGGCAGAAAGCAAACTTTTGGAATAATTGTTCAGAAAGTCTACAAGCATTCCAATAAAATTACAAATTCTTATATGAAAAAAATTGAGCGGCAGAGCCCTTCTGGAGAGTTTAGACATAAATTTGGCTCATCTCATGAGTAAAACTTGCTTTTGGATCTCAGATGTGTTCCTGCTGGAGGAGTTCACATCAGGAAAAAAAAAAAAAGCCATACAAAACTTAGTCTGGTTCAACTGGTTTGAAATTTCTCAAGAGAGTCATCTGAAATAAAGACAAGTTGCTTTTTATTTTTAAAGCTGGGAAAGAAAGTCTCTCAAATAAAATTAAAGAGCATAATGAAATAGTGCTGCTGTCACATTATGATACCGTTAAGGGAACGTTCTTTGCATGCTATTACTTGCTCCCTTCTATAAGCCCTTCCTCAGAAACAAAGGAAACATTTAACTCATTGCTAATGATAGGATTGCTATGATTCTTGCTAATACAAAAACAAACATTCTTAAGAAGCTGATACTACAAGGCCCTGGGTTCCCTTGATTTCCAGTGGAAGCTAAAGGCATTTAGAACTCTGTGAGACACATCCGGACCCCAAATAACTGGTGAACTCCCTTCCCTCTTGTAGCTATTGCTGTATAGCACCAAATGAAATCATAAATGCATCTGGATCCAAGCACCCTAAACGTTCACTAAATGCCTAGTTCTCTGGACCAAGCCTGGGCTTGTCTCTTAGCATAATTTAGTTCTATACTATATCACATCTACACCACCATAGCCTATTGCCAAATCCTTACTGGCCATAGTCTAATTCCCAAACACTGCCTGCCTCCAATACTGAATGCCAAAATATTGTCATGGTTTCCTGTCTTCAACTCTCTCCCCCTTCCTCAGCCTCCTTTTACAAATACGCTAATGAGAGAGGGGCTGAAGGTTAAATCACAGAGGACAGCAGAATGCAGTTTACAAGCACACTTGTAGCCTCTATGGAAGCTTTTGCTAAAGATAAAAGATAGGAGGCTAAGGAATAGTTCAAGAGAGGCACATTAAAACCCTTCCATTAGGGTCAGAGTTATTAAAGTTTAGTCAAAGCACCAAAGACTTTCTAACAAGTATTATGCTTAGTAAACGTTTTGCACTGGAGCACGGATATTGGTGAGAGCTTTTGGAGTGTGTCAGTTAATCAGTATTCACCCACTTTGACAGCTTGAAAATATTACTCACTTATTTGGCTGGTTCAAATTTGTCAGACTTGACTATGTCGTAAGTTAACATGTCCCCATATTAAAAAGGAGCCAACTGGCAAATGTGCACATTGGACCTAATAAAACACATCTGGCCAAACAATCAAGCAACACTGATCACTGTATCACTCACAAGCACAAATTAACAGCGACTGTCTGTGAGACTACCAAGCTAAACAGGAAGCAATAACCTACTGCCTACTGCCTTACCGAATAGCCTTTAAACGGTTAACTGAAGGGTAAAGCCTCCACAGCATTCTGTTTCCAAGACAGTCAATTGCTTGATTAAAGCCACATAAACGTTTTAGATGGCTTGGGTCATTTGCTGATACAAGTGGAAGAATTGCTTAGGACAGAAGCTGTCCCCCAACCCAGAGAATGGTTTTCTGCCAAGGAAGCCGCATCTGCCACAGGAAGGCCATTTAGGCAATGGCTCTCACAGGTAACACTCCTCACCTCTGCTCTCATAGTGGATGACACTGAGACACAGAATCAGAAAGCGCTATGGAGGTAGCAGCTATTCTGGAATTAGCCATCACGTGAATTTGGCTGGAGAGCTGGTCACGTACAGCCGCTGTTCGGTTAAACATATCAAGGAGCACGGTATGTGACTGCTGCTGTTAAAACCTGGGCTTTGTCCTGCAGGAGTAAGTGCCAGGGGCAGTGTTATTAGGCACACCAACTTCCACGGCATCCTTTGTGCTCTCTGACTGCAGCAATACACAATACAACTGCCCTGCTGAAGACCTCAAAGATCTCAAAAGCAATAACAGAAAAAAATTATTCAAGGAAGATCTTTTTCAGGGATAAGGAAAGTTTAACCACTTACATGTGTGCAGTGAACCCTCTGGTCCTTTCAGAGGCTCCTGGGAAGGAGCTATACGCTACTGAAGTATTTCAGTCTTTGGGCAAAACAAACTTGACATCCCGGTTGGCATCTCTGCTGAGAACAGACACAGGCCTTACCCAGAAAACATCAAACGTGACTTCCTGCTAGCTGTGGCTGGAATGAAGCTGAATACTGAAGGCAGGGGGAGGAGAGGTCGTCAAGGAAGCAGTAGTTAACGGGATAAAGTGAGTGTCATAATCCCCAAATTGCAGTTGGACTGAATGTTTTCAGACAATTTGCCCGTCTAAACCAAGACAGTATCATTTTTCTTTCTTCTAAGAGAGGGTTAAGAATAATCTGAAGCTTGGAAAATGGCTGCTGTTGATACTAGTGAGGCCTTCTCTTTAACTAGATCCTTCAGGAAAAAACAAATTAATCAACAGCCAGCTGAAGTGGGTTTAATGATTGCATTCTGCATACAATCAGCTTTTCCCTTTTCAAGGGCCATCAATATGTCAAGGGAAGACATATCTGAAGGATATAGCTCTTAACATCAAGGTTATCTATTCTCCACAAGGCTCCCACTCCTTACTGGGC
This sequence comes from Anser anser, assembly GCF_964211835.1. Classification (NCBI taxonomy): domain Eukaryota; kingdom Metazoa; phylum Chordata; class Aves; order Anseriformes; family Anatidae; genus Anser; species Anser anser. The sequence continues at coordinate 6,129,118 of NC_139727.1, read as the reverse complement.
TGATACTTTACACTGCCTGTGTCTAACATTTTCATCAACTCTGCAATCAATCAAGGTAATAATGTTGTGCAAAAAATCAATTAACAACGCAATTAAACTTTCCTTATTATCTCAAAGGGCTGAAATAATACCTAAAGGGAAGATAGACTCACTGAATGCAGACATCCATAACCCAATGTGAAAGTGAATTATGAGGTGAGACAGATGCAGGCATGTACTGGCGCTGTTATTTTCAAAGGGATATATCTCATCTAGGCAGTGTATCAGTCACCACCAATCCCATACCCTAAAATTCCAAATTACTTTTAAGAAATATACGATGTGCAATATCCATTTCATATTCTCTTTTAGAGATAAACCCCCCAAAATCTGAACAGGAGTATTATTCAAAGACAAAATGATCTTTCAGAGAGAACATAAAATATAAAAGCTATAATAACATTTACATCTGTATACCACCCATGTCTGTAAATGCAGGTCATCAATTATACATAATCTGTAGTGAATAAGGAACAGAAGAAGTGGCACAACATTTAAAGCCCAAAGGCTCAGATTTGGAAATACCTTGCATCAAATATGCTGAAGGAAGAGCCCCAAAATAAACACATGCAGCAACAACAGCGAGGACTAAAGTATCATTCACTGAAGATAAGACAGAGTACCTATATTATTGTGTAATTACATTCAACCCTCATGGAAACATTATTCCCAAGAGCTGAGAGTTTTAAAGTGCATTGAAAGAAGACAATTAACCCCTTGCTGCTGGGAGGATTTGGGTTTTAGCATAAAGATGTTAAGGATCAGGGGCACTCAGTACATTGACACAATAGAGTTAATATAGTTAGAAGCCCAGGTGCAATAGTCTTGTGTGAGAGCTGCACGGATGAGGATTTGCAGGAGGGAGAAGAAAGAAGAGTAAAGAACACATCTAAAAATTAATTACCATATGAGTGATATTACTAATCCCCAGGAACAAACAAAAAACACTGCTATACAAAGAAAATGACCACAACCAAGCTAGGTGGTTTTTTTTTGTTTGTTTTTTTGACACCTATCATTTTCTATCACACAACCTGAACAACCCTCCTCCCCCCCCTTCTCAACACACACACTACCTTTAGCCTCTGTTGTTTTGATTCAACATCGGCAAAAAGATAATGAAAACAGAAAAAAAAATAGGAAAGGGAAATTTATGGCAGAGTGACAAGCTAGGATCACATCCTGCAATAAGCTCAGGAAAGTTCAAAAAAGGAAAAGGTTTCCCTTAAACACTGCACTTTGAATTCCTCTATCAAAGGGCTCTCTGTGTCTGTGTTCGCAGAGGTGTTCTACGAAGCAGTTCTCCCAGCAGGGTTTGCTTAAGCACATAACAGCTGCAGTTTAGAAATGGTCTATTCTTACAATTAGCTCATGTAGTGCAAGTGGCTTGTTTGGACCAAGAACATCTTTTTGTGTTGTTGTTGTTGATAATTCTCTCTGGTTTTGTCTTTGTCTTGCACTTCCTGCTCTTCTTGCTGCTACCCTCCATGCTGTGGAGTCAGTCATGGGTGAGACACAAACACGTGAATTTAAAACAAAATCTTCCACAATTTTTGAAGCCTTACACACTTTTCCTGCATGGGTTTTGGGCATTAATATTATTCCAGGATCAGAGAATTCAACCATTACTATCTTAAACTTAAGGAACATAATTAATATGTTTTCATTTTCAATGACTTCATTGTGTGTCTATCAACTGGAACCATTCCTGCTGTGTATTTGATTCCACTGACGATGGGGTGTGTTGGATTTTAAATGATGTGCTAGCACTTCTGTTCCCTATATACTCTAGTTTATGTGTTATTCATGACTTGCATTTGGAGACACGGATGATACACAGATGTAAATGTTATTAAAGCTTTTGTGTTTCAGATTCATTGTGAAAGACTTCTTTGTTTTCAGATAATTCTTTTAACCATCACAAATAACCAGCAATACATGACATTGTCTTGAGACTTTTTTCTTACCCGTTGAGCTTTTGATGAAGAGATTTTTTTCCCCTTCCCTAATGCTTTCTCTTCATCAAAATAAAATACAGGATAAACTGACAGACAGCAGAGTTACACCTGCAGGATAATGTAGAAGTAAACCCCTTTTTATATACACTCATTATACAAAACTAGAACCAAAAGTTACTTCATTTTTGAATAGCTGTCAGGGCTGTGGGTCCCAGTTCAGGAAGGTTGTGACTGGAATCTTCCTCTAACACCACATTCATATTTCTCAGAAATTCAGGATGAACACAGTAAAGAAGAAGGTACTACATCAAATCTTGGCTCCCTAGCTTCTTCTTCATTTAGATTCAAATCATTTTAGAATAATAGTTTTATATTATTATTAATATTTTAACTATAGGACTGACATTTTTGCATCAGTTTTGCACTGGTGTTATGTAGGAAAGAAGTGAAACACAAAAATATACATAAATACACAGTACATATCAGCCTTGCAAAACATTAGCCAGCCAGTAGTCTTGGGCATTTTTTTTTGATGGACAGATAAAATGCCATTAAATTTTTCATCCTCACTTATTAAGGCAAAGGGTGAGCAGGTAGATTTGTGTGCCTGGGCTGGTAAATCTTCAAGACAGCTGTGTGAGGCTGCTGTACTTAAGTACATATATACACCCACGTAACTTTGAACTGAAAGAAACATGCCATCAAAGAGCCATGTTTAATCACTAATAATTCTGTCGTTTGACAATATTTTTTCATACGTTTAGATAGTTTCTTGAAGTTGAACCTATCTCCAAATGTGAAGTTTTAAAGCTCTCCATTTGTTGCTTTTTGCATTAAAAAAAAATCTTTTTACAGAAGTTTTTTTTATTATTATTATTCCTCTATTTTATCCATTAAGCCTATAGTACATAGCAGCAGCCTCTCTGTAGAAATTAAATACACAGAAACCACAGTAAAAAGAATATTTTTGGATATTCTTTGACTGAAATTCAAACTTCTTGAGAAATTCTAACTTGGAGTAATTTACTCAGATAGTATGATGGGTTGACCAAGAAAATAACTTAGGTTTGCTGCTGTGGGAGTAGTGTGCTGGATAGTGGCATATCAACACTCCCCAACAGCCCCTTTTACAAAGGATTTCATATTTTATTGTGAATAGTTACTGAAAAGGGAGTGTTCTGTCTGATAATGAGACTCGAACTAACGTTACCCAATCTTTATCTCTGACTTTATGCTAGCACCAGCTCTGTTTGGTGCAATCTTATTAATAATATGCTATAGATACCTGCTGTTTTACTTCACTAATAAAGGTTACCAGAAAAACTGCTTTTGAGCTTTATGGAACAGAAAATTTTTGAAACTGAACCAAATTTTAACTTAATTTAGCAACACAATGCAACCCTGCTTCTGTGTCTTTGATGCTTCATTATGACAATGATAAGGCTGCAAACTTCCCCTTCACCAGTCACGTTAAAGTCAGCTTGGAGCTATGCAGTAGACCATATCTCATGGCCATGGAACAGTATGCCATGGCTCAGTTGTCTCCCATTGCATTCCAGGTAAATCCTAACCATAGTGTGATATGGCCATACAATGGAAGGAGAAACCCACTGCCTACCACAGGATATAAGATTATGAGAAAGATCAGGAGAATATCTGGAAGTATCATCAGATACTGGGTCACTGAGGCTAGAAAGCTACTCTGTTTAGGACAAGTGACGCAGGGGCACGAGGGTGGGGCGGAGTGGGCATGGGACCAGAGTGGAGAAGACAATTTTTACATTATTTCAATGCTGTGCTGCACTAAGTTCTTTGGCCTTTGCAAACTGTCTGGCCAATGTCCAGTCTTTTGCTTTCCATGGTGTAAACATAATTATTTATGGGCTTGCTTAAAAATGCAAATAGTTCATCATCCAGGAAGTAGACAAGATTAATATTTCCAGATGCTTCTTCAACAATTATTCTGTTACCAGGAAGCAGTCTGTAACATCTTATAAACACAATACTATCACTCTACATTACTTAGCCAGATCTGGCTTTATTCACAGTGTCAGTAGCCACCTTATGTGAAGTAGAACCTAATACCACATACCAAGCTGATTCTGAGACTAATATTGCTGTTAAAATGAAGTTGCTTACCTGCTGAACAGAAGTGAGATACATTGAGTGCCTTTGAAGAAGTATGAAAATTCTGCCAATACGTCTGCCTTAAACAGTCATTGGTGAAGCCAACAAAATATGTCTGAAGATGTATCATGGAGTGGGACGTTAGGCATCAAATCTCTAACAGATGATTCACTGAGCTAGTAAGAGCAATGATTTAAGTGAATGGAATATTTAAAAGAGATGAAAAAGTCAAGAGAGGACCAGTTCAGCTACTCACGAAAGAAACAAACCTTGAGACCATTCTCCCTTTCTTCTATAGTACACATTACCAGAAGTTTCATGAGACCACTCTAGACTCTCAAGCGTCCATTCAGATAAGATCAGTCAAGAAAGAGGGCGCTAAAAGAAATTACAGAAAGATGCTAGAACATGATCTTCCTTTCTTCTTCCATTTATTAGAGTATTTTTGTTTAACATGGAAGAAGTTTGTCTTCTAATAAGACCAAATGATATGACAACGATTATATATATTTTTTAATATCTACAGAAAAATTCATGTGGAATTCCACATAGCCAAGTGACTGTGCAGGCCTGGTGAATGTGGCAGTCTTGGATAACCTCCTTCCCCATTTATAGCAATGATGGGTAAGTCCTGGACACACATGGCTCTAAAATTTATTGACTTCAAGTGCAATTAATATCCAAGCCTCTGGGAAGCTTATATAAAGCTATTACTCTGTTCAAAGGAGGGAGGGAAGGAAGGAGGAAAAGAAGGAGGAGGAAAAAAAAAGGGAAAAAAAGACTATCAAATAGTTGTTCTGAAAGTTATTTTTTTTTTGGTTTTTCTTTGTCTCAAAAAGAAGGGTGGGGGGGAACCACTCTGTAATTATAAATCTTCTGAAATTCTAACTCAGGAAAAGACTTTTCAAATAAAATGCTTCCCAGAAAAGAATATTTGGCAGAGGTTGGCTCTTGTTTTCCCTAATAGCCATTAAAAGTCTGCCCTAGTAAACCATTTTACTGCAACGTTTGAAATTGTAGAGTTTACATTTTATTTAATGAATAGTTGCAGAGCATTAAAGCAACATCTCGTCGGCAAAACAGCTCCTTATCCTCGCTTTGTCTCAATTGGTTTTTTTACATTTCATTTTCAATGACATGTCAGCCGTCTCTCACCAACCTCAAAGGAAAGTTGAATGCGGGGCTTACAAAGTTAAGCTGACATTTGCTCTCTTCCAATAAAAAATATTTAGTCCATTAAACATAAATACCTGTCATTATGATACATGGACTGGGTACAAGCCTCCCGTTTCCCTCTGATGTTTATTACATCCAAACAACTGCAGTGCCTGCATGTTTTCAACTTTAGTGTATTGATTAAACTTTTAAATGGCTGCCATATAACCCAGGGACATCAGGAAGATTAATTTGCGTCAATGTTCATCTGTAATTCATTAGCCATTTATTCTTTACAACCACATGGGCTATCAAGAAAATGCAGGCCATTTTTCACTCTGCACAGGCTTGGGAACAGATCCTGAAATTTGTGCTGCATACAAATAAGCTCCCCAGGCCCGGCCACTTAAACTGCTTGGTTTTTCAGAAGTTAAAGTTGGGAACAACGGCAGAAAAAAAGGAACATAAAAAAACAGAAATGGACAAAATATACGTCCTCAGGGTACAAGGGATTTAACTGAGTTTGTCCACTGTCTTTTCATCCATGGATTATGGTTTCTTATTTCAGTCAGATTAAAATAACTGAAACTTGTTTCTGTGCAAAAGCCATAAATAAAATGAGTTGCACCCCCCTCTAATATCTCCTAAGATGCAGTTACTTGGAGAAAGCTGGAAAGTGGCAGTGAAGTATGAAAAGCTCATGCCTTAAGGAGGTTGTAGCTGTGAATCTAAGAAAAGGATACAGCTTTAACCAACTCTCACATTTATTGTGGATTCCAGTCCTGCCTTTATTTGGTAGAATGCCCAGCTAAATATTGGTATGTTTCCTTAGGGTAGAGGTAAGCCATCTGGCTCCTTGATTTGCCCTACTGACCCCTTGGCACAGTATGAAGTGCATATTAAATAAGGAAAAGGAAAGAGAACAGCTATAAAGCAAACAAAAATGCACATGAATGTTACATTTACAACATGGAAAGATCAATGAAATGCATCCTGGTTTCTTTCCTCTTTGCTACCTACAAATAAAAGAGTGAGCTAAACAGTGTGAGCTAAACTCATTGTGGTACAGCATTAGACTCATTGTGCCTAATGGCAGTAATTTAGATCCCCAAACTGAAGATCTGATATAAGACAAAGCTGACAGGTTCCCTGTTCCACCCTGTATCAGAGAAATCTCCAGGTGGGCTTAATACATCATCTAGGATTTAATGATCTCCACCTACAGCAACAATCCCTGTGCTGCCATCTTATAAACATGGATTTATGCATATATTTGAAAGCAAGGAAGTATGAGACAATTTGCTTCTAGTACCAGCAATGGACTTACTGTTAAATATCAATCCAGGTGAAGAGAACCCTGAAGAGAGCACCTGAATCTGGCACAAACCTAGCCATGGCATAGGTGCAAAAGAGGCATTCTAAATAAGCTACACAAGTATGTAGCTTCAGAAAGTTTGGGGAAGAGGACAGTCAAAACTACAGCCCTGGATCTCTGGGAGACCTAGGGCCAAAGAAAGATTTTCTACAAAGATTTGGAAAAGGTGCACACTACACATGTGAATGACAAAACATCTGCCGTGAAGGTGTTGTACTGCTTGTTGCAAGCCTCACCATGGAAGGGCTGATGCCATGCTGAGCCTGCCTGTGCAGTATTGCTTGGGCTCCTCACACTCTTGTGAGCTATGATCCCATCACAGGATGCTCTCTGCTAAGGCACAACGGGGAACAAATTCTAACCAAGTCCAAAGAGTGCAGAGGAGGTGACACTGGATCCAAACAGCCTCCCTCCTCTGTGAAGCAGCATGAGACTTTGGCCTATATCTTCAAGCAGTGCGAAGAAATAAATGCCGCCCTGCCACTATATAACCAGCCAAAAAACTGCCATTTGGTGCATGTCTCGGCAATTTGTATACCACCATGTATATAGGCAGTCTGCAGGTGGCACTGCTAAGGAGCATTTCTGTCAGTTGACTGCCTTGTAAGTGCCGCCAAATAAGTGACCTTAAAATAAATTACCAGATATGTTGGGATGTAGTCAAAGTGAATCTTGGATACGCTTTTGTATTTTATAACATGCTTGAAATTTAGACTGAGTTCACTGAAAGATTCATTATGGTTCATCAATCTCACAAGCAAGCCTGAGCTGATTTGTGGTTTCATTTTGCACAAATACTTACTTCTAATAGGCAGGAGAAAATTTAATGAGTTTTGGTCAGATATTTGGATTCCTTTGAATCTGAAAGTCAAGTCAAAAAGAATGTTGGGAAATGAGCCAGTTACAAAGCCATATGGACAAGGAAAAAAGTCAATTTGTACAAAGCTGGATAGTTTTATGCTGTATACATAACCTGAGTCACTCTGGTCTGCATCTTGCCCCACCGCACAAGGAAAAGATGAATTTGAATTTCATGGGGTTTATTTTGTTTTGGTTTTATCAGCTTTAGTTAGACCTTCAAAATAATATAAATATAATTTGTTTGTAGTGAACTAATTTCCTGCTATGACAGGAGACATACCAGGAGATTCAGCAAGGAAAATACGCTGATAACAAGTGGGATGGGAATATTGCAAAATTTACCTAGCTTAAGTAGAAAAAATATGCAATGGTAAAACCACAACTTAGAATAAGAAAAGCAAAGCAAATTGTAGCACAACTATGGAATTTCTATCACATCACAAAAGAAAAAAAGTCAAATAGCATGCAAAACATTTGCAGGTGTCCCAGAACAGAGCTATTATATAGCCTGTGGAAGAGTTTTCAACTTACTTGTGCAGATTAGCAAAAGCTACCTCATGGTACTACCAAAGATAGTGCTTCCTTAGAAACTTTCACCTTTATTTTTCAATTTGCTAGCATTAACTTACAGTATGACACAGTTAAGATACAGCAAGAGGTTGGGATCCAGCTCTTTAACATAGCCAGTGTACCTCGCAGGCTGTGTGCCATGGCCCTGTGGCATGGGAGCTGGGTACCACGGCTCACCATCGCATGGGAACTCTCTCACGCTGCAGAATCTCTGAATGGGAAGAGTAGGTGGCTTTGAACTCGTGCTTGCACCAGGGGGGCTAAAGCAGTGGAGCTCAGGACTCAGCCATTTGTTTTCATTTTCATATAATGATGTGTCTGGCTCTCATGGTTGCACAGAAAACTGTATCAACTCGAACCATATGTTAACTGAGGCAGCAATATGTTCTTAAATTGGCAGACAGCTCAAAATGACAGTTCAGCAAGATGTGAACTATTTTCAATCATCTCAATAGGGTGTTAACTCTGAAACCTAAACATTGCCTGTACATATATTTTGTTAACCGTTTCACTACTAAATACTTTGAACAAGATCAATAATCTTTTCCTCCATACTTGGAGCTCCAAGACCCAAATATCCCAACTTCTCATCTGAAAGCATCTCTCTCTATAAACATTGGCCTAGTTACATACTCAGCTCAATCATTTTGAACAGATCACAATTAATGTATTTATCCTTACACAATCATGAGGCAGTGAAGTGCTGTCATCTCCTTTTTAGAGACTGAGGAAAAAAATGCAAGAACATGATACAAAGGAAACAGAAGACAGATCAGCTGTGCTTAAGCCTTTTGTCTGAACCAGTAGATTATCCTTTCCTTTTACACGGAAGTTATGTGGAGACAGTGAAAAATCCACTGAATTAAAGTAAGTAACCGAGGCTGAATATTTAAGAGAGTAGTATTATCCATATCAGTAGTAGATTTATTTTTTAAAAGGTTGTGTGTAGTTCAGTTTAAATTAATTCAGCTCTTCCACTGAATGCCATAGGATTTCCAAGGATTTGCTCAAATTTAAGGCCAGCTTACCACAGAACACCAAATCTTGTGCCCTTACCTCTAGCTGGTTTATTAATACAATGTCTTAGCTTTAGGCTATAGCACACAATAAAATAACTATAAGACAAATGCAAATTTTAAAAGCAACAGAGCTTGGTCAAATAAATACAGGATCTGGATCAGTAACACTTTTTAAAATCAAACTCTCCTAAAACAATTCACAAGATAACGAGACTTAAAAATACATTTGTTTTGGTCTGAAGTTCCTTTCTTCTACATTTTTTGTTTGTTTGTTTTTTGTTTTTGTTTTCTCCTTAGTTTTGTGGCCAGTCAGACAAACAGGGTGGCAGCCAGTAGAATTGAAATTGTTTTCCTACCCAACATGTACTTCAGTTTTTGAGCCAGAGCAGTAAATGCATCTGAGCCAGGAATGGAAGATGGCTATTTATTACTCAGGTGTCAATATAAGTTACAAGAAAGTAGACAGCATGATAAAGCTTCAGCCTGGCCAGACTGCATGGGCAAAGATGACTGCATGTCCTGATGCCAGCATCACTCCCTTTCAAACAGCTGAAACTGAGTGACTGAAAAACCTCTATCTAGTTTGTGAAGCATTTTGTGATGAAAGGCACTCTACACATGTAAAATATTATTACTACATTTGCAAAATGAAATTTCTAAGAGAAAAAGCACAGAACACGCCAACAACAATAAAGCAATCAATTGCAATAGGATGCAATAACTTGCAATAAATTGCTTTGTAGACAAGGATTAAATTGTTTCAGCACCAGCCACCCAATCCAACTTAACTAACAAAGGGAGAAAAGAAATGAGAAACATTTGCTTAAAAAGCTCATAACTGTCAATGTTTTCAGAACACCAGCATGTCCTGCTACACCTAATACCTTTGTCAAGGTGGCCTATCTGGAACTACTCTTTCCCATTCCCTGCAGAATTCAGTTGCAAAGTTTCCCCACAGACTCTCACTGTATTTGCCAGCACTGGATCTCTGCTTGGGGTCTGAGTTTGAGACAATCCAGATCCGCACACGCAGCCCCCCTCACGCTGCCCCCCTTCAGTATCACTCATCACAGCTTAAGCTTGTCTGGTTTGCACTGGCAGTGACCTGGATGTTGCACATGCTACAATGCAATAAGAGAACAATACCAGCAATGAGACTGTGCAATGTTAGTTTTTCATAAAGATGTGCTTAACCTTCTTCTAACATTATTGTTATAATATTTTTTTGTGCACTGATTCTACAAATCAGCATCACATTATACTGAAAAATAAGTGCATTTAGTGTTAAATCCTTGTATTAAGCATTCCCTTTGAACAAAGGCTTCAAGAGCTTTATAGCTTGCTATTCCACAAGATTTTTTAATAAATCAGCATCTCAGTTCCTAATAGTTTCTTCTATTAGCATGTAAGATTGTAGCTTTAACTTCTCCACATAGTTACATGTTGTTTTAAGTAACATCAAGATTGATCCTATAATGGCACAGAATTAGAAATTTGAAAGAAGGCTCATAGTCCATTTGTGCCATAGCCTACGCCTTGCAGCACATGTTCTATGCAAGACTGGAAAATAACTAGCACCAACATTCAGTAGCAGACTGGAGAGTTACCATTCATCTTCATTTCCAGGGGACAGGTCAGTTACAGCCTTAGTTGTCCTGCATCCTAATACACAAAGCACCCCAAAAATATTTTTGCTTGTTAAGTAACAACATAGCATTGCAATACAAAGCGGTGACTGAACTAGTTCATGATGGTGATCATAGGAAGGAAGTCTCTACACTGAAGCAGGATTGCATACATTTAGATGGTTGATTGCTCTTCTGTAAGACGATTTACTAGAGTGACTGCATATTATACCATAAACAACAAGAAAAAAATATTACAATGCTCATACATGATGAGATTTTCCAATGAATTTAAGGTATTTAAGGATTAAATTTACAGGAGTCCCTAAATCCTATTCGTAACTAATTTAGGTGGTTGAGAAAAAATCATACGAAAACCTAAACCCAGAAAGACATTACACTGGCAACAAAGAGGACCATTATGCCTTTCTGAGTTTCCAGCTAGCACCTAAGATCCCTACAATGTGATAATGAAGAAAGATTTTCAGAGACTGAATCTGTGTTCTGCAAAGTACCGCAAATATTGTCCCCATGCACATCTCTGTACAGGGAAGAGACAAGGCTCTGCTCTGTTTCCCTGACTATCTTGGTTAAGAAGCTGCTGCACAGGTTCTGGTGGGTCAAACTCAAGCTCCATGGTGCACCATGGGGAACACAAACCCCAGCTGGGATGTCGCCTGGGTGCACTTGACAAAACTGGGACAACAGGACACACCACCAAGCACTGTGACCTACAGCATAAGGTAGAGTTAATAAAGAGTATTCTCATCAGAGGTCACCTTGTGAGAGAGGAAGCCGAAAATAAATTGTCAGATGGCACTAGAGAGGTGGAAAAAACCATGTTCCTCTCCCAGACTTTCACAATAGCCCCGACCCTGACTAGTATTTCGTTACTCTTCTGCCTGGTATTTCAGAGTGAATGTACCTGTGACTGCATTGACCAGCGCTGGAGTGCATGGTGCCCAGTCAGACATACCCTGTTACTCCCAAAGGCTTTAGGATTTTCACATCACAAGAGACCAGGAAAGGACTCAGCCATCAAAGCCACAGCATGGCCAAAATGGCAGCCTCTGCTGATACGAGCAGCAGCGGAGCATTACACGCTTAGGCAACTTTACTAACTAAAGCACAGACAGATGGAGACTTTCAGACACTTATGCACCTGATCAGCATTTTGTACATTGTTCTCTTGCTCCTAAAAGCTTGAACCACATCAGTCTTGCCCTCAGAAACTAGTTCTTAGCTAGTTTAAACTCCCAGGGCAGGTGTTTTCAGATGTGTATCGATAGAAACGAACCCAGCACGCTTAGCTGCTTCTACTGCCTTCAGGGGAGGGTTGGTGCTGAGCACTGGAAAAGGAGTCCACTTCATTAGTTGCTTAAGTTGGGATTTACAACTGGAGTTTTCAAAAGAACGTAGCACTACAACTGAGTCTGGATATTCAGAAGAGCTTAACTCCCATTAGGCAATGAAAAGAAGCAGCCAGCACCTTAGAATGCCCTGTGTCCAGCAGTTTACAGTGGCCTTCATTGACTAAAGAAACCAGAAAACTGGATCCAATAAAATTGCCAAATTTACCTTAATTAGTATGTTTCCTTAACGCTCCATTACTCAAATTCAAAACCATTTGAAGTTTATTGCCTGTTCATGGCACCCTGAAGAGGGGTTTCATTTACTGAGCATTCAGCAGCTTACAGTGTTCTCAGTAAGAGTTACTATATTAATTACTTTTGAAAATACAATTGTGCAAGATTCATTTTAGGCTCATGTTTTGAAAATCTTAACCTACAACGCAGGTCACAAATGTAATACGTGGAGAGAACACTACTACGATAGATTACATCTTAAAACCCAGTCAGACTCTCCTCCACCCTCCTTCCCCAGGTAATGGAGAGGACGAACTGACTGCCTGGGCTCTGCAGAGACCCATACTTAGACATCATTTTGCACACTGGAAGAATATCTATAAAAAGGCCATGCTGCAGTACAGATTCACAAATTACAAAGAGGTGTTATGATAATCTGTGCCCTCTGAAAGTAGATCTAGAATGCCACTACTTATATTCTATGGATTTTTGTTCTAACAGTCCTTTTGAAAAGTGGTTGAATAACTTCAAAATCACTTTTTCCAACCTGAACACCTGCGTTTTTTGTTTTGCTTTTTTTGTTATTATTATTAGTAGTAGTAGTAGTAGTTTGTTTGACAAGGAAAAGGATCCTAATCTTTACTGTAAAACAATGTCTTTAAAAATTGAATTTCAAAACACAACACAACCCAGGAAAAACCCCACTCCACATTACAATTATTTCCTGTATTCCTAGAGGATGATGAATGTGTTTTTTGGTGTATTGAACAAAGTGGAATTTGGTAAAATAAATTTCTTCTTTGGCATCAAAATTTTAATTAAAATGCACCCTTTGTAACAGAATAAATATTTTTTTCTAATGGCGCATAAGAAGGACCATTTTAACAATACAGAAATAGTTGGGAATTGGCACCAGCATCTTTCGTTAATGAATTCACCTGCTTAAGTATATCCTCTGTAGTAATGTAAAAATAAATACATTTAAACCCAATGGTACTCCAGCAGCTTCTGATAGAGCTTTGCAATGTTGACGTGGTTTCTATGAGGAAAGGATTCAGTTTTGCAGACACATTAACAGCCAACACTATCAACTCCCATGACTGGGCAGAAATTACTGGACATGGAGCTTTGCCCACAGAGGCTGTCCTTGACATCAGTGTTGGCATTTGGACCTGTGTACACTGTCACTAATTTTGTGGTACCTCTTCAGGGTTAAAATTCATTTTAAGGCAGTCGTGTGTCGTTTTATATTAATACAACAGTCTCACAAAAAAGTTAAATACTAGAAGAGGTGTCAAAAAGGTTTTTAACATCTCTGTAGTACTGAAAAAACAGTCCTACTAGGAAGACTTTCTTCTAAAGAGTCCTGTCCACAGTATATGTGATCAATGATTGCTAGTTGTGTCCATGCATTACAACTTTCACACAGGACGTTATCTACATTGCAGACCACATATTTGAATCTCAGGTTCAGACCACAAAAGCTCTCAAGACTTGTCAATTTCTTTATACATAAAGTTATTTTGCTGATAGGTTAACTCTATACAATTCTTAAATCGGGTTATCACAAAATACGTTTGCCTATGAAGCACCACTTTGAGACCCATTGATTTATTTAAGGCTCAAAAACTGTCTTCATTTTATTCTTGCCTTGTCTCTCTCTCTCTCTTTTTTTTTTCCTCCTCCTTCAAAGCTACAAAAAACAGTCTCAACTTAGGCTGGATGTTGAACCATAAATTCTAAGAGTCTGACAAACCATACACCTCAACTGAGAAATAAAAGGCCAGATAGGATTCTGCTTCCATGAAACTTATTTTTCATTTCAAAACAATATATAAAGGGGAAGACAGAACTCTACTTCTATATTCCTTTACTTACAAATGTCAGCTGAGATCGAACACGTTTCTAATCTAAGCAAAGACATAACTGACGTTGTGTAGGATAAACAAGAATTTCCTTTGGACACATGCTAAAATTATCATTATTCATAAGAATTCAAATCGCAAATGTCATCCAATATTTAAGCATTTATTTGAAAAAACAAATTCATTTGGATAACTTTCTCAGAAAACATTTTTCTTGACGTTCATCTGAATTTCAAGGTTCAGAATCAACCTCGCAATCAACAGCAACTATAAGAGGAAATACCAGAATTCTTGCAAGAAAGTCTATTCCAGCCCAGCTTTGAGAAAAACTGCAGAAAAGATACCTAGTTTGGCTGCGGTCTAAAGCATCCATACCATACTATCCCATTCTTATGCTGACATAGCCTACCAAGTATTTCAAAAACTTGGAATTTGATGTCCAGCTATCACCAGCTGCAAACTGTTCAATGGCATGAAGAAGCAAGACAAAGAAAAGCAACACAGGCCACACCATAGCAGAAAGAAGATATTTGCAGCGCTAAAAATTTAAAGCATCAAAAATGCATCTTAAAAACTGAGCATTCCTGTGGTATCGGGGACATGTTGCTGTTTAGAAAGTGGGGGGAGAACAGAGTGGTGAGCCAAGGAACAAAACTGGTCTTTGAATCTACGTTCTTAACTAATTTGTTTCGAATTCTGCCACAGCCTTACATGTGAGAAATGACATTAAGGGCAAAGGGTGACGGTGCAGAGATAAAGCTACAAGAAGGTATTTAAAATACTTGCCAAGAAAAAAGCACTCATCTGATAAAAATTTAGACAGGAAGGATGCCAAAAACCAGGAGAGACACAACGGAGAGATTTGATGAGGTGATTGCTGCTGCAGTTGTCAGGCTTGTCAGTAGAAAGGGGATGCCAGATTTTAACTCAAAAATAGTGTCAGCTTAAAAGTTGCCTCTTTTTCACCACATGTTTCTAATTAAGATGACATTAGGAACTTACTTCTGGCAACTATAAATAAAACAGTTTGGGATTTAGTGTAAAAGATTAGGTACCAGGGTTTTCCAATATCTTTAAATAGGGGAAGAAAAAGAAACCTGTTACGCAGAGCAAACCCCCAACAAGTTATGCAACTGCCACAGTCCAACAATAATCTCAAGATGGTTTTGAATTTGAATTACGAAACATTAAGAAAAAAAGACACTCATTAACCAGAATCTGCCAACTTTAGTTTCAAAAATATTTCTATGATTCTGTTTTACCCCTTTAGCCACTTTTATGAGACGCTGTACAGATTAACTGCAGTCCTTTAGAAAACTTCAAAAATGAAGCTGTTCTTACCACAAAAAAAAAAAAAGACAAATTGAAACCTAAGCTCATTTGGCATTCACAGTTTTTGCAATCCCAACCTTCACCACTTCTTCATATTATTTGTGAACAACCTTCCTCTAATTCCTTCTTTGAAGAAATTTACCACATTACTTCTCATACACCTGTCCACATAAGTTTTAGGTGCATTGAGAGATTACTGTATTAACCAGGAGAAGCCACAAAAAACAAGTTACTGAAACAATTTTTGATGTTGGTATGGGGATGTTCCTAACACCAGGACCAGAATTTAGGAATGAGAGAGGCAAATGGAAAGGGCAGTCTTTCAGTTTACAGCCTGGATCTTTAGCCGGGATTAGTTACAAGACTTGGATGATTTACAGTAGGCAAGGATCTGAAGCCATGTTTTCACTCTAATGAGGTCACAATTCAAATAAATGAATAAATACTTTAAAATTTAACAGACATTTTCAGGGCTAACAAGAATGAAGACCCTAGGTATTAATGAAACCAATGAAGTTTATAAATCAAAGGTTTACAATACATGCACAGTAAATTTCTTCTATGTAAGAACTGAAAAGATACCTTCATATTATCTAAGCCACTTCATAATACAGCAGCCAGCCAGTATTGTGTTTAATTACCGTATCCAGTGCAACTATACACACACCCTACCCACCCCAAGTCTGTTAAACTTCTATTAAAAATTCTGTAAGCCAAATAAAACCTTTCACCACTGCAATAAAGAGATGTCTGTTGTCAAATGCTTTCTTATTTTTCATGCCATAGATATCCACATTTTCACTGAGCTACATGGTCTTGCTCTGGTCAAAACTACAGGTGGGCTGAAACCACATTGGAGGACGCTAAGAGCTGGGGAAGCATTTATGCGAGGTATAGAGGCTTACAATGAGTAACTGCACAGTTCTATTCTGATTCCTCTTGGTATTATTCAAAAGCAAGAGAAACTGTTTTATTAGCACATACAGGGGATGGCTGGTGCACAAAGAAGCTTTCCCTTTATTGCTTGCGAGGGTGGGCAAACATCACATCCTTCTGCCTTTCAGGTTACACATTACTGCTCTGCCGGAAAATAATGAGCAGAGAAGGAAGCAAAGATTTTGCCCATAGCCTATATGAAAATACATGAAATGTATTTTCACCTACATGAAATGGAAGGAAATGAATGCACCATGAATATCATGTTTCACCTGAAAATGAGATATGTGAAAGCAGTTTGAGGGAGTGAGGAATCACCTGCAATCACCAAGCCCAAGTATAGCCCTGAATGTTGTCAGGGTCAGAAGGAAATATATTTTGATGAATGGCACAAATGCAGATTCAAAAAAAGTTACTGTGTCCATTTTCACATTTCCTTTTTCCTCGAGTAGTCATAAGCACCATTTAAAAGGAATCAAACCAAAACAACAACAACAAAATAGGTAAGATAACCAATGGAATAAGTGAAGATAAAGCACACCTACATCTTGCAACAGACTGTAAGGGGAGATCCAGGTCGTTACGCTACCAGAGAAACAGCAGCAGTTCTGATAGGAACCTAAGGTAGCCAGCCTGTCAGTAAATAAGAACTTCTACCTTTGGTGCTGTTCCACAGAAACGTAGGTAAACTACTTTCAAAATATGAGAAGATCCCAATATGCTTAAAACAGCACTGTGCATAAAGGAAATGGACTTGGAATATCCAGATTTGAAATAGCTGATATTACTGAATATAAGTGGCTCAACTGATACATCCCCTTTCTTCCAATATTTCAGATTTTTCCTATTGTTAAAAACAAATACTCATAGCCACCCCCACACATGTGGCAAGGATACGATATATTGCAAAGTCAGACCATTTGACGATCTTCCATGCTTAGGACAATATTGAATTTTACAATATAGTGTTGTTGCTGAATCTATCAGTCCTGTAAGCAATGACAAATTGTCACCAGAGAAATGCTTGTGTCTGTTTAGGATGCTAATCTCTATTTCAGTTTCTAACTGCTTTTGACATCCTTTGCTGAGGGTCACTATCATTACATCTGAGCTAGTGGAATAGCGTGTGCAAGACCCATCATCTGCTCCACTGCAAAGTCAGCTGACTGAATTTCCAAAAGCTTCAACGGTGAGCTAGGCTAACCTCTTGCAGCTTAGCTCTGACCCAGTTTAACCTTCTGACTTTGCCAGTAATTTGTAACATTACAAACAAGATGTTTCTGCGGTGACCACCCCACCACAGAATTAGCTTGTATTTTTCAAGATGCTCTGCCTAGATCTAGAAAAAAAAAAATCTGTTGTCATAAGCTGTCTCTTCACTAGAAGAATATCCTGATATATCCATGTTTGCATAGCCATATCACTATAAAAAATAATGTAGGAGAGGCTTGCATTACACACTTGCCACGGAAAGGTCAAGAACTCAAATAGAACATAACTCGGTGAGATATGAAATAACCCCCATCTGAAAGTAAGAAAGCATATCAGCACAGTATAACACTTCCTCAGCTGTGGGGTGGAAAAATAGCATATTTGCAGTAAAGAGTCAGTTATCACTATTTGCTGCAACACGTGTAGTACATAACATTATGCAATGCAACATTTACTCTAGAGTACTTGTTTTTGGTCCTGTTTATTTAGTTCAACCACATATTTTATTCCCTTAGCACAGTGCAATTGATTTTGTTCTTTTCCACCCCTAAACTGAATAAATCCCATTCATCTGTTGCATGTCTTAAACAACATTCATATAGCAGACCAAGGAGAAATGTACTTATATGATCACAGCAGCATGGACTTTATATATGTTATTTTATCAAAAGCCCAGGTTTCCATAGGGAAGAAAGAAATATTTTAGTTTCTTGGTGCTCTGCGCATCCTCCTCCACCTACAAATATTCCCTGGCATGTAGCTCAAAATATTGAGCAGCCCCTGTGCCATCATACTACAAACCTGTGTTCACTCCTTATCTCTTGTGGAACTCCATACCGATCCTTAAAGACTCTAATGATGAAAAATTAGGGGTCTTACAGAATGAAAAAGAGAGCTGACCTTTGCCAGTGTGAACTGCCCATGCTTGGATGGAGTTCTGTGCACATTCAGCAAAACTTTTCAAGCTTGTACAGCTTTGGTAGATGGCCAATATTATCCTAGCATTGCTTTTCAGAATAAAATTGACAATCTTTAATCCTAATTTGAGTTCACTGCGCAGCAAAGACATTTGGGATTGTGCCATTCTGCAGTAAATTGTACTCCTGCTAACTGAAAAGATGAGCAAAAGAAATACTTACACTTGGATTTTTCAGGCCAAAACAAAACAATATTTTTCCTTTATTTATTTAATCTAGCCTGTATGAAGATCAACAGGGGAAAAAAAAAAAAGGCAACTCAAAGAAAAGACTAAATAGGAACAAAAGAGAGATGACTAATGTAATAAGGATTACTTACGGTCACTGTAAAAGCTATTCTTAGAAATGATGCCACATAACTCAATCCAGAACATTTCCTAGGTTAGAAATATGCACTTAAATCTTACCAAAATAATTTTTGACTGGATGTGACTATAACTAAACCCAGATACAATTAGAATTTGGAAGAAAACATTTAGCATTGCCCAAATTAGCATGATTATTTACAACCATGAGAGCACAGTAAACACTTCCTAACAAATCAAAATGCTAAGCTAGACTAGAAATATATTTTGGAAAATTGTTCTTTGGAGTATGTTTTAGAACACATAAGAAACATACTATTAGTTATCATGAACCATTTGCAAAACCTTACTATTACCTTGGCTCTCAGGAGTAAATTAGAGTCAGAACTTCAACCTGTTTCATACTCAAACTTCATTTTTGTAGACTTTCTAGGTTCCCACTTCAACACAGATTTCTGCTGTTTGACAATTGGTTATACTGTCTCCTTCCACTTCTATTAAGTGAAAACAAAGCAAATAAATTATTAAAAAAGTCAAAAACAAAACAAAACCCTCCAAGGGAACATTAAAATAATACCCCCAAGGGGGGCATTTACAAAGGTAGAAACCTCTTGCCTTTTTCAGAAAGGTATTTGTTGTCATATGTTTCTTTTAACATAAATTAAGAGGAAGAAGGACTTGAGGGCAAATAGTAACTAACAAGGGAGCCCTCCTTTCTGCCTCATGTGATACCAGAAATTGCAGAGACTGATTCAGATCACCTGCCTGTTCTGGAGACGGTACTCTGGAACCACAGTCCTCTTTACCTAAATACAGTCTGGAATAGAACCAGCAAAAAACTAAAGATTAAATTTCTTTTCTTCCTTTTTTTTTTTTTCTCTCATTTGTACATACAAGATTACAGTACACAAAAATTGTTCAATTTTAAGTTTGTCAAAATACCAGCCCTACACATGTTCAGCTTTGCTTAATTAACATGCAGAAATCCTGCTGTACCAGGTTTAGACTTGGAACTACTAAAGGTCTACAAAATCAGGTATGATTTGGAAAAGGTTAGGACAAATTAAGCTTCAACTGTCTTCTCCAGTTCAAGATCTGGAGTTCATCAAAAGAAAGAAGTAGGAAATAGATTCAAAATAAACAGAAAGATGTGACTCTTTACATGACAAACATGAGACTGAAATTCCTTGCTGAAGGCTTTTGGGCATAGAAGACACTTACGTGAATGCCAGAGGAGACCGAAGAGCCACTGCAGGTCAGTAAACTAAGAAAGTAGTAAGGCGAAGAATTATATACCCTTGCTCAGTTGTTCTCCAGACATCTGCTTCTAACAACAATTAACGAGAGAATATCAGGACAGGTGGGCAGCACAAGCACTCTGCACATTCTTATGCCATGTTCTATTTTTTCTATTTTTACTTAATTTGGCTAGTGAGTATCACTTGTCTTTCATGAAAGAATTTAAAGCTCAATTCCTCAGAATATCATTCAGCTGGCAAAGTGACCTTCCATTTATCCAACCTGACTGGTATATGCTTTCTTTTTCAGAAATGGTGAGGTAGCAAGAGTAGCCATATCCTGGTACAGGTTCTTATGACTTTCCTCTTCTCTGAGGCCATATTTCAGTCATGTTCCAGATACATATCATGATACAGATACAGTGCCACGATACAGAAAAATATCAACATCTCAAATAAAAGTGGAGCTGACAGCTCAGCTAAACACAAAAGCAATGTTTTCCTATACACAGATTCCCTTCACAGTCAGAAGAGTGACAGACACTTCTGACTTTCCACCCACTGCAGTAATCTAGTAGTGACTTTCTACTCCTATACAAGTCTGTAGTATGCCACAAAGAAATGCCTGATTACAACTGCTACAGCTGTTCAAAGTTGATAGAACATTAAATAGATTATTAATGCGTATGCTCTGTTTAATTTTCTGCACTGCTGGCACTAATATTTAAACAGATTTTGGATATACTCTTCTTTACTAATTGAGTTTACAAAACCTTGATAATCATGTGCAGCTGACAGAAGAAATCACTCTTTTTTTTCTAGTCATCCCTGTTCTTTATGTTATAGATTCTTAAAGAGAAACAAAATTCCAAAAGGAAATCATAAGCACTTAATATATTTTACTATTCCAGCCAATATACTCCCTCTAGATTTCAATAATTTCAAATAGATGTTATTTATGAGCATTAAATATATTTTTTTTCTTTTTACCTATTACTCCATTCTTTTCTTCATACCAGCTGAGTGATAATTTCAAAAAAGAGGTTGTCGCTTCAGGTTAATCTTTTGAATCCTCCTTTTTTTTTTTTTTTTTTCCCTTTTTAGGAGAACTATTGTAACTTTACAAGAAGTTTTGGACTGAGGTCATTAAAATCAAAAGAAAGAGAAATGTAATAGAAAGCAGTTTGCCAATAGTCACGTATTTAACGCCTTTAAAATATTAATTTCATTGGAAATATTTTTAAGTATGCCAGGTGTCACTATAGGTGTCACTATACTGTACAACAATGCCAGCTCTCCATGCCTTGTTTTCAAGGCAGCATTTCTTCCAGCTTTACAGCTATTCCTTACCTGAAGTATATTTTCCTTCACTTGTATGTGTCCTTAATACAATTAAAAAATAATAAGTGCAACTAAATGAAACACCGTAACTACAACATTCCCTCGAATCATTCATCATATGGAAAATCTTGTATTCACATGATCAAGCACTACCTTTCCTTACAAGCAGAATTTTCCCCCCTTTTCATCTTTTATTGCCTAGAATCTAGCCAGAATGATCTAGGAAGAACCAGTCTAATTTTAAGTATACAGCAACTTAAAAAACTCTATCCTGCAGGGGTCAGCAATTATTAGTAATGGGTAAATTTCAAAATTAGCCACAGAATGATTTAGAAGGCATTTGTTCCTGAATGTTCTTCCTCCTCTTTCTCAAAGAAAATAGATTAAGAAGGAAATTAAATTCTTCAAGAAATAAATTTTGACTGAAGTGAAAAATCACACTAAGAAGCTAATTTAAGAAAGATGAAATTAATTTTGGTGACATTTATTCTATTTAGCAAAAATGGTGACAAAACATATAGTAGCTCTGTTACCGTGAGATAAGAGGCTAGTAATTCAAGGCTGGGCATAGCTACAGTCTACAACGATTTAATCCTGGTACAACATCCCTTGTGACCTATCATTAAAGGTTTAGAGTAAAACTGACAATTATTATTAGCTGGTAATTGGATTTTGAAGATTCAGAATAAAGTTAGGATAATTTAAATGAGTGTTGACATTGGAAAGATTATGTAAATGCTCTGAATCTGCTGTATTTATCAATTTATTTAGTTGGATAAAAAAACTAGCTTATCACTATTGTCTGAAACAAAATGCCAAAAGTGCAAGATCACTGCAGTATTCTTCTTCAGATTAATAAATAAAAAACAGTGAATCTATCAAAATGTTTAACTCCCAATCTCAATTAGAATAGATGAAAAGCAATTTTCATAAATATGTTATTCTTAAAACATATTACTGAATTTATCAATACATGGTATGCCTAGAGAAAATTGAACAGAGTATGGTGTATTATTTTATTACATGGACTTTTAATTATCTGTCCTAAGTTTTAGAAACTAAAAGTGAAACAATGAAACTGAAAACACAGCAATCTTTAGCAATTTATAGGGCATTAAAAACATTTTTCCATATGGTTTCAACATTCTGGTTTCTACAACAGTAACATATATGTGCACTTACCAGTCTTGCCTATAACTGTACATTGGAAAGGACTGTGTTTTTTTTTGCAGGGCAACACACATTTTCTGTGCTTGGTTCAAAAACCTCATAGCATCTAATGTTTGCTTTCATGCATCAACACACACTATCTCAAGCCAAAAACATTATGCAACACCAATGTGGGATTATCCATCATTCTTCAATAACCACTCTCTTAAATAGACAGGCATCATTTTGAAAATGTACTTACTAATGTCTGACACCGAAATAATAAACTCCAGCCTCAGAACCTGAAAATTTCTCTTTTTCTGCTATTTCCCTTCCCAGTACTTTTTTTTTCCTTTCTTCTGTTACCATTGCCAATGCCCCCTATTCCCTACATAGAAGTTACAATAGACCAAAATCTTTGGGAGCCATAAATCTTATCTGTCCTCCAAGCAGCAAGCACATCATCTGAGAAATATACTCAGCATAAAACTTTAAAGATCTCAGGATCCAAGGTCCGTTTCAGAACATCACAGAACACAAGTCAAACATATGAATTCACTGTATGAAACCCAGAACTATTCCTTTACTGGGTATAAAAGAGCAGCACTGCACTGCAATTGCACAGCATTGCACAACAGTTGCACTGTTTTTTATGAAACAGGACTGATAGCATAGATTAGTGATCTCTGTTAAGAAGTCAACATTCACACAGAGTTATCACATAACAGTGTATAACACATCGCATAATCACTTCCTATTCCAGCTGCAGCAGAAACAATGATTTTGCAGATGCTGCTTTGAGGTAAGTGCTGTCAAACACTGCAACTAGTCACCATATTCATTTTGCTGAAGTGTCCAGCTCTGTTATTCCTGATTACTCAAACTCTGCTTGCATTCTGGCCAGGTATTCATTTACATGTTTATTCTCTTTTAGTCAATGGAGTCTGAAGACCTATGTCAACAATACAAAACTGACTACTTAAAATTAAGCTGCTAAAGCCCAGGTTTTGTTCAGCAGCTTTCAATGACTTAGCTAAATTGATTGAATGCTGCTGGGTATCTTGTGTTTGAAAATCAGTCTTCTTGTTAAGGAATCTAAAAGGAAAAATAATAAATAAAAATAAAAAAAATAAAGATTAGGAGTTGCTAATAGATGATAAGTGTTGCTGAAGGAAGCATTTAGAATACAGAAACCATGTTATTCATCCTACAAAACCCAGAAATACTTTCACTGTTCTTGAACACCATTTATTGGCACTCACTAACATCTTAGAATGTATGGGACAAAAAATCTGTCTTAGGAAGGATTTAAAAATCCTAGATCTGTGTTCAGTCCATTTGAGAACATAATCAATAAAAAATGTCTTCCATGAGAGAAAATTCCAAAATAAGTCTATTTGTTTGACTAGCTTGTCTTCCCTAAATTTCATCTTTCTTAATTTAGCATTGTAATCCAGTTGAAGAAGTCAAAACCAAAGCTTCACTTAAAAAAAAAAAAAAAAAGGTTAGCTTCCAAACCATGCCAGAATGGAAGATTTCAACATATTACTCTGCAACTAAATCTAGGTGAAACAAACAATTTCACACAGCACTGTAACTTTGGAAGAACTTAATTATCTGGTAAAATTACTTATCAAGATTTTTTAATACGCAACACTCCCTTAAAATAAGCATAACTGTAATCACCTTTATCTATAAATATTGTTGCTTTACCTTTTAGGTCCTGATTTAGTGAGAATCTATGGCAAACTATGGACTTTGTTTTAATGAGCTATCACAACCTACAACACATATACATCTGGTTATGTAGCTTGAGGACGACCATTCCTGAATATACATGATTCAAGTTAATTAATTAGTCAGATTTCATCATGCAGAATGGAAAGAGCTCAGTAGATCAGTGACGTTGTGCTATTCACTCCTTTGCGGAAGGAAGATGTTCTTCCCTGACTAAACTGTATGTAGACTGAGGACTTGGCTAAGTCTGAGAGGAGAGGGAGCATACTGATTTTCCTAGTGTAAAGATTTGTTTAATTAGCTAAGGACATAGGGAGCATCAGATTCCTTCAGCTCTTACTTTTAATTCTGCCTGATATCCAACATGCTTTTTCTGCCTTTATCTTTGGCTAAAAGACTGTGTCCTCAGACCTTAACCACAGTTAGTTCTACCTTTGTAACTTCAAGAGCTACCCAAGAGGACCTAATAGAAACTTCAGACTGTGTGGAAGTATGCTGTGTAATTTATGAGGTTTCACATACGAAACATTTGCACTTTGCACATGTTTCTTGGACCAAGTAAAGATGCTGACTTTGCCTTCACAGTTCAACAGTATTTTGGTAAATGACTATCCTCCTTCTGTTTGAGATCTGTATAGACAGGTGACTATTACTACACAAATTCCAGTGAATCTTAAAGGTACCTTCACTGCCAGGGATCTGAGACTTTTTTTTTCTTTTTTTTTTTTTTTAACTCTTGTAAGTTTGTTTCTGCATGCTCAATTCAATACCACCACCATTTATCTTCCAGTGGGCTTTTATTCTAGACCTTACATTTTAGGAACTAATAATGACTTTAAATTTCTTTATAGATATTTGAACCTCTGACTCTCCAAACATAAGATCATTTTTTTTCTTGGACAGATGATGCACAGATTTAGAGATACAAACGCCTGGATATCACTACCACTTCAAGATTTATGGCCTTTACTTGTTTCATAAATTCCAATTAGCAAACATCAAATCAGTGTGGTTTTCAGTTACAGTCAAGAGCAACCTGAGACTAAATGCAAACTAGCCCATATCAGTCACTCAGTTTAGACATTTAATATGATGTAGATAGTTAAGAGTGTTTTCTGAACTCAATAACAGAAAGGACCTGCTCCAGATTAAGGGCGAGAGGCAGGTAGATGAGCATTTCTCTTCCAAGTAGTGCTGTTATCAGTCATGGGTAAACCTATTCAGTTGTGAAATCAGAAATTTGCCAATCTATCCTTAAGAATGAACTTTAATATTTAGCACATGGTTAGCAACAGCAAGATAAGTATATACATCAATTGCATGAACGGATAAGTGCTTGTTAGGATGAAATGATTATGAATACAGAACCGTCACCACACCTTTTACTAGTATGCTCTCACCTGCTTCACTGTGCAACCTAGGAGTGATCAGTAGTTTGGCACTCCGTGGGGAAGGTTTGAAAGAGATGCATATGTAAAATTTAGAGGCAGAAAAATACCCTTGCAGCTTATCTGTTCTGCCTTTTCATTTATCTTATTTTACCTGCTTTTAAATGTGTTCCACCCACATCAAAATCTTATTTCGCTTATGTGGGATTTCCCTCCTCCAAATTTCTATGGATTCTTCATGGTCCTAAAATATTAACGTCATCTCTCCTTCCTCTTCTTGCTCTCCTTCTGTATAGAAAAGTTTAAATGCCTCAAGAAACTCAGATTTGGCACCAACTTCCTTCCCTCCTGGTATGAATCTATAACATTCAGATGTTTTACCAATAGCACTCTCTTCAGAGACAAACGAGGACACTTCGATATGGTGACCAACATCAAGCACTGGGAATTTTTTTTACTTTCTCCTTAGAATAGGATATGTGACCTGTGATCCCCCTTCCAAACCTCTGTTGGCTTAAGAACATCAGCAATTCAGGAGTAGAATTGAAGTCTTCATAAATCTTTGGCAGTCTTAAAATTCATTTTGACCCACCTGAAGTGTGCTAAACATAATTGCAGCAACTAAGAAAAACACACTGAAACATTAGTAAATCAATCTTAAGAGACCCATTAAGACATCTTGAACTAATGTCTCATGTTTATATATGCCTCTTGCTCTGTTTGTAACCTCCACTGGGCATAAGAAATTTTTAGGGTTATTAAGCATAACATTTTCACAGCAGATCAGCATGAAGTTATTTGGCTTGGGCACAGGTGTTTCTTTAATTATATAACATTTGGAAAATTCACTGCACTCAGTGACCTTCAGATCGCACTCCTACTTGTGTGGTTTTGCAGGCTTACATGAAGTAACTACATAAAGACACTGGTTGTCTCTGGACTTGATTAAGTGTTTTCTTATGTTGCCTTTTATTGCGCTTTCAGTGTTTCTGGAAGCGGCTAGCTCTTTCAATACTCCTGAAACGACATATATGTGAGAAGTTCGTGACTCCAAGGTGGGATCTAAGACTGTGTTGCAAGACTTAGAGGTATTTTACGCTGATTAGCTGTACTACAAGATACAGAATAAGGCTGGCTGAACAAATTTATGTTGCACCAGCAGCTGAGAGCATAATGATGGAACAGTTCCCACAGTGTTTTGATCTTGAAGTGCTATGACACAGCTTTAGCAGCTTTCCTGATAAATATTGAGCTGGCAAGTACCATTCTCAAATACTCTCTGAGCAGATGTCATGCAATGATAGTTACATGCATGTATCACTAGGTCCTGATCAAATGTCTACGGTAGGCTAAGGGTAACCAAAGCTCTGTGGTTGATTCAGAGCTTTGTCACTGATGCTCTCTACATGAGTTCATACTACCACAAACCTACATAAAACACAAGTTATGAAGATTAATTCAGCACAATTTCCAAGTCTTAGAAATGTTTAGCAAAACATGTTAGATGAGAATAATGTGTAACATTTCACATAAAACTTTTAATAAATACTTTAAACCTCACATCACTTAAAAACATCTAAAGAAACTGAGCTAAAGCCAAAGATGAGCCTACAAAAAAAAAAAAAAAAAGGATACCTTGCCAACAGGCAAACAACATGTTAGCTAGATACAGTGAGGTATTCCTTAATTAGTTGCTTAGATAATTTTATAGGTTCATGTACAACAAGGCAAGATTGGGCAGAATTCAAGAAGCCTTTCTACCGTTCCCTAAGGTGATATTTTTCCCTTTTAAACTTCAGCATATATAGTCTAGAAGGTCTGCACTTCAGACACTTTAGGCCAGACAAGGCCAGCTAAGGGATGAAATCAGAAACAAAACGTCACCATTATGGCTGTGTAGACCTGACAGTAATGGTGACCCTTGGGAAGAAATCTCACATTTTAATGAGAACTCAAAAGAATGAAAAGGTTCGGGCTACAGATGTCACAAAGTAAACTCTTTCTTCTTAGTTACTAGTGAAAGATCAGCACCAAAAAAGAATTACTGAACCCCAGGTCACCACAGCCTGATATATGCTGATGCTAAGAGCTGTCCCTCACAATTTGAAATGAGTAGTGAAGATGTGCATTAAGAGTCTATTTCAATACCATTACGCAATAACATGAAAACAAATAGAGCATAACAACGAGAGGAAAGATTTGATGAGCAAAAAAGTTACTGAGCCTTCCTGAGGCAGATACAATGTAAAACTGCACCTTAATTGTGAAAGAGGCAGCAGAAACATGCACTATGAACGTTCCCTCTAATGTTTTGCAATAGACAAAAACACGTAATGCCTTTATTAAACAGCATGAAATCTATTTAACGCTTCTTTGGACGCACTAATTAGGTTTTGTATTGTGGGACAGAGTGATACAGTACTAAGGGCAAAATGCTCCACTTAGTTAAGCTCCATGCTACTCTTGCTTAGACGATACAAGTTCTTCTATAAGAGAAGTCAGTACATCTGCAAGAGACAGTAATGAGGTTTTCACCACTATTTTGGTCCTACTATTAAAATGCATATACTCTTTTTAATATTAGGAACAAAATATTGACTTGCAGGAATTTAATAGTCAGTGGAACCTCTCTTCTCCAGTGTTTTACTTTTACAAGGTAACAAAGGACAAACACTACTTCAGCACACAATTTAGCATTAATTCTGAAAACTGAGAAGTACATGCTCAATTTTTTATCTCCTTGAATTCATTGCATTTCGTGAAGGCAGACAAGTTAACTCATGCACCTGATGTTAAAAGCTTCCATAATGCTTTGAAGCTTGCAGATCTACTGTCTTCTCCATCTTTCCAGACAACAACACAAGGGAATTCAAAGTGCATTTAAGTGTTTTAATTCAAAAAGGGAGGTTCAGAAATGCTTAATCATAACATCAGGAATTGTTAAATACATAAATAAAGCATCCTAACACACTGTAATAAACAATGGACGATTGTGTTGATTTTGGTAACAAGTAAGTTATGTCCTTTATTTAATATATAAAAATTAAATGCAGAATTAAAATGTTTTAAAAGGGAGCGTTGAGGTAAAGATGAAACAAAGTTGAGAAGCTGCAACTTTCATGTATTTCATGAGGCTGAAGCAGCTACCTTGAAGTGGGGGAACATTTACTACAAGCTGCTGCAAGCTGCTACAGAAAGGGGGTGGCAGAACTTGCCCAAAATAAACTAAATAAAATAAAAAATCAAGATGAGTCTGCTTTAAGTTTGCAGTCCCTAAATGATCCTTCAAATATGAACAACTAAATTGTAAAGCCACCATTGCAGCCTATAGTAATGGTACAAACCTTGTAACACAGATTCCTGTCAGGAATGCAACTAGCAGAGATTGTGGCTTTATATTCAAAATCAACTATATTGGTTTACAACTGCTATATGTTCTTATTAACTTTAAGTACATGTTTCTACACACAGCTATACTATGCAGAAAAAAGCATCTTCACTTTCCACAGGTTTTGGTGGTGGTGTGTTGTTTTTTGTTTGTTTGGTTGGTTCGTTTTGTTATTTTTTTTCTCCTCAATTTGGGGTTTTCTTTGTAGAACACCAATCAATGGAGCAATTAGCAAATTAATATTATGAAGTCTGAGAAAAGTATCAATAAATCATACCATGTTGAGACAATCAATAAGCCCATTAATGTTCATCTAAATGTTTACATGTAAGTAAAATCTGAAGACTGATAGTACTGGAAATACAAACCGTCCTGAATATTAGATACTATGACTTTGACTCTTGAGATTTATTTTAGCAGTCAGAACCTTAACCTGGAACTCAATAAAATCCATATTAGCTTCTTACAACCCTTTCCTGACATTCAGGCTTCAAATACGTTCTGAATATGGTATAGGTGTTGGACATGGACAATAATCCCTTCTAGAAGCAACACAGTAAGCTAAAAAAGGGGGAGCAGTTTTGACTGTGCAAAATTCTCCCTCATTCTGTTTTTTTTTTTTTTTTTTAATAGGAATTGCCTATTTTTCTTCTGTTTTGCAAGGGACCTGCTCTAAGCTCATGCACCTTATTTCAACTGCATTTCACTACTTTGCCTGCAGAAAAGGGAAAAAAGGCTGGACACACACATTACATGCTAAAATCAGCCAAAGCCTGGTTTAGATACATGTAGATATCCATAATGAGACAAGAACACTGGATTAGGAATAAGATGCATGTCTGGCTTAGAAAGCAAATTAAACTGTAGTGAAGACAGCTTGTAAGAATCATCCTGGCACCATTGGCAGTACAGATAACAAGCCAAAGCAATGACAGCTTCTGGTTCTTGGCCAGGCCTTACTGGAAGTCATATGCTGCTGCTTTCATTTCCCAGCCTCTTGGTGTGTACTGCTCAAAACAGGATCCCAACACACTTGTGCTCTGCTGGTACATCCCCAACAGTTAATATTCTTACCTTTCCAGTCCTTCAGTTGTCACAAAAATCATGCCCACTCCTCCATTCCTGCACCCCTCACCTATCAGGTACTCTGAAAACTGTATCACAGACTTCCACTTATCTTGTCCCAAACCTTTCCTACAATCCATCCACAAAATGGGACACTGATCTCACATGTTGCCTATAGCATGCAGCTCTCAGCAGCTCCTTAACCCCCCATACTCTGCCATGAGCTGGAAGCAGGGAACCCAGCACAAGCACTCTGGTCTCTCATTGCAGATGATCCAGGGCATGGCACAAGAGGTTGGAGAGGGGGAAGAACGAGGGGACTCCATATCCTCTCTAAAGAACGAGCCCTTATCAGTGCTTCCCTCATGGTACAGATGAGTGCCACCAAAGAGGATATTTCTAACCCAGCCATCCCCATTTCTGTCTGGAACAAGCACCTCTACATTTGCAAGTCTATGATTAATATGGTGCTAACTGTTTTTACAGATAAGGTCTTCTACACATGCAATTAAGTCACCACTGTCATAATCATAAGCTGGCAGACTCCCAGTCCAGCATGTGAATAAGCACTTCCAAGCACACACAAAACACAGTCTGGAGACTTTCCTGCCTGGCCTGTTCTACTCCAGCACATTTACCAGAGACTCGTGGAAGGAAGAATTAGAACAAGAATCTAAGTGAAGGAGCACTGTAATAACACACAACTCCTTGTCATCATTCCATTCCCTCGTACATACAAACCATGGAGGAAAGTTAGGCTTACACAAGAGAGAAGAGTAAACTGTTCCCATCACAAAACTACCACAGGAGTAGTAAGACTGAAGAAAGGCTGAAACGAGACAAAAAGGCACCTTCCACAGTGCCAAATTCTACCATCCCACAGGGCTCTGAGCAAATATCTTCAGTGGAACATCTCAACCTTAAGAACTGATCCAGGGAGAGAGAAAAATGTCAGCAGTCACAATAATAGAAGATCTTGAAAGGCAAATACAACCCAACATTCATGACAAGAAGTATTACAAGAAAGACTCACTCATCTGTATGTTTCTTTTACTAAATCTCAAATCGTCTCTCACCATGCATCTGCAACTGTAATATAAACCTCGAAGTCCTTCCATTAAAAAGGTCTTTTTTGAATCAGGGTTATTTTCCTCAATATTTATATTTTTTATAAATAGAAATAATAAATAAATAAATAAATAACAGCTAAAACACAAACATTGATTACCACTTTAACAATTTTCATTATAATATTGATAAGAGTACAGAAAATAAAATTCCAGTAACAGTTTATCCAAATTGGCCTCAATGAGATTTATCTTTCTCCTCCTTTTATTAACACTCCTCTGTAATTGTTTTAGCAGTTATACTTTAAGAGCTTGAGGTATCACCTCTGCTATTTCAATGCACTATGATTCAAAACCTTGATCAGTTAACTGAAAGCTTTGATTTTTCATGAAACAATATTTCCAAGACTAGTTACATTATTGAGGAGTTTGCTGTTCCAGGACTTGAATTTTTGCCTAACGAAAAGCAACCCAACGCCTTTTTTTTTTTTGGCAACAGTTAACAAATTGAGGATTTAAAAAAAAAAAAAAGTACTTAGAATATCAATGAAAATACTTGGATTTGTCCATCCAATTCAATATTCAAAAATGGACAAAAGTCCTTGCTCTCTGCCATAACACAGCCTCTGTCCTTTGTCCTCTGGGAAGGAACCAGTTTTCATATTGTCAATTCTCGTTCAGTCTAGTACTCCTCATTAAACCTGTAATTCTTTAATCATTGAGTAGCAAGGAATTACTTGCTTTCAAAAGAAATTCTTTAGTATGACTCTTTTTCAGACTGTGAACTCAAAAGTTCAAAACCTAGTAACCAAGTGCACTAGTTTTACCTTTCAGGATTTTAAAGCCACTATTCTCAAGAGTGCAGCTAAAATGTTTGGAAGATCACTGCTAATGAACTCCTGTGTTAACCTTGATATAAATTATAGAAAAGTATTTCAGTATTGTCAAAATAGTAAGTACAAATGAGTAATAAAATAATTCTCAATAAAACATTAAATCCGTGGTGTACACAATTAAAGGAAAAGACTAGAACTTTTCCTTAGATTGTTTCTTAGATTCTATTCTGTTCACTCTTGTCGTTATTCCCAAGCAATAAATATGCAGGAATGTTTTAAAAAACATAGTATAAAACACGGATATTTTATATCTTTATGAACACTTTACAGTAATTACTGTGCATTACCTAGAACGATATAATTTAAGCATTTGTTTATGTCTAATCAGCAGCTTTTAAGAAAGAATTTCCAAATAGCTGGCTTAATTCTCTGCAACTGAGCTGGTCTGCTGCACAGGAAAGATGCAGCACAGAGTTTTTATTCTGCTCCTGCAGAAGCTGTCAGGACATAACTATTTTCTACATTGTTTCTCTAGCATACCTTCCTCCAGGAACCTTAAATCAATTGTGAACTGACAGAGCAGAGTAAAATTCTACCTTTCCCCCTTCCCTGCTGCTATTAGAAAGCCGTGGTGGAGCAGGGAAAGATCCTGCCACCCTTAACACTGACCCCAGCCACTTTACATCAACAAGTGCTCCCATAAAAGGAACTCTCCACTGGCCTTTTCCAGCAAGTATTCATCTTCTTTTAACAGCTGGAGCTGTGGGGGAAAGAAGGAAAGAAACCTCTCCACCCCCCTTTATCTTTTTTTTTTTTTTAAACCTATTTAAAAAAGTAACAGAAAACACAATACAGTTATCCAGTATCTCCCTCTACCAATTTTCCATTCAAAAACCCCTTTCTCATCTCTTATATGTGCATATAAAGAATTTAATTTGCCTTTTTCACTTTAGCTGACCTCAAAGAGACTACAAAAGACCAATGTATTTTTAGGACACTGGAGGACAAGATGAAGAAATCTGCACCCAGTTTACAAGGTTATAATAGATTAGAGTGAATATTGCAGATTACAATATTGCACTAGATTTTGCCAGTCTGTTTTGCAGATGAATTGACTGGGAAGATGAACTTTGAGAAGCGGTGAGAGAGGTAAAAATAAATAAATAAATAAATAAATAAATAGCCCTGAAGCCACAACTGTAACAAGAAAGATACCCTTAAAACCCCAAAACAAAGGGAAAGAAGAAAGATTCAGAAAGAACGACTCCTGCAGGACAGAGAAACTCAATTAACTAATACATAATATAGACACCCTTGCCCAATTGAAATATAAGGTGTTCCATCCCCAGTTCTAGCCAAGCAGCTGAACAGATAAATCAGTGGCTAAGATTAAGGGTATGCGTACGTGGTTAGGAGATTTCACTAAATCCCAAATTCATTCCAGCATTCATGCTAACACACCAAATTTGTGCTAACATTTCACATCTTAATATGTACTACGTCACCCACACAAAGGCATATGCAACACATCAAAGGTGAGAGGAGCAGTACCTAACCACTGAGAGGAAGCAGTCGATTTAAATCACCTCACAGCTGAGTGGATGAAGTTACCAATCAAGCATTGAACTTGGTGCCCACATTTCATGAATCCTGTAGTTAGTATTAGGTCTGAAGTCCTGATCTACTTGCCTCATCAGAATCTTTTGTGCATGGTGGACTTTAGGCTGCATACCCACCAAGAGGTTTACAAATTCTTACAAGGTATTTTAAGACTTCAGTGGGTTGCTTTAGTAAGGTATCTTCAAAGCACTGAGCCCAGGAGTACTGACTCCAAGGAATACCAAAAAGTGATATAGGAACAACAGTCCCAAAGCAGCTGTATAACACTGGCAGGCTACTAAGTATAAAATCAGCCCATAAACTGTCAGTAGAAGACATATTTTTGTGTTGCAGAACCAAAAGACCGCATTAGTTTCACAGCTACAACCAAATGCAGACCTAACTTTTACACTATAATAATACAGTGACTATTGAACAGATGGACACAACTCACAAACATTTGCACAAACTAGTGTCCTATTCAAACCTGGGCATCTCCCCATTCATTACCTTGAACACAAAGATGTTTGTACATCCACCCACTCCCTTGAATCCAAAATATTTTGTTTTCTACACAAAGGATTTATGACAGTCAGTAACGCAATCAGGCATGAGGGCTTGCAAGAGGTGTTTTCCAGTCTACACATGCAAAGTTAACCCTATCCACGTTATGCCACAGCACAGATGCATGACAGAACATTATTTCTCAAATAAAAAAATGTTTTGTTTTTCCTGAGCTCAGGCTAATTTTTTCATTTTCTTTGTAGCTATCATCCTATATTCTCATACGTATTAACAACAGTGGGCATGGTTTGGTTTAGAAGAATTTCTGGTATCCATGAGCTTAATACTGGCCTAGAAATGCAACAGGCTGCTTCTTTATTTAAAACATAAATTTTTTCAGCGTCTACAGGAAAAATCACAAATACATAAATTTATGCTTTAAACGAAGTATAAAATATACTATGGTGGTTACCAGTGCTATCCATCCTGCATGATTTATTCATAAACAATGTAAGACCAGATAATCCATAACACTGCAAACAAATGTGGTCTGGTTTCATTCACATCTTCCAAGCAAACAGATGGTTATCATATTTTTCTCAAAATAAAACAGATGTTCCACTGTTGAAATCCCTGGGATACAGGTTAAAAAAATTGCACAATTTACAGTAGGCAATAGTTTGAATATTATGTGAAACACTATTCTTAATCAAATACAATACTGTAAAATTAATCACTGTGATCACCCATCAGTTATGTTTTATTCTTGGCCTGCATCCCCACAAGTGTAATCATTAATGACAATTGTGGATGACTGTGAAAGTATTAGGACATATCAAAACACACTATCAAAAAATAAAGACTTAAGATTTATGGTTAACTGTTAAACAGAGAGGTTTTAGAGCAATGATTCAAAGCAGTAAAGAAAAAACTTAGTTTTGCAGTTTTTATAAAGGTGGCCAAATCATTAAACAAATAATTAGTGCTTGCAGCTCTTTTAAGCTTTCTCAGGGACATGAACTTGAACACAGTTCAGAAGAAGTGACTGAAAATCATTCCTCACTTTTACGGTAGCCTTTGCAAACCCCATTTAATAAAATCACATCATTCCAGTTTTGTTCTGAGCAAGCACTTTGTACTAATTTACTAGTCTGAGCTGGATAAAGGCCTTCAAATAAAGAGAAAAGAAGTAATTGTCCTTTGAGACAGCAAAGGCTTTCTCACATGACCACACTAGATGAAGATGACCTGACAGAGAAAGGGGAAAAAAGCACTTCCTTGATACAGCTTTCCATAACTCTAAAGGAGAGCAAGGGGAAAAGCAAGTGCTCTTGTATCAGTAAGCCTGTGGGTAAGCTTCAAGAACAGACACAAAAGACAAGTACGTAACTAAAGGAACTAGTCCTTTTTTCTCTTCCCATGCACATTACATACAAAGCTAATTAACACAGGATTATTTCTATTGGTTCTAACACAGATATGAAACACACAAAATGTTACACTTTCCAAATCGGTGGGACTCATGTATTTACCAGTAAATAACATCAGAAATGGTAAATACCAAAATCCCAGGTTTGGTTTGGGTGCCTCACCAAAAAGGAGTCTGGAGCTTAAATACAGATGAGTACAGTCATAGGCAAGTACCTATGGGGACTTTATATTAAAACACTTCCCCAAGCAAAAGCAGCTCTGTTCTCAGGCCCCCCAGTCCAACGGCAAAAACTACTGTGTCATTGTTCGGGCTACTAATGGCCATAGCGCAAATGGTGCTGAGGTGAGAATGTGTGGGTTAGATCTTCCTAATCCCTCAGTACAAAAACCACCTCTACCTGTCAGAAGCATGCTACCTAACTGAAAGAAAGAATGAAAAATGCTACAGCACCATAATAGATAGTATCAGAAGTAAGGTATGGACACTGCAATATGAATATATAGCAGATTAATTATCTCAGTCCATATTGTCCCTTACTTAAATGAATACGGCTTTCAGTTTTCAGTGAGCACATCAAAATGAATCTCGTTTGCATTTGTATCTGTGCTTCACTGGAAGCATAGGAGTTGTGCCATAGTACTTCCACTATTATAATTAACTGTGTAAGTTGCAGTTAGTTTTCAAGATCCAAGCCTACATACACTCTTTAAACTCAAAATCAATACCGTATAAAAAGAGGCAGCTAAAACATACATAAAAATATCAAAATAGAAATATTCAACACAGATTTTCAAAAACACATTCTGGGTGCTGTGAAACTCTGACCAGTTTCAGATACTCAGCAGTGAACAAGGAGCAAACGGAACTGGCAGGGAGGGTAGAACCACCAACTCAGCTTATTAAGAAGATGCAAAGGATTTACTGGAATAAGCAGAAATAACACTTCTGACTCAGTTCTACAATGAACAGACAGGCAGAGAATTGATATCAAAGGTGATATAAAGTGTTCAGTATTCTTAGCATTTCTGAATAGCTGACACAGCAAAATCCTGAAGGCAACATTCCTAGCTGAAAGCTTCTCCCGTGGATACTAGGAATTATAACATTAAAGTAATTTTGAAAATAATCAAAGCAAGTGTTCAAAAAACTGCATATGAGTACTATACAAAGATACGTCACAATCTTGGCAAGCCTATGCAAACAATCAGAAATCTCATTATTTAAAACAAAATAAGACACCTTTATAAAAAAAAAAAAGGATTGAAGGAAAGAGAATAAAAACTAGCTGTGATGAAACAGCTTACTGTGAACATGAAACATGAGCAGAATCTTTATACTGAAAGTATACAAAAAACTTGGTTAAATAGACAAAATATTAATTTGATCTAAGCTCTTTTATGCCCTAACTATTATTGATATGGGAAAACAAGCATACAGTTACAGACAGAGGTATTCATATTTAATATATGCACTAGTAAGTTGAACAATATACATCAGAAACCTAACCACCATTAGAACTTTTAGACGCTTAACATCACTTTTAGATGTATAAACTTTAAGATATTTAAATAAGCTCAGCACATGAAGATCTGTGGCCCCTATTTTCTTATTAATAGCTACTTAATTCAAGTTGTATACTCATAACCAGTAACTGCAAACCTAAAAGTCTTTAAAATACCAAGAAACTATATAGTATTAATAGTTTTGCATAAAGATATTGTAATTTTCTCTCTTTCTGGCTAAAAATTACAAAGCTGTTGGGACAAGAAGAAAACTGTAATCAGTTCCAAATGAGGGCTTCTAGATTTCTATATTTCACACAAAGTGTGGATAGTTTGCATACAGTGAATGCACTGGAAATATTAAAATAGGAAAAGCACAAAGTAAAGGTATATATCCAAATCAATACTATCCCCTGAAATCTTATCACTGACCTGTGTGCTGAAGTCAACTGATTCCATATATCTTGGTCAAATGATTCCTTAGTCTCTCTCTGATAATACCGTACATCGATACTAAATTACTTTTCAGCTACTTCACATAAGTTTTAATTAACATATAAAATAGTAATTAATTAGTATCTAAATATTTAAATAGGTATATATTGGTATTTAAATAAGTATTAAATAGTATGCAACAATAATACCAATAAGCTAATATTTGCTAGTTTTCATTTCATAGAATCATGGTATCATAGAATCATCTTGATTGGAAAAGACCCTCAAGACCATCAGGTCCAACCATAAACCTGACCTACAGAGTCTCATCATCCAACCATGTTCCTTAGTGTCATGTCCTATCACTTCCCTGGGCAACCTGTTCCAATACTTAAATGAACTACTTAGTGTTTAACGTATTTTGCTACTTACTATTTCATATATTTTTCCTTACTGAAAAGTAACAGTGACTTTTTCACACAATGTATATAGAAAAAAGTGAGTAAATACTCACACATTTAAAGCAACAAATACATCTATATTTGATAAAATCAAATACAAAATTTTGATCAAATTGATGATAAAATCTCCTTACTACTCAGCTACTTTAACTAAGCTATAGTCTGTTTTGTTTAGAATTTCAAAAAAAAAAGTCAAAAACTATTAGCCTGTGTCAGAAAAGGATCTCTGTGCAGGATATCATATAAACCTGTACTTCAAGCTGAGAAGACTTAGACGTGGGCATAATTTAAGTGAAAGGACTTCACTGCTTCACTGTAATTTTTGCAATGCTTTCCAAATTGTTTAGTAAATTACGTTGAAATAAACTATTGTACAATACTCTAAGATCTTTCTTGTCTATGTGAAAAGGTACCGGGCAATTTTCACTTAAGAAAACTGTAATTGAGTACATTCAAATGCAGAAAGCAGAAAATGAAGTATAAATATTCTTAACATAGTTCTTACTTGCGCAAATTAAATGATAGAGTCTTTTTTACACAAAAAGTGAAACATCAATATCTTCTTTATGATATTTCTGATAAGGAACTCCTTATTCTGTTTATTTTCAAAAAACAAAAACAAAGAAAAAAACACCCCACAACATAAATTGCACACATGAAGATTTTGAAGCTTTACTGCTTCATAAGAAAAGCTCGCTTTACAACACCACACTTGGGAAATATTTGGCTAACACTCAGAGGAATGCCTTGTCCAGCCCTTCAGATTAGATAGAATACAGACATTTAGTGTGTGGCAGTGAGGATTGTTCTTGCCTCAACTTACAATGTCTCTTGGATAATTTTCACTAGGTAGTTAAGTATGCACTTGCACATTCTTATTCTAAGTTTTTGTTGTTGTTGTTGTTGTTTAGTATTTCTGAAAAATGCAACTGAAACATTCATAGCTGATTGCTGCAAAGCCTGTTCTTTATAACCTGAAATGATACATGAGAATTGAGTGGTTACTGCATACCTCCTCTCCTTATACCTCCAATTATTTACATCTCCCTGCACTGAACTTTTTTAATTTTAATTTTTGTTTTTAAAAATATTCACCTTTGGTGAAAATGTAACTAAAAAAATACCCCAGGCTTACAAATATCATAGTTATGAGTAGCTGAAAATCCACATATATTGGAATCTTAACTAGTTACTGTCACCACTTTGTGCTATGCAAATATCAAAATAAGTTTTCTTATATTCAGCTAAATATTGGCACAAATCTGATCATGGTGCCATAATTGTAAAACATGGAATTTAAGTATATTTTTGTAATTATTTTGGTATTTTTTTTTTTTATTTCAGATAAAGTAACACCTAAGTTTTAGATGAACAAGCACATTTCACATTGCTGTAAAGATTAAGCCAGTCAATTATGGCTTTTACAGATTGAAAGCTGCAAATAATACACACTTGCCTAGTGATAGAGATTAAATATTTGACATATTCTCCTATATATACAAAGTAGAAAACAGACACCGAAGGGCATAGACATAGGTAAGAAACAAAGTCAGCATCTTTAAATTGCAATAACAATAGCACTATTTAGTAGAACTTAAAAGTTTAATTACCCTCTTATGAGCGGTTATTTATCAAACCATTTCTTGTAGCACCTCTCAAAGATCAAATGTAATAAATCACCTTTAAGCTGTAACACAAACAAGCAAGTTCAGACACATTTCCAAGCTACAACTGTCAAATATAAGCTCAGACTTCGCAGTAACGGTGTACACAGCACTCTCCAGGAACAATCAATCACTTACTACCCAGCTTAATAC
The DNA here is from genome assembly GCF_964211835.1 of Anser anser. NCBI lineage: Eukaryota > Metazoa > Chordata > Aves > Anseriformes > Anatidae > Anser > Anser anser. The sequence continues at coordinate 6,089,217 of NC_139727.1, read as the reverse complement.
ACTACAAGAGATACTACAAAAACAAAAAGACAAGGATACATACATACACATGGACCAACTCTTGATCACTATTGCAGGAATACACTGAGGAGGTTGAGGGAAGAAAGTTGGTTACAAGAAGCAACTTCTCTTCCAGTATCCTCTCCACTCGACATCAACTACAGAAGCCTTATCTTTCAAACAGTATAATATGGCCATTCCTCAAAACAAATTTATTGGGAGCTGTTTAAATTCCATACAAGAAATTCACCTTCACTCTTTCTCAAGTGACACTGAAAAGATGCATGAATAATGTTGTGGTTACCCCATCGGTACATTTCATCTTCACTTTAGCAAGTTTCTAGTGTTTTTTTAAGAGAAAATGTAGGTATTAAGAGTTTTTTGTTGTTGTTGTTTTTGTTTGTTTGTTTGTTTTGCCATATAGTAAAAGATTATCTTTTATGTGTTCTTAGTTTCCTTACATACTGGTGAAGTCCAGACACTTCTCAAAAACTCTGGCCAGTTGGAATCTGATGGAACACCACTGAAATATTAAAGATCCTTTTCCTTCCCTCTGGGTTCTTCAATGTATCTGTGTTTCCTATAAATTCCAATCACAATTTTAAGAATGATAAAAGTGCTCCATTTTTAACAGCTTCAGATATATATTAAAACTTCTAAGACAAAAACCAAGCCATGACATTAGTATCTGCATATACATTTTCCAAAGTTCTGGAGTAGGCATCATCACATCCAGCTCAAAATAAAGATTGGAAGTATTTGTAAAACTGAGTTCTCCTTTTTCTAAATACCGGAAAAAAATGAAGTCTGAGTCAATCTTCACTTTAACACTTGAAATGCTTTTTGTCACTTCAATTCCTCCATAGCAACTTTACCTATATTCTTTATTAGATTAGCATCCATGGAGACAAACCATGAGAAAAGTAGAGAAAGCACCAGACGAGTTTTGTATTATGTACTGATGGTATGTCCTGCTGACACTGCACTTCACAAGATGGGTAAGCCCCATTTTATCTGACAATATCCTACAATTTTTATATACAATATCTTGAAGAAATAAATTTATGCAATTTATTTGCTTAATTAAAAGTAACATTAATTCCTGTATAATGCCAATTTAAAATGACTATTTTGTAAGGAATATATAGAAACTTTTTCCAATATATTTTGCTTAACAGCTGCTAATACTGAGGTGGATAAAGAGTTGGTGAACATGAAAGTGAGGTAATGAAAGATTCTTTGGCAGCACATACATATAATACATTTAGCTTTTGTTATAAAACTTATCTTAAAATAATCGTTTTATCCGAATTTTGATTGAGGTACAACCTTTCTTGATTGAGGTACAACCTTTCCAAAAAAATGTTCAAAGCCCACGTGGCTGCTGTATTTCTGATATGATTCTTTTAAAGATATGTACAGGCAAAGGAATCTTAAAGAATCTGATTTCATCCTAACATTTATTCCCAGTTTAAGATTTGTGTAATAGCCTGAGGAATTGCTTTCTTAACTGCAGTAATAAAGAATCAAGAAACTGATATTTTTTTCAATTTCTTTCCATTACATTTTATGTCCACATTTAGATGTATCTGGCAAAATCTGAAAACTGACACCAATGTGAGAATCCCCAGGGATTCACAAATATAATTTCCATGCCACTCTGAAAACCGAGAAAAAACGGAAAATGTGAGCTGTTATAAATTTCAGCTAATCTCCTCCTGCCATAACCTAAAATGATCGTCAGCAGCCAGGTAATCTTCTGGTATTCGACAGCATAAGAAGAGCTTGTCTATCTGAGCCTCAGTGGCTGGTAGGAATGTCTGTATCTCCTAAAACACTTGCACAAGTAAATTTATTTGCAACATTTCAATTCTGCAGCTGTTGCTTACATAGGAGAAAAAAAGCAGCAGCGTGGAATTTCTGATCTCAACAGGCTTATTTTCAGGGTTAAAAATAAAGCAGCTCCAATGTTATATCAAAGGTCAGTGACACAAGACCTGTAATCATCTCCAGTAAACTTGTATTACTCTTCTATTGATACATCCTAAAATATCATTGATCGTATATGCAAAAATTACATCAAACCTCAGTCAATCCTCATGAAGGCACAAGGAAGAAATGTTTAAAATTATCAAGGCATTTTTTACATTGTTCCTATTTTTAAGTACACTGTATATCCTAAATATTATTGGATGCTGATGGGATTTTAGTTTCCTATGAAAGTTAGGTGCCTAAGAAAGTTCACCTAAGGATAAAAAACAAAGATGAAGCATACATATTTTATCTTTTTTTCTCCTGATACTCAAATAAGAAAATTCTACAAAATGTGTCAATGATCCCACACATTAATGTTCTTAAGTCACTAATATGGGCTGTGCATCTGAAACAGAAGCACTGTAAATCCTACTGTTTTCCAGGTCTATGTTTGTCTTTAACATCTAGCTGCTGTAATTAAGACATCTTTTTTCTACCATATCTCTGTGAGACTTTAGGCTTCCTGCTTGAAAAAGTTTGAAAAGTTTGAAAATTGACCTGAATTAAATCTTATAATCTCAGAAAGAAAGCTAATGGAAAGAATCCCATGAATCCAGGTTTTGAGTGTGTGTGGAAGAGGGTATCATTTTGTTTAATAAGTCTCATGGTTAATTTCAGGATCTCAGAGTTAAAGATCTCTTCATTGGTTGAGAGTCTCCAGATCAGATTTCAGATAATTACTGTTTTGCCAGCCCCTACTATGCACTAGGGATTGCAAAAATTATGCAAAAATTTTCATTTTGTTATGAACTTTCATCTCCGGTAGTGTTGTTCACTGCTACTGTGGAACTTAAACTTACATAATCTTTAGTAGATATGATAGTACTGACATGGTGGATAAAATAATTCATGACTCTTTTGTAACGCATAACCTACTGCTACAGGTAAATGATGAATTAAAATTATTTTGGCCAGACTAAAGTGCTGACAATACTATGGTGAAAGGAAATGAGTTTTACCACAGGTTCTACAGGCACACTTACAAAAACCACTTATGCTTCACATGATGCGTGCAGCAATTTAGCTTGAGGAATTAAAACAAAATTTTAGAAAACTTTTCTCATTACTATAGATGTATAATATACACCATTTACACACACTTATTTTTCTCTCTGATAATAATTCAGGAGTTTTAAAACAAGTAATCAGGCTAACAGCCCTGTAACTGATTTGACTGATTTGGCATCAGTGTTTCGCTCATCTCTAAAGCTGTATGGCCACTGGTCATGAAAGGTTACAGTCTCAGGTGGCACCATGAGCAATGTTTCAGAAGAGAGATATAAGAGAAAACAGTGTTGAAGCAATGGCAGGCATCACGGTCATCAGTTTGAAGTGACTTTGAGACAGAATGAGAAGAAAGGAGTTGAGAAAGACAACAACAGCACAAGAATTAGAAAGATTCACCTAACCAAAGAAAAATATCAATAATTATGATGACCATCAAATTCTTCCTATATGAAGGACAGTACTACTAATCTTGGCTGCAACTTTCCAGAAAACATATATGAGAAGACTATCAACATTTTTCTTAAGCAAAGAAACATTGAAAGCCACTGAAAGCAACAAGAGCTAATTGACCACAGGGAAGTCCTGGATCAGGGAAATCTATCCCCAAGTTGCTGAAGTAATCAGTGCGCTGAAATAGATAAAATGATAGCATTAACTCTTGACTCCACTTTGATAAAACGCATTTTATAGACTACCATCTGCTTTGCTTTGCCTAAGGATGCTATAGTTCTAATCAGCCAAGATCGATTAGAAATAAATACTGACTAATAAAATGGACACCCAAATGTCCAAATTCTTATTGGGTGCCAGAATTTTATTTAGGTAAAGACTAATAAAAGGTTATGTTAACATGCATTTTCAGTCAATATTTTTGATGAAACTGAGTTAGCTAATAGAAATCTCTAAATACCACAACATCTGAAACAACAGTTTGCTTTACAGCTTCAGCAACAGCAATAAAATAACCTATCATTTTCCAGAACCACCTCTCAGATATTTCACAGATGTTTACTAAACAAATGTACATTTCAGATCTCCCATGTGAAGCTTCTAACCCTGCTTTAAGAAGTAAAACCTGCTCAGAGAGATTACATTGTATGTCACAATGACAAAAATAGGACTAGAAGTCATTAAAAGTGATGTTAGGAAGTCACAGACCACACTTCTTGCATTCTCAAAAAAAGTTTCTAACATGGCAGAGAGTAGCACACACGAGTGGACTGACAGACTTTATAATTATTTTAATATATTTTATTCTTCATTATTGTCATCCTGGCTTTACAAGCTTGCTATCATAGCATTACGTTACCAAAAATAAATAAATAAATCTTCTAGCATTGCCCTGTCTGTTACAGAGACTTATCAGTATTACAGAGCCCCATCACTAGTTATTGAGACAACGGTCTTCAACTCGTCACAAAGATCTTGAAGCCTTTCCTTTCCAGTAAACAATATTGTTGAAAAATGGAGGTTTCTAGCCTTAGGCTGCTGAAAATAGGTCCCAAAAAACTGTGTTTCTCTGCTAGTGAAACAAACCATCAAAAAAGGTATTGTCCTTTAAAATCCTGAATGACAGCAGTCTACACTGATGTGCATCTGAATGTAGATCGACTTAGTTGAAACACAAGAATAGAAACAGTCCATGAGGCATCAGACCCATTAGCCACCTAAACATAACGAACATTTGTCATGCTCTGACTGGTTCTGTAAAAAGCCCTGTCTGTATCCCAGGTAGGTGGAGTGCAGAAGAGTGTGTGGCACTGATGCTGCAGCATCAGCTCTTGAGCGATACAGCTCCCCTTTGAGAGGTATGTCAGGTCATTTCAGCCCTATCTTTCCTCTTTTGAATTCTGGGTGATAACCCTGGCTCATATTCCCCCTTTACTATAGGTCATTTCAGTGTTCCGTTTCAGACTGAGTTTCCAAGTTGAAGACATTTATTAATATAATTCTTTGCCAGGGTAGCAGTCTGTCAGTAGCTAAAGAATGGTAAACAATATCGGTCTTTTGGGAATCCTTTGCTTCTTAACTTATAATATTTCTTCACATAGCAGAGATTAATAATAGTAAGAAGAAGAATGCAACACTATTTTCATTTTATGAGAGCAAGAAAAGGTAAAAAAAGTTAAATCTTCTCATCCAAGATAGGTATTTTACAAAAAATAAGTGAAACCTATAAAGTTTCAAAGCAGTAAACTTAGTAGTAGATTGTTTTGACAGTATAGCATACTCTTGGTTTTACTTCTTCTGCTTAAATATGAATGTATTTGTATATTTCTATTATAAAAATATAAATATATACAATTCACCATTCACATTTCATTTCAAAATATAGCTTCCCAGACATTCCCTTTGCTCAGAATTATCATTTTCTACAAATTTTCAATAGCAAGTAAAAACATAGCATCAAAAAACACTGCATTAATTTAGAGGTGAATTACCAGACCTGATATATGAGTTGCTGTGTTTCTTTCTGTTTATACAACAGATAGAGACGGAGCCCTCTTACCTTTACAAAAGCATAATGTGTTTATGCTACAGCAACCACAATATACCTAGCCACACCATATATCACAATCAATATTATGGGACTGAAAAGTGAGAAGACTGTTTACCTAGCCCACCCTGGATGGAAATCATTCCCACTAATGACTCTTCAAATGAGATATTGGGGGGGGGGGGGGGGTGGGGGGGGGGGGAGGGAAGGGAGTATGACAAGGAGGTATAATAAGGGCTACAGAATGTTACTTTTTTTTGGACATCTAAAACATGTGGTAAATGAAAAAAAAAAATCTAAATTAGCTCACAGTAGCCTAGTTATTTAGAAACAGAGAAATAATGAGAACATCATCTTTGATGCAAATCACAAGACTGACTTTAAAGGCACAACTATTTCCTCTCATTTGAAGTTAGTACCAGAAGATTAACTAAAAGTATTTTGCGGCACAGTTTCCATGCATGCATCAATGCAACTGAAATGATATTTGAAATTCTTGGCCAAAGTCTGCTCTGTTCTGGAACTTGACCTATTTCCAACCCTATGGACAGTCATCACAAAAATATGCAATTTGACTTTCTGGATCCTTTGTCCTGGTGCTACCACGTAAGAGCAGAAAAACTTGGGATGTCAGGGCTGAGGTCTCAGATTTGCTGTGCAGGATTATCCACCTACATTACAGAATTTCCAGAAAAAAAAAAAAGAAAAAAAAAAAGAAAAAAGAATAAGAAAAAAAGAACTAATCCAAAGCATTCTAGTTCCAGACAGAAAAACGAACAGAAATACAACTACTGAAGCACACAAGGAACCTAACAGTAATTCTTCTCAAGAGTCAAAGCACTTAAACATGCCACAACATCCTAAACGTCTGCTAGGTTTAAACTGTGTCTATGCCCAAGTCACCAACGATGGTCACACCTGCCCTTCATGTTCAGTCTGCTCATCACAGAGACTTGCAGTGTAGTCACATTTCAGAATACATTTTCAAAAAAATTCACAAGCAACTTGTGTTTCCAAAGATACTTTCTGCTACCATCCCACTGCCAATGGGACATTACCACGTGCATACATGTGTTGAAGATTATAAACTGGTGAACCGAGGCTTTAATTCTCTCTGATTTTACTGAGCCCAACAGGACGCTTCCTCTCCATTTCCCCTTATAAACTAATCCATTCCAATTTCCTTAGCAGAGTCTATTTATTTACATTTTCTTCAAAGTCCCGTCTCTTTCTAAAATAGTATTTAAACAATTAATAAAATATTATGTATTTTTAAAATACTCACTTGAAGTTTGCAGTCACATTCAGAAATTCAATTACCTTCAGGAATTGGTAGCACTGCATTTTTTATTCTAGTGTAAACCAGCAGTGATTTTTGGCATGTCTTGGATTCTTTTTTTCTTTTTACATTTAAAATTAACTGAAAATGCACTAGTGTTTTCTTGAATATTTTAGTACTTCTGTTGGTGTAAAGAGCAATAAAAATGTCATAAATCCAATGAGGAAACAATGATGGCTGACATATACTTCTGAATTATCATTCCAAAACCTTATGCTTTATTGCTCTTGACTGAAAAAGCCCTGCATTGTAAGATATTGCCACACAAAACAAGATTTCTTTCTCTTGATTCCCAGTTGCAATTAATCTGCCTAAAACATGCAACTTAATGTCACATTCATCCTCTTGTTATGCTTACTAGCAGTATCCTCAGGTATTGACAATTGAAACAAAACCAACAATCCTCATAAACTAAGGAACCCGTGCTGTTTTACTGTATTTGATTAGCAGCAATTTTGTTCAAATCTCTAGGCTTAAAGAGGAAATAGGCTGGATTCTAAGTTGCTATTCTTGCAAATAATATCAGCTTTGTGAAAAGAGACTCTCCCCTCACCTTCCCAACCCTTCTACATTTATTTTGGCTATCAGAATACTTTAACACCCCCCTTTGGATTAAAATAGAAGCTACACGCACTCAGATGTCAAAATGTTTCTGTAGTGCTTTGTTTGCTGTGCTGGAGGTTGGGCCAGAAAGCTTAAGACTTCTAGCAGGAGCAAGCTGTTTAATCTTCATGTGCCAGTGTACATAATCACTCTTCTCTTTGGGGCAGTTGCTGCTGGACAGAGAATAATTTTGATGGAGTGGTTTAGAAGGTCCTCACCGCACGTAGTGGGGAACATGCTGATAAAACAACTGAAAGAGCTTCAGCTCAAGTTTTGAAGCTTAAGTACAGCAGTTTCATAAGTCATTTTTACAAACATTCTTCCTGATAGTCATAGATACAGCAGAACTCCCCTGAGAAGAGATAACAGTTCTACCCCATGAACTGCAGGGATTTTCTACTTCAGTGTATGCATATCATGGCACTATGATGATTCACCAGTTAGTTTTTAATCACATAAAAAACAAGATCTGTTTTCCTATAACTTAACTAACCTACTGCTAAACGTCCATAGTATAGGATTCATGCTACAATTGTTAGTTTACATCAACCTAGAGCTGACACACTACATACTTTAAAACAAATTACCAGAAGCAACACTAGTCAACATCAAATCTAGATGCATTATTTATAGACTGCACAGGCATGTTGAGAACCCCATTAAAAAGAGCCTTAAAAGTGAAATGTATTATTTACTCATAGAAGGACCTAACACATATCCTTGAAAACTCTAAAAGAAGTTGTGAATATTCTACTTTGAATTGGTAATAATATTCACACGTGTTAAATTACATAATTATAAGAATTATTATTGTCAGATTAGTACCTAAGAAAAAGGTGTTACCTTAAGAGACTCCAATAGTTTCTAATTATTCACTTGTAAATGACAGCAGGACTGATCAGGCCAAACATACTCTGAATGACTATTTTATCTCTACTGTAATACTTAGTTCCATGAGTTTTTCCAACTCACCTGTAGGAGCAGCAGCTCTTAAAGGCTGGCCTTGCTATGAACAGGTACTTTTCTCTCACTATGATACAGATAGACAGAATGTCTTTTCTTATGTGAGTCTTTACAGGACATCCTCCCCACCAGCTCTCCTCAGGACAGCATGCAAAGAGAAAATACTTGGAGCATATTTTTGTGGCCAGTCGCAGGTTCAACACATTTCAAGTTTTAAAATACTCCTCCACTCAAGACAAATTTTTCATCAGCTCCAGTTTTGCTTTCCACTGGCTACCAGTTTAAGCAGTTTTGGGTGCTCTTCATATCTTCAAGAGTGAAGTAACACCATTGTCAAAGAATCCGACAACACAAACACATCAGCAAGATCTAGATAATGTAATGGTTGGCAGGCCACAGGGGCTTACAGTTATAACATATGTTTTTATTAAATTATATATTCACACAACTCATTCTCTGAAGAGTTACTACTCAGGCAGGCATCAAAGACTCCCTGTGAAAAATAGGTTAAGAATTAAGATCTTAAAATGAAGTAATAGAATTAGAACATTGGTGTTTTATTTCTTTCTCAGGCATAGTAGTACTTGCGAAGTAAGGAACAAAAAAACACATGGAGGGGCACAAAACAACAATAAAAATAACTTATTAAAGAAACTTGATTATACCTCCACTGTTAAGCTGTTAAAAATATCATTTAGCACCTACTGAGACTATGTTAAATACTTCAAATATACCACTTAGGCTAGTGAAGAAAATAACACTCTATTTGAATCAACAACTGTTGCTAAAAAGGTTTACTATGATTGACAAAATAACTCAGAGCCACTGAAGAATGCTTCTGAGTCAATAGCTGACTTTTGATGCCAAGTAACATAAAGACTGTGAATGGCCATACATGAAGTTGACCCACCTGAAGAACTCCACAAGTCTTCTTTGATAAAACCTATAGTTTTACTGAATACACTTTTAGTTAGTCAGTCTACCATGATAATTTCAAAAGATGCTTTTTCGCATGTATTAAGAAGTGGTCAGAGGAGGATATTTGAATAAAAGACATATACATAAATAAAACTCCAGAAACATGTGTGGCAGCCAATATCCTCTTGTTGGAGAGAGGATCGTTCCACATCTAGTCCTTACCTGGGACTGTCTTTCTGTGGTTCAGATAGCTTAACTACCATATGATTAGTAACATGTCACTACTTCTAATGTTTCTGGACACCATTCTTTTGGTAACCTCCATCACATCATGAAGATTTTAAACATGTTGATTGTTGTGGTTTAACCCGGCTGGCAGCTAAACACCACACAGCCGTTTGCTCACCCTCCCCCCTCCCTCTCTGGGATGGGGGAGAGAAACCGGAAAGTGAAGCCTGTGAGTTGAGATAAAGACAGTTTATTATGACAGGGAAATAAAAATAACAATAATAATAATAGTACTAATAATAATAATGTGTAAGAAACAAGTGATGCACAATGCAATTGCTCACCACCCGCTGACCGATGCCCAGCCTATCCCCGAGCAGCCGGCCCCCCACCCCGGCCAGCCACCCCTATATATTGTTTAGCATGACGTCAGATGATATGGAATACCCCTTTGGCCAGTTTGGGTCAGCTGTCCTGGGTCTGTCCCCTCCCAGCTCCTGCTGCACCCCTAGCCTGCTCACTGGCAGGACAGAGAGAGAAGCTGAAAAGTCCTTGGCTTGGTGTAAGCACTGCTCTGCAACAATTAAAACATCAGCATGTTATCAGCGCTCTTCTCATCCTAATCCAAAACATAGCACCCTGCCAGCTACTAGGAGGAAAATGAACTCTGTCCTAACTGAAACCAGGACAGTTGATTTTAAAACAAAAATGGTGATACAATTAACAAAACTTTGTTGGGGAAGAAATAAGTACAGAATTCTAAACAATTTCCCCAGATAGCCTTTTTACATTCAAGATCATCATCATGTAAAAGTTGTTTAATGTGGCAAGGTTTCCACTGTCTGCTAGTACGGAAACTTAAAAGAATCTCCAGGTAAAACAATTTTGGACCATACAGATAATTTCTCTTTAATATTAAATAACTGTAAAGCAGAGTTCCAGCCGTCATGAAAACTACAGATATTTTTGCATGCTGAACTATAACTGCTAAAATATGAAAGGCAGTGGCACTGTGATTTGTTTTTCAAAGCAAAGGCATTTAGGAGTAAATTGATTTTATCTCAGAAAGACAAACAAAAGTTAAGACATTTTGTCCCTAGACTTGTCTGTGACAAGACCAAGAGAATTTGATTAATTTTTATGCAGTTTCTTTCTCAAAATGCAAATTAGAAGTGACCTTTGAGTTGTGCTAGATTTAATGAAAGAGTGCATTCTTTTCCCAGTATTAAAAGGCAGAAAAGAAAACAGATGGGTGTGGAGAAAACATTGGTAAGCCACCAATCACTTTTATTTCTGTTGCAAACTAATTACATTAAAGACTAAATCCAAGGCAGGCTGCAAGTTCATGGTAAAAGCAGTAGAAAGGAATGGAAGACAGAGCTGTTTCATTAAGGAAAAACAGACAAATACATTCATAATTTATTTAAGCAAAGATGGTACAGCATATACTTATATGGAGATATATGCATGCTGCTAGAGACAAAATGATGCAGATTCTCAGAATGAAGAGGAAGCAGAAACTAAAAATGGCTTCAAGCCATTCTTGCTTTCTGCTCATTTACAAACTATCTAGCCTCGTGACATGATCTTTGGCCACTTCTGGAAGGTAAATGAATGAGCATTATGATTGCAGTGTGCCAGCAGCCCACCTTGTCCTATTTTTGCTTGGGCACAGAAAACATCCCAAGTTTTGGTGGTGGCAGAAGCACTGGGTAGAGACTGATTCACAAACAGACATTAACTCCTTGTCCAGATACACTAGCAACAAATGGTATGGGTTTTGATGAAAGGCAAAAAGGAGATACAGATTCACTTTGTAATAAATACCTAGTAATGAACTGGTACCATGCAGCACTAAAATAAATGAATAAAAAAAACAAATTAGTACCATTAGTGCCAATAAAATAAAAGTTAATAAAAGAAACGCCTGTCATCAATGTCATCATCATCTAAGAGTATTTATCAGGGACTGAGGAAGGATTGGCCACATCCTTAAAATGTGAGACTACATAACTCTAAGCAGAGCCTCTGAAAATAAGTTAGGGAACACTGTGGGCAAGCAATTCAACAAAATCTAATATGATGGTAAAACAAGGTGGGTTAAAGAAAGCTCTGTATGTGTAAAGGGGTAGAGAGAGAAAATTGAGAGGAACAGAGTAGGTATGGAAAATGGTTAAAGTGGTTTTACTTCTGTTCATTCATGAGACTAGATCAGTACAAACAGTTCTGACTGCCATAATTTTTAAAGCATGTTGGAAAATTGGAAAAGGTGATGAAGAGTCACAAGCTATACTTGAGAATTGGAGGAAATAACTCAGAGTGAGGGGTTTCAACCGTACAATGCTTTTAATTTATCAAAAAAGAAAAAAAAGACTGAGGCCATTTCATTACATTGCATAATTACCCTAGACAAGAAAAAAATACTAAATATTAAAGGACTAATATTCAGTATTAATATTATAAAGCTAGTGCAAGGTTGAAAGTGCAAGCCAGAAAGCAGGTTTTTCTGTTTGTTTGTTTTTTTAAGCCCCACAGTGATTAACAGTTTGAACAGACCATCAGGTGAATCAGTGTAGTCTACATTTTTGAATCAAGCCATTGCTTCCATGTAAAATAGGCTTTAGCAAATACAATTTACTGACCACAGTTAAGGGATTATTATGCAAAATGTACGGTCTGTTTTGCAGAACAGCCGCTCTGAATGGCTTTGGACTGCATGAATCTATAAACGTAAAAAACAATGGGATTACCTGATGAAATATTAGAAAATGAAAAAGAAACACTGAAAGAGCCTTCTCCTCTGGACAGAAATAAGGCACCAAATTATCTCACAGAGCTAAAAAATTTCATATAATTATAAACAAATGGAAACACTTAAGCCACATCAATCATTGCTGTTGCTATTGCTGTGAATAGAATTATTGTCAAGCTAGCATGTATATATACATCAACACATGTAAAAATAGGCTATAGCTGGAATATTATTCAAACTCCTCATCTTTGCCAAACTTTTTGACTCAGATAAAATGCGACAAATATCCAAATTTCCAGTTAAAAGCTTACAAAATAGAAAGCAAATTTGTATTCTACTCTCCAAACAGGCAAACATAAAAAGCACTCTTAATTAATCTGAAAAGCAAGTCCCAACTAACTGCCTGAACAACTGGAGAATAAAACACACATTTTGCGTGTATGTTGAATACATAGGCAGTTCTAGATCACAAGGTAATGTTCCTAGGCAAAGCAGAGGGAAGACAGTATCCACTCCTTCAGGGAGAATACAGATAGCCGGGCTAGCAAGACCTCCACGGAAGAATAAAAAACACAGCGCTTTATTTTTTTATAACTGTTCTTCATACCAGAGTTGATTACCAGATAACCAGTGACTACTCTGTTTTTTTTCAAATAAGCATGTTGATGTGTACAAAGTGACAGACATCAGCACTGATCTTCTCAGCGCACCTGTAAACTGGACCCTGGGACAAGCCAGCCTACACCTACTCGTCCACAGGATGCACCTCTGGTTCTTCTCCCCAGAATCCACCAACACCACTTATTAGCTGCCTCCTTTCCTGGGAAGTGGTTTTGTGCTGCCTTCTGGTTCTCATTATTATATTCATTTTAATATGGTTCCTGAAGTCTGGTATCTCAGTACTTGAGAGGTTCCGCATGTACCACCGAACAATGATTTAACATGACACTGTGACAGAAAACAGGGAGAAGGGACAGAAATAAAAGAACAAGGGATCAAAACAACTGCATTTGGCTCTCTGTGTGGGGTGTGCCTATCAACACCAATAACTGTTAACAGCGAGTCACATGTCACATTGATAGGGGAGTCGGATCACTCACATCAGTCTTCCATTTGACTGGAAGGTATCAATCTTCTTCCCTTATTTAAAAGGGCATATAAAAATATAATGGGCTATTAGCTTTTCTTTTTGCTTCGCTATTCAAGTTTGTTTTTTAAGTTCTTCATCCCCCTCCGGTTCCTTAGTGACCCCTCCGCGTTCTGAACTCTCCAGGACTTTCAGAGCTGAAAGCCTTTGTTCTACAGCTGCACCAGAGAAAGCAACCAATGTTCTCATTAATGCTGTGGCTGACTTAACAGGATTGTGATTTGACTCAAGAAAACCTATGTCAAGAGACACCAATTTTGATTTACCAACAGCTGTATTCTTAATGTTATATATACACAGAAAGAAAAGGAGACACAATGATCAGTTTATTTAACAAAGAGCTCAAGAGACTGAGGCTTTTGCTCCTGTCCAACACCTACCAACAACACAGCAATACAGATATTAAATACCCATAATTTGGGAGCTTTCTGTTTTCTTACTCAAATGCCCATTTTACCTTTGAACAGAGAATATCACTTACCTTCCATATAGCAATTAGAACAACAAGGCCTTAGTCACATGGAACATTGTTGTTGAAAAAATCATTAATAATAGTGAAGACGAGTTTGCAAACAACGACCTTGCTAGTTTAAAAATGTGTTCAGGAGTAAGCATAAAAGAGCTCATCATTTTCACTTTTCATACAAAGTTTTCATTCTTGTTTTCTATTGCTTGTGTTTACAAAATTGTCCTTATAGCATTCAGTCCTGAAAAGATGCAGTGGCTAATTTTAGTTGATAAATTATTGCTTTACTACATATAGCCAAAAATCATCTGATAAGCTCTTTCTCCATCAGAGCTGCTATATCTCAGTCAATTTCCTAACTGTGAAGATTTAAAGACTTCTGAAACTAGCTCTTCAAAAAGAATGTGCTTCCATTAGGATTTTCTACTCACTAAAAGCACTGTCAAGCTTCTTTGCTCATCAGCCTTCCAAAACCTACATCCGTATTTCATTATATAGTACTACCCAGTAAATACTATTTTGGGCTAGTTTTGGTCTTTTTATGTATATAAGAAAGCTCTGCTATATATAAATCATTAGGGATTATTAACTAAATGAATGCATAAATAATCTGTTTTAAAATGCATTGCAGATACTTCCAAGATAATGTTCAACAAAATAAAAAAGTCTCACAGAGAGAACGAAATATACTATGTTTCAAACATAATTTCTAAGCTGTTTAAATATGAAACAAAACCTTGTCAAGCTACAAGTTTCCAGCTGTTATGATATCATAAGACAAATTTACAGCTACAAAACAGCTTAGTGAGAAAAAAAAAATATTTGCTTTTACAAAGTATGGAAATATAAATGTTTCAAGCACTGCAATTGTCCAAACAAATTAGCACAAGCAAAAATAGTTGAATTGAGTATGGTTTGATTTTGTACCAGCTTCATAGCACTTGTTATAATTACTTAAAGCTGTAGGCAAAATTTGCTTTAAAGCTAAGCATGATTTATTTAATGTTAATTTAAAATGATGCGATAGAAGAATACAGGTGGTCTCTGTGTCTATCATTTTGTTGTATTTTATTAACTGAAATAATAATTTATTTCCCTAATTAAGTAATAATGAAGCTGGATAACTGGCTCTGAAAGCCTATGTGTTCATGTTTAAATTCTTAACCAGAGCTAAAATGAAAAAGGAGTTTCTTTCCTCTATGACTTTCAAAAGAATAGAGTGGTGATTAACAGCAATATTTTTTTTAATGAAACACAACCTTTCATCCCTGTCATCTTCTGACCATCCTCGCTTGTACGCAGCTTTCTGACAAGTAGAATAATAACGGTCATACATCACTGCCCTGAAAGTCCAATCATCTAAATCTTCACTCGCTGCAGCCTCTGAGACTCAATTACTTTATTGACATGCAATCTTCATAAGGGGAGAAATATTGTGCATGTAAGGTCACTTGGTTATGAAGACATATTATCATATTATCTGCATGAGGGTTGCAGGGCTAAGACCTGACAGAGCTAATTATAATGGTACATGATAGAGAGCTCAGTACACATTATTTGCTTGGCTGAAACTAAAGGTGAGGTAAGACCATGACATCATGGTTTCAAAAGAAAATAATTCCCTTCCCCTTAGAGGCTATTACTTTTATTGTTTGATGTTTGTATATATTATATTCATACTCTCCTCATACGCAAGTAAGCAATAAGAATTTCTGAACTCAACTCTGTTTCCATTTGGAAGTACTTAACTCTTGAAGAAACCTAAGGCTAATCCATAAAGTTGCTATCCTTTTTACTTGTGAGACTTAAACCACAACTCCCCTTCCTTCTCTTCTAGCAACCCCAAAAGGTGTAATCGGTTTGGGTTGGATGGGACCTTAAAGATGATGTAGTTCCACCCTCCCTGCCATGGGCAGACACACACATACACACACAGAGTAAACCAAATATAGCCCAAAGTTTGAACACAGCTAATACATACTGCCACAATATTTTCTACACATCTAAAAATGTGGAAGCCTCTAGTGAAATGCTAAGCACAGTAGATTAGAACTATATTCTAAGCATCTCATTTTGCAAATGAAATTCATTTTCATCTTTCTTTTACTCTGTAGCAACTTCCTTTCCCCAATATACTTCCCAACTCTACGTAAGGCCTATCAATCCTCCTATACCACACACTTAGACACAAACCATTTCTTGCTCTAGGATGGCTGGTGGGGAAAAAAAAAAAAAAAAAAAGCAAGCATCTGTGATTCCTTAGATAATCCATCAGTGTAAATTACTACATAACTACACTCAACCAGTGGTAGTTTTTTGTGTTTGTTTGTTTTATAGAAATTAGCTTATAAATTTATTTATGAAGTTTCAAATGAATTGTTGGTTTAAAATTATTTTTAAACTTTTTTAAGTTTTATTCATGCCTAACTTTCAAAATGTGAAATACAAGCTGCTCTCTTTCAATAGTTCCAGAATTGCAATATATGATTATATGATACTAGTGCCTAGAGTAAATTATATTGTATATTTGTGATGGGGAGAAGGGAGTATCTCAGATTTTATACGAACAGCTGGTTAGATTCCAGCAGTGCAAAGGTGACACTGAAGTAATCAAGATCCAGAGAAGGGAAAGAAAAAAAGGGAAAAATAGAGGGGCAAAATAAATGAAAATAAAAGCAAAATAATCACCCTAGAATAGCAATAACTGGCAGACTGACAGTTATTCAGCTAATGAGAAACCGGTCAGGTAGTGAGACATTATACTAGGTAAGAGAAGCAAAATGCCTTCTACAGCAGCTGTAAAATTTTGCCTCTTAAAGTGAGTTGTTAATTTAAAACTTTCCACTGTCCTGCAAGCTTCTGGTTACTGACATATGACTGACATGGAGACACCCTAACATGCATACAGGGAAGACAGGGCCACCAGAAGCCAGCCAAAGCACAGAGACCAAAATGCGGATTGTGAACAGGAGGGCTACACATGTAATTTCTTAAGCAACTAAGTGAATACTCAATTTATGGAAATATGAAGGAAAAGGTCACCCCCTTAGGCATCAAAGACTTTTTATCAAGGAAATGGAACAAGAACTAAGGGAAAACAAATGTTAATGTCATGCCCAAAACCACAAAACATTTTTATTGCCAGAATTGCTTTGAAACTAACAGGGCCAGGCACATGATATCAGCTCATTCTATTTCAGAGCCATGGATTGCAAGGCACCTAATTCAAATAAGAGAAATGTGAAGTACACATGGCTAGGTGTTTTCTACCTAGCAGTAATTAATGTGGACAACATGACATTGATAATATCAACCACTGAAGAGATGGAACTGGGACACTCTCCAGAAAACACAATGAAAAAAATGAATGACAATGAAGAGTAGCAACCAAAAGGGGAAATGGGATCCCCATATTCTAAATCCAATCTTCAATATAAAGAACCAATATTAAGGGTATGACCCGAAAGACAAGTAAACAAACAAGAGAGCTGCTACACCAAAATTAATAATAATAATAAAAAAAAGACAATTGCTTCCATGAATTTTAGCACTTATATTACATAATATAGAATAGTGAATGAAATATTCAGCATTGAATACCGAATGAAATATGCAACAAAGGCTCTTCATCATGTTCTAGTAACACAAATACTTTTTAGAAGGAAGGTTTGGAATCTTGCAAGAACATGCCAATGAGAAAAAAATTGGGAATACTGCTTCGGTAAAAAATGGATTAGCCTATCTCAGTTACAAAAAAAAAAATGCAGTTTGAACTACAATGGGGAAAAAGAACTAAATAAATAATGACTATATTGACTATATTGACTAGCTAAACATGCAAAGATACTGTGCAAAAGTAAGTATTTCCTTCAACATTTAGTTAGATATGGCATAAACTTTTCCTTAAGGAAAAGATCAGGAGAAAATAAATCTTCCAAATAATGATCAGTTATTCCTCTGTAGCATGTAAAATTTGGTGACAAAAATTCAGCATTTGATGTGAGATTCTTCTGTGACTCTGACAACCAAGTGATGGTCAGCACACCGTAAGTGGTGAACAAATAACTTGTACTGTTAAAAAAATATATATGGCTTTTTGCTCTTCTTTTCTTACTAAAAATGAACTAAGAGATAAGTAAGGCATGGCATATATTTTCAATGTATTTCTTACCATTTCTTTTCTATAAAAATATTTTCTGTACACATCATTAGGATACTTTGCTTACAACCAAACAAAACTTTTGATGTGAAACTCCTTCAGCAACAAAATTGAGACTTAGTGACACTAAAGTATTTCCTGAATTTGTGTTTGATTTCAACTTGGTAAGAGGGAGACACCCTGAAATATTATTATTTTTTTTTAATTTTAGAAATGTAATGTTTTACATAACTTTTATTTATTTGTTTTTAAAACTATGCTCACTATTGATTTAAAGCAGTTTTGAAATTTCCCAGGTTTTTCAATTATTTTTAACTGCCAATGAATTGAAAAGGTACTGTGTTACTTTATTGACACATTACTGGCTGCTAAAGGAGAGAAATGTGTCTATAAAATAGATTGCTAGTCCAGCTGAGACTCATAGACCATCAAAGAGAATGAGGACATGAAGGAACCAAATAACAATTTTCATTTGGCACAGTTCCAACATACCTTAATGTACATGTCTTGGTCTATCCCATTCTCCTTACTATCCTATCTTACACACACTCACATATATGGGCACACCCAAATATTAAAACCATTGTTGTAGAAAGCACAGTTTTCATTAACAGTTATTGTCTCAAACAATTTGCAGCCTACTTTTTCAGCCAAATCTCACCTAAAACTTGCCCGCCAGCTTAACATACCCCTGGAAACTGAGGATTTCCAAGGAGAAAAAAGACATGGCAAGGAAGGGAACAGGAACAAAGGGTATGTGATGTGCCTCTACTGAAGGCCTGACAATGGCACAAAGTTGTTGCCTGAATCTAAATTCTTTTACCAGAGAGAAAAACAAAACAAAACAAAACAAAAACAGTACGTTAATCAGTAATGCCAACTGTAGCTTGTCAGGAAAGCATTACAAATAAATCAAACTGAAAATTTTATTGATTTTGTTAATACTAAAATTAGTAACAACAGCATTTTTGCCATCCCCACTTCATGGAAACACAGACCAATTGACTGATCAATAAGGTCAATAACAAAACTCTTCACTGACTTCAAAGGCAGCAGATTCCAGCTCAAAAGCACTTTAGAAAGAAAATCTAAGCTTCCAGCTATGATGATTATTGCAAATAGTTTCACCAGTCTGTGTTTTCAGAACCCTTCTGGCAATAACTCTTCCCTTTAAACCATTTTCCAAGTCGCAGCTTGTTAGACAGAATGTTAAATGAGGATATAATTTTTTTGGGAAAAGGGTAGGAAAACCAAAAGCCATAAGAAATAAATAACAAACAGAATCATGATTTTAGCGACCTATAGTCTATTAAAAATTTGTCCAGCAATTACTGTCAACCTTTTAGGATTTGGACTGTAATGATCCTTTTTGTCATGGCTTCAGGGAGCCATGTTCGTATCTCATGAATTGGCAACATTCAAAATAGTTGTAACTGTAAAAAGAAAAGGAAAACTAATCTTAAAAATGAATATCCAAACAGTGTAAAAGAAAGCATTGGGAATTAAACTGATAACACCTCGTTGCCAAACCTGGAGATATAGATTGCTTCCAAGGGAGAAGAAGGTATTATGGATTGTTTCTCAGATTGCTGTTAAACATTCCTACTTACCCTTTCACAGAAGGACCACAACAGATCTAAAGCCACATCTAAACAGCAGTAGATACCAGACCAAAAGAAGCATTTATCATAGTGATCCACATCCATGTAAAACATTTTCTATGCAAATTTAAAGCTTAAATGAACAGGTACTACACAGAAGTATGCATATAGTCACATCAACAAACCCAAAGATTGACACACAGAACTACTGTAGCAGTTGCAAGGAGGTATGTTGGGAATCAGGCTTCCACTCTTATCCAGATTCCAGTTGCAAAAACATAGTCCTACATTTTCCTTTTCAATATAGCAGATTAATAGGAATAAATATATGGTTATGCAACTCCATCTTCTCTGAAACATCTACCAATATTTCCTTTGCCCACAGAGCCAGACGTTTTCCAGTGCAATCCAATTTTTAAATAAGTAACACATGAGATTGTAAACCAAATCTACCAGCCCAATTTTTTATTTTGTAATTTATTGAGTTCCATCATTAATCAGATGGGTTTTTATAAGGATGAAAAAGGAAAATCTGAGGCGTTTGGCTGTTCTGATCACCTTCTTAAATTACTGGCTTTGCAAAGACAGAAAAAAAAAAACTAAGTGCTAAGGTTAACCACATAATTACATACCCTTTTTTTTTTTTTTTTCCTGGTTCAAATCAATCCATTACTAGGCAAAGCTACAGTATTTGGGAGTCAGCTGTTAGATCTGACCTCTGGAATTCATTCATCTGAATCTTCTTGAAGTGACATTGCTTGTCAAAACTCATCGTCCAATCAACTTCTTAAACTGAAGTGAGTTGTCCTCTCAAATTAAAATGATACTTTACCCTGATTTTTCCATACAAATGTTGCATTGTGTTTTTTCATCAGGACCAACTTCATAATTTTATCATAATCCAAGTATTTATCCCTTCATCTACTAGAGGACAAGGGGAGATGGAAGGGAGGCATATAATCGAATTTTTCTTTGATGAATTGACATGATCTGAAAGGATGACAAAGTAGGTGAGAATATTTCCATTCTGTTCTAAGATGTCTTCATTTTAAACCAGATGGGAAACAAGAAGGAACTTGTGCCAATTTCTGAAACCTCAGGAATCACTTTCCTTAAAGCTCCTCCTTTCTTCCCTTGTTCCCAGTAATGCTTAGATATTCAACTTCAGGGCAATAAATTCTGTTCTTTTTAAGGAAAGCTGCTACAAAGTTTCTCTTCAATGGAAATTTTACTGTAAGCAGAATGACAGACACACACACTGACCCCTTCCCAACATGTCTTCAGCACAGTAAGCTTATCCCAAACAAAACTTTTCTGAAAAGTAAGATCTTAACTCTCTAACCAGTCTGTCAGTAAACCGTGCTTAAGTCCCACTTCAGCAGAATGAAAGCATATACTCATATATCATTTGGAAGAGAGCTTTTCCTGTACAGTGAGGTTACATATATAGAGCTTATTTGGGGCTAAGTTAGAGGAGTGTGCAATTCATTTGGAGCAACAGTTTTGTCTTCAAAAAGAGTAGCTTACTAATGTTTGTCCATTCAATTTCTCCCTCCACCTCTTCACTAGGTGATCAGAATGCTACGAGTGTAAGACTCGTAAGACCAACTGCATTTGTAAACAACAACCCCAGACTACATATTTCTGCATAAATATGATGGCAGAGAAGACTGTGGATATGTGCTTCCCAGGCTTTCACTACACTCGACGCTGAGCCATATAGCCCAGTAGATCAGAAAAAGATATTTAAAAAGATAATTGAAAGGTGAAGGTAAAAGACAGTCTTGAAGACAGGACAAAAACTGCCTACCAAAATCACTCATACGAATCTGTTAGAGAATCTGAAATACTCAAAGCTGTAAAAATAATACTAAACATTAAAGCCAAATAGCAAGATGAAGCACCAGTAAATAAGTGTCAAAGAAACTGGATTATAAAATTAAACAGGTATATATATATTAATGTCTGTTAAACATTTCTTTCAGGAAACATTAGGCACTAATAAAAAAGAGTGCCTTCAGGCTCCTGTAGCACTGGATATATCAAAGGGGGTTTCACTAACAATTTGGGGAGTTTATGCCGCTGGGTGCTACTGCTGTGATTTCAAAATAGAATTATCTGATGCTATGTGATTTCTTGAATCATTAGTTTTCCATCTCTTCTAACTTGTTTTCTGCCTTTCTTTTATTTATACACACACATACTGCAACAAGCTAACACAAATGAATAATGAAGAGACTCTTGAAAATAAGATATTACTTGATGCTTTCTTACAATGTTTAAAATATATAACCCTAACATGATTATTGAATGTGATATTCCCAACTAGTATTTGCATGCCAAATTCACCTCTAATACATATTGTAGGAGATATTGCTGCATTCCTGCTCTACTATATTATCATCACAAGACAAAATTGTGCATAATACATTCTTGTCTGATGTCTAAATGCTCTAAGAGGAATACCTGTCAGTTAATGAAATCAACAAACATCACGAGTTTTAAAAACTACATAGAGACCTGAGACATTCCAGCTCTCTATTCATGGCCTAAAATGACTAAAATTAAGATTCTGTCATTCTTTCCTAAATGTAAGACTTTTCCATAAAATCTTCAAACAAACCATCTTGTTAAACTGATGTCAGAAAACAAACACAAAGACTAAGTGAGTAAAGAGAAGGGAGTGTACTCCTTAAAGACTTTTCAGTACTGTGTTCCATAGTACTCCATCTAGGAGTACTCAACAATGCAGAAAGTTTTCCAACCATTCTTGACAGAAGTGGGCATGTAAAAATGGAGACATTTGTGCTTGCATATGTGTGTGAATGTGGAATTAAGACCTTACTCCTAAACATAAAAAGATCTGAATATCCTTGAAAAGAAATAGCTCCTACTGAACCAGGACTGAAAGCCGAGAGGTAACGCATCAGACTTAACAGACCTAAACAGTACAGAAAGTTCAACAAAATAGTTTTTCTACCTCTGATTCTTATCAACAATGCAAACTGAATTTCGACAAAGTATTCGTCTGTGTTTTGTTTTCCAATCTGACAAAAAACTAAGACGTAGTAAATATATAATCAAAAATCCTCAGTATCTTCCTTACTTTCTTTGGAAAAGAACATTTTGGTAGTAAGCAGCATGAAACCATTCAATCAATTTCCCATCTTTTAGTTATTGAAACACATCTAACCACTGATTGTCACTAGTACAATCAGAAGGATGCTTGTCTTTTGAGAGGAAAAAAAACCAAGACTAGTCTTCAAATACTGCAGCCTCTTCTAAGCCAAAAAAAAAAAAAAACAACAAAAAAAAAACTTTAACATTCAAGCTGAAAGGAAGCTTTGACTAGCTTAAACAGTCAACCCATGGGGATGTATTATCTGTTGTTCCATTTTCATTCCAAAATAAGGAATATGCATTTTTCTGAATAATCAATCTAATGCTGGTTCCGACCCAGCAACAGATTTTACATAGAAGATAACTTGATTTTCTGAGACCACAGAATTTAAAAGAAGGCCTAAGCAGTTTGGAGAGCTATGAGGTAACTTTTATTAAGAACAGATTTAATTTCAGTCAACCACATACAATAGACTATGACAGTATACAATTTTGCAATCTCATGGGCTAGTTTGGACTCAGTTTGTATGACAAATTTCTTGAAAAATCAGTAGAAAAAAGGTGGGGCTTGGGGGGAACAAATTATTTTGAAATCTATATGGGTACAATGATACAAATATTATATATATTATAATAGGAATATTTAATGATGTGAAACTCAAGAGTTTGAAATGAGAGGTGAAAGCAACATTTTTATACTCTTAAGAGAGACCCAGGGTGATATGCTTAGAACAAACAAACTCTGAGTTGAATGCACTCAAGCGTCGCATGGCAAAAGCTTCCAACTCAGAAAGAGCTGAAAAAAGCAAAAGTGAGCAGGACAAATCCCATGGCCTTCAGTTACTTCAGAAAAGTAGAAAAGACTCAGATATTTTTAGGCTGATATGTTTTATCAGTGCTTTTACATGCCACCAGTGGCACCAAGGACTGGAACTGTGGAGTAAAGAGTGACAACCAGAGAACTTAATCATCTCTGTCTTTCCAAGTGGAGGTAGAGGCAGGTATAAGAGGAGTTTGAGACTCCCCTTTCATACTGCCAGGTGGACTTTTATTTTAATAGAAATGTTAATCTGGTATCCCGATAATGCTCATTTGACTCTATTTTCATAGAAATAATAGTGTTTTTAATTGAAATAAACGTCCTTAATTCCACAGACAAATAATGGGAAGAAAAAGAAAAAAAAAGAAAAAGAAAAAGACTTACTTTTAAAGATACTCAAAATGTGTCTGCTGTCAGATTATTTTTACTATCTGTCTGATGTCATTTATCAAGATTATCTAAATCCAATTGTTGGATGTAAAAATAAGTAACAATACCCAGTTTATCTTATAGATCAGTTGGGATTTCAAATTTCCTTCCTGTAATTTCTAGTCTGACATCGTTCTATACAAAGAACCACTCAATCCCACAGTCTACTTTCCACTGTGAAGTATGCCTTTATACAATTTAATACATTTACAATTAGAGCAACTAATGCAGAAAAAAGAGTCAGACATAAAATGTTTTTGCCACATATGCCCTTCTTCAGGCTTGCTCTTCCTTCCATACTTGTGTACTGTATTCATTTTTGTCTGTTGATTAAACAAATAAGCTTTGTGTCCTGACAACAGACCTGAAGAACAGCATATGTGTCCAAAACATTTATCATTGTTTTCCCTTCTACATCGATTGCTGTAATGAAAGCTATTACCTGGTGTTATAAACCTCAGTGTTCCTTTTTGCCATCCTAAAGAACCATGAAAATTCCCTCAGTAAGTGAAAAAATACCTCCTTCTCCCCTTGTCTCTGCCCTGCTTAGTCATGCATAAGACCAGAATGCAAAGTACCAAAATCCTATAGGGAAAGTTACTGTCATGATTCCTCCATTTTGACAAGCATCAGGAAGTAACAAAAATCTCATGGGAAGCAGCGTTCTCTTGAGATTTCTAAACTGATTTACAGCTCAGGGTCAAATAAGCATTCCCACCTTCGTTAGTAATAAGTACCCAAACACACAACCATCTGAAGATTCTTTTAGCTTTAGTAAGAACACAGACAAGAGTCTAGCCTTTCATTTGTCTCCTCGGTGCCTTAAAATGGCCAGTCTATATCATAATCAATAATGACTTAAAATCTGAATATAATTTGAATGAAAGCATTTCAAAGCTCACAGGGCTCTGCTCCCAATAAGTCTGATTTCTTTATAATGAAATTCATTCTTTCTGGCCTAATACTACAGACTTGGCAAAATAAATGCCTTTGTTATGAGCAAAAATTCCAAACCTGAATCTTGCAATTGCCCCTCTAAAGGGTCATTTATTGTGCATGTTGTTTATCAGCATGTGTCTGAAATGAATGCTGCTTCAATGCAAAGCAACAGGAGGTCACATTATAATTAGAATGCAATCAATAGAATTGGTTATGACTTAGTTTCCTTTCTAAAATGACAATCTATGCCACATCTGCTATTCTATTAATGTTTTCTGCATGGCTAAAAAAAGGGACAAAGAAACAACAACAACAACAAAATAAAAACACTAACCCTTGCCAGTGAGCGTCTGATATAGTTGTCTTTAACTAAAAGATCGCATGAGCTAATCAGGACCCAAACAGTTCACCTTTAAAATACCAAACCATCTGGCTAGCTGTCCCATGATAAATCTCAGTGATAAATGTCTTCGTTTTGATATTACAAAGGAACCACAGACCTGCTCAGTTTTGGCACAGCTGAAAACACACTGGCAACAGTAGAATAGAACTCAGATGTCCAAAATATAGAAGTAAATCATTTTGACCTGCAAGGTGTAACATATTTAGAGGAAACCTGATTGCAATAAAAAAAAAAAAAAAAAAGACTCAGAATTTCTCTCCAGAGATGTGACATTAAAAAAAAAAAAAAAAAGTTTCTTTACTATACTCTACCAGATACACAGCCCAGATTAGTTTCTTGAAATGCAACTTGAGGTCTTAAGTTTTCCAAAGAAACCTTTGGAGACTGTTCCGTTGCGCTTTTTTTTTTTTTTTTGCTTTTTTTTCTCTCCATGATTTCATCCTCATCCAGACAAAGCAGAAAGCTTGAAATAGACTTAACTGAAATTATGACATCCTTTAACAACTCAAGTTATATTTTCTCTATTTCAAGGAGATTAAATTAGATTGGAAAATCTGAGGGTTTATGGCATCACAATAAAAACAGCTGTAATTTCACACAGATTGAAAAATCACATAAACTTCACCATATCTGAGCATAAAGCTTCCATACTAATCCAACTTATCCAAAGCTACAAAACCAAGTGTTGGTGTAAAATTTGTATTATTTTTTTCACATCAATGTTTCTAATAAAGAAAAGGGCAAATAATCTTCCATTAATCCAATTAATGACACATAAAAATGCCAAACGTAGCTCAACCATGTAGAGAGTGCCTTTAATTACATTTTAAAAAGTGAAAAAAAATTAAAAAGACAAATCTTCTGTGAACATGATCCAAAGCTTGGTAAACTGCACCAAAGTTGAATAAAATCTTTTTATCTTTCAATATTTTAACAAACATTTACTGCATTCCTACAGATTGCAAGTGGTATTTGTGCTCTTTTCTCATTGATTAGCCAAACAACATAGAACCTATAAATAATTTCCCAAATCTTCCCTCTGTAATGTTTTTTTGCATGTAAGTCATTATCTCTAAATTTCCTCTCCTTTACATATTGACCTTTGCTGGCTAAAGTCCATTTTCAAATTATGGTTTTGTTACTGATTTCAGAAGGCTGTTCTGCAGGTAATAACATTGCAGTTTTTTCCAGTACTGTTTCTGCTTTTATTTCACTTAATTTCTATTTCCTCATTGTATATACCATGGACAATCATCCCAGTGATAATTCTGTCTCCTTTCACTAGACAGCTGCAGACTTTTTTGGCCAGCTACACACATTATTTTCACCATTCTTCAACAGTTCTCTCTAGTAGGTCCTGCATTTTTTATTATTATTATTATTACTATTTTTACTTATTAGCTATCTGGTTTTGAAAATTAATTTTATTTTCCTTATTCCATTCTCCTGTTGAGCTATTCAGCTCTGAAGGATGTTAATTAACCTAACTTTAATTATTCTTCTATGCCCTTGCTTATATATGCAGTATTAATTACATACATACTTACTCCTAGTCAACCAGTGCTCTTTCCTTTTGCTTAGCCAAGATATATCAAGCGTCTGGTATTTAACTCTACTTTTGTGTGTGTGTGTGTGTGTGTGTGTGTGTGTGTGTAAAGGCAATTTTTCTAGACATCTGACAACTTTCATTAGCATATTGAACTCCTAACAATCTCCAAATATCTTTCAAACGAGTTACTCAACATTAGGATCTATCATCAAAGACACCTAAGGAGGGTAACATAGGGGTTATGCATGTTCAATCCCCAGCTCATCCACCGTTCTTCTCTATCATATTGTAATCTTCTAACTTTCTTTTTCACTCTCACATATATCAGTAGGTGTCATGACATGCATTTATATATACTTCCTAGCCTCATCTCTGTGAATCTCTTTAACCTGCATGCTTTCTCCTAAAAGATTATCTTGCATTGTTTTCAGGAGTGATTATACTTTTAGCTTATTTAATTCTCCTATGTTAATTCCCTGTCCTCACAAACAATTTTCCACATCATCAACAGAAAAGTCATAAAAGGCTCACGGCATCACTCCCATCTTGTACTCTATGCAATCTAGGGATTAGAATAATAAGGGAAAGAAGTAGTACAGGGTCTTGCAGAGAGACAGAAAATGAGAGATGAGCAAATGCCATCATGACAAAGGGATGCAGGACAAATGCTAAGTCCCCATAACTAAAAAAAAGGTAGTCTACACTACTTTGGGAGACCTAAATATTGAAATAGGCATATGGGAAAGTAAAAGCAAGCAAAAAAAAATAGCATGTGGGATTTCATAACATGATCCACTCATGTTCCCATCATTTCTATTTTTCCTCTGGATCCAAGTGAAGAGGTCAACATACAATTCACATACTATTCGTGTTCATCAGAGCAATATGCAAGCATTGCAGCAGGAAGCATATAACCTCAGCTTAACTGTGATATTATCTTTCTTCACATGTACTGTAGTTCTGGGAATTGTGTCCAGTAGAAGGTAGAAGAGAATTGAATCACAACTCTTTCATTACTCAATCTGAATTTCATGCTGTATCCCATGTGAGTAAATACCTAACATCTCTCAGAAAACTACAATGGGATAACTTTAGGGAGATTAAGTCATTACCGTGGTTCCAGTGATTACACCATGTCTGTGAAAACCGTAATCCAAATGGGAAGACACTCTTTCCTCAGCAATTACTAGGCTATAAAGAGACATAAAATCAATGTTTGTATCGATGCTCTTTTATAAAATTTACATTTTTATCTTATTGTAAAGACCTGTGCTTCTTCATTTGCTTCAGAATCCAGTCTAACTTTTAGTATCCCAACTGTTACACTGAATAGACTTCTGAATATCTTATGAAATTATCAATATGGTATATCTTTTATATACATTAATATTTTTTCCTACTTTCAACTAATGAAATATAAAACTATTTTTCCTATTTGTAGTTAACAAGTTCCATTGAGTGAAATATCTAGTGTTAAAATTTCACTAATATTTGATCAATTCATATTCAGCCAATTCCTCTAGCCATTTTTTAAAAATCCAGAGAAATGAATGACAGAATTAACTACACAACAGAACTGGGATAATAGATTAGAATGGGAAAAAAAAGCTCAGCATTTAGAGCTGAAGGTTATTTTTGAATTTTTGTTTCACCAAGAGCTAGAAGTTCTTTACCAAAGTCTTTGCTAGACTAAAAATAAGTACAGTGACTGAAGCAGCAATATTAGGTAAAAGCATCACTTATCTGAGTAAAAAACACACCAATAGTAGTACTCATTTCTTGACTGTTTTAAACCTATTTATGTTTATCTATTCACAAAATCTAATATGAATTTCCTTTCCTTTCATGCTGTACTGTCTACTGAAAAGATGGACAGCCAGTTAATCATAATGCTACTACAGGAAGAACATTTTAAGACATATTAGCAAGTATCCATAATCTTGAAGATTGCTTCCACAGTAATTTATAATTTAGTTTGGCTTGCAAGTCTACTGAAGTAGATTGTACCAAGATACTGCCATTGACAGAGACACTCACTGACTGTCTATCTGAGAGCTCTATTCTTTTCCAGGTTATGGTGAGTAGTTTGAAAAAAGAAATGTGGATGTCACTCAAGAACAAAGCCATCTACTCTGGGATATTAGAAGTGTGTAATAATGAGGTTATTAAAAAGTAGAAAAAAAGAAGGTTTGAACCCTAAGAATATAACAATGAAGAATTATTTCTGAATATTTGTACTCAGAGCATGAACTTGCCACTGAAACAAGGGAGTGAAGCCCAGTGCTCAATTCAATGAACTTCCTTCAGCATTAATACTAGGTATTCATCATGACTACAGAATACGCCGTGCCAGCATTGCATTGGAGGGGTTCCTGAGAAAGGGAGCATCCAGAAAGAGAACACAGGATGGACAAATTGGTCTAGTAGGCCACGTATGGGCAGGAGGCACCATGTGGGTGCCCCTACTGGAAACCATAGAACTCTATCAGTTTTCTTCGAATAAGCAGTATTACTTTCACAGAGTAATACCCTAACTTCACTGTAGATGTTACTGCCTATTCCAGATCAAGCAGGGAAAGGTATTTGATTTCTTTGGTGAGTTATATACAGATCAAGAACATAATTAATAATAAAAATGATCCTTAACCACACAGTTTTTCAATTTGTTTCTTGGAAGTATGAAGACTAGGAAGAGCACAATCCACCCCAGAGGTATTTCTGTTCTGGTGCCTGCAGATGTTCACAGAAAGTTCCTCTTCATTTTCTAGTGGTGGTGGCTACAGTATGAATTGAAACTAGAAATTCCTCATTCATTCATTCTCCCTTAGAAAAGTGCTAGTCATAGCTCCTGCTTAGCTAGATGATAGAAGGTGATAATTCCTTCTGGAATGTAGCACTTAATGCCTATTTTGGGTGTGATAATCACTAAATTCCAAGGAGATTAGCACTGTAGAATCCCCTAAAAGTAAAATTCACTACAGCAAAAGGAAAGCTGAACTATGAAATCAATAACACTATATAGGGATATGTTGGGAAATCGTAAATTTTTACTTCAACACATTTCCTATCAGCAAACTTCTAACAAACAGACACAGATGAAAAGGAAATTTCTACCAAATGATTTGGTAGAAAAATCTGTTATTTGGGCAGTTATATGGAATAGAGCTAAAATATCATATAGTCTCCTGTAGTGGATTAGCAGTCATGAAATCCGTAGTAACGAGGCTGCTGTATAAGAATTTGCAGTCTAAAAGGACTGCAATGTACTAACGCTTTTGTGTTCTTCTTAGAACAGTCAATGCATTGACTATGTGCTCCATATCAATGCATTGGTAGCAAACTGATCTTGAAGACAATTATTAAGTTCTTCAGAAGTTGGTTCAGATGAATCAGCTCAAGCAAAAGGTTCAGAGATGGACTAAGGGCCTGGGAATGCAAGTCTCAGAGGAACAGTCAAATAGATACAATTCCATAGGGACAGCTTCTGACCGCCGTCAGATCACATTGCATATCACAGCGGTGTTGTTTCTAAAATCTTCCTAGATGAAAAACAATGTCAGTTCACATAAAGAAGAGCCAATATAGAATAGGCAAGAGAAAGGGGTAGGAAAAATCCACAGAACAGTGTAAGAGCCCAAAGGGACAAAATATGAGCACTAAAAGCTAACAAAAAAAAAAATCAATTGGAATATACTAATTCACCTGATTAGGTGGAACAATGGGAGGAAAACTTCATTCCGTTTCACAGCTTTCAAGGAGAAGGAATCTTTGAATGGAATCATAGAAACATAGGAATGTGAAACCACTCATAAAATTTAACCTTTCAAATGCATTTATTGAGGGTGAATATATTTGTCTAAAGGCTACATTTTTAAGGTTCATATTACTAAGAGAGAAGCATCTTCATGCATCTAGACACCTTAACGAACATAGTCCCACAGTATGGAAGCAATAATAGCATACAATAAGTGGGATAGCATGAAATATTTGAATATGAAAAACTTGTGAATACTGGATAGACAATACAACCTGATTCCTAGGTCTTGACTGCATGAAGGCCAGGTTACAACAGAAAACTCACGACAAAGAACCTGAATCTATACAATTCAAGGTTCATGTCTTTCAGTTCCAGTGTGGAACAGTGTGTGGATATGATTTCAGCTTAAGAACGTGGAAATTTTAAGAGAAAGGTGAACCAAGAAATTCCTATAAAATAACAAAGTGGGATTACAAACAGGAATAAAAACAAAGAAAACAATTAATGAAATTCTGAAATCAAATCAAAACCATTATTCAGCCTAAAACCTCCTTGTGTTCACTTAAACACAAAACCCATATACCATCTTCATAACATTCAAATTTCATCAGCCCATATAGGAAGCCCTGTTGGCAAGCCACAAGGAAGAAAGCAGATCTGCCAAGGACAGTGAAAATTCTGAGATCATAAATGTCCACTAACAGTAGTAATTGATTTATATTTGTACACTGCTTCTCAGAATATTGTTGAAAACGTTGGACTTTCAATTGCACAATTCTTTGTAGCATAGAACAATTAATTATGGTATTGCAGAGGCAAGAAGGCTGATAACACTGTGTACATACACCATGATAACTATCATTAGCTGTAGTAGTAAATACATATTGGGACTGGGATTCCAGTCAGGAATGAAGAGATGTGGGAGACTGAATCAGAAACTGGCGGAAACAGAGCTATTCTTATGAAAGATTATTGAGATTTTGCTACTAATTAGTAATGAGAAAACATTACTCTGAAGACCAAAAAACAATCTATGTCTCTTTTATAATGCAGTGGATAAAAATTTAACGCCTATAACGTCTTCAGAACTTTCTGAATTTTAGTTTCTTCATGCAGATGTATAGTATTATATTATTAGTATTATTAGTATTATATTAGATGCATAGTATTTCCTGCACTTATTGATGGAAACTCACGTTAGAAATATTGGCCAACATAAAGCCAAGATTTTCTATAATGTCCCCAATTAGTTGGCTACCACAGGTTTATGGATTATTAAGGCATCTCCTGTTGGCATTCTGCCTTACGCCATTCTTCACTGAAATACAAAACCAAATTCAATCTTTTCTAGATTTTTATTAACATAAAGCTTGCAAACAGCATTAACCCCTGTTCCAATAACTAGCCTTTCATTCAATAAGTCTTTTAGGCATATGCTTAAAGCCATCCATATTCAACAAAAGGCCAAAGCACATAATGGAATTTAAGTGACAGTTCAGATGCTTTGCTGGATTAGGATAAGCAATGTAATTGATCCTATTAAATAATTATGATTAATAATGGTAATAAATAATAACTTCATAATAAAGAGGATGAGCTTTTAGATAATTATTTACATTGGAATACTGAATTGAGAGTTGTTCATTTGAATAAAGAAGTTAAATAATTAGGCACAAACATTTACAACTGATGTTTTGCAACAAAGAATTAGGACATTTCTTGTCATTCACTTAATGCTGCAGAACTGAATACAAGGTGTGAATAGCTAAATTCCTAATAATAATAAATTATAATAAATTCCTAAATTCCTAAAATATAATAAATTCCTAATAGCTAAATTCACCTTTGGAAACCTTAAATTTACAATGAAAATTTTCTTTCTGTATGAAGTGTTACTAAGCTGTTATTATAAAGGAACATTAAATTCAACAGAAGTAAGCATCAGTTTCATTAAACCAGGTGCTTGATGAGGTCAAATAACACAATAGGGTAACTCATATTAGTTTAAACAAATTAAAATGCACTAATATTGTTAATAAAATCTTTAATTTAGTGGTAACATTAATAAAGCTTTCCCAGTGTCGTTTTTTTCTGCTCTCATTGTTATTCTTATACAATAATGATAATTTTATGGTTTGCAATTAAAATCGCAATACAAAGATACTTTATAAATAGTAGCATTTTTCCCTTTTCCATCTTAAAAAAAAAAGAATTGAAGATACCAGCACACAGTTCCATGAAGTGAAATTACTATCCTAAAAATCTCTCCCTGTTGAAAGTAAAAGGCAGAAACATTCCTTCCAGATGTGCAATAAGAAGAAGAGTCACTCTGTTCCCAGAGGATGCAAGAACTCTTAGAATTTCAAAGGCTGATGCCAAGAAGGCCTGCCAGATACACTTCACAAAAAATGGTTGATGAATTACTGCGGTGAGCACCAACCTTTCAGATAAATGACTGAAAATAAACTAGTTTATGTCTCAATGGAGAGGATAAATTTCCTTCTTGCTTTGGGAACCTGAAGTATGGAGAAGTTGTTGACTGTTCCACCTTTCACTGAACTAATAAAGTTTTACTAAAATCAGGTTGCTTTCCAAATTTCTTTTCAGCGTGGTTCAACAAATTTAGTCAGAGAGAAAGAGTACATCCACAAAAATTCTTACACAACAGTATGACACAATCAAGTGTAAACTGCCTGAATCTGTACAGAAGATGATAATCATTGATCTGCAATGTTAAATACATAACTAACTAATAAATTCAATGAAACTTCAAGAATGAGAAGGAAAGCTGTAAAATGCTAATTAGCACATATAGACAGTACTATGTTATCAACAAATAGGATTACAACATGGGCTGTGAATAAATATTGACATGGAAGAATGTTATTCAAAAATCAGCAGTGTGGTAATTTTTAATCAGCCAAATTTTTCTGTGATAAAGCAGAAGCACTGAGTAGCACCACACATTGGGCAGAAGCTTTTAATTCCTCAACTATGGAAGCTGATCCTTCACTTTTTCCTACAGTTGGGAGTAAAGGAAAAGTTATACTTCACTCTCTAGCCCAACATATTTACATGCAACAACATGTCTCTAAGTTAACAAAGACACAAAGCATTTTACTTTTTGACTGACACGCGGAAGGACAAGCTAAGAGACAACATTCAAGGCTGTTATAAGAACTGGTCAGCAATCACACCAATTTATTCTGCATGTCTACAGTGATCAAAAATGTTTTCTTATTGAATAGACCTGAAATAATTAAAATTGCTCAGAATAGATTTCAGAATGGCGTTATTGGATATGAAAGAGTCAGAAAGAGTATAAAAATTGTGATCAAGGACAATTGAATGTAAAGTACTTCTTCAAAGTAGTGAAGTTTTTTTAGGACTTTTGCCTTCATCTTCCTCCTCTCCCCCCTTCATACTCCTAAATATTTCTGAGACTATCCAAATTACTTACAACAAATAAAATTTGTGCACAAGAAACTCTTTTGGCTAAAAGCATGAGGACTTATTACCACATTTCTTTACTGGCACAAAATCTGAGAAAAGCCTCAAGGTGCAAATGATCTGCAGTCTATTTAACATCATGGTTATTTATTTTTATGGGCACTCATTATTACTCCTTACCCTAAATTATAGGTACATTCCTGGCTTCATTTCCTACTGTTCTCTAAGCTTTGTAATTATGTTGTGTTTTTTTTTTTTTTTTTTTTTTTTAAATTCCCAAATCTTCCTCAATACCGCATCAATCAAAAATGCATGTAACATCCACTAGTTGTTTTACAGGGCAGAGACAGCAAACCATGGAACCACAGCCTGGACCCCAGATAAAGACCTTACTCAGGATTGGGATATATGCCATAGCTTGGGTAGCATTGGCTATAAAAACCTGTTTTGCAATATCTTAAACATAGTATTTCCATACAAACCCATATGCACTGAATTAGTGTTTAAATACCACAAGTTCCTATTTTATTATGGATTATGTGCTGAACTACTTCTGTCAAGTTTAGAACAGTATGCCATAATTTTGACTAAATCTAAGCACATGCATCTTTTTCCATGGAAACAGTATTACAAGTATGCCCATTTCTCCTGTCACAGAAGATTTTCATGAATATTTTGATAAACAGCTGTTATGCTATAGTAGTTTATAGCCATAATAGCATCAGCTTCAGCAAAGAAATGACACAGCGTCAGAAGCGATCACATAACAGTTAATTATTTTTGTGAATAACTCGAAAAAGTATAGCGTGGATCACTTCAATATTTGGGTTTACTGGACAGGAAAAAACTTGTGCTTAGATGAAAAAGCCATTGGCTTCTTCATCACCTGCCCATTAAAGCTGAGCTGGGCTGCTGTCACTTTCTTCACAATATCTTTAAAGAACGGTGGGTTTGAACAGACTAAATGATATGGTATTGCTCCTTCCCTCAAACCGTGTTTTGTAATTGCTGAACAGAAAGGCTGCTACAAAAAGTGGGATCTTTATTAAAACAGAGAATCTTTTTTAAGGGCACTGTATCATATATTCAAATGAAAATCATTTATTAAAATGCAAATTGTACATCACCAAAGGCTAAAAGATCACTGCAGATGAGATAGAATCATACAATCACTTTGGTTGGAAAAAAACCTTAAGATCATCGAGTCCAACCATCACCTAGCCAACCATCACCAAGTTCCCCACTAAACCACATCCCTAAGTGCTATATCCAACGCATCTCTTAAATACCTCCAGGGATGGCAACTCCATGATTTCCCTGTGCAGCCTGTTCCAATGTCTAACAGCTCTTTCTGTGAAGAAATTCTTCCTGATATAAAATCTAAACCTCCCCTGGCACAACTGGGGGCTGTTTCTTTGTGTCCTATCACTTGTTACCTGAGAAGAGAGACCAACACCCATCTCCTTTCAGATAGTTGTAAGAGAGCCATGAGGTCTCCCCTTAGCCTCATTTTCTCCAGACTAAACAACCCCAGCTCACTCAGCCACTCCTTATATGCCTTGCGTCCTAGTCCCTTCACCAACTTTGTTGGTCTTCTCTGAATGTGTTCCAGCAACTTAGTATCTTTCTTTTAGTGAGGGGCCCAAAATGATATGTTATTGCCACACAGGTGTTCAGATAAATTCTGAGCCAGGGTGGGTTGAAGTCAAGACAAGAAAGAGCTACATCCCATGAGCAGGATTACTAAATCTTTCTCTAACGAACACAAAGACTGGAGACGGCAGGTGCCAGACCCTTTGTTAATTGTGCCCCAAGGCTCCAAAACTCCCTGCCTTATGACATTAGATCAAGCTCCCTTCTTTCCTTGCTTTCAAAATTTCCATTCTTTCAAGATTTTGCTTTACTTAGCCAAGCTCCACAGATTATTGCACTGCAAGTGCCCAGAGAGACTGCATAAAAGATACTTCATAAAAGCAGATTGCCTTGTTAATCAGAATCTCTTCACTCTCTCTGGCTTGTTAGCCAAAGCAGCTCTTCAAGACTGTCTCACTGCTGTTAGTTTTTCTCTTTTTTTCCTCCCTTTTCTTTATTAAACATCAAGGCAACAGCATATGAAAAAATAAACTTAAACCTCATTCAGCTATGCAACAGGCATAGGAAAAGGTAGGAGGCTCTAAATCAGTTAGAGAAGGTTTTGTAATTGCTCAAAAGCACATCGAAACTCACCAAATTCAGCCCTATTATTCCCTAGGTCACACGAGCAATCCATGGGATCATACTTGAAAGTTCCTCTGGCTTTACATATTCATATGTAAATTCTTTTATAATTATGAGAGATAACACTCAATTCTGCTTGTCTTGGCTTCTCATGGGGTATTAGAGTTACATGAGGGAAAAGGTAAAACGCATGAGCTAACTAATGAAATCTATGAGAACATTGTCTAAATATTGGAGTGATTGTCAAAGAGACAGAAGCTCTGACCGTATTTCATCTTCAGCTTATGATTGCCATTGTTCATAGACTAAAAGAAATCTGACAGTCATCCTATGATTTAGGATTCATAAGTATATTTTCAATGACATATTTCAGTGAATTTGATTACCGAAATTACACTATGATCTATATCATAATGCCTCCCTCCTCCTTCTGATTTAAACATGTTATCTATCAACCTATTACAGAGGTTAAATCTCATCAAGCTGTTCTTAGGCATCTCCAAGTCTACTTTCAAATCAAGAGTCACCAAAAAAATAATACTGATGATGATCAATCGAACAAAATATTTAAACTACTTTAAAAGAGGAGCAGAAAGTTCATATACATCTTGGATAGAATTCACCCAGAAGTTTCAATTTATTCTGTTGCCATGTAGAGCTTGGCAAACAACATATAAAAACAAGCAAAACAAACGAACAAAAAACATGATCAATATTTGGATGAGGGCTTCCTAGTATCTATCTAGGCACTACAGGAAATGTTCACACTTATGAAGTAATTCTCCTTCTTAAGTTACTCTTCTAATATACTGTCAACAAATTTTAGGCTACCTAAGGTGACTCTTTAGGATGTGATACAAAACTGATATTGTATAGCTGTGATGCTTAACAATCTGTAGCCACACTGAGATGGACTCACTATGCACAACATCATAACATCAACATATATACGTATCTTGTTTCCCCGCTCCTTCAACATTTCATTACCCTGAAAGTGAAGACTAGGCTGAAAATTTGAAAAGCCTCATCATATATCCACATGTGCATGGCTAAAACACCTGCAGCTAGTTGTTTCAGAGTACAGAGGTGCCTAGCATGTGTATGGATTTCTTCCCCTTAATCTGTGCAGGTCTAACTACAGCCAGAGGGAGAAACTGCCTAGAGATTCCCCTCCTGTACTAATATATTTGTATCCAAAGCAGTACTTTAAGCTACAGATCAGAGAAACCATTTCCTAGATTGACTGAATTTTTTTGTGTTAAGCTTGTGAAACATGGGAATTGTCAAGAAACAAAAATTAGATGTCCTTTTTATTAAGAAATAATATAGAATTTGAAAAAAAAAAAGATTTATCTCAAAATCCATAAATTAGGAAAGTCCAAAATACCTGCAAACTGGTATTAAATAGCTTACTTTGGAACTTAAAAAAAATAATAATCCTTCAACACCCTTAAGAGACAAACAATCACAAAGCGAGCAAAAACTTAAGATAAGGAACAAACTAATTCTTTTACTTAAAAATATAAACATCAGCTTGACCGCCATGTTTTGGCTTTGTGTTTCACTCTTTGCTCCATCTCCATACTTAAAAACTACTTATGATGAAACAAAGTGTGTTTGACCTTCACAGATCAAAATGATTAGACCTTGCTGTTGCACCTTTATCTATTTAAAAGTACCTTCTGAAGAGGGAACTAGTTAAAACTCAGTGCTATCAGAATTATCCTGTTCAAATTTTAAATAACTCATAATATAAACCAAAATATTTATTCAGATTTGAAAACTTTGTTCATTACTCTCGAGACCTCATTTTATGAATCAGATGCTGTTTGCCCTCCCAAACTGTCAATAAGGTATAAACTAAGTGCACAACTTTGTAAGCTGACTTAGAAACTGGCATCCTCCAGAGTTTCCACAGAATAATTCTATATTTGAGCTCTTAAATATGCAAGAACAAATCCAGAATAACCCCCACAGCTTTACAGTAACAGTATTAATTCTTCGCCTTTCCTGCTTGTGACAGTGAAAAAAGAATGCCAGAGCAAAATTTGACTCCCTGGTAAAACGCTGCAGCTTCTTTAAGTCGTAAGTTGACAAAGAATGATTTTAGAGAACTGTTATATTGGTATAAACTAAATATTAATCCGCCAGGAAAACACTGTTTGTAGGCAGGATAGACGACTTAGGGTTAGAAGTGTGTTCTTGCTTGTGACTTGTCTTGTGTGGATCTCCCATTCAGTGCATTTCTAACTACTGTATCTTAGCTACAGAAAGCCAGTGTCTATCCTCACTGGTCGAATCTCCCCTAGAACTCTTCCTGGCTTTCTTTGTACTGTACAGATCATACCTGTACCTTAATTTTTTATTTTTATTTAATTTATCAAACCTCAATTCATGTTTTAACTTTGCACAAGAACCTCTTCTGCCTGA
The DNA here is from genome assembly GCF_964211835.1 of Anser anser. Taxonomy (NCBI): domain Eukaryota; kingdom Metazoa; phylum Chordata; class Aves; order Anseriformes; family Anatidae; genus Anser; species Anser anser. Next base: position 6,050,388 of record NC_139727.1, on the reverse strand, counting down.
TTGATGTTTCCTGTATCTCCCAAATGAATGTCATTTACTAGCCTTGCAGTCTATTTTAACTAGTTCACTTCTTCCAGATCTGAACAGTCATCTTTCCAAAGATGCAGACAGTAGAAAGTACTTAAGGATCAGCAGAACAAGAGAACTTATAGACACTAAGCACTCTCCTTCATAGCATGTTTTGATGATCTAATTCTGCTCATTTGTGGGTCCATTGAATAAAACCATTGTACTCCTTTATTGCAAACACATTTTTAAAGAAAAAAAAAATATCAGATGGCTTCTGTTTTATTGTTAAACTCACCTTGGTAAAGGGATTACTTTTTACAATAACAGAGTGGAACAAAAGTGGAAAAAAAGCAGTGCAATGATTAACAGTTAAGCAAGGGACTCCTTCAGCCTTCCTCCACACTTCTGTCATTATTATCTAACATCAGATAACAGGACAGAGACAAACTTTACATCTACAATTGGAGCCTGAGGGATGTCTATATACCTCCTTCTTACCTTATTGTCATTTCCACCTGGTATTTCTTTTTCTTAACATATGTGCTTTACATCAGTAATGTTTGCTTCAGAAGCACAAATTGCTTCTTAATGATCTAGTAGGTTATATTTAATCTATTTATTATAAAGTTGCTCTCTTTTTTTCCCCAGTGGAATTTATCATTCACTGTCTTCACAAAGTAGGAAATGATCTGCCAACTGAATTAATTGGGTGGGGTTGGTTTGGTTGATTTTGGTGGGGGGTTGTCCAGCTCGCCCAGCAGGGCCCAAGGGATGATTTGCATTGAGCCTGCTCCTTCTATTTCATGTGAACAAAAATGACTGTTAAGACAGGCTGCTCCCCCATACAGTTCGGCAAAAAAACACCATCTGGGAGTTGCCTCCATCCTATAAGGAAAAGGTAGAGATGGGACAGATGCAGTTATCTAAACAAATCTGAATGCAGTTCCTAACCTACTGCAGCAGTTGGTATTGAGGAAGCTAAGCCAATGCAGGGAAACTCAGCATACTGGCATAGTAGCCCCTTAGATTTGGTACACATGTATTCTTACTACACTCAGACCAGACATTAACAGCAATTTAGTTCTCCATTCATTGTGAGAAATCAAGTCTACTACCATAAATAGTTTTGAAAAAGATAACTCAGGCCATGTTCACTTTCCACCTCTCTGTGTGTGACCCCACAACACTCAACAGAAGCAAAAGAAGTTCAGGGATTACAATCTTGCTTGGTCTTTAAGTAGACATAACAAGGGTTGCTTGCATCCCCCTCTGCATAGCATTCCTGCGAAAGGACCCTTATTCACCAGCCTTACTTTTTTTTTTTTTTTCCCCTCCAGCCTACTGTGCTAAATATCATCATTACATTTGGTAGGCATTGTAACAGAACTGCAATACAAATCTTGTTTCACTTGAGAAGCAGAGACTACGGTTCCTTAGGTTTTATAACATAGTGCTTAGTACAAATTCACTGAATTTTTCCAGTGTTTCACTATGTGATTTTAGGAGTCTATTTTCCCCAGTGGCATGCAAGTACTAAAATTGCATTGCATTTTGCTCTCAGTAGGTGGGAAAGTGCATACTCAATGGGTTATTTTCCATTCTTTATTTCAGTTTTATGCAGCCACAGGTGGGGGGTCTTTCAGGTGGTTGCTTAGCTTTACTAGGCACTTTAGAGTCATAGACAAGCTTTCTTAAAAAGGTCTTACAAAAACACACCAATGTTGTCAATCATGCAGTAAAAGAATTCCTTCCTGTGTAAATAGAAATAACTTGCAAAATCTCCCAAACTGCAAGAGGGAGAACAATGGATATCAAAAAAAAAAAAAAAAAAAGATCAACCATCCTCTTCTGGGCAAGGAACACAAAACAATTTCCCTTGTTTATACTTACTGTTCACCTCTTTCCTTCCCTTCTCCCCAGGTGTGAGCTCTCTGCTTAAGGGCATACAAAGCTAACAAAGGATGTCATGGTACTTCCTATCATTTATTTTTCTAGCACTGAGGCTACTAACAGACCACTGAAACATCACAAAACAGGAAAAAAAAAAAAAGGGGGTAGGGGTGTCAACCTTCCTAACATTTACTTTCAGAGCTCTGAAAGAAACTTTGATCAACAAACATATCGTTAGATCATGAATACAGATATTCATATTCTATAAAACACTGACAACTTCTTCTTGCATAAGGACATGCAGTAAAATAACACAAAGATAGCCCTTTCTTTCCAGAAAGCAAAATTAAAGAAAGGAACCTTCACCCACAGCTTCCTAACAAACTACGTACATGGAATGAAGAAATTCAAAATACATTGCATCTTTTTGGCTGATCATAGCTTGGAAGAAACGTATATTACAGTATGATGTGTGAACCATAAAGAACCAACACACAAGGGAGTAAAATAGTTTCACTGTTGTTATGCAGATGTCTGCTCTTTTGACTGTGCAGGAAATTTATTTCCTCACCTATTCCTCCTAGTTTTTTATTTATTTTTTTTTAAGTAGGCTTCTACATGTACTCACTATGTGGGAATTAGTACTTTGTTTCTGATGACTCCCATTTCTCCCTCATTCAAATCAGTAACTAACCAGAGGAGAGAGGCCAAGGTCATGTAAGCATCCTATCCCACTAAGAAATCTTAAATCCTCAGAGAAAAGCAGCTCAAAATTGAATGTTCAAATTATTTTCATCATAAGCAATATGAAGAATGGTGATCAATATTCAGCTGCAGGAGATCTTCCTGTGTGCATATCATTTTCTCAGTAGAGATTTAGCTATTTAGAAACTGAGATGTACAAGCTCAAAAATAAGACTGTGTCACATGTTCAAAGGCCCTTATTAGTGCATGCAAAATGGTAGTAGTCCATTAGGCTAACTAGTTTTCATAAATAATAATCCTGAATCGTAGAATATTCTGTGACCAACTGGCATGTGCAATTCAAAATATCTCAGATCATTAGCAAGCAGTATCATCTGCAAAAGCATCAAGAGACTCCAGAAATTTTCCTCAAAAAAGCATGAAATGAAAGAATGAAAATTTACTTTTTCCTTATACAGAATAAATTTTGAAGAGAAATTGCCATCACTACATTTCCAACATTTGATATACAGACTCATGGCATGAGGCAGATATTTACTGCCTCTGGAATTAACATGTGCTCACCTGACAGAATATTCAGCTGGAACCTGTACTGTAAAGATTCCTTTTTTTTTTTTTTTTTTTTTTTTTTTTTTTAAACCAAGACTATAAAGCTTTATTCTGTTTACTATGGAACAGTATACGCTGTTTGGAATATAGTAACATGTGTCTGTATGTTATTAAAAACAGTAAATTCCTATTTAAACAAGGGTTACAATCTGTGTACTAAACACTCATTAATGGTTATGAATCTAAATAAAGGGGGGGGGGCACTTGTAGCAGGTGTGCATATCTATGAATTTCAATACATTGTAAAACTGTCTGTAGCAAACAGCTTCATCATTTGGCCTTTCTGAGCTTGGAGACAGGCAATTTTTCATGATTTTACTATTTCTGGCCAAACAAAAAGTTTTTAATTAAATATACCACATGATTCCAGATGTTTGTTTATTTGTTCCAATGAGGCTGTAAAAATGCCTGAATGATAAAATTGGAGGACTCCTGCAAAAAACAGGCTAGGCTGAAGTGCTAACCAAACATGGGGATCTCTCAGGCGACTGTATGTGCTCAGCGACTGTATGTGCTTTGAACATGTTTCTTCTGGAAGGACTGTAAGTAGCACAGCCTACGTCTGACCTTCTGTATTGTAAAAGGTTATCTATTATAAAGCCAAGTGGCAAATTTACTGGACAATTTATTTATTTATTTTTAATCTCCAGTTGCACACTCATTGCATCTTTAGTTCTTTTGCATATCTGAAGATTTTAGACAGATTTATGGTTTTGGATCCCAAGTTTCCACTAAAGGAAGCCAATGTTTTCTATGTTTTTCTGCCACCTTATACTCATGTTACTTGGAGCTTGAGCATTCTCATGTTTTCTTATTGCCAGCATGACAAAATGAGCTATGTTGTGAAATATCAGACACCTTCTAGTCTACCCAAAAATCTGAACTAAGTTTTTTTTCCTCATTAATCATACTCACTCTGATGTGACACTTGTATGGGTGACTGAGGCCCAGACTGCCAGGTTAGTTTTGGCAAATGTGGGGAAAGTTGCAATGAAAACAACAGAAGTTATGGGAATACTGAAGGAAAAAAAAAAAAAAAGGCTTCAAGGCTTCAACAGTCAGATTAGAAAACATGCACTGTGGAAAAAATGAAACTGTAATATCTGGGAAAAGAAAAAGGCTGATAATTTTGAAAGGCTGAGTTTTATATTCCTAATTCCCATTAGATATAGAACTGGAATTTTGCACATAACTCCTTAGATGTTGAACAAAATTTTAACCTAAACTTGATTAAACACTTAATTCCTTAAGTACCTAAGGTTAAGTTAATCTTAATGCCTTTAAAAGTCTTGCCCCCAAAACGCCATTATTTCATTCCCACATAAAAGTAGCACTTCAGGAAGTGATCTTCCTAGAACTTCTTGTCCACTTGGTCTCAGCCCCCTGGGTTCACTTTCAAACCCCAGAACACAGAGAATACTCACAAATTAAAACTATACTGTCTTTTAAAAATTAATCTTAACTTTTCTAACCATCAGGAAAGGCTTTGAACAAAACTGAAAGTCACTTTATATACCATTCCCAACTCTTTCACCCCACCCTGGTTTCACATGCCTAGTTGCTCTCATCATGGAAAATAACGTGTTTTAATGCTGAATTTTTAATAATCTGAAGTACACTGATTCAACTCCAACATTCCTTTTGTACACAGACAAGAAATTGTTGACCCTCTAAGTGTCAAGAACATGAATTCAATGACCCAGAAAGTGTATTTCTTGAACCATATTAGTCAAGGTCACACTCAAATCCAACCACAATTTATTCCGCATTTGGGAAAGTCTTTGTGCTTTACACAGAAACACGCAAGCACTGGCTGAGACTATCACTACTGAGCAAGTGAGGTAAATTGGTCCACAAAAGACCACTGTTATTGTGGTGGTTCTATTCCAGTAAACAAACAGATTAAGGCTCAGGAGAGGTACTACATGAGACACTCCTTAATCTGCTTTTTTCATTACTGCCCAGCAATAAACCACTCCAAGGCTGAAAGCTGAATGGATTGTGTGTGCTGGACCTCTTGATTTCTTTGAAAGGCAACATCTGTGACTGTGTGTCAATTCACACAACGGGGGACACATGTCTAATGCATTTGCAGACTCAGGGCAAATACCAATACATGTGGGCTACTGTTATCAGATGGAAGCACTTCAAGGCAATAAGCCTCTCTAAGAAAACGCGCCTTCTAGCATTTTTCCCCACTTACGTTGTTCCACTGATCCCTTTTACCTATTCTTCTCCATTCCCACAAAGCAACCGCATCAGAGAAACTGAGTGGAAATAAACTCGAGTGCAGTTTGGAAGGGAAAAACACAGTTAGAAACACGAAATCAGCTTCACCACTGAAGAAACAGAGGACCATACCTTTCAAATCAGCTCCAAGTATATGGTTTGGCAGGTCTATATGCACATACAAAGCCCATCTAGCAGTGGCTGCAGGATAAGCCCCTCTCAGTAGCATCAAAAACAATTAGTTCACAATAGAGAAGCCTGTAAACATCTCCTGTTATCTTCTTACACCTCCAAACTGCAAGGACTCCAGCCTACCACTGACAGATTTTGTCTTTCAAATGTCTTTAACTAAAGGAAACTAAGACAGGAAAACCAAATCTTTTCTTATTCAAATCTCCTCTCGCACTGGCACTCATCTTTACCATCACTTTGCTTCCCATACTTCTCCAGTGTAACTTGTGCTTCCATTAATGAAAATTTTCCAAACTCAAAAACTAAGCAAGGCACTAGAACCCAATTTCTCATATCACAGAAGGCAAGCCAAATGACATTTCTTTCTTTTCATCATAACAGAATCTTTATTTTAGTCATCTCCTACAGTGCCAGAAGAAGAGGATTTCCACACACTCCCCTTGGGGCTGTCATGAGCACAGTACAACTCAGTGATGGGACATATTTTCTGCCATCAATAGGAAATGTCACAGCTTTTGAGTGTTCTTGCTCCTGGAAGATATTTTTCTGTTCCATGTTACTGCAACACCTCACCACCACTTTTTTTTTTTTTTTAAATGGTCAGTCATCTCACGTTCAGAAGATCCTGGCCTAAGAGGTGTGCAGCCTATCACTCACTCTGAAATAATGTAGCTTAGAAACTAGAAATATGGTTGCACCTCATGAAAACCAACAAAAAAAGAATTACCCACTATTCACAGGTCTCTGCCTCTGAATTTTCATATATTGCATCCGTTTGCAGTTCTCTTATTCATCCTGCTCTGAATTGTCAGATGAGTTTAAGCAAATATTCCTATATACATGTATATACATCTTTTGTTAAAATTTATTTTAGAATTTATCAGATTAGCTGAATGATAAAATACTACTCACAGTTATTTTATGATTATTATTCTCTTTTTGGACAGCACACAATGAGCTGTTTTATGCAGCTATACAGAAAAATCAATTGATAAGCATAAAGTGCAGTTCACATTAAGGAAACTAACTAATTATGATAAGCTGCCACGTAAATTGCTTTGTGACTTTTCCAGCAATCAATTTCAAACTCTAAATAAGCCTCTGGCTTGAAAACACAATGAGTACCTAACAACTGTGTCAATAATAATAACAGAGAAGACTGCAATGATAATATAAACAGGATAATTATCTCTCTGGAAGTAAGTTTTTATGCTAGCTGATTTCTTTTTATGTCTGTGATTTAAAGATAGCACGGCTTTTCAGACTGAACATATATTGAGTTGAAAGCCTTCAAAAATATGGACTGTGTGTATTAACATTTATTATTAAGAAGTGTGTGCCAATTCTATAATTTTACTTCTAAATTTGAAGCATCATTTTAAAAATCAAGACCTAGTCCTTGAATGATCAATACATATTAGTTCCAGATGAACCACAGAATATTTATGTCTAAAATCTGCACATGCTGAGCAAATTGAGGTAGAACAGGAAAATCCCTGGAGGATCATTTGGGACTTTCACACCTCACATCAACTGGTTCTTTCACACACACTCCTCCCGGTTCTCCAAAAATTCCATCTTCTGTCTGCAACACCAGACTTGGAAAGTAGTAGGTCTCTCTGACAACTAGTGGATAGTAAATTCTAGGACATCTGGGTCACCCAGTGCTCATTGTGCATTCCAAAGTATACTTCTGCCTCGACTTAGTACATATCTCAATTCCTACAAAGCTAGTAGCTGGATTTTACACCCTAAAAATCAGTCAGAATGCATTATGTACAGTCATACCAGTCATTACTAAAAATTCTATACCTATATACTCTGAGTACTATAGCACAGTATAATTGTTTATTTTTCTGTGATCAAACAAAAACAGGTGTATTGAATGCAGATGTCTCTGTAACAGACTATATGCCAACATACTTTTGCTTGCTTAAAAATGCTAAAGTTTGGAAAAGTCTTAATTTCAAAACAATTCTTCAATACATCCGTCAGAGCAAAAGAGAAATTCAGAAGGAACTTCTTTTCTTTTCCAATCTCTCTGTCTCAAAAAAAAAAAAAAAAAAAGAGGACTAATGGAAAACAAAAATATTCTGTCCCTGGACTTCTAGGCTTTGCTTTTGGATGTAGTTTAAGACTTTCTTTCTCAAATTGGACTGCTTCAGAAAGTAAGAAAATGTGTCAGTATGGTAATTCAAACATACTTCTAGAGTAAATAACAATTTTTCATTCAGGCACTTATAATTCAAAATGAGGGGGGAAAAAAGAGAAAATAATTTCTGTGCATACCAGAATGCTTGGATAATTAACTGAATAGATACCAGAACAGGACAGTGGATTTGTTCAGGAAGTTCTTACAAGCCAGAATAGATTGGAACTATTAAAACTTGGCGTAAATCCAATCTAAGGCTCTAAAAACTACATACATAAATACAAGCTTAGTTTTTAACAGAAACTGCTTCTTCTTCCTTCCACCAGTAACCTATGGGGAAGACTTACCTCTGGTTGTTCCCAGAAGCAAGATCTCAAGAAAGGGAGTCATTTATAAAATGTTACTGGAAACCAAATAGCTTTGGCAAACTAATAGGTTTTCAAGTAAATCAGATACTAGACAATGTTATAAAATTTCTGTTTATACAAAGAGCATCCAGCACTTTTTTTTTATATGGGAAAAACAGATTTTCATTATATTTATGATTTAATAATTTTGCTTCTCAAGAGATAGAATGAAAAATTACTATTTTCCCCAGCAAATGGAAAGCACTGTTCTTTTCGGAAGGCAACTTGAGTCTGAATGCTTAAACATAACAAAGGAACTTCCTTACCAGAGATGACATTAAGAAGAAGGAATATACAACCTAACTTAGGGGAAGGGGAGAAAGTAGCATTTTTCTGCACATCCAGCAAATTAGGATATTACAATTTTAAAATTTCTTTTTCCATCAATTATGACTACATTAAGTATTTTAAAGCTCTATTTTAAGATTTTATATTTACTCAGTTAATAAATTGATGATGATAAGGAACAGAAAGGTAACAGGTCAACATATGTCATTTTCACTGTTTTGTATAAGCAAAATTTTCAGAATATATTTTTACTAAAACACATTACATTTCTTTAATTTTGTGTACTGGGAGCATGGCCATTTCTATTTAAAAACAACAGTATATACGTTTGATTTTTTTGTAGCTATTTTCTTAGATCTGGAGAAGCAGGAAGAGAAGTCAGGCCCATTTTATTTTGTTTCAGTAGCAAATTTGAGAACTACTATAATACAAATCATGGATTTTTTTTATTTTTTTTTTAAAGCATGCTGTATGACAGGGGGAGGTGTCTATGAACTGACTTATTTTTATCAGGGTAAGAGAATTGTACAAAATTCACACAACTAAATCACTGATGTCTAAAACAATATAAAAATAAATATACAATCAAATATAAGATACTAATTTAACAAAGACCCTTAGGAGTTTAAGATCATCGTTTTGAAATCTAAACAAAAATAAAGCTAGCTATAAAATTACCACTTTGGAAGGCCTGCTTAATGGGACAGTAATTAGATCTCATAAAGAATCAAATCATATTGCTGTCAGGTGCCCAAAACCTGCACCAAAGAAGGCCAATACATTTTCTACTAAGAAATAAATGGGACTGAGCAAATGTTCGGCATAGAACAGAGCTTCTGAGCAACAATGTAATTTATGGGAAGAAAATTTCTAAAGCTTAAAAATGTTTATTCAATATTTATCACTCTCATCATGTACTTAGACACAAGCATCGTAGCATTTGATATAATATTTACAGTGATTATACCCTTGTATTTATTCCACTCTAATACAGCACTGTCATATGCAGATTCTGTGGGTTCTGACACTGAGAGGGAGATTTTTAAAATTCCTAAACGTTATTTGTACAAAATACTGAGTCAACCCCAAAAGACCAGATCTTGTCTGGAAACAAATATGTGAACGTGAAAGGTTTAAGATAAATAGTGCAACACAAGCAGAACAACATGCTTTTGTTCCCCTTGCATATTTCTCCCTATATATAGCTATGAATTTCGCAAGTAAAACTCTACTATTCAAACACTGTTTGCTCTGCTCCCCCTCCCAATCCCAAAAATCTATTTACAGCTGTACCAAACCATTTGACAGACTTTCAGATTCTGGTAAACAAGTTTCTCCAGGGACAAATAAGAGTGCTTGACAAACTTAGAGCATTCTTCTTTTCAGTTTGGGTCGAAAACTGCCAACGTTTTACATATACAACAGCTGATTCAATCATTTTTTTACAACACTGAAAGCATTCAGTGGAAAAAAAAAAAGATAAACATGCTATTTTAGGTTACGAATAAGTATTTCATTCTTTTCTTGGAGATTTTTCTATTGACTCCAATTAATCGTTTATGGGCTTGTGAACTTGGACATATTTCTTTGTGTAAAATAAGTTGATTGAGTTAATAAACCCTGCCAGCAGGTTGTTCCAAGCTTTATTTACAACACCTGGAATTTTGGAAAGATTTCTTAATGATTTCCTTGTGAATACATACATATATATACATATTACTTATTGAAGCATGTTAACAATGTCTCTTTTAGGGCCAATTTTACCTCCTTCCCCCCACCCCCACCCCCCTTTTTTTTTTTGGATGACACTCTCTTCTCTATTCACTTAATACATAACTGTGCTTAATCATCGAGGAAATTTTCAGCATCTGTTTAGCATGCAAAGCAGAATATTTCTGGGAAGAGTAAAGACAGAAATAATATGGAAGTATGTGAATAGCTAAGGGTAAAAAGTTGATAATTTGGGAAATATCATTCTCCCCCTTCACAGCAAGGCAGGAGGCACTCTCAAACCCTAGTGAAGACAGTGGTATTCAGTATCTGGTGATTTCCAGATCTGAACAGGCACCCATATAGACACGTGGGTAGCACCTGCTATAGCTCCAGAAGTCAATCCATACTGCAAAGCAGACAACTTTTGATGCACAAACCTACTGGCATCTCTATGTCAAAGTCAGCCATGAAGCCGCACCCCTAATTCACCATCATATAAATAAACATATCTGAGGATACCTAGCTTAGATACATATTTAATGTATTTTAATAGATCTTAGGCATTTAGAACATTCTGTTATTCTACTTATTGTCATGCTAGACCCTGGCTATTTAATCCAACAGCAGCAATCCAACCTCAAAGCAAATATGCTTTCCTGGAAATCAAAACCACAACGCATACCTTGGGTTTTTTGTTTGTTTTCTCCCCCCCCCCCCCCACCCCCCCCCCCCTTAAATTTTATCTGGGGGGATGAGGAAATGGGGGATAGAGAGGGTTGAAGTTATTTTGGTCTGTTTGTTTTTATAATCTCTGAAGTCCAGGTGTATGCTCAAATCCAGGATTTTGGTTCAGTCCTTTCTCTTTACACGACCTCAGTGGCAGAACACAACACACTACAGCACTTTCAGGACATCTGATTTTCAGTACAACATATCAGTTTACGCCAAGGACAGGATGTGGCCTGATATCCATCTGAGCCCTTGCAAAACAACAGCGATACAGACTGCAAGGAATGAAAGCCTAATCAGTTGCTTTCCTCACTCTTCCCATCTGAATCATGGATCCTTGTCCAGTTGCGCTGCCTACCTGGTTCTTTCTTAAGGTTTCAAATAATAAGGCATTCTACTAACACTACCTTGATCACCTGCACTGTCGTAGAACACACACTAAAACCAAGTTACCATCAATTCATAAACACAAGATTTACTTTGATTCTGGTATTCTATACAAAACACTCCTCTACAGAAATGGTTTACATGATTACAGCTCGGAAAAGTTGAACTATTAAAATCCCCATGTAATCAAATGCATACTGTGGAAAACACAAGAGTATTGGTGCTCTGGTTTCATACTGAAAAACGCTGCAAGCTTTATAAATTTTTCCTTTATATAACAAATGTGAAAGAGCTTGGAATTTGCCCTTCTTGACTGATCTAGTTTTTCACCTGCTCTCTGAACTTTTTGCTCCATAGGTATGCAGAAGGAATTCAAGAATTTGCCCAAGGTGCTTTTTAAGTTCTAAGGATTGGTGAAAAAGGAAATTGAACACTGATCCACCTTTAACATTGAAAAACATAGAAGAATCAATTTTTACTGGGAGGAAAACATGTTAACGTTTCAAAATTATAGCCCTAAATTATTAAACTGCCAAAAAGCTCTCTCTTTACAAATATTAGAAAGTTTACAATTCTCTCAAAATTACCAATACTGCATGTAATCATCTACTTAGCAATATTTAAGTACTCTAATCTCTTTAGGTTTTTCTCTCACACACACACACACAAAAATCATTGAATGTTTTCCACAGATTTATTTGCTTTCCCAGCAGACCACCTTGAACTCCTATTTAATATGAGTTAAAATCTGTAGTCTTGACAGGTATGGTTTTCTCATCTAGTGCTTGAAAGGCACAATGTTAAATAAAGTGCTAATACAGCAATAACTAATACAGAGAAGGCCTTACAACAAAGTTTACCACCTTGCAGCAGTCCATACCAATAAAAGTTTAGTTCATACCTCTATGATTGGTGAGGTCCCTGGATCCCGAAGGCAGAGGTGTATAGTTCATTTCTGGAGAGAGGCAGACAGCTTCGCTGGAGGCCTGTGTGATAAAACAAATATTATCAGTACTCTTGAGTGAAGGTCAGTGATTAAACAAAGAGGATATATCTGCAATATGATGCGCTTACAGGTGCACAGAATCACCAGTCATGGAAGATTACTGATAACTGAGAGAAAGTTTAATTTGTTAAGGCTGCTTTCAATCTTTTTAAAAAGCTGTATTCACAAGAGTTTACACTATGATATTAGGTATCATTACTAAAATAATATTCCCCGTACAGCTCACAGCTTTAAAAAATTACCATCTTTATCAGGAAATATTTGGGCAATATTAAAAATGTTCCTCTTGATGAAACAGAAAAACATTTACCTGAAGGAAGTTATGAATCTACAAACAAAAAAAGAAAATGGAAAATAGAAAGCTAGGATAAGGTACCATACTATTCAAAATGAAGCAAAAACCAGATTCTATAATTCCACTGCCCTGTAAGCTAAACAAAGGAATCTCTTAAACTGATAATACCTATAATGTACAAAAAGTGGACTTTTTTCATTTTTTAAAAAAATAATATAGATTCTTTAATAATAAACATAAAAACCCACCTCAGTATTCTAAGGAATTTAAACAAGTCCCAAGAAGACTTACTCAGAATCCTTAAAAGCAAAATGCTAAAGGAAGAAGAGAGGAAACTTTTTTTTCCCCCATAATAAAGAAATATTTCAAGATCCTATGATTCTGATTTTAGAAGATTAGATTCTGGAGCTATAGTTTTCTGTAAACTAATCTTCAGACAGTTGAAGAAGGTTTCATCTGAAGGAAAGAGCAGTATAATGACAAGCCATGTTTACCATCTTGCTTTTTAGTTATAGAACAGTAGTGTTACATTCTTAGAAGGGGATATGAAAATAAAGAATCTTAAAGAATCGTCACAGTGTTTTAAAACATCTAATTTAAGTTAAATGGATTGATACCATGGTAGTGACATGCACTGAGTTTCAGGCACTGAGTTTGCTCTGGAGTGTTTAAAATCTACTCATCACAATGTACGTAACAAATATAAAGTTTTTAATAGAAGATATAAAGGACAAAGGACAGTGTTCACTAAAAGTTACATGATTATTTCTAATTAAAAAGATAAGTCAAGTAAAATGAAGAAGTACAAAAACTAAATTATTTCTTGAATCTCATAATAATTTACTAAGGGAATTTTAAGAAAATAATTATCTTCTGCGCAGGTTGTTTTCAAATTATATTTTGGCTTATAAACAACAAAATTCAACCAAAGCAATCCACCTACATCTCTCATTATTTTGTAATTAATCATACCTTCAAATATATATATATATATATATATATATATATAAATTGAAATTAATTCAAAACCAGATTTAAAAAGGTGGGTTAAGAAGTAAACATAAAATAGTACTTGTGGAAGAAAAAGCTTATTACCAGGCTAAACCTGAGAACAACAAGCAGAAATCCATAATAACAAAAGTTACTAGTGGTAATGTTTTGTTAAAGTACCTATAAATCTTCTTTTTTATAGCCATATAGATGGTAGCATATTAAGATGTACAAGGGTAAGTGACCGAGTAGATTAATATACTAAGCTTTTGCTTTCAATTTTTATGTCAGACCATAGTTATAGTCCCATTTTTGTCCATAGTAAAACTCAGTGCATAACATGAAAACGCATCATGTATTAAGACAGACGTCATAATAGAGACAGGTTTGCCAAAACATGAAGAAAACTCTAGAAAATCCTGTCTGCTGTCTCACCAGTGACAATAAGCTGTCCTTTTCAGAGAGGTAATACTATAAACACAGCTCTTGCCTTCAGACAAAGAGAATAATCCTTTGATTTTAACCAACTGTAAACATGCAGCCCAATCTACCCTGGACTACAAGGGACTGGAGACCCTCCCTCTGATGACCATTATGAGCTGAGGGAATCTAACACCTCAGAGGATGAGATCAATGCCAGCAATATGACATGTGAAAATAATCCCAGGAACAGGCATCTATCCACAGCTACCTGTTTTCTTTGGGCCTAGAAATTCTGGGAAAGACAAGAAGAAAAATGTCACTAACTGTTTAATATAAGACCTCATCCCTGTAAATCACTCCTAAACCTGGAGGAATAAGTGGTCTCATACTGTACACTCTGTATGTTATCTGCCTATTCAAGTGTACTTAGTTGGGACTCTGATAATAGTGAAGGTTTCTCTTTGGTACTTTTAATCTCAATTTAGACAGCTTGACAGCTTGATGATAGCTTTTCCTAAAATTTCTGGAAGAGACTTTGCCTTTTCAGCAATATACCACTGAGTGAGCAAAATTCAAGAGCTTCTAAAAAGGATATTGGAGCAAAGGGAGAATTTAGCTTTATTTCCAATTTTAGGAAAAGCAAGAACAGGAGGTTTTGTTTATTGGTGTTTTGCTGCTACTTTATGTACAGTATATAATTCACTGTCAAATATAGAACAGTTTTCATTATCTTTGAGCTAAGCATTCAGTTAGAGCAGCTTTAATTCTATGGAATATCATCCATGGTTAGGATTGTTTTGAAAAAAAAAACATTGTCTGGAGCTCTGAATCACATTTCTGAGTAAGCCTGTGCCCCAGCAAAAAGACAATTTGTTTTCCCTACTGCAGATTGATGTTTGGCCCCAAGTATTTTCCAAATAGATTTGTATAGATCGCATTATTCTTAATATTCACAAGAATATTTTGACAGTGATAGCAGTGACATGTGACAGTTATGTCTTTAAGTATTGGTGACATATGCATCAGGAGTTCTTGTCGCAGTTGAAACTACAAATATAAACAGCTTTGAGGAAACCTGGTTAAAGTAGGTGGTAACTTCAGTGTTACAGGTACACGTAACCAGAGAGCTTAGTAAGGAAATTCTAACAGTATTATTACTGGAAGCTTGTATTCTCGCAAGCATTATAGTCTTCAAAATTTTGCAGTATATAACAGTACAAGGTATAAAAGTTACAAGGCCAATAAAGTTTCTTGCAGCCTTAGTTATGCACATAGCCAAACACTTGCTAAATTGAGGTCTATACCTCTGTCTTGATATTAACCTACAAGTTTTGTCTGAGCTAAAAATTTTTGTACTTGGTCCTAAATAGATAGTAAAAGAGTAACAGACCTTCAAACCACATTCATCAAAATTAGACATACTGCAGAACCTACAGTAGGAAGAAGTGCTATAATTAAAAAAGAGGGGGGTTGGGGGGGGGAGAAAAGTGCGTTTAAACTTTGTGCAATTTTATTTAAAGCAATTTAATAGCCAAACACCTCAGAAGACAACAATGCCATGATGAATCATGATCATTCAGCTCATGCTGAGTTCTAACACCACCCTTGGTCATCCTTATAGCAGGCACTGTACACAGCAGATGAACTCGAAACACTGCTGTACAGCTTCAGTAGTCCATACTTTTTTGGTTTACCAAGCATGAAGTGAGGGGATATCTAGTTTCTATCGTTTGCATAAGTTGATATATTTTTTGCTATGTTAGTAAAAATCTTAGCATCTCTTTACAGATATTTGGGCATCTAAAAAAACCACACATGTGCATAGTGACAAACCTTACAAGTATACTGCTGATATTTTCTCAGCACCATGTAAGAAAAATATGTACTCAGGAAAGACTTAGATATAACTTGACAAGTAGTATTAGAATGGTAGATAAGAAAACAGAGAAAAACAAAATAATGAAGAATATATTACTTAATGTGGAACTCAAGACATAAAGTTTCTCTTGTATATCTCTAACCTCAGAAATACTTTAAGGGTGTAAGATTTCTCCTTTACAGTGTGTTTCTCAATTAATATGATTATCTCAAATCTCCAGCATTTCAAATTGTCAATTTTTTTTTCCAGGGAACTGACCAAGAAGCAAATTCTTTTTGTGGACAGCATGATATTCATTTTGTAAGCCTGAGCCACGATTATCAAGAATTCTTGTGTTCTCTGATAGTGTTGTTTATTTTCATTCATCAGAGTTTTAACACTTGTCAAAGTCATCTAGTAAGGTCACAGAGAAGTGACCTTAGCAATTTGAAAGCTTGCTGCTTCTCATTTGGTGACTTATGTTCAAATAAAAATGGAAAACCAATGGTACTTATCACATTACAAAATACAAAACTTGAATTCATTAAGGAAATATGAATATTCAAAAGATTTTTAATATATGCACAGGGAAACAACAATTAAGCAAATCACTGCATTACCTCTTCTTTTTTTTTAATTGACAAAAACATTTCTCCAGAACGATAAATGAGATAATCTGTGGTATAGTTCCAATGTAAATTATCAACTCATACTTGCCTTTGAAAAACTTTTTGTTTTATCTAAACACACAGCAATATTTTCATGATAAGCCTATTCTGTCTTCAATGTGCTTGTACTCAAGACTTAAAATTAATTATACATGAACAAAAAGGTGGCTTACTATCATTTTAAGAATTCTCTACATAAACATCTATTTAGTCTAAGGACTAGTTTTGGATCCCTTGGGCACACATACTGTCCCCAAGAAACACAATAGCAACAGTCTTCAATAATTTCCATGAACTTTAAAAACTTGCCTAAATATGTATGTACCAATATGGCAGCCATTTATTGATTCACTCCCTAACACTGGCTGCAGCAGTTTATGTGTCTCAATCCTACGAATATATTAGACCATCTAAATTTGTTCATGTTTGTGATAAAACATTCAGAAACTTTCCACACACCTGCTCATCAACATTTTTCAAAAATTTAGACATAACTAGAAATTCATCCTTTACAGATAAAATATTAATTTATGTATATTCATCGTGTACAGATGCGTGATCAGAAACATAGCCTGTCTAGTAATAGAACAAAAATTAAATGTATTCATTGTGGATTGAATTTATTACATGCTTGAAGAGAGTATCAAAACACTAGTCTAGAGGGAATGTTTCTTCCCGTAAATTCGCACAGCACCAAGCACAATGGGGCTTTAATTTCACTGTGAGGTCTTTGAGAGTCTCGTGATAGCAGAAAATATTATAGAAAGCAATAATACACTAAGTCTTTAGCCACTTTATCCTAGGGAATGGTTAGGGAAGAACTTTATTTATAATGTGTTCATTTTTTTGTGAATTCAGGAACCACACAGAAGGGTTGTCAGTGAAAGAAAGATAAAGTTTCAAAAAAGGGGTAAAGAAGGATACTGAAAAATATGCAAAGGTAGAACCTGACAGGACAACTATATACAGCAGGCTACAAAAGCAAAAGGTCTTGCTTTCCTTTCCCCTCCTGTGAACTGGGATATAGGTCTCCAATGGGCTAGCCTGCAGTTGTGACAAATCCCAATACGCTGATATGTTTAGAAATACCAACAGGTGGCATGGCATGATTACATGGGAGACAGCTTTCCTTGATGAAATGGGATTTACCAATTCCCCTGCTCCACAGCCAAGCACAATTAACTACAGGTTAGCAGTTGTCTTTACTAAACTTCCAGCATAAATTAAGGGAACTTTTAATTAAGAGGGAGAGGGGGAAACAGAGGCATGGTGTTATCACAACTTGCCTGATCTGTAGAGGCTTACTGAGATGACCTCCTCACCCTGCACAGAAACAGTGATTTATTTCAAAATCTGGTTTTAGACGTTAGACCTTGGTACTGAAATAAAACAGGAGCACCACAAATGAATATTGTACGGAAGGTGGAACTGAAGAAAAGAGGTACCACTTTTTTTGTCTCAGTTTTATGTTTTGCCTAATGTCACAAAGATCTGAACAACTTTCTTTCATCAGCAGACATTAAAAAAATAAATAAAACCAGTAATTTAACCAGTCGTAATAAAGAAGATAAATACAATTACACTACTCTGAACTAATACACCATTTTAATTTATTATTATAAATGTACCTCGTTACAAATAATTTCCTTGTGAACTACAGGGATTCTTTTCACCAAGTTTTTTTCTTATCAGCAATAAAGAGAATTCATGAGACTAGAAGGGAACTTAAGGGCAGGTATTGGTAGGATAAGGGGTTTATTTGGCTTTACGTTTCTTCATCCTACCAATATAATAATCTTAATCATAAAAAATAATAATAATAAACAGAACTCTGAACTTCTAAATCTGTTGGGCATTACTTCATGGAAGTGAAAAATGCTTCTCTAGTATGCAAACATAAAGCATGAAGGAAAAATAAACAAACAAAAAAGAATGGGTAACACATTCTAACTTCCAGAGGAAATTAAAATCAGGCCCACAGTGGCAACTAGCTCTTAAGAGTCCAGGAACCTAATTAGACTTAAGAACAAAAAAAAAAAATAATAATAAAAAAGGCAATATTCAGAAGGTACCAGGAAGGGAACATCTTGTGTAGATATACTGTTCATCTGCTGCATAGAAACCAATTTGTATAGATCATTGGTTCAAAAAATACAAATGGACTGCTATTTTTGGCAACCACACATGTTCTTTCAAAATACTTTCAGCTTCTGAAGAAAGTAAAGGGGGAACTGTAATTCAGATAAGCCAATCCTCTTTCAGTCATGGGTTCAGAAACAGCAAAACTTAAATGACTCTGTTTCCCAAATTAAATCTCTTTACTAGACATTTCCCTTCCATATTTCTAAATGCCAGAATAAACAAGCATTTATCTAACAAATCCATACCTGTGTTAGCAAAGAATGCCGCAACCCATTTCTGACATTTTTTAGTTTAATAAATAACACAAGTGTTTCAGCTACAATGAAGAGTGTGACTTTGAACTAAGCAAATATTCATTCAGGACATTTTACCAGGCTATTTTCATATCTGATGCTACTAACAGAGTAGATCAAATTATTGTAGTACTAGGAAGACAAGAACAGCAATCTTATATTTTGGTTGACCTTCCAATTCCAATGACCTTTAACAAGAAAAGGCAAGAGGATTTTGCTTATTTAACAGAAGTAGTGGAGCTGAAGGAGATGCAATGCATTTCAGAATATATTTCCCTCATTCTCATATAAGAGAGGTTATAACTTCTCCCTTGAATTTACTTTACCTTTTGGTTTGCACTTAATATTATATTGAAATGTTGAAAGCAACTGGATCAAAGATGTAAATGAACATAAGATAATTCTTACGTATTTAGGCTTAATTGAGTGTAATCGATATGTCTGGTGTGCAGCCAAATTCAACTATTGTGAAAAGCACCTAATGTATGGACATTATTTTTGGACTACTGAATGCCAGAAAATAACGAGCTGGCATTCAGCTTTGGTGAATCAGACCTTGGATTTTCATCTAAGAGCAGTTTTGAATTATTACTGAAGATAAGGTGTAAATGTGCAAGGGAATTTTATCCATGTTTCTTCCATGAATCATAAATGAGGAAAAAAATTACAGTCTAAATTGCACTTAAAAGGAATAAAGTCTTTTCATGTCATACATGATTTATCAAAATGATCTCATTTTAAGGGTACTGTGGTGTATCTTGATTAATAACATTAGTAAGCATGATGAATGGCCTCTTTAATGGTAACACAGAATTTATTGGCAAAATCCCTACTTCTACCAAAAAGGGTGGGAAGTAAAACACACAGCAGATAGTTACTTGCAGGAGAAGCTTAAGTAAACTCTCTCCCGTGTATTTTCCATCTAAGGAGTCTTTAAAAATTCTGAATTTAAGTTTATTCTCAGGTTCATTTTGAAAACAACAGGTTTTACCTAATGTGGTGGTTCTAACCACCTCAAAACTCACTTTGCAGTTCTCTGCAAAACAAGCTGAACTCTGAATGTACTGTAGAAGGATGTAGCATATTAAGGTCTTTTGAGAACATTGGTCCCAACCCTTTACAACCTATTTCAATATCCTCTTCATTTTGCTTTAATATCCTAAATGTTTCCCTTCTCCCATTACTCCATCTTCCTCCTCTTCCCCCCTCCTCTTTTTTAAGCCTGCTCCAGCCTGCCCTAACTAATTTCCTTTTGGGCTGACAGATCAGAGGCCTTCCTACCACTGTTCCTTTTAGACCTGTGAAGCCCTCCTCGTAATCCTGCTGCTTGTCCACAATTAATCTTTCCAGTTGCCACATTATTAACACTACCACCCACAGACAGAGGATGCCTGAGCACGGCTGGACACTAGTTCCCCACTGGAGCATCAAAGTTGTCAATCACACACTAGTCAGAAAGTTGCCTGCCGTCAACATCAGAGGTTTTCATCCTCTCCTACCCGCTGATCAAACATTTTTCTTCAGAAGATTAATTCAAAGTCCCCACCCATTTCCTCTTTCCCTTTTAGGTTTACTCAATGATCCATCTTCTGTATGGAAAAGGAAGCAGTGTATAATAGAAATCCTTTCAAAACAAAAGTTCAGCAAAACTAAATTTAAATCCCAGCTGTTATCAGCCCCCATCCCCTCACCCCCACCAAGTTAAACACCTTAAAGAGCTTGGATTAGACCTAGTCACAAATGCCTTTGATCAAAGGCTCCAAGACTTTACACAAATTTAATCACAAGGCAATGACTGCATCTAAGAAGCCTGAATTGATTTGTTCTACTGTAACACATAACACATGAAAACACCCATAAGGCTTTTTGACTTTCAAGACCAATCATTTTCAACTTCTGTCACTGAAAGCCAAGTATTTTAGCAACTACCTAATGTTATTTTTTTAAACACAGCAGAAAAAGTGGCTTCTTAATGCATGATATTTGCCTTCTATCTGTTTAAAATTTGTATCTTAGCTACCTGCATTTAGTGGCAAAAGGATGCAAAAGATTCTGCTTGGTCACTCCATTTCATGAGCTTAAGGAAAGAACTTCAGTATGACCACTTCTCCCTAATCATATCCCAGATTCTAATATTTTCATTTGTGACAAGTTGAGAGTTATTCCTCAAGTGGCTCAATATTTTTCATTATGCTAGATAATAGAATCTGTCCCCAAAGGACCAATTACCAATGCTAGCAACACAACAGTGAATTAAAGGATTACCCATCAATATATCCCAACAAGAAACCTATTTGTTGTAAATCTTAAGGCTCAGTTTTAAAAGGAGAATAAAATCACACTACAAGATAGATTCAAAGTTGCTAAATCATACTGTTCCCTAAAATGGATTTCTGAATACATATTGTCTCTTAGGCATTGATTCATTAATTAACCAGGAAATTGACACAAGACCCCCCCAAAAGTATAAAGCAATGCAGAAGAATCTGCTGCCTTGACTGATGTTCTGAGTTTGGGACAGTAAATTCAACCAAGAAGTTTACATTTTTTCTTAAATTTCTTTACTAGTATCTTTTCCACCAGTTCACCTTATGGGAACATGTGCTAACTTCTTTTCATTTACAGTATGCAGAAGGATTCAATGGGTGTACAGTCATAAAGAAAATGCAAGAAAATAAATAAATTATCATGTCATACCCCAAAACAGAAAACTCTGCAAATCTTGCCATAGAATTTTGAAAAGTCATACACAACTATTCTTTGATGTGTCTTATAGAGCAAACCACAAATGAACCACGAGATGCAAGCAGTGCCATTCACTGCATTTCGCTCATCGCACAGTGGCTCTGAAGGAGTGAGAGAACAGTACTGAGTTCTTAGATTATATAACTTCATCAGAGGTGCAAAAGCACAGGCAGGTCACTTATGTGAAGGGAAATACATTGATAATCTATTAGACTGCAAGTTTCTTTTAGTTGTCCCATAAAATATTTTTTAACCAATGATATCAGAACTGCAGAACACAACTCTAGTTCTTTAAACTTTCATGTCTAAATCCTACTGAATGACAGACGATTCTTATACACCTTCGTTCAAGCAGACTGTCCTGAAATGCTCTATGTTCTTTGGAATACCGTATATGCTAGAATGCTATCCTGAGCATATAAACATACTGTGAAGCATTTCCCTAGGAATTTCACACGAATGCCTCCAAATCAAAATATGCTATTCTGTGTATTGCCTTATACCATACAATAATTATCAAACTAGTCTGACAAACAGAAAGAGTGTCCAAAACAAGATACTCACAATACATTTTCTCTTACAAGAGAAAATACCTTCTCTTACAAAAAGAAAATACCTTTAACTTTCAAAAACACCTGAAATGGAGTAATTCTGTGATTTATGCTTCACTATGGCAGTTATTAGTAGCATACAAAGTACATATAAACCCAGATGCAAAGCTCAAGCACACGTTATCTACAGTATTGTTACATATTGCTTTTCTCAGAATGATATTTTGAAATATAGATGACTCAGGGCTTCCACACTTGTTTTTGCAAATCTGATGCCCACAGATTTTCCAGAAGTCAAGGGGAAATCAGTATGGTAAATTGCTTTTCTGGGTAGGAACCTCTGAGACTCTCCCATAAATTAAATCAGTAACATTAATATCATCACTTGCAAACACATTCAAGTCAATGACAACCAGTGGAATGCAGAACTACATGCATGTCTCACTGCCCAAACATAACTGTTAGCAATGTTAGAGGGTTGGCTTTGCTTTGCTATTCATTCTGCTGCCCCGTCTTTCTTCATTTTTTCAGAAGTATGGACAATGTTGCAAAAATGAAAGACGAGTCCTAAAAATTATATGATGACATCAGTTTATTAACTAGTGTTCTGTTACATTGATCAGCTTGCTTAGTGAGAACTAAGAAACTGGAAGGTTAAAAATGCTTTTAAGGCACCTTCATTCTGCCATATGGGAACAAAACTGAACTGCAGCTAAAACCTCTTGTCACACTACTTAGTCAGCAGAAGGGGGTGCTGTAGTGTAACCTATTTAAAATGCAAATAGAGTGACTTTTGTAACAGCAGATTAAAACTAGCATTTTATTCACTTGGCATACCCACAGCATACTGAATGTTGGAATCAGACTTGTCACTGCGCACCGCAGGTTATTAATAGAGCTCAGAGTGGTGTTGCTAAATGTGCAAGTTAAAAAGCAAATAAACAAAAATGGATTTATCTGTGGTATTTGTTCTCTGGAAGAATTCAGCAAGGCCTGCCTTACACTGCACATTTGTTTATCCAAGATCACTGAGGTTCCTTTTTTTTTTTTCCCCCCTAAGTATTTGATTGACAGCCACTTACCACAGCCAGAAGTCCTGGGATATGTGATCTATAACATTAACATTCTAGGCAAAAACACAGTTATTTTCAACCTGGACAAACAAATTTATTAAATAAGACAGACAGGAAAGAGTCTATGGTGCACAACCACTTCTTTCTAATAGGTCTTTCAAGACGCTCATGAACCATCGGCACAGGAGAAAACACGAAATCAAAAGACTTCAGCAGAACCAAATCAACACATTGTGCTATGGCTTTACACTTCATTTTCTGACAATGTCAGGTGTTAGGGCTGGCAAGTGGGTTTCCCCTCTATATTCAAGCCAACTTCTGTTTTCTTCATCTCGATCTCTCAGAGATTCATCAAAAATGCGATTTAATTACATCTCCTCCTCCTCCTCCCGCTCACCAAAAGAGTGTAAACATGACTCCTTTTTATCTCCTGATACATCTGGACAAGTAGACAATGTGCTAAAACAAAATAAATCTGCCCTGACAGTCACATCAAAGGGTTCAGCTAGGGGCTTGCAGCTACTTAAGGCACAGGAATGTTGTTGCTAAGCATCGCTCTACAACCTATCAGTCCCTTAAAGAAGAGCTTTTTTCTTTCAGAGGGAGATGAGGAAAGCTGGAGAGTGGGAACCAGACTGCAAGGGGAGATTGGGGATTTTGGAGGATTTTGAAGCTTAAAGTGAATTGTGTGAAGAAAAGGGGTTTTGTTTTGTTTTGCCTCTTGATATATAGTATAATTTTTGGGGATGGAGAGTAAGCAAGGAAGGAGGGGCTGAAACTTGTTCATGAAACATCTGAATTTTTCCCCTTAGATAATAACAGGCAACATCTTTGACATCCTTTTTCCAAATCCCTGTACTTACTGTAGATTCAAATTAGAGCAATAGGGGTGGGATACCAAGCCTGTGAAAAACATGTTGTGAAACACATCCCGTACCCTGCTTTTCTATCAAGCATTTGATGAATGTGAGCATTCCTAAATACACGAAACCAGCAATAAAGTCTGTATCTCATCAACATGCTGTATGGGGAAGTTTTGATACATATGCACATAACACAATTTGATGCTCAATTTACTAGTAAAAATTCCCTTTAGAGAGAAGCCTTCACTGAAATCATCTATCTTCAGCAACGTGCCCTGCAGGACTTCATTCAGTGCTTACAACTCCAAAGGAAGCCAAAGCCAGACCTTAGAACTACACTAACTACAAGCACAATTGTGATGAAATGGACAGAAAAAAAAAAAAAAAAAAGAATTATGCTCTCGTCTCATAGATGCAGAAGCATAATCAAGGCAGATAGACAATCCAGCCAGAAAAGCAGGGAACTATTAGACTCAAAGCTTAATTATCCCAAAGGTCAGCTAGGAAAACCAGTAGTTTGGTTACAGTACCACTGAGAGGTGAATGAACTTCAATCACACATCCATGCCTTATAAAACCAGTTTAAAGGTTTAAAAAATCCTCCTCCCTTTTTATGAATTAAACAAAGAAAATGCAAAAGGGACTCATTCTACATGCAGGGTAACTATCAAGAACATGAACAATTACTGAGGCTGTAATATTGCACAAATAAATAACACTTAGCATTATCTTCAGCACTATCATATTTATTAAACAGTGACTGAGGGCAGCAGTAACCATTTTTATTGTCCCATATAGCTCTTATTTTCTAATTAAACAGAAGGTTATTTCCACTGCCAGTGCAGCCATTTATCTTATTTGAGTGTTACATAATATTTTTTGCCAGCCATGCCTGACTGTGAAACGTTCTGTGTGGTGAACTGTGGCCCAAGTTGCTTTTCTGTTTGGTAATCATAGAAATGGGCCGTTTTGTGCTGTGTTAATAAATAAACTTTTTGCAATTTCTCCTAAAACATGATAAAGCTTATACTTTGTCCTACCCTCTAGCTTCAATACAAGGGCAATGAGCTGTATTATTAAAGATATAGGTCAAGCAAACCTGATGATTTCAATCCTGTGGGGTGCTTTAGAAACTGTTGTCATATTACTGAGATCATTCTGCTGTTCCTAATTATTCCTCTTGGTTGCTTCACATTTCAAGTGATTTCTCTCACACTTATGTCAAAATTTATAAGCTGCTCTGTGTAACAACACTACATTATTTCCTCACTTGTTATGGTAATATAGGAAAGAAACTAGGAGAATGCTTTAATCTAGCTGACAAGGATAATGTAGTCTAGAAATGTAATAAACTTTGTATTCTACCACAGAGTTGTTAGCTTTTTTTCTTCTACCATGAAACATTTCTTATAGATAGACATCTTAGAAAAACTAATTGCTACAATAACTTGCATATCCTCTAATCTAAATTCCTTTTACCAGAAAAAAAAAAAAGTATCAACATTAAAGTGTTCACTCCAATAGCTTGTGCATTGTCCTTATTCCTATAATCACTATTGTCCAACAGACTGATGACTCCTGTAAAACTACGCACTGCCAAAGTGACTGTATTTCCATGAAATCTGTGCATCACACAAACAGTGCAAAATGTTTGTAATTAACAGGCTGGGCTTTAACAGGGCTGTAACATCTCCAGCTGACTCACACAAAATTTTATTTGCGCTAAGTAGGTTGAGACTGGGCAAACATAAAACCATCTTTGCATGATAGCTTCATGTTGTACAGTGTCTTTTGAAGGATTTCAGAATTTAAGGAAAGCTGCCAGTGGAAAAGGTCATCTAATGAAAGGTTTGAATTTTAAAGTTACTGAGGGTATTGCTTGCTATGTGGGCTAAGCTGAAGCATGATTTCCTTCAGAACACACTAGAGAGCATGAAATAATATTTAAAAAATAAACAAAAGAACAAACAAACACACACAACTCCAGTTACAAAATGTTGTATTGGTAACTCATCCATGATAACCATCCTGAAAGTTCTAGGGATAGTTTTGCTGAAATAGCTTGTATGTTCAATTTGCTGTATTTGTCAAATGTTCAGTGTTCAAACAACAACAACCAACCACATAATAAATCAATGAAAAAAGACCTATACCCTCAAAGTTTTGTGCTGTATCATTATGATAATCTTAAAGTAAGTCCGCTGCATCAAAGTAAGGCAATACAACAGGAAGAAGAGCACTGGTCTACAAAGGCAACTTTTGAAGGGACCTTTTCCAGATGCATGAAAAATATTATTTAATTGAACATGCTTATAGGAATTGGAAAGGAGGCAAAGATGAAGCTGGTGTTCATCCAGTAAGAAATACACACCAATATCACACTGAGAAGGAAAAAAAAAGGAAGAATGCAGAACAGACTTCCGCTTTCTCTCTTTATAGAGTTGATGACCTGACTGAAGATACAGCTTCCAAGGTTTGGGGGAGGGGAAGACAAGAGGCAGAAGAATTATCTTCTGAAGGGTCTCACATCTGGATCTCAATTAGAAGAACTGGACTCCCTATCATGTCCAGAAAACTAGCAGGATGAACTGTTCATGTGCTTATACAGTGAGATTTCCCCCTTGCCTGACTTTGTTTTTTTCTCTCCCAGACAGAAGGCCCAGCATGTACACAGGACACACTTTGCCTCTTCCTTTTGGCTTTTCAGCTACCACCTGCCAATATGTAAAACATTCTTGGAAGCTGATGATTTCAAAATTCTATCTTCAGATTTGTTTCCAGAGGGGTTAACCAAAAGAAGGCAATGTCACAGTAAAGCTGAGCTGTCATGGAAAACACATTTAGGCTTTATGACTTGCATGACACAGCATAATACAAATACAGGAAATTTGGGGGACATAAATCATGTGGTTAACTGATGTATCATTAACTTGTAAAGCACCTGCATAGAAGACAGAAAACAAATGCCCATGGGAATGATTAAACAAATGAAAAAGAAATAATATTAGGATCTTCACAAATTAAGGTATAAAAGATACAAAAGCATTAGACTACAGTGCTAAATCAGCAGCATGACATCATATTTACCTAGATTTTATTTTAGTGAATCAAACTAAAAATGCTGGGAAACACTAGACGCTATAAGAGGGAGCAACAATCAAAAATAGCTATGGAAAATATAATACAAATTTGTGAAAAACAAAAACACAAAGGTAAATCTGCTATACACAAAAGAAAAAAAAAACACTGTTGCAGGGCTGACACTTTAGGATTTGAATTTACCTTAACTACATCTAAAATAATGTCCTACATAAAGCAGTACAGAGCTGTCTGTGACTTCTTATCCATACTTCTATTTCAGCAATGCATAATGAGAAGAGGGTAAACTCCATATCATAATTAATTTTTATAATTGCTTTTCTTCAACTTATTAAGAAGTGATGTCCATTTTTTAATTTTATTTAGAGGAGAGGAGTTCAGATGGATGGTGAGGTTCCCAAAAGTTGGCTTATGAGTGTGGTGATGAAAAACTGGTAAGAATTCTTTGTTTCTTGAGATGATGGATTTAATGAACATCATCCCAAAATGCATTAGGTTCTGCCTCTCTGAGCGGCTTTCGATGCTCTCAGTGAGCAAATGCTCTAACTAGTGGTCCTTACCTGTAAAACGAAGATAGCACCTGACAGAGTCCATCCCTCAGCTCAATAGTTTCCCTCAGAAACTACTCCCCCCAAATTTGCTCATCTTTAGGACATATTATAGTTCAGGGATGAGGGTAGGGTGGTTTGTTTTGTGTTTGCTGTTGTTGGTTGGTTGGTTGTTTTGTTTTGTCTTTTTTTTAAGGCTGAGATTAACCACTCATTTAGAGTATTGTTGATATTTTTCTTGATTTCAGCTGTTCCTCTGATTACAAGGCTTACGTGTACAGAGCACTTCCAGTCTTAGCTAAAACCCTGCCATCTACATACAGTCTGTTGCAAATCTAGGAAACCTGTTCCAACAAATTAGCCGGGCCATTGACATTCTTTTTTCCTGTGCTGGGTGTGTAAGGTTCCAGGTGCAACAGCTGGTTCTTCTCATATCCATTGCTGGGTAGGTGGAAGTGCTGAATTTTATTCCTCATGTTGCCATTCACCTGAACTGATGCTATTTGCATGCATCTCTTCACACACCCCTGCTTACTTAAGATAGACAGAATTTCCTGGAATTTCTCACCATGGCCCATCTCATCTACTCTTCTAAAAAATCACTTGCCTTGTCATCTCCCCACCACTCCCACCCTGTTCCCTCTTCAGTGTCCCAGCACCTTTCTATAACCACAGGTTTCTCCAAAACTAAACACAGTATTCTCAAAGTGGTTGTACCACTAATAAATACAATGGCGGTGTTAAATTTCCTGCTCATACTTGGTACCTTAAAGTACTATTTCAGGTGTGTGTACTGGGAAAGCATATTCAGCTGAATAATCACAAGCCTTTATCAGAGTCATTGACTTCTAAGATAGAATCCCTACTCTTTCAAGCATGGTCTATATTCTTAGCTGGGAAATACAGTGTTTTCATCTGGCTTTGTAAAAATGCATGCTGCTTGCTTGCACCCAGTTTGACTTGCAATTTCTTGTTATTTACTGGTTTTCCAATTTTATTTCATAATCTGGTAACTGTTTCTCTAATGGTTTTATTTTGTATCTCATCAATAAAATACGTTACACAGCACAGGGCCAACAAGATCTCCATGAAAGCATGTCTACTTTGTCAACATGAAACCTGTTCACTGGTGTTTAATTCATTAAACACGTGCCATGATGAATTTGTACTATTCTAGCTTAGTAATATAAATAAATTGTGCAATATTTGCTTCACATTATTTCAAAGCCAAAGGAAAGTCAGTAGTGAAGGCCACAGCTTGCACTGACCAAGCAGAAGACTAAAGGAACATGAGATCCTTTTTCATTCCTGTTTTCTTCTGTCCCTCTTTCTTTAAATCAGAAGTTGAACCAGAAGTGGTTGTACTTGCCAATAAGGTGACACTTTCAGAAAAAGCATACACATCGTACAGATTGTAACAAATGCTTTGTGAATTGTAAGACTGTTCACATAAATTGGTGTTATGCTTATTGTGGAACAGTAGAAACATCAAAGGAAATTATGGAAATAAGGATGGATCAATAAAGTGGATGGGGAACTGAATTAATATTTCCCTTTTCCCACCCTGAACATATAAAAAACTATGTAGAAGCAATACTGATGCCACAAGCAGACAACTCAGAATCAGCTCTCTCTGAATTTATATAAATCATACCACAAAATACTTATCTACAAGTTTTTTGATTTGTTCCCATCTTTCTTTCTTTCTTTTTTAAATCTATTAATATGGAATTAGAAGATTGAAGTCATGGTAGCAAATCTAATGTCTAGGTATACTCTATAGAACAGTGAGTTAATTGTTCTATTGCCACAAATTCCCAGACAATATAGTGAAACAAAATGAACAGAGCCAGCTTTCACATATCTGACTCCTCTGCTCCAGTTATCCTGCTTCATGCATGGAATAACAGAAATAAATATCATGGCAAATATCTTCAGACATTTAGATTCAAATGAAAGATTTATTTCCAGGTACACTTACTCTGAAACTTTTGGAAGAAATGCTGAAAAAAAGGCCCTTCATAACACTGTGTGGTTTCCACGCTGGACTTTGGTCTCAGCATCTACCACCTGGCATGACTTTTTTTCTTATTATTATATCTATAGGCTGCATAGAGTATCAAAGTAAAAAAGAAAATGACATATTTTGACTATTCCTGTCAGAACTCATTTTCTGTTACTCATACCTTTAGATCCAATTATTAGAAAAAGACTGATGCATAAAATGTTTTAGACTTAGCAAAACAATTGTTCCAACAGCACTATTTTAAAAACTGAAACTGCTCAGTTCCTTGAAGCACACATATAATTCTTGCATCTGAATTTTACTTGTTTTTTAGAAGCACCTTTGTGCTAAAGGACACTTTTTTCCTTTTTTTTTTTTTTCAGTTGAATCTGGCACTTAAGATACAATATGATTTTATTACTTGAATACTTTATTACTGCAATAAAACTGTACTTTACTCTAAAAAATATATTATTAAATCATGCCTTCAAGAACTGTATCACCTAATAGTGAATGTTAAATCAAAAAAATTGTAGTCAAAGCTCCTGTTGATTTCATATGCAGAAGACTACATGTTAATAGGACGGGGAAATACAACACAGCAGGATGAGAAAAGTGTCCCCAGCAGTTTACATAGTTACACATACTGAATTTCCTTTTTTAACTTTATTTCTTGCAGCATCATTATCACAAAGATTGCCTGAGATGTTTCCAGTTATGTAGCACATAAAATCCCCAACATTTATTATTTCTTATCCCTCCCCAAAAGGAGCACCCAACAGATGGTCACTTCTAAGCATTCTTACTTTTGTGCTTTTCAGCTAGAGAAGATTAGATGTATGCCTTTCACTTAGAGGTAGACACCTGTAGACTAGCATCACTTCATTAATTTCCTATTGAAACATCAAAGGAATTAGGCTTATTCCCATTAGCATGATCCCTAAGCAGCTGTATCACTTAGCAAATGATTCCCATGTCAACATACAGAGATTTAAGCATTTGTTCTTATCAGAACAGCAAGTATATCAGTCCAAGAAAAAAATGGTATGTCCTAGGTTTGTTTAGAGGTTGGTTTGGTTAAAAATTTTCCATCTTTGTTTACTCTCTAAAACGTATCATATATGTAAAATTCTTCCATATCTTATTTTCGTAAGCTCTTATTTTTCAAATTGCTCTGTGAATATTAAAATTATTTTCTTTTCCCCATTACAGAAGTCTGAAACAGAGCACCTGAATGTTCTTCTGCACTTCAGAAAGAAGTTAATACAGATCCATTTCTTAATTTATGATTATAATTTTGAGAGAAAAGAAGCGATCGACTAAGTAATGATTACTGTAATCCTAATATTTAATGTATGTTCAGTGTAACCTCAATTTTCACCTGAGGGGAAAAAAACACCTGTTAGTATTTTTAACATATTTCCAAAGTTACACTCTATTGTATCCACACTCCCACACTCTTAAACAGTCACAAATACCGGAACAACAGAAATCCACCTGGTGATGGAAAAAAATATATATATTTTTCAGCTCAACTACTTAAAATACAAGTCAGTTAGCACACCGGCACTACTACCTGTGTAGAACCTATTTTATCAGGCTCAAATTCATTGAGAAAAATAAAGCGAAAGTAAGCAGGAGACTTTTCAGTGAGACAAACTCTCATCTATGGGTTTCTCATATTTCAGAATATACTTGACTTTTCACTTTTAATTTTACAGCATTACCTTATCCACTCCTTTCCTCTCTTGTTCTGTTTAATAGAGGAAGGGAGGTTTTGT
The DNA here is from genome assembly GCF_964211835.1 of Anser anser. Classification (NCBI taxonomy): domain Eukaryota; kingdom Metazoa; phylum Chordata; class Aves; order Anseriformes; family Anatidae; genus Anser; species Anser anser. The sequence goes on along the minus strand of NC_139727.1, from coordinate 6,018,738 downwards.
TTTAACAGTCTTTTATGGTTTTATAGAGAATGAATCTAAACGGAGGACTTCACAAACCAAGAAGCACTGAGCATGTTTCTAAATGATACATACCCATCTAACAAGAATTTAAACAAGAAGCTCCAGCTATCACTAGTTAACATGGTTCCAAAATGCACTTCCACATATAACTAAAAAAAAATATTTGAAAGCATCCCGAGGGCAACAAGGCTGGCAAAGTGGCTGGAAGGCATGTCCTACAAGGGGAGGATGAGGACACCTGGGTTGTCCAGTCTGGAGAAAAGGCAGCTGACAGGCGGCCTCGCTGCTCTCTGCAGCTCCCTGAGGAGGGGAAGTGCAGAGGGAGACGCTGGCCTCTGCTCCCTGGGAACCAAAGGCAGGAGGTGAGGGAACTGCACAGAGCTGGGCCCAGGGAGGTTCAGACTGGACATTAGGAAAAAATGTGCTCAAACACTGGAACAGTCTTCCTAGCAAGATGGTTGATGCCCCATGGCTGAAAATGTTCAAGAGACATTGGGACAATGCCTTTAGTAACATCCTTTAACTTTTGGTTAGCCCTGAAGAGGTCAGGCAATTGGACTCAATCTTTGTAGGTCCCTTCGAGATGAACTATACTAATTTGTAATTAGAAGACTGATGAAAAAGAGGTATTTTTCATGTACAGGAACTGCTTTCTAAGATAGCCACAAAAAGAAAAATTAAACAAGCTAATAAAACCAAACTAAAATGCTGATTCCAGATGTTGGGTGAAATTCATTATGAAACATACCAATAAATAAATAAATAAATAAATAAACTTTGCACGATAAGCGGTAAAAGGTAAAACATACAGAAACTGTTCTGTCATGGCTGGGGACCTCTATGCAGCATTATTTTATTCAGGCCAGCATTTAAGCCTATTCTTACATGATATTCTGAACAGAGGTGAGTTTCTTGTCCTGAAGTAAGCCTGATACAGCAGTCTGAGTCACTATGGTTATTTTATAGCATGCATGTCCCAGTGTTTTAGCTTCCACAGTGACAATTTGATTGCAACATATTTTTTGCAACGCATTATAGCTTTTAACTAACATCCTGTGCTTTGCAATTAATTTTATACTTTTTAAATTCATTTAGTATTTGATAAACTTGTTATACCAAGCAAGGCTGCTAATGGTGTTGGACTGGTAACTTAGAGAAAAATATATTATTGTGATGTTCTACTCGGCTGGAATGGTGTTGGGTGAATTTTTAATGATTTACCAGTTCTACTTGACTAAGCTTGCACCCTGTAAATGGATCATATGATCACTGATCACAAGTTAAACTGCTTTTGTTTCTCGCATGGCATGAATTGAGGGTCTGTTGTATAGTACCAGAGGTTCGTGTGCAGCTCTGTGTAAGACAAGGGAAGGTTACATACAACAGGCAGTTAATGGCTCATACCAGCAAGCCCACAACTGAACGGAGCTCATGAGGTTGAATTCTAAAAAGGTAGCTGACCTTGCAGCTGGAAGCTTTAACTGCATTTTTACCCATTTATTCCTGGATAAGTAAACAGTTAGTGAATGCTGAAAGGGCCTGAAAGCACTATTTTAGCCAAAGGCTAATCCCCATTCTCTATGGATGAAAGGACGCAAAACAAAAACAAAATATATATATGTATATATATATTCTGCTTCAGGTAACACAAACGTAAAACTGCAATAAATAATTCCATTAATTTTAAACTTAATGTTTCCTTGCCCTCTGTTTCTAATGAGTGCTTGAGACATTAAGAAAATAGAGAATACCTCTAAAAATGATAAGAACATCACAATCACTTCCAAAAAAATGACAAATGCAATATAAACCAAAATAGTTCAAAAAGGTTCATTTCATGTGGAGATGAAATCAAAAGAATACATGATCAGTGAACTGCTAGTCACATAGGTTGAACCTAACAAAAACTTTCATCATTCATGTTTTCGAAAACACAAGCAATTTCCAAATGTAAGATACATTATAAAGCAGTGATCCTCAGCCTTATGCTTTCATTTCAGTGTTTAGTATTTTTCTCAGTACTGCTCTTGAAACTAATGAAGAAATAATTAATTTGTCAAGTGTTCCTATTTCAACACGTAAAGAAATTTCAACACGTAAATAACCTGGCACAGTTTATTTGAGGAAAAATGCTACCTCCCAGGCCCGATCCACAAACATAATCCAACAGTAAGCCAAATTATCTCTTTAGAGCAGTTCATGCTGCTCTCTCAAGCTGAAAAGTTCTCCTAGACAGAAAACACTCAGGTTAGCTCTTTCTTTTTCTTTTTTTTTTTTTTTCAAAAACAACTTCCAAGCTAAAGATATCATACTCATTCGACAGACTGCTCCTACATGAATGTTAGCATACTAACCTAGGTAAAAGATTTTTTAGGATCCCTAACCTGTTCTGTTATTTTTTTCCCTGCTACTTCTATTTCATCTGTTTTGTAGACAACACAAGAACAATGCCAACACTTCCATAGTTTCCATTTCCTTTAAAATTTCACTTCATGCACTTCATGCATGATAAACATATAGTCAAACATTATTGTATATATTTTAATATACCTGTTAAATAGATGGTGCAGGACGATAAGAAAGGCCCAGGAAGATGTAGCCCTCAGCCACTGTGCAGGCTTGCATTACCTCAGTTGAGTGACATGGTAGAAAAATGCACTTCATTTCACAGCTGTCTGTTATTTTCTGGCTGACAGTCCAGGGCCTGACATTTGATTTTCTTCATAATATCCACCTGTTGTAAAGTCAAACCTTCTCTTCACTCTAAGCACAAGCACTAAACCCTAGAAAATAAGTTTTTTTATTTATTTCTCAGTCCTTGCATCCACCACAGAAACAACAAGATGCCTCTATGTCCCATCATAAACCAGCTAGTAACCTGCACTAACTTCTTAACCTAAAAACAGCACAGAACTTCCATTCATCATTTTTAAAATCTACAGTAAACAACACCTCTCTTCAATCTTACATGTTCCACATGTCTGTCTGGAATGCAACCTACAAAGGGAATATCTCATTCTTGGAAATTTTATTATCTGCATCTAACAAAATCAGGAACCTAAAACCAGTAATGAAAATAATATTATTTCCAGTACCACAATAATAAAATGCAAGCGAGGAGATCCTTGTGCCAAATTATGTAAGGCATATTCCATTTGGATTTTATATAAGGGATTTTAAGTTTTAACAAAATATATGTACTCTTTTAAAAGTTTATATTCAGTTGTGCAAAACTACTTTACCACAATTGTAGACTTCAAACAGGGTAAAAATGAGGAATGCTCAACTGCTGTTCAACTTGAAGAAACACTAGTATTCTGGTCAAAACTTTAGCATGTTAATTTCACCAAAGTTAAATCAATTTTAGCTGCAAGGGTTGCTGCAAGTACATTTAAGCTACAAAATATAGAACCTCTAATGATTTGTCCAACGCCTTAAAAAATAAGCATTTTGTTAAAATACCACAATAAGTAAGCCTTGTTTGGATGCCGTTTCTCCTTAACATTTACCTGTATGCTTTATGATCACTGCAACCCAGACAGCTCAGGAAATACAGGGGAAGAAGGAACTGTCTTGCAGAAGCATGCCCAGGCAAAGCAACTTCCTACCACATCTGTTATCCGTGTGCATTAGAATCTGTCTGTCTAGACATCAAGAACCTGATACAAGTTTATGCTTAGCTGATGTTTTGCATCAGATTAAATATGGGTATGCTGGCAGGCTTCTGTTGGGCCTGGAAGACCATCCACATTGTGTGACAAATGATGCCACAGTAAAGCTATGAACAAAGAACTCATAGTCATAAAGCATCCCGAATAAAACAGTTCTATTTTAGTAAGAGATGTTGAAATCATCTACACTTCTGTAACCTAATCTTCTAAACACATAGAAACATGAGTCATCAAAGCTGCAATTGTAGATAAGAAGCAGAAACAATGACTAGGACAACAGAGAAAGATGGGGAGAATTTGGAAAGTCTAGGGATTCCACTTAACTTTAGCGACAAGACAGACAATAGCACTCAGAAGATGAGTGTATACGTCAAGCCCTCAGCTGAAGTCCTGCCTGGATTCACCTGGGAACTTGTTGGTAATAATAAGAGTGTTCAGAGCCTGAGGACAGACTATGAAACAGGACAAAGGGAAGGCTGTACTAGTAAACTTCATTTCCAATGTGGTACTTCAACATTTAGCCTTACTTCTTGCTTAGCACAGATCATCTTACTGGCAAGCCCGTTTGATGTTGGAGAATAAATAAATCAGAGTGCAACTGTCAAACTCATAATGCCTTCTGGGAAGGAGGAAATTCAAATCAAATAAACTCAGAAAAAGCAGTGTTGCAGGCAAACTTGGGGCAGCTTCAAGATTTGAGTAGGTGTACATGAGAACCAGGGAATGCTCCTGCAAAACTGCAAAGAGCATCTCCTCTCTGGCAGCAGATGTTTGGCCAAGAACCAAGAGACTGAAGGAGTTTGCCCTGTGAGTGTCAAAAAAACCCTTGTATAAGACATAAACAACTGAAACAGTACTGGACAGAAAACAACATCTGAAATCCGATGTCAATATTTCACATCAAGAGAACGTGCTGGAGTTGGAGCACAATCTTAATTGTTTTGCTGAGCCCTTCCATTATTTACTTTCTAATTAATTAGTTGTAAACTATTTGAATACACTTTGAATACAAAAGATATAATGTAAAACTCCCTAAAAGTACCAAATAAATATTAATTTAAAAATAATGAAATCACATTTAATTATCAGAAATTAAAAACATCTTAAAATATTCATTTATTTAAATGTATTTGTATGAATAGCTCAATAACCAAAAATAATAATTGCTAATTTTATGATGTCATCCAATTTTTTGATACTTAAACTACTAATGGCAAAAAATGCCCTTATATTTAAAATTTATTCATCTTTCTAATGTAGCTAGAAAATACCATAATGCAGGAAAAAGTATCTTGTTTCTAACATAAATTTTTAATAAAGTTTATTAAATTTACATTGATCCATATGCAAACATAATTTGTTTACAATTTGAACTGAGACTCAGAAACAAAGCTTAACTCAATAATAAAAAAGACTGGAAAACAACATCTGTACAGCTATTTGTAAATTAAACTATTAAAAATATTAAATGTTGCATGTTGAGTTTGATTTGGAAAATGATCAAATTATTCCCTTAAATATGTTTGGGGGCTGATTCTGAAAATAAGCATGCAGTTGTGAGAGCCTGAGGGCACACATGCAGTATTTGTGTCAGAAGTCTGCTGTGTAAAATGGAACGCAAGTGTTTTAGCCTCTCCAGAAAGGGAATGTCTGTTGATTATCAGAAGTCTTAAAATAAAGGAATGTCTGGTTTCTGTCTCTAGCTTGTTACTAAATCATTTGCTCATTCTTTCTGATTTCTATAAATTGAGGAATCTCAGCCAGGCTTACCTGGTTATGGTGTTTCTGGATTCCTAATCAACCTTGGAAAGTGCTTTGAAATCTGTTAAGAAAAGGGCAATGCAAGTTCTATGCATCACAGATACATAATACATTGGCCTTCCAGACACATGTGAAGTTTTCTATTTCTCTTGTCATTCAGCTTAAGATGGAAATTCACTACCTATTTGCAGTGATCAAAAGTACTGCTTCCAATGAAATGTAATTAAAAGAAGAAATGTTATTTTCATTACTTCACAGAAAAGATTAAAAGACTAACTTTCTTCAGTGATGATTATAAATCAGTACACTGGAAGCCCATCTATTTTATTTATAACATATGTTGAACCTTAAAATTAAGTGGTATATATATAAAAACACTGAAGGTGACAGACAGCAACAGCAGGCATCACAAGAGGAATTAAAATTCTCGGTCTATTTTAACAACCCAGGACTTCCAAACTGTCATAAAGTAGCCACAAATTAATAGATTCCTAGAAAATCTAATTCACACAGCAAGAATAAAGGGAAGTCACCATGCAGCCATGCTGTTCCTTCCCTCACATCTAGCAACATAACACCTACCAACAGGTGAACCAAAATCCAACATCCTAGTACATTATGCTGAAGGTTTCACAGGATTGCCAGGTTTATTTTCTTCGGCAGAGAGTGTCTTGACAAAGGCTACACAGTAGAAACCCTCTAATGTGCAAAAAAGGAATACCAACAGCTTAAGACGTTATTTAGTTAAGATGGGACAACAAGAAAGGAAGTTAAGCGTTGGACATCCCCGCTTCTTGGGTGCTCAAGTGCTCTTAGAAGTCATTCTAAAATGACTTGTCAAAATGACTTTTGAAACATAAATCATTCATCTCTTTGCTCTGCCTGTCTAAATATATACCTGAGAGCTACAAATCACAGGTTCACTTTATTTCTATTCCAAACTGGAGAACATGTCTCCAACAGCAGGGAAGAGAGTGAACAGGGAAATAGTGCCACAGTGGTGAGTATGATCAGGGCTAAGACATGGAATTGGAACAGAAATAAAACATATACATTACATTCATACTACCGGATAAAATGGCTTAATTTTTTACATCGGAAATAGCTCTATATACACACTTTTCCCCTAAAAATAACTGCAATTACAGTCATTCTGTGGAGAAAGTGTTTGAAAACTGAGGATCAGAAGTTTAACGCTGAACTTCTCCATGAAGGAAAGCACGAAGGAAAATACTGTAGAAAACATTCAATTGTACCCATTAAATGACATAGCAAAACACACAAGGAACTTAAATTTAAAGGGTCTAATTCTATCACACACCAGATAGCTTGAGACAAAGCTGGATGCAAACTTCCCTAGCATTTCAGTTAAACAATGACATGAGACAAGCAAATACCAACAGTTCCAGAAACGATCTATTCCTTGCAATCATTTGCCTAACAGAGAGCCCAAAAAATAACAAAAATCCTCCCAAAACTTCTATGAGCCAGACAATCCACCCACAGTTCAGAGCTGTTTTCTTCCTTGATGCATCCGGCATAAGATGCGATATAACACCTTGACATTTTAGAATTCTCTGAACACACCTTCAGCCATGCATTTTAGAGTATCCCCTGGAAAAATAACAGTATGGAATACAACGGAAAATTTTATTTTTCTTATTTTTCACATTATGACTTTATTCCAAATATTTAATGACACTTCTCTGTTATTAATACCACTTTCCCTTCCACCAGTATCTTCCCATTTACCATGGTAGCTGTAGTCTTCTCAGAAGAATGCCACTACTAATCATTCTGCAGTTTATAGGACTAACTCTGCAATATCAAAATGCCCCCCAGAAGGCTAGCTATTCAAGTGGAAAATTATATATGATACATGTTGTATGGAAAAAAGTCCTTATTAGAAATTTATCAAATGATGGGTTTCACTATCTAGAATGACTAATGAGCCCCTGAGTATTATCTCATAAAAACAACAGGTAAATCCACCCAGAACAGATATTGAAGCAAGAAAATTAACAAAAACAAACAAAAAAAGTTGGATGAGACTGTGTTTCAGCAGACCTCCTTATTTAATAAAGTTTTAAGCAATGCTTATCACTTTTTCATGTGTATCGTTTTATAAACATGTAGTCTATTCTAGTGGGGGAAACAGATATAAATTTGGTATTCTAGATTAATATGTATAAAGATCCATATTTTGAATCATTTCTTCAAATCAGGATGATACAAAAAATGCTTTTGCAAATAGAGCACAAGAATGCCTTGATTCTCTAAGTTAAAAGTGCATCAAGATGGAGACTATGTTAATGACTATTGAGAAAATAAAAGCTTTGTTTTCTGTAATGATCAGCCTTGAAACACCCATTGATCAAGATAGATTTTGGAGATATTCCCACTTACCTGCCAAAGTTTCCACAGATACTATTTGTTAACATTTAACGTATGAGTTGCCACTGTCATTAATTTTTCTCACTGGTCTCATTCTATGAACTATACTTTCTGTTTTTTCATACATTACTGTAAAGGAAGGGTAGTACTAAAGAGCAGTCCTAAAGACAAGTGATTTTTAGGATAACTATTACTTATGCATGTGTGCCTATCAAGACAGAAGTCATACGCTTATTCACTTATGACAAGAAGTTCCAATTATTGTGATTTTACCATTCCTGTGCTTGGTATACTTGAAATAGGTAAGTGGAAAACATTTGTGAAGGGAGAAAAAAAAAAAAAGGAATAAAAAGTTATAAATACTTCACTTTCATGCAAATACAGAAAGTTGGTTGCCACTGGAGTGGTATTTTGGATTTAAGAGTGTAATACTAGGTATTCTGTTAGGAGCAGAGTCTCACTGAATTAGCATTCCTGCACGGTTGGCACCTAGGTGCCTAATATACTTACCAGCTAAGAAGATCTACTGGTGTTATAGATGATTTGAGAAGAAAACATAGACAACAGCAGTAAGAGGAAAAAAGGTTATAAAAAGATTCAAGATTTCTCCAGAGGCAGAAGCAAAAACATCATCTCCTTTTGTAATTTCTCAAAGTGAAACCAGAAAGGGCATTAAAAAGAAAAAAAAAAGGGGGGGGGGGGGGGGAACCTTCTTAAGAGTCTTAATCAAGCTCTTACATTTAACAGCATTAATGCTAAGTATGCAAACGTTCATCCCACTGTTCATTATGGTATCAAGAACTAATTTTCTTCCTTTTAAGAGCTTATATGTCACATCACACCCCTTGGGCCTTCCAGAGATGTATTTAAATGTCTAACAGGGGGAAAAGAAAAGCATTCCAGACAGCCAGGTGTTACTGATTCACCCATTAAAACTTCAGTTATAAAATATCCCACACAATGGTAAAACATTTCAGTCATTAGACAATCATAAATAGATTAAGATGACATTCTAAATTATTATGACATATGTGTATAAAATTTACATTGCTCATCGTATTATCCCAGGTGTCTGTAATTCTGATTATCTGAGGTTAAAGTACTTGTATTATTTGTTCTAAGAACTTAAGGAAAAGGAAGACAAAGCCATATACAGCAAATATAACATCAATCTTGAGACCATTGAGAACTCTGAATTTATTTGTAGTGATGTTCATCTACTATTATATAATTGAAAATGAGGTCTTGCTTCATTTTATGGTAATCTTTAAGTCAGCCTTACTATTTTAAATGATGAATGTGAAAGAGTAAAAGAAATCAAAAATTTCTAAAACTTGTATTTTTGCTAAATCCTGTTTTCCAAATAAAATATTTAGTGAAAAACAAACATTGAACAATTCTATCTCACTTTTAATAATAAAAGATAGAGGGGGACTTTTCATATCATATTATTCTCTGTTTGTAATGGTATGCTGGCTAGTAATGCAAATTTAGTTGCCGATGGACATGAAGATAATTTCTGTGCTTATTTATTCTTTCTTCACCTACACTATCAAACAAGATTTGAATTTTATCATTAAAATGTATTTTTATTCACTTATCTCCACACTTTAGTTCTGATATATGATCAAACTTCTGTTAGGGAACATCACCAGTATTGCCATAACTGTCAGTGGGCAAGCTCTTAATTTACAGTTGGTGTAAAGCTATTTGAGTCTAACCTAGATGAGAAGCCAGAGTATCTGATTGTAATTACCTTGCTACTATGAGCATTTGTACCAAACTGTCACTGTCATGCTAGAGATGCACAGTAAGATTCTGTATTAAAAATACAACTTGACAATAGGATTTGAAAAGGGAAAAAACAAACAAACAAACAAATAAAAACTTTTCCTGCCCTCCCAGTTATGCCTGAAATGCATTTCCATCTCACCCATGTGCTGGCACATGCCTCCACACAGCATGTTGTATTATCTCTCTGATCCATCTGAAAGTTGCCAAAGAAAAATAATACAGAAATAAGATTAATTTTCCATCAGTTTAACAAACTAACCTGAGTTACTGTACAATCATAAGCCAAAAATACAGGCAGAGAAGAGGACCATACTTTTCAGTGGCAGTGTAGCCTTAGTTAACAACAGGCCAACAAGGTAAACCAGTCTCTGAGGGAACTGATGGGAAAGGCAAGGCATGACACTTTGATGTCGAGCAGTACCAGGACACAGTGGGGACTGGATGTGGACAGAAGTCTTAACGCTCTACTCCAGCCATTCCCACTAACCTCACACGCATGGTTTTAACTCTCTGCATGTCTGTACCCCGTTCTAGCATTTGTCGGTCCTGTCTTTTTAACTGTCAGTTCTTCTGTTCAGGACTGCTCGTCACTGTGTGTATATGTGCTATCTACATACATGGCATGTAAACATATTTTGAAATAGGGCCACAGTCTCCAGCCATACAAAAAACAATTTATCTCTCTGATTCACCCCATTTCCAGGCACAGCTATTCCTATTTTTTTTTGCCTCCTCTTTGTTTTGTTTAATTTTGGGGGTGAAATGCTGCAAGTTTAGCCATTGACTCCAGTGACAACAGATCCCATTTCTCAGTATTTTTAATGTTCTTCAAGACTAGATAAATACAAACTACGCCAAATGCTGTCACCAAAGTTCATAATTCATGAACAACTCTACAGAAATAAACCAGTCAAGAGCAAAGCATCAGCATGATGTAAACATTACTGTTCTATGTTTCAAAAATATTAGTAAACAATAAGAAAAAAAATTGTGAAATCTAGCCTGACCACATCCTTTTTAGTATATGTACATCCCAGTTTTCTAGCAATACAACACAAGATCTTGTTTACATGAGAGACAGGCAAGCACCCAAAAGGACAGAATTACTTTCTCTTGTGCTTGAGGATGAGAACTAATCCATTCTAGCATGTCTGGTCAAACATATTAGCTTGCTCTCCAGGAATGTCAGAATGAGGTTGACTTCAAAAGACCGGATATCTACGCAGCTTTTGCCAAACACCCGCTTTTGCCATCTGGGCTTCAGGTGTTTTCAGGTTCCCATTTCACACAAGGCACTGTCATGCTGTTTTAATGTTTAATTTGCTGGGATGCACTAGTTTGAGGCTGCTATTCACTTAGAGAAGACAAGTTGCACTTTGCAATCTAAAGTTCGCCTGAACACACTGTTGTATAAAACCCATTGAAAAGTACATTAATATGATTCAAATCTAATTAGTAATGAGAGGGAAGATATAGGAGTAGGGAAGAAAGAAGAAATGATGAAAGAATAAAAGAAAAAAATAAAGGAAGGAGAAAGGAAGGAAGAAAGAAAAAGAGACAAGAGGAAATAAGGAGAAAAGAATAAGGGTGAAAAAAGAAAAAGTTTTCAACAAATAGAGAAGCTCTAAAATTCAAAAAGATTTTTTTCACAAATAAGAATATTTCTTTCACGTTTCATTTCAGCCAAAGAATTTGAGGCACAAGAAAGTGATAAGCTTTGCCAAATTTAATAGATTTCTAAACTGAAAATTATACTGAAACCGTACTATTGCAGTCTGTTCTGGAAACTGCATTTGTATTAAAGCTCACCAATATGATTTTGGAAATATTTTTTGCACTGTCAGCTCTGACAGTGCACCTGCTTGGGGCAGTTCACCTGCAACACTCTATCTTACTCCTAGTGGTTGAGAATAGCAGTGTAGATGCGGCTTTAAACACAAGCAAATAATTCAGAGATGCAGATTAGCACAATCGCCAGAGGAAGTTCCAAATAAATCATTGTGTAGTCTGGGGTATACTGCTTGGCACGAATATCAATAATAAAAACTGACACAAAAGAGACCTATAACACCCCGCCACCACAACAGTATTCTCCATAAAGTATAGACGTCTGAAAACATTGTTAGAACCCTAATCAAGGATAAACTATGCCTATATCCAAACAACAACAAAAAATTCTGCTGTCCTAAAACACAAAATTCTTGCCAAAATTCAGCTCATATAGGACAGAATGCATACTATTTTTTTTTTAATTTATTTTATCAGGTCCTTTGAAAAGGCTATCCCAAAGTGGGTTAGACTAAAAGTAAGAGGATAAAATAGATTTAACTTTTTTCTAATAGTTAAACATATGAAGCATTGAACAGCCTTTTCATGGCATATTTTCTGTAAACTTAAAATGAAATGAGTAGGACCAGATAACAGAGACCATTTCAATTGCAGATCATACTGCCTGCAGTAGGATCTAGGCACCCACCTAACATTAGCAGAAGTCAAACATTTTGTTCCCTTTCCCCTTTGTTTAAGTCCACTTCACATAGTACCATCTACATCAGCTCTTCTAACCCTTATAGCACATTCTGGTATAATGGCTCCTCCAAGAAAAATAATAACCCCGGAGGCTTGGAAGGGTGACTAACAAGAGGACTGGTAATTTACTGGTTGCAGGAGGCATTTTACCTGAGAAGCTAATCTTGATCATTCTTCAGCAACTGTCCATCACATAGGGAAATACCAAACATCCTACAAGGTATTTCATGGCCTCATAGTTAAAAGCATGGGAAATATATTTTCTCATCTTTCTCCCATTGATAAAAGAGAGAAGTTAAAATCTTGTACTTTGTACCTGGTCAAAAAATAGTAGTGGTTGTGAATTGCACATCTTTTTCTTTATGAAACTGCTTTATAGCTCAAACACATAGTTTATTATAAATGCTATTTTGCTAACTATCCAGTCCTATTTAGAAGAAACTATCATCATCTGTAGCAAAATGAATTAGCTTCTCAGTCACTGCACATGCAAAACAGGTATTTGTCTAAAAAGGATGCCATGAAGATTTATTTTCTCAAATGTTTACATTGCAGATTAAAGCTTTGGATAAGAATCAGCATAGGACTTATCCAAAAATACATAAAAGTTTCTTATTTCAAAAATTTTGGATAAAATCCTCCATACTTTCAAAATCTTTTCACTACCATACGTAAACTATTCCATCAGCATAATCTTCTATTCTATTATTTCACTTTTTTTTTTAATAGAAAAGCTTTAACTTTTGAATTCATACATACATTCAATTTTTGTGCGTTTTCCAGTGAATAATTTACTGCCTGACTAAAATTTTGAACTTGGATATTCAGCTGAAAATTTTGGAGAAAAGCTGCAAAGTAATAAAAAAAAAATTGTAAGTCAACTTCTGAACCATAATCCATTGTGAACACATCCTACAGGCTACAGCAAAGACATCTCAACTTCTATGATTCAACAGCTAACTCCAATGAGAAATGTGAGTGAAAAACTGACCATAAAAACAATATGCCTGGTGAGTTATATTTCTGATCATTCAGATGTCTAACATCCAAACATTAGTAAAAGCATAAATCTTTCTCTGAAGTGCCTTATCTGTTTTTAGCACTGACCTACTATACATCATTTTAAAGAATACCCTCCTGAAATTCAGTCTTCTCCCTCTATTTGATCCTGTGATAGGACCATTGTTTCTAATTTGTGGCACAGAAACTTATTCCAAGTAATGTGAAAAATAAACAAAAGATTCAGTTTCATTGTGGAAAATGCATTGTGAAAAACTTGTCTTCACCGCTTCTCTCAACACAAAACTAACATTGGCATTCTGACTAAAGACGATGAGAGCCTTTGGGGAGAGCAGATGGGAGCTGAGGAGCTGCTCACAGCCCCACAGGAGATGTTTGGCATATTAGGAAACCAGGTCTTTTATCATAACAGTGAAAGGAGAAGGAGTTTGAAAGATAATTCCATGGCTTATTCTACTTGTCTCCTTTTAACGCATGCACCAACATGAAAGTCTCTTTGTAGCAACAGCTGAAACAATTCAGCTTTATTGGGGATTTCACATTGGACTCCAATCTGATCTTGAGTCAAAAGAGTAATAAACGTATCCATCTAAGCCAAGTATCATAAGCATTTGTGATTTTGTTTTTGAAGCACTCAGTCCCACAAATCATGGTTTAATATTGATGTAAACAGCTTTGCCGCAATATTTAGCAGGAGCTGCTTATGAAGCATAGCAAAGATGTCTCTGATAATGCCAATAACCATTCAAACCCAAAGCAAGTTCATATAAATAGAAATAATCTTGTATTCTCCACACACACACACACACAAATAAAAATAAATGAAAAAAGGAATCCAAAAATTGTTAAATATAAATTACAGAGTGCAGGATACTAAAACTAGTATTTAAAAAATCTTTCTATGATTAGAAATTGCCTAAAAGTATGCTGGATTTTGAACACAATAGCAAATGAAGAACTGTAGCTGAACCCAGTAAGTCAGTTCAGCCAGGATGTACCAGTAAATGCTACTCTGAAATGCCTCTAAGTCTTTATTTATTTTTGTTTTTATTTTTTAATAATAGTGCACACAAGAAAAGAGCATCAGGGACTTCAGTCTCTGGCCTTCTAGCCAAGAAAGGACTTGTGAAGGTGAATGGTTTGCAGATGAAGGGGATATAAAAGAGACAAAACCAGGATAAAAATTAAATAAAAAGTAGCTGTCTTAAACTGTAATTGCACTCCTCTGCTGAGCATGCTTTCAGATATATAAATGTGATTTACCATCAGCTTGCAACTACAAATCAGGTCTTAAGAAACACTTGTGCTATGAAATTGTTTAATCTCATCAAGCTCTGCTTTCACAGCAAGCCATAAATCACAAAGTCTTTGTTATCATAGACCTCCATGAGCGCCTCTCAGGCAGGCAATGGATCGTGGGTATATATAATCCTGACTGCACAAACAGTGGGGTCGTCGCAGCCTGAAATACTTTCATAATAGCCACTGTGCAGCTGGTGGAACACAAGCCTATGATGGATATCTCATTTCCTACAGTCGGCATCTATTTCGAGCAAATTATTACCACATAAATTTCTTGTCAACAGAAACGGCCAATTAATTAAGTTAAAAATTTACTCGTGATCACATCTACAAACCAAATAGAACTGCAAGGCAATTTTACAGTTACTGAATATACTGCAGGTCAGTTTAATGAATAATTTTTAACTTTGTCATAAACTCAAAGACAGGCTAATATCTTGAGGAACCTGACTGGAGAGCAGCTGCCAACAGATTTACACAAAATATATTTATGCAGATTTTGATTGCTGACATCTGGGAACAGAAATAAACTTCATAGAATTACAGAAGCTTCATAGCAATATCAAATTTCCTCCTGAAAAATAGACAATTTTTTCTCTAAAACAATGTATATATTTATGTTAACAGTGTTTAAAAGGATACAGTATTGTTCCCGGGGAAAAAAAAATGGTTCATTATCAAAGCTGAGAACTACCATAAGTATAATAAGCAAACACTGTCAATTAGGTACGCTTTCAAAATGATTTTGGTTTCAGTTTTCTTAAAGTACCTTTTGCATACTATTTATCACACACACAAAGTCATATTAGGTAGTCATAATTTGTGGGTGGAGATAACTGGGGCATTTTCTCACCACCAACAATGAATAAAAGTTATTCTTTCCAAAGTGCCTTCACGTCAGTTTAAATGTTTTCAGCAGTGTAGTGCAGGAGAAAATTTAGAACTATGTCCTCCATACAAATCAAAGTGGGCAGATCGACAGAGGCATGAATACAGCTACTTACTTTGGGTTATTATAGACATAAAACTGGTCTGCATGAGAACATGCACATTTGTAAGTATTTCATAATTTTTATTTTAACCTTCTTTCTCCCTCTTCCCCCATGCACACCCTCTTCCTTAAGTGAAAGCAAATATATCCCAGTTACAGCTAACTATGGGATGAAATAGTCTTTTTCAGCATATAAAAATTAAAGTATTAATTAAAACATGGACTAGCTTTTGCCTCTTTTCAGGAGATTCAATTTTATCAGTAGTAGGCAATGACTACAAGTAAAAAACATGCACAAAAGGGTTTGACAGTGGTGGTTACCTGTTTATTAGTAAAAAAAAAAAGTGTTCATTTCTGATAGTCTGTCTTCATTAAAATTAAGATATAAATATTATATCTTTCATTAATATATCATGAATCAGCTGTAGAAATCGTTGAAAGCTTAATAATTAATGGAGTAATAAACACACACACAAAAAAAAGGCAGAAATTCCTCATCACACTATTTCAAGTGAGAAAAAATGTCTAAGAAAACACAGTCAAATAACTAATCTGCAAATACCACTTCTACATTGTCCTCTTCAATACAAAGAGTTTGAGTGAGTAGGTGGGCCACACAGAATAATCTGAAGTACAATTATGGCAGACCAGTTCAGGAAGCAAGTACCACTGGTCAGAATAGCCTGAGAAATCATACAATACTTTAACCTCCTTAGCTCCTAGAGAAGCTCAATACAAACAAAACAAAACAAAAAACAATATTGCAGAGTAAAACTGGCGTGGGTCATGGAAGTAAGATATGCATTCCAAAGAAAAGTTCATTATTTCCTGGATTAGATGTGGATCAAAGATATTCCTTAACAATGAAGTACACAACAGCCTGACTACAGTAAATACTCATCACTGACTTCAAATAGATTCCGTAAAATATTTCTGTGTGGTCAGATTATATTTTTTCCTCCCATTTCCTACCACGAGATCCAAACAACAGATATACTGGTGTTTAGTTAGTTTTTGTTTGTTTTTTCCCCCTACATATCTATTATCACCTCTATCTTGTCAATCATAGCTTTCTTGCTCAGCCTCAGACAGCAAGCTCCTGGTCTCTACTTACTACCAAATAAGCCATGACTGGGTCAGTGAAATAAGAAATGAGTTTTTCTCATCAATCCATGTCCTCTTTGTTGAGCACATGCATGTGTTTTTGCATTGTTATAAAATACAAGCATCAGTGTTCTTTGCCTTCACTGTAGCCCTCTGTATAACAATGTGGGACCCTTTGGAGGGAAGGCCACAACTACTGCCATGGGCAACTGAACTCATTCAAATAGCTGTGATAAGTATCCGGGATGTAGGTTCAAGTTGAAGGAGCAGGGGAAATTCAGCTACTGTGGAATATGCCACAGAAACATACTGGGAGATCACTGAGGAGACTAGCCTTAGAGCTGACAAAGATTTTTCTCCCTAGGTGTCCATGGGAGACTGTAGATTTGCTAGATTCTGAAAAGCCAACAAGCTGTAATTAGGAGCAAGCCTGAAGGAGAGGACCTGCTCCAAAGAATGGGGGCATAGGCAGAAATATGTAGACGAAATTCCTTTGAGTTTTTGTGGATCGCTTCCTGAATTTTTTTATTCTGTGTTCACTGTTCTAACTCATGATCTAAAAAAACCAATGTGACCGAAAAATTGGTAAGTGTTTTTTGGAGGGGGGACTCTGAAAGAAAGAAAAGAAGAAAAATTCACCTCTAACTTCTAATGGAACTATGGTCCCATCACAGCCAAGGAACAAGATTTAACGGTGCAAAATTATGCATAGATGAAGTGCCTCCTATGGCATAACTGACCAAAATTAGTGTCCACAGGAACAGTGCCCTACATACCTACAGGTTCACAACAGAGTGTCCATACTTTAAAGCTGTTGTTTGTAATTTGAACTAAAAGATAAAGTAAAACAACTACTTTGTCTGGATTGCTGTGGTGTTTTTTTTTGTTTTTTGTTTGTTTGTTTGTTGGGGGGGGGGGGGGGCAGGTTTGCTTCATGTGTTTTTTGATGTTACAAAACTACACTCTTAACCCTAACTGGAGGTCTAATGGTTCTGATCAAAGAAAATATGTGGAGGGTAGGAAGTCAGCAGAACAGTTGTTTTCATTTTAAGGGCTGTTTTAATTTTCTTTTGAAGAAGAGTCAGCTTAGTTTATTTTAGACCTTTTCCTGTGATTTACACCACTCTGATATGAGTTGTGAACTCTTCTAATGACCAATTCAAAACATTTTTTCTTTCTGAAAAGCAAAACAAAACAAAAAACAAACACAACATCTAGGAGATAGATGGTTAGTGGTGTTTGGAACAATCATCAAATAGTATATTGGAAAAACATCTCAAAATATTACACGTTTAGCAAAGAATAATGTAAGAATAATAAAACACTTTAATACCCCTCACTGTCTATCCCTTTTTCTAAAGCAGATAGATGTTTGTTTGAAGAAAGTGAGACTTTGGAACATGATTAAAAATAAGCAGAAAACAACATCTTTGTGAACATGCTTTTCTGCACTTATTTTGAAAGCTATTCATGACTGTTATGTGAATATTCTCAAACTTTTAGAAATGGTTGCAAAAGAATATGAGGTAAGCTTTACTTCAGTTTGCTATCAAATAAATCAGCTACCTCTGCATCAAGCACTTTCTTATGTATATGTGGAGGAATTAAATTTTCAGTAGAAAATTGAAAATTTTTTTTGAACAAAAGAAAAAAGGGCAAAAAAGTATATCCAAGCTATGCAACCAAACAACCACGCAATTTTGGGCTGATACTAACAACTGAAAAGAAAAAAAAAAAAACAAAAACACTTGAAAGCTGAGAACAAAATTTCCATGAAGAAATACTTTGACTAATTCTGAGTAATTTGAAAAACATCACAAACTTGCTTGAGAAAGATAATGCTTTTTTTTTTTTTTATCAAAACAATCGTGAAATGGACAACAAAACATAGTGAAATAGACAACAAGCCATCATATATCAATATTAAGATAATGTAAAATTTTCAGATTTAACCTTGTAAATTTGGAGGAATTTTTTATTGTAGATCCAAACTAAGTACATTAAAATACTTCTTGGGCACATTCTGTGCAATGGATGAGTTTTTGTTATTATTATTGTTATTTCACATATCAGCTGCAAGTTGATAGAATGTTATTCAGCAGACTGAGTATTCCAAGAGGTAGAACATCCACTGAATGTTTTCGGCATTCTAGATTTCAGAAAAAATAATGTTAAATATATCAAGGAAATTACAGTGGAAAATGCTTGGAAAAGGATGCAAAAATCTGTGCATTTGATAATTTCTACAACTAAATTAAACTTCTTAAACACGTTAGAGGAAAAAAAAAATGGAGATGACTTCACAGATCATCAAAGAAAATGTTTGTCATTATGTCTTCTCCTTCGGAAGGGGGAACAAATTAAGTTTTTATATTCTTAATTAAATATACACTTACTTCCAGGATCCTTTCACTTGCCACAATGAATATATAACTTGGCTTAACAATATTTTTCCAAAATAACAATTTTATTCTGTTAACCTATGTGTTTTCACCTCACACTATAGTCATGGCAGTCACCAAAACCAATTATACTTTCCAAAGCAAAATATAAATTTCAAATCATATTAATTGATCTCCTACCAATAACACTATTTTTTCCCATAACAAAGAAAAAACTTCAAGAAGAAGTAAATGAGCATCAAGATCATCTAATCTTTTCCCACCACTCTTTAAGATAGAGAAGTAAACTTTGGAATGACCAAATATTTGGGGAAAATCTATACATTTCATTTGTAATGATGCCATACATAAGTTTACTCAGAATAATAAAAGTGTTAAATTCTATACAGTGATTAACTCCTATCTATATAATAGCAAAAGCATCCCAGTTTTTATCTGCAACCCTCGCTCCTAAAGTAAAATATGACAGCAGAGGATTCACGCTACAAATGTCCTTGAAAAATGAGGTAAACATACAAAGCTGGGTCCCTAAGGTAACAACTAACATCAAATGACATCTACTTGTACTATTATATTTTGTATTTGCCTTGTTATCACTTATCTGAAACATCCTCCTCATTTGTCCACGTTTATGTCTTTTACTATGACAGCAGCACTAATTCTCACAGGAAAATTTTACTTAAACTGCATGTAGCACAAATTTGATTTCCATACAAGCAACATCTGTTTTGTAAGACAAAAGTATGCCCCAAATAGGTTAAAGATACTGGGGCACAGATAGTTAGGTATCTTCCTAAGTGAGGACATTTCAGCACATGCTTAATCCCATCAAGTAGTCTCATGTAATTAACTGTAACTAGACAATGGGAGAGAACATTATCAAAGTAAATATATATTTCATTTATATATCTGTTTAGAAGAAGGTTTTTTAGTCCTGAAGGTTTATGCTTTGGTCCTACAATGACAACCTAAAGCACCACTGCTGAGTCCTACTGAAGCCAAGAGGGTTGTACGTGTGCTCATCCTGTCAGCTGCAGGATTCAAAATCTTGGAACATATAGCATCTTCAGCTAATCTTTAACCTCTCCATTTCTATTGACTAGTTTTCCGTAATATCTATGATTCAAAACAGGATCCTTTGATTCAAACCAAATCCACTGGCTTTTCAAAGTATTGTTTGGACTGTACAATATATGCATGAGGGAGATAATGAATCACAGAATCACAGAATCATCTAGGTTGGAAGAGACCTCCAAGAACATCTAGTCCAACCTCTGCCCTAACACTAACAAGCCCTCCACTAAACCATATCACTAAGGGCTACATCTAAATGTCTTTTAAAGACCTCCAGGGATGGCGACTCAACCACCTCCCTGGGCAGCCCATTCCAATGCCCAACAACCCTTTTAGTAAAGAAGTTCTTCCTAACATCCAACCTAAACCTCCCCTGGCGCAACTTTAGCCCATTCCCCCTCGTCCTGTCACCAGGCACGTGGGAGAATAGACCAACCCCCACCTCTCTACAGCCTCCTTTAAGGTACCTATAGAGAACAATAAGGTCACCCCTGAGCCTCCTCTTCTCCAGGCTAAACAACCCCAGCTCCCTCAGCCGCTCCTCGTAAGACTTGTTCTCCAGACCCCTCACCAGCTTCGTTGCCCTTCTCTGGACTCTCTCCAGCACGTCCATGTCCTTCTTGTAGCGAGGGGCCCAAAACTGAACACAGTACTCGAGGTGCGGCCTCACCAGAGCCGAGTGCAGGGGGACAATCACCTCCCTAGACCTGCTGGCCACACTGCTTCTTATGCAAGCCAGGATGCTGTTGGCCTTCTTGGCCACCTGAGCACACTGCTGGCTCATATTCAGCCGACTATCAACCAGCATTCCCAGGTCCTTCTCGGCCAGGCAGCTTTCCAGCCACTCATCTCCCAGCCTGTAGCTCTGCATGGGGTTGTTACGCCCCAGATGCAGGACCCGGCACTTGGCCTTGTTGAACTTCATACAGTTGACCTCAGCCCATAAGAGCTAGAGACAACTTTTTACACATCTATTGCCCCTGTCCAAACTCTGGCCCACAGGTATCAAAGAATACAGTAATTATCAAACACAGCATCTTTTTCTTTATTTTTCTTTTTTTCTTCCAATTCCCAAAAGAAGTTGTCACAGGAAAAAAAAAAAAAAGCTAATAAATTAATGTGACAATATGATGATATGTGCTGAAATGTATGAGGTAATTTTCTGGTTTGTATTTTTATTCTGGATTACAACTAGCTGGTTTAGCTGAATCAGCATAACTGATTGTGTCCATTAGGAGACCATAGATAGAGGAATGAGGAACAAGAAATATGACCTTATTATTCATATATGGGGTTTTTGGCAAGTACTCATTTCATGTGAGTTGAAAACATACTTGTTCTGGATATTACATGGAAAACTTCATTCCTCTTCAGGTTTTAGCAATGTTATTAAAGTGTAATTAAAACTACAGTTAGATTTATTACTGAATAAACTGGATAAAAGCATCAAAGAACCACATCTTTTTCTGTTCCGAGCATGGTTATTATTTTTAATGAGGCACTCATGCAGTGACATCGTATGATTATCGTTACTGTTTACTTAGATTGTGTGATCACCTACAAGCACCAACAGAATTTCTGTGCCTTCGCTAGGCAGCCATTAGACACAGACAGAAGGGAAGACAGCACCGGCTCCAGAGACCTTATAAGCTAAATCTTTCGTGTTACAGAAGTCCATCTATGCAGGAGATTAGAGTATACCATAATACTCTACATAAGAGCCATTTAGTAATGGTATTGAAATTAGGAATATGGACCTCAAAGTCCTGGTAGAAAACAAGATAAACATTGAATGAGAAACTATTGATCTGTTACTGAGTCAAGTTCCTGAAGGTCTCTTAAGATTCATTAGTATTCTAATACCTCAATTTAAATATGCCAGAGACTAATTGGAAGTAATATAATCGACCCCATCTTTATAAATAAATAAGAATTAGTTGATAGAAATGGCCACATACTTTCTAGATAGCAACTGCATTCCGCCGACGAGAACTATTTTGAGGTAAAGTGACATAATACAAAAAATCATTTCTAGAGATATTTTTGTGAACAGAACAATCTTGGTTTGATTAATTATTCAGTGTGGTAAAATTACAGCTTGTTTAAAGGAGCATAAGCAACCTTTCAGAATGCTTCACTTGCTTCTTTATACATAAGAATAATTCATTCCAGGTGTAAATTTACTTAATTAAGAAGCAGTACCCAATCTTTCTCCATTTGACTGGACAAATTCAAACCCCCTAAACAAATTACACAAATAAAAATATAGCATTATATTCCTGAGCTGATACAGACTGTGCAAGCCAAAAAAAAAAGGGGGGGGCAGAAGGAGAAGGGTGAAAACAAGGGACAACTAGGACATGTAGGGGCATATACCACAAAGAAATTATTTTCATCACCTCAACTAATGCAGAAGCAATACTATAGACAGTTTGTGTAATTTGCACTGTGTTGTTAATCATATATTAATTTTCTTTCCACAGTGTTCATGCATGTTGTATTTTGTTATTTTAGCACTGTCACAGGCACATACAGGCACATTCTTGTTTTTTATTTTCTCGTTTTTTTTTTTTTTTTTTTTTTTTTCCTGAACCACTATTACCAGGTAGTTAGGTCCTTCAGGACCTGTGTAACATGACTGTCTCCTTACTTACCAGTAAGTATAGTCTTGCCCCTATTCACTACCATTTGAGTGTACATATACTGTCTTTTGCCGATTGACACTAAGAAAATATTGTCTGAAAGATTTTTTTCATCAAATTGCATTTAAAATGCAATTCTAAACATCTAATCAGCCATGTGTATTATTGTAAAATGCATAACAAGGATTGACAAAGTACTTATAAACATTAGAACACAGGTAAGCAACTAGGAAAACAAAGATTTCTTCGGATTCTATCTGAAAAACTACAGCCATATAGAGTAAATTTAGAAATACTAGAAACACAAGGCTGCTATTTAAATACCACATTTATTTTCAAACTTGTAGATTAATCTATGAATTTTAATCAGCGGTTGAGCCAAAGCAAGATGTGAAGAAGCTGCCATCTTTGAAATTACTGCACATATATGTCTACTTTTTCATCATGACATATACTGAGGAAGCAATAGCTCACATATTATTTCAATAACTGTTTCAGGAAAAAGTTAGAATTAAATTTCTTCCCTCCAAAAAGACACCAATACAGAAAAAAATAAAAATAAAACTGGATCAGAAGAGATGGAATGAAAACATCGTTCCAAATAATTTAAGGAATGGCGGGGTTTGCTTTCTTGTCTAATTTCAGTGACTTGAGCCATTACGAACTTTCTAGAGGTAAAGACAGATGTAAGAGAGTAAACCTTATAAACACAAAAAAGGAGGTATAATGTTTGCTTATTCTCTGTGAACTTAAGATATACCTTATTAATCATATTAAGTAGGTTAGAACCTTTTATTAATCGTGTTATGATATTATTTATTATATTTCATTTTTTATGTTACCAGACTTTTAAAAGTTGTTTATCAATATAACATTTGCCAGTCAACCTATAATTAAAACAGGGAAAATGAGCTGTGAACAAATTACAAAGTTGAAACACTAGGTTTTCATCAATACACTTTTTCTACCATATTCTCCTAATATTATATCTAAGTCATTAACAAATATACACCTAGAAGGATTTGCAAAAGGATTATGCAAATTAATATAGACTACTTAACACTTGATTTACTTTGTCAGTTATGCACCCGGTATGACAGCCTTATCCACCTGAACAAAGGCAATTGATAAATAGAAGTAAGCCAGGAAAAGACTGTAAAAAGATAATACACAAAAAGTCAAGATTGATTTGCAGTTCTCTTGGAAGAATAATTTGCAGCTACTCCAAACAGACTTAAGAAAAACTAGCATTCCACAATCGCAGCTCAGAATACCTCTGTGTTCAGGGTCATTTCCTTCTCTCTCCATGTAGAGAAACACATTCCTATAGTAGTACTTAGAGCACCACATGTAAGGATAAATTGAAATTTATGGATGAAGCCAGGACTTAAATACGGTGCTGTTAATGAAGAATATAAGGTATATTTCCTAAAATTCAAATATATACTCTTTGATCACAGAATAATTTGGTTATTAATTTATATGTAAGTTGCTGCCTAATTTATACATAAAATTCAAATGGAACTTTAAAATAATTATCTATAAATCTACCGGTCTAGCCTCCTTATCTTGATTCTAAATTGTCTTCCTCTGACATGTTTCATAATTAAATACTCTGAAAAAATATTAGGTCTTGTATTTTTATGTATACTATATAACCTGGACAAATAATAATAATAAAAAAGTGCAAAATATAATTTAATATGAAATTATGTTTGAAGATTAAATTACTTAAATGTTAACAATTGAGGATAACATATATCACAAGAATGCCAGGGCATCCCTAAAACTGACAATTGTTATACAAAAGAAACTCAGAGATTAAACACAATCTTAGCAGAAATTAAAATACTGTAAAGCACAGAAATGCAAAACTTGATCTATTTTGATGCACTGAACTTGCTATATACAGTATGTGATTAAAAAAATAAAAAATAATAAAAATTAAAAAAAGAATCCTACTTTGTCAGGGAGAACAAAGCCAAAAACAGAAAGAAAAATTCAAAAACCCAATTAAAATATCATTACCACCATTATGTTGAAGTCATTCCCCTAACTACTTCAAGGCATACTGAACTACCTCTGAACAATTGCTTTTCTCCCATCTCCTTGGGTTTCAGTAGTAAAAGGAATGAACTCTTGCCTGGCAATTGAAACACAATCCAAGATTTTTGACCCAGCCACGTACTCCCATTCATGTTTTGGCTGTTTTAAAAATTAGAGTGGAATACAGCCACTTCTCCTAGAAGGTTCTTACAAAAGGTCAGAGCTGTCTGAGTTTATATTCCAACATGATATCACTTTAGAAACCAGTTAGCAGTAGCTGAACTTAATAAAAGAGATTTTCAATGACAGTGAATAAGAATTTCAGTGACAGTGAATAAGCAAGCAATAAGAAACGCACTGGGTTCATGCAAATTTCTGTAAGACAAAGACTAATTCACAGATAAACGAAGTGTCCAGTAACAACATGCCAGATTCAAATGGTGCAAATATCACTAACAAATCTGATGTGTATGGTGCACTACAATTCAGCATCAGTATTAAGTGGCAATCTCCAGGGATGATTGCTTTCAACATGTGAACTTTGACCTCAAAGACAGAAAAAAAAAGTCACAAGAAAGACAGGACTGGGAACTGTAAAAATCTGTAGAATTAGCATCTACTAATACTGTAAAATAAACTCACAGTTCCTAGTGCATTAATGCACATCTGTGGCCTTTCAGAGCCCCGGAGTCACCAGAAGTTTCATTTACCATTTTCTGACAAAATCTAAAGAGGAGTAAGCAATAAAACCTATAATTACTAGCCATAAATAAAACAGAATTAAGCATGATGCAGTGTCCAAACAAAATAATAATCATGTCTGTGTGTTGCAGCATGAGGAAATGGGGCAGTAAAATGAATAACCAAGCTTCAAGCCATGAAGCCAGAGATCTCCCTGATGCAACAAAGGTTTAAGGACACTTTGCTGATTTACTCTGTGACAGGTTGACATTCTTGTAAGCATAATGCTCAAAAGCTCATTTCAGCAGTTTTAAGCAGCACGGCACTTTTTCCTGATTTATTGCTATTTTATGGTAGTTGGAAATGGACATAGTCATTGTGGCCATAGTTTGAAATGAAGTTAAGTGATGTCCTTGATGCAGACCCAGCATCAGAATTGAAAACTATGAAAACAATTGAAAATGATTAAATACACCTTGATAATTTAGTCCAGTGGGAAAAGGGGGAAATGAAAAAGATGATTCGTAGCACAAGCAAAGATTACACTCTTTGAAGAAGTAAATTCAAGAGCTATAATATGTAATGGTTAAATTTTCAGAGGTCACCAGTCAAATTAAAGCCAGCATAAGATTGTCTCACAAAAACTATTACAGCAGATGCATTATACTGAAGTTATGCATATGCCTTCTGCTTGTCTGTTTCCTTTAACCACACTAAATTTTCATTTACTCACTCTAATGCTCCAGAAAAGAACAGTTAGATCAGAACGTAAACAATGCACTGCTCAGATTTGGATTCCAACTTCAGAGCAGACAACTTCTTAAAATTTCTCTATGTAAACTAATAGCTTACTGAAGGGACATGGAAGAGACTGAACTAGCCAGAAAAAAATACTTTTGATATCCTCACTTACTTTACTTATTTTTCCTGAAGAATTTACTAAAGAAAAAAAATCCAATAAACTTTTATTGGAACTAAGAGATGGTGGGTCTGCCTTTGGAAGTTACTCAATATCAGCCAGCAAATCCATTTTAAACTAAGAGGATTAGAATATCATAAGAGTCATATTAAAGTGCCATTAAAGGAACTAGTAGGTGTTTAATCCACTACCTGGGAACTTACAAAAATATTTTCTTCTGATTCAAAACATTCCCAGTATGAATACAAGTATTAGAAATGGGGGAAATATTTCAATCAGAAAAAAATCATGATCTCCACATGAAAGCTGTGAAAATGGAGAAGTGTGCAACTGCCTGAAATGACTTAAGGGATAACTGTCACTGGAATTAATATGGTATGAATGTTTAAAAATTGCAGCAGATTCCTTTATATTTCGAAGGCTGTCTCATTCCTGCTGTGAAAGCTTAATGTCTTTCCATCTGATGGAGAATTGTGGCAGTTTCAGTATACAGTTGACTAATGCTTGTCTAATGGATTGGAATGGTCAACAAGTGTCAGCAAAATAAGCACAAGAGGTTAAGTCAGAAGTAGGGTACACCCTCTTCTATTGATATGTTGTCAGTGTTACACCTCAGAAAGAATGGTGAAGGGTAACAAGATGAGAACTTTCAAGAACACAATTTACAGAAAATAATAATAAAGTAAAATACAATGAAAAAAAAAAAAAAGAAAAGAAAACAAAGGGC
Source organism: Anser anser (assembly GCF_964211835.1). Lineage (NCBI taxonomy): Eukaryota > Metazoa > Chordata > Aves > Anseriformes > Anatidae > Anser > Anser anser. The sequence goes on along the minus strand of NC_139727.1, from coordinate 5,991,660 downwards.
ATCCTAGAAAAAAAAAATCTTGATTTGTATAACAGCCCACCTCAGTTCATAAGAACAACTTTTTAAGTGTTAAAGAGCAAAACAAAATCTAAGCTGGCAAAACTTATTGCTTATAGGCCATTCTTCAAGTTTCCTTCTGCACCCGTCACTAACCTTCAAAAAGAATTCACCAGCTAAATGGTAGTGATACGAGTATCTTGACTAATATCGTATACCGACTTTTAAATAAGCCTCTCCAGTACAACGCTGGAGTTGATTTAAACACTTTTAAACTGAGAATTTTAAAATTCTAACAAACATTCACTCAATATGGTGCATCCTCTATCCAGACACCACTATATGTAGAGCAAAAAAAATACAGAAAAGAAAACAAAGTCCTCCACTGTCTACAGTGGGGATATTGAGTGTTCAGCACCAATTTCTTTGCTTTACATATCCTATTATATTGCGATATTTAGCACCATGGACATAGCATGTCAGCTTCATTACTGGAAGGGCAACTTGGGGCTTCTAGCTGTGATACACCCTTTGATGTGTTTTGAGGAGAAAAATCCACTGACATTGTTTTCCTTTCAGCAGTTCGTGACCAAACAGCTGCAGAAGTCAGCTTCCTTCCACACAGACATCAATATGAAACAATCAAAACCAAGTTTCTTCTGTCACTCTTTCTTTAACTGAGGACTTCCTATATCAAGTATTACTTCGCTAGGAAGCTATCAAATCATCATCGGCTGCAGTTAAAACAGAACAAACCTTTATTCATTTAGAATAAAGATTACTATAAAATGAACTTAATAGGGCAAACTTTTGAAGCCAGCCTTGGCAGGAACACAGTTTTCATTTACAGTTTGAGATTAATAGCTTAGAAATAAAACTACAAAGATAGGAGTTTATTGGCCTTCCAACTTTTAGGATTTTTAATGGGATGAATTTTTAAAAGACAGAAGAGAAGAAAGAAAGGAGAACCTAAATTTTAAAACCTGTCTTGGCAAAACGTGAAGTATTGCTGTTTGTTTGCTTTAAAGCTTGTAAAATCCAAAACACCAATATGATTTTTATTGCTTGAATTAGGAGGAAAGGGCTCCAATCAAACTCAGACTCCACATCTGAATTTAAATTCAAGTTTTGACAAGAATGAAAAGGACAGAGCAGGGGGGGGAGGTTGCTCAGATGCAAACAAGACAGCCTAGAGAGGCGGGATTTGTGAAATTTCCATTTCTGTAAATAATCACAAAAGATATTGGAATTTTCACATCTGATTTCAAATCAAGTTTATATCTAATCTCTTAATCCCTTCTACAGGTCACCTCAGTCATTTATATACCCAAATTATGTATATGAAACACACGCACACTATAGATAAGCTCTCTTGAACATTGTTTAGAGCAACAAAGGAGATTTACATAGAATTACAAAAGAGATTACGTGGAAAATAATGGTTGATTTAGGAGAAAAGTTCTGGAACTAAGAAGAACTACAAAGTTACCTTTCACTTGACCCTTTTTTCACTTTTGTAATTGGTCATTAAAAAATTAATATATTGTTTTTGTTTGTTTTGAAGCACATTTCCAAGATGAAATGGCTACCTGAAATTTCAGAAACACAGGCTCAGAAGGCAGTGGTCCTTCACATCTCTGAGAGGAAGCATGAGATTACATACATCACTTCACAGCTAACATGCAACATACGTGAAATAAGATTGGACTAACAGAATTCATAATATTTTTTATTGATATCAGGCCATCATATTGCTAAGGCCTGGGCAATTGCTCAGGTTTTTATTACTAATAAAACACAAAAAGTAAAAAAAATACTGTTTCTGATTGGATAAATTCGTAAAGGAAAGATGGAAAAAGAGGATGAAGGAATCATTATTACGGAAATAGCACACAAAGAAAGAAAGATGGGTGGAGGAAGGGAAAATGGTGCATGAGTGAAGACAGAGTATGCATGTGAGCAAGAGCATATGAGCAAGGAAGAGCGAGAAAGGGATCAGAGGACAAACGGAAAGTGCGTGAATAGAGCAGAGAGCACACAGACAGCATGGAGAGTAACGAAGACTATGGAAGACATGGAGGAATAGGGAAGGGGGAGAGAGGGAAAACAAGAAGGTGAAAGCAAAAGAACGTGTATGTGAAAAAGTCTAAAAGCAAGAAAGTGTGCACAAGACGGTGTAAGAGGTGGGGGAGAGAGGGTAGAAGGTGTGAAGTGGGGTATGAGAGAAGGGTGGAAAAGAAAGAGCAAGAATGAAGAGTGAGAGAGGGAGAGTCAGAAAGTACTCAAGAGATAACATGACACATTCATAATATCAAATTAAAAGTTTGTCTGGTACAGCTAGACATGAAACGTACATCTTCTTTCTCCAAAGTCCACTCCCTAAACCATATTTTCTGCTTGTGGCATGCAGCCAAAAAGATGAGATTAGATATGTGACCCTGACGGACTCATACCCAGAGTTTTCTTGAGCTTTACATGTCGTATATTGTTTTACTACCACTCAGCATCATTTAGACCCAGCCTTTTTGCTTTAGTAAATTTAATATAGGTTAATTTTATATTTTTATTTGATTCAGTTATGTTTTATTCAGTTCAGTATACTTTCTAATCAATGCTGTTATCTGCTTTATTCATTACAACATATTTTTATTTTGCTATGTTTTATTTATTTCAGTATGAGTTTCATCCATTTTGCTAAAAGTTACATTAAGGCCTCAGCATGTTGTGTCTATTTCTTCATCTCTTACATCCACCTTGTCATGTGTTCTAGCACATACCAGTTATGATACAGTTTTACATCCTGCTTCTAACTTTTAGAGCATGCATGTGGGATTAATGTAATTTGTTTTTTATCTGTTCCTGCATTTGTTTTCCATAAGCTACCTCATACTTACAGAGCAGTGAGGTAAAATATAATGTGTTTAGTGCTAATAAGCATGTACGCATACAATTTACTATTTAACTTTATAAAGAATAATTCCAAGAAGACATCATGGTGTGCTGTTGAATTCATCTGAAGTGTCTGAATTTCTAAATGTCATATTGCAGTGGGAATTAAGACTATAAAGCTTTTTTTAAAACTATAGCAGACTAGAATAGTCTCCTATATATCTTATTTCACTTTCATGTTTTCTATGCTCCTCTCTTTCATGAATTTTAGGAATAATAAGATGAATTCCATTTCATAAAGAAATACAACAACCAAGCATTTGAAGGGCATAACTCAAATCCCTACAAATCAGAATGTATGATTTTGCAACAGTTCTATGGTTTTTAGCTTTCAGATATTAACTACTAGTGAAATGCTGATTCCTTCTCTTTTTGTATATTTGTTTTTTTGGGGGGGAAAATGGGCCACATTTGTGGGATTTTTTGTACACATGAGAAGAATAGATCTTCAATTTCTGCCTCTTTCTTAAAAAGCACTTGAGATAATTTCAGTCAGGAGACAGGACACAAAAAAATTATTAACTGTCAGTATGATCACAAAAGCTGTTATGTTACTACTGAAAATTAGCACAAAAGCAAAATTAGTCTGCCATATAATCAGAAGATGAACTTTGGCCTTATCTGCAGCTATGTCCCCGAGGCTGGGAATGAAGAGATGGACTGCAAGACCACCAGACTCTTAAGGCAGAGATTGTTTTTTCCTATGTCACTGCATAAAAACAAAACACTTGCAGGTACTACCTGTAACACATGGTAAAGGACTTCCTGCTACAAATCTGTCTAGCTTGCCATTAATTACCCCCTGCAATGCCAGAGCAGAGTCTGCATCGCTCTTTCTCTTTCCCAAATCTTGCTTTTCCACATTCAGCACATGCTGGTCCCCTCCTCCAGGGAACTGACTGCCCTGCTCATCAAAAAAAGAGCAATTTAAGTTTCCAGGTTTTGGCACAGTTTATAACCCCTTCTCTCTTTCTCATTTAGGGTACAATCTAAAAAGTTTAGTTTAACTACTCATCACAGATAGGCGTGCGAATCATGACACATTTTGCCTCAAGGACAGAGATCATTAAATGTACTAGAAATGGCTGTGGGAAGGCATCCTGCTCCATCCACACCTCCACAGAGGCTCCTATTCTCTGTCTGTTCAACATCAGAAAACCACATCACCTCAGAAAGCCACGCACACCCGCATGCTGCTGTACCAAGAAGTATTCACCTTCAGAGCTGCTGGCCTTGATTGTTCTGAGAATTATCAGCCTCCCAAAAGGGAGGGAATAAGTTGAGTCTCTTTCCTTTTCTCTTAGTAAAAATTTGTACTAAGGGAAACTGCTTATTGTACTTTTGATCTCCTATTTCAGAGAGCCACTGCATGATCTAGCTGTGAAGAGAAATAGAGAAAAGGCAAGCTCTTAAAAATATATATGGAGTTTCAGTTTATATTCTAAACTCAGTCTGTGAAAGTTTGTAAGACAATATCAGTGTACTAAAAGCAGACAAAATTTCAGGTGTGTAGGATGATGTCCAAGTGAATAATTTAACAGTCCTTTAACTATGGGAGAATATTTATACCTGTGCAAAGTCTTAACATGAGGGCCATGTGCTGTGAAAAACTGGTTTGCTTGATGATTTAAATATGCAGACTTCTTGAACTGTGGTGTAATATTCTCAGAAATTAACGTTTTCCATTCAACACCAGTAATACATGACCCTTCCTAACTTTTAATTCTTCTGAAAAATGGAAAGGTGACAGAACTGCATTCTTCCTATAACTGATGCACATGAAAGCACCCCCCAGAATACCTGATCCCTCGGGCTTTGTTCTAATAGTACAGAAAACACTGCTTCAGCTCAATCAACATATTTTTCAGCTACAGATTTACATATTTAATGTTCTAAGTGTGGAAGTGTGTGTATCAGAGTATTGTACAGAATGTAGCTTATATTACACCAGCCTGAAATTTTAGCATTCAGTTATAGTATAACATATCTGGAGATACTCCTCTGAATTTACCCCAGTTTTGCACTGAATGAAGAACAGCCAGAAGCTGGGACTGTCCATATTATTAACATGTCTCCAATATTAGAAATATACTGTGCAGCATCAATGAGACACATTTGGGACTGTATGTATGATGTGATATAATGTTCTAGGATAACACCCATGAACCTAACTTCATATATATATATATATATATATAAAATATATATGTAGACATGCTTGCAAAAACACATAATCTGCATGGTTTTGTTCTATGCATCAGTTTTCAAACCAGGGCAAAATTTTTTATAGCTGACATCCAAACCACTCAAGCATAATTTATAATGGAAATGCTGACACAAAGCTAACTGTGGTGGCATGAACAATGCTTATAGAAAACAAAAAGCAAAGGTTTCTCAAAATAAACTATATGAAGTTCAAAACTGAGATTAAAAGCATATGAACCTGCAATAACTTTATTGATGACTACGTTCTGTAAACTCAAACAATCTAGAGAGGGAGATTTTTAGAGTCATGACTTTTCAAACTTTTCTCTGGAAAAATTAGGTTTTGTAGGGTGTCTAGCCCAACAGCTCTTGTTTGTACTTGCAAAACCTATATGCCTTTTTTACAGCATGCATTGTGGCAATTAGTATGCATGGACTCATTCTAATAGTGTCCCCCACAACAAAAGCCATCATTCTGGCAAAAGGAGACAGGAAAATCTAACGCTCTCCTACCATGACCAAGATGGTAAGAGCTGCCGCAGTTGCCAAATACGATACACAAAACATTTAATTTATAATAGTTAGAACTTGGCCCTTGACCAAGCCCAAAGAACTATGTCTTATTTCACTTGCTCTTGAATATGTCTCTTTCAGAGATAAATGACTGTGCTGTTTGCCAGTTCTCTCCTCTGTTTGGCGTTTTGTTTAGCTCCGCTTGTGACAAGCCAAGAGTTGATGCATCTGCTTGAATGTGTAATATACATCTTTGGTCAACTTAGCTTTTTTCCTTGACAATATTATGTCAAACAATCACATCACAACTGGCTCTGATCTCTTTGTTGTTAGCTAATAAATTAAAGAGTATTTATTATCTGCAATCCTTTTTTCCCTTTTAATGGTGACACATTTGTGGTGAATTACAGGGCAGCTTTATAAACTAGGCTGTGGGCCAGTATCAGCCCCTGCGTTCATGTGAATGTTCCCTCTCCCACTTGGCCTCCCAGCCTGGTGGTAAATCAAGGCAGCTGTCACAGCACACTAAGTTAGTGTGCGTCATTGGGGAGAGCAGGAAGCGTTGGGGGTATAATTCTGTCCATCAAACTAATATGTTATATCAGTAGCTTTGTAATCTTCTGCTATAAGTTATGGGAAGTGACACCTAAGAATTCACTTTGAAAGCAATGTGTTCCTCAGACTTTAAGCCAAAACAGACCCAATCTGCAGCAAGAGTTCCTCTGTTTATATGAGCAGATTTGTAGCAGCTAGCAGCCCCATCGCTATCAATGCAGCAGTATTTTACACATTCCACGGCAAGCCTCTCTCTGTTTACAGTCTTTGCAGCAGAATTTGTAAACTTTTAAAACATTTCTTCCCTTCTTTTTTTTACCCTTGCTTTAACCTCCAGTAGCAGGATAGATAAATATACTCCTTGAATGTTATCATGACAAAGTGAACTCCTGACAGATAGGAATGAATGGGTGACCTATTTCCCTTGTCCATACCCCCTTCAACCTTTGCCTTGACAAATGTGGGAAATAGCTGTGTAGGACAGGAGAAGAATACACATAGCACTATGATAGGAATGTCAGCTTTTTTGTTAAATGTTCACATGATACTGAAAGAAATGAGTGAAGGTAACCTTAAATAGCAAGCATGTTTTCTAAACAGCTTCAAAGAGATCCAATTCACACTGTATCTCCCCTAAAAGGATAGCTTATTTTCAGTGACTATTTTTAAAGCTTTTGAAGACCAACAAAAGAGGAACTTGGACTCAATTAAGGGTTTTTGTGAGGTGTGATTTGATCTGAAAGAAGCCTATAGGGCATCTTCAAAGGGTCGCAACCAGAAAAGCATGTCCCACAACCCTAACATGCTGAAATCAAAGATATATGCTAAAGATATTAAATATCTGTACACTCTTTGCCAAACTATTTTAAAGAAGATTTAGGATTAAACCCAACATCAGTTTGGTTTGATAATCTTTGTAATCAACAGAAAATGTAGAACAAACAAACCCCACCAGTAGAAAACAGTACTTGCTTCATCCTTAAAATCTAATTCCAGAGACTATTACAATATAGAAAATAGTTCCTGGGAAAATCTAATTCCATGTAGTTTTACCTCACACAGTACTATCATCATCTCAAACTTTGATCTAGTTTTCTATCTATGAATGCAGCTTACGTTAGATTTTAAAACACGTTCAGGACAACTAGAGATACCTAAACTTCCGTTAATCTGTGCAATATACAAATGTTGTTTTAATATTCATTTCAGCATCGACTTGAAAAGCACAAATGGTATTTCACACTATCATACAATGTGGCATACCACATTGCCTAAAAACTTCAGAATCTTATGTTTTATAGCATCAGGTCTTGTTCACATGCCTTTAAAGCTTAAAAATGTATATGCGAGACTTGGTTAAACACTAATAAAACCAAACATTTAATCTTGAGAGTAACCCACTTAAAGACCACTTTTCTTTCATCTGTTCATCCTGAATAATTAAAGTAGCACTCATTTTTGGATATTTCCTTTATAATAACATTTTAAAAATATATCTTGAAATTCTCTTCTGCTTGTAACTGCCATGATGTGAACAGAACTGTCTACATTTTGAATTAAGTTTGACAAAAGTCTAACTAAACCCACAGATGATGAGATTTAAAATAAAAAGATTCATTATATCTAGAGATACATGGAATTTAAATGAATGGTTTTGTTTTAGGTAAACAGTCTGTCTCATTGCACAACCTCACACCTCAGAGTGACAAAAATTAAAAGTAATTTTTAATCTGCTATCTACCTGTGACAGGAGGGGGAAAAACAGAACTGTGTAGAGATTCCAGGGCTACAGAGCAACATTTCCTTTCTTTAGAGGGCTTCTTCACTGCTGGCTACTTTGCTAGAAATTGGGTCTATGATGCCTTCTACCACATCTCTCTTTTACATGGCACACTGCGTGATTCAGCACACTGGCACATACCAGCATTAAGAAACCTTTTTTTGGGTCTTCTGCTGGGTTATGAAACTCTCAAATATACAGTCACGTGGTTACTTTTGTTTGGGAAATGGACTTGTAGCTGCTAAAAACTGGCCATAACTAGTGATTCTTTTTATGAAGTATACAGTGGTTTAATAAGTCCTGAAGAAACAAAGTCTGGTATTTTGGAGCTTTTCTGTACGAGCAGTTAAAGATTTAGTATTTTTGGCCCCTCTTCCAGCAGTAAATCTCCCAAAAAGATATTCCACAAATACCTCTGCTTAAGTCCACAAAAGCACAGTTCCAGGCATTACGAATGAACATAAAAGTCTCTGATCTCTTGAATGATCAAGAACAGCTATAAGAAGAAAGTTTGGAAACCATGCTCAAGAATTGAACAAACTCTTTCCTTCTGCCCTCTACACCAGTTCAGCCTTATCTGAACAAACTTCCTTGCAGCTGCTGGGGGCTAAGCCTCAAGAAAAGCCTACAGGACAAAGTCCTGTAAAAACTGAATCAAACATCTGATTTTTTTCCACAGTCAAAGGTATTTTTTCCCACCTGTGACTGCTGACTAAGGTGTTTGTTCTGAATACCTCAAGAGCAGCCCTGCCAGTCTAGCCATTAACACATTCATTGTTCCCCACTGCTGGATAATAACTATATTTCTCAAGTCACCTACAAAAATTATAGCAGTTGCACCAGGTTGGCCACCTGAGATTTGGCAATGAAATAGCTTGCTCCTGTTTTCATGAGTACTCATGTAAAGCCATATAAAAATTCATCCAGAGTTCAAAGTATATCAGAGAGACAGACTGTCAGTACACAAAGCTAACATTTGGACTGAATCATCCATCACTAGCTAAGCACTCAGAAACCAAGTAAAGCACATTTTATATACACAGGACAGAGTCCTATGACTTCCCCACTACATGACCTCCTAAACTCAAATGTAACTGTATTCATCAGAAAGTTATTGGCTTTTTTTTCTTCCTCAATGAATACACTTTGATGAGAATTTTTACAGAGCACAGGGGAGCTGAACCATCAAATTTCACTGAAAATAAGCACAAGGTGCATAACTTGTCCACTCAGACTCTTTTAAAATTCCTTGCTTTCACTTCTGTTTTAGCATTTGGGACATTCAGAGATGAACACCAAACAAAAGAGTTTTACACTTATTTAATCAATTTGAAAATACTCTATGTCAGACACTAGAACACAAAAGTCTGATCCAACATTTGAGAAATAAGAAATTAATGGGGTTCCAGCTGATGTGGACGCCAAAATCATATTCCCCGAACAAGCTCTTAGACCAGAGTTAGTCTCACAGGCTATAATTGAAAGGATTTGTCCAGCTTTTAGTATTAAATGAGTCCAAAAATTCTGCAGTCTAAAATGACAACATACTAAACCTTATCCAAGGAAATATTACAAATTTATGTTCCTGTAAGGCACTTGCCTTTACTAACCCAGTGCTCATTGCTTTTTCTTGTCTTTTGTTAGGAAAAAAAGAGAAACAAAAGGAAAAGAAATAATGGAATATACTACTTGAGACAGGTACAAGTATGTTAATTAAAAACTAACTTCAAGACATACCATGTGTCCTCCTAGATAAACATTTCTTTCAGACAAATGAAAAATTATCACCTGAACTAGATTTTCACTACATTTTGGATAGTTTAGTTAACAGCAGCTGTTCCTTTAGCTATTACATATATTTAACACATCTAAAGTCAATAATATTTAATTATGTAAGACACTCTAGGCCAAATATTTTGTGAAAAATATAAGTGATTTTTAAAACCAATCTCACATAAATATGTTTTCATTTTATGGCCTTCTTAAGATCTCCTTCACAATGATACTTAATTTGAAGAAGCTGTCAATGGAGAACTCTTCAGAAGTTCTAATGTTTCAGTTAGATAACAAAAATTGATATTACAAGCTCACAGTAAGAGACTAGAATGTTCAGTACCAGCCGTGAGTAATTTTCAGGATATGTTTCACTGTGATTTTCTAACTGGAAGTGTGTTGTTTTTTTTTTTTTTTTTTCCCAAGCTATTCAATAGGCTAAATAGTTCACTTATTCTATATCAATTAAGATCACTCTCCCCTTAGTGATATTCTTTCACCAGTTTTCGTTTTCCAAATCAATTAGAAGCTCTGCTGAGTCCCAGTTTCTCCTCCTTTTCTAGTTCAATTGAGAAAAAAACATCTGGAGTTATTTCTCTGTTGTAAATGCTTTTTTTTCCACTTTAACCCATCTTGTTTCAATCCCACACACTCTCTGAGACTTTAATACGAATGACAACCTCCTTTCCTGAATATAAACAGAAAGTATTATAAAGAACAAACATCAGCTGAGCTAATCCTTTGCTCTGCAGTTCTCTTGTAAATTGAACAATACTAAAGTAGATTTTCTGATTTGTAAAAAGTATAGCAGGTTAACAACACATACTGGATCACAAATCCATTATGAGTTTGGGGATTTTGATCAATTCTGCTCTACACTTTCATGAAAATTTCAGTCCCATGGTTCCACCTGAGTCAAAAGGACAACAGGCTTACAAGCCAGTTTGAAAAAAACACCGCCCAGTAAGTGTGGAATGAAGACTGCTCAAATGCCATTAGGTTTTGGAGATGATGGACATTTTATTCCACAGATCTCTTAATCTCATCACTGCTAAGAAATGGCGCATGAATATAAACAGAGCTACAGGTAGCACTTGTAAACAGACTGTTTCTCTGGAAGTATTTAATTAAGACACTGACATTTTTTAGTTTTCTGAATCTTTACTGCTGTTTTAAATGGGATATAAGCAGTCATGACCTTTTGTGTCTGATGTCAGAAAAATGAAAAGGCCCAGCAATAACTGAAGTTTACATTGGCTTCATTTTCCAGTCCAGAATTAAATACACACTATATCCAGCGCACCATACATTCTTGAAGGCTTAAGATGCAATTCAAGCCCTCCTTGTGTGAAGAAAACAGATAACAGCTGGAAAATTATGGAGTAGTTCCAACAGGGACTTCTGCTTCCTCATAGAGCCTTGCTCAATGAATTACAATTATAATATCTCTATGGTTGTCAAACAACTACTTATTTTAAAAACACCAGCTGTACCATGCCGCCTTTTCTTCTTTTCTTGTTGTAAGACTTATCAAACAACTAAAATATTGTATATTCTTCAGTGAAAGGCTGACTTGGAAACTTTGAAGAAGATTAGAAGAAAACAAAAGTCATCTTGTAGTTGCTCTATATACATTAGCTAAAATTATCTAATTCTTCTGCGCTTAATGTTCAGCAACTGAATAAAATGGTCTGTATTTGAGAGGATTTAAGTACCCATTTGATGTCTTTAGGGATTGTATAGATTTATCTATGCAGGTATATCATTGTCAAATCTATCAAAGATTTGATTATCATGACAGCTTTTCACATGCCAGCTATGTGCCAGTTTTCATAAACTTCTATAAGGAATACCTACACTTTTTTCCCTTGTTTGTGGTCTCCAGAGTATATAACCTAAACAATATAGAAGCTAAATCCAGAGGAACAGCAGAAAGTTGAAAAAAGCAATAACCACAAATGACTTATTCTTACAGGTTCAATGATATTAACAGCAGAAAGATCTGGAGTCTTTTCATTTATACCTTAACACAGGATTCCCAAGAGTAAAACTAATGTAATGCCCGAATTACAGATCCATTGCAACTGGGATCCTGATTATGAGCACTGCTATAACCGGTACTTGGAAGGATATATAAATTCTAGAATTAAAATTTAAATCTTTATGGAAGGTGCTCCGCCAACACTATTACAACTGTTTTGAAAATGAAAGCCTTCATGAATTCATATAGAACAACGTTTAATACAATTATCCCTGGTTTTGGCCAATTCCAACTGCTTCTCAGAAACAATCTTAAGCTTGTTCCATTCAAATTTGTTCTGAAACCCAAAGTTTTTCCCTCAGTAACTCTTGGATTCTTTGAATTGCCTACAAGTGGCTATTTTGCTTCTGTGAGCCTCATTCAGAAGTCACCCTGCATGCTGGGCTTCAGATTGCACATTTTTCATAGGGAAAACAAGCATGTTTTATTCTCATAAAAGAACAAAATTGAAACAGGGTGACACAGTCTCTATCAACCTGCATTTCTGTTTCCTCAAATATATTTCTAACATGTATGTTTCTCCAATTCCACTTTAAACTTTATTTTTCAACATTTCTCTGCCTTGCCTTCACTCCATTCTCAGATGCTTTATGCATCTTCACTTATGACACCTCTTCACTTATGACAACTTTTTTTTTTTTTTTTTTTTAATACCTCCCTTACCTTTATTTGGTAATATGGCAAGCCAGTGACAAGAGTGGTTTGAGAATGACAACTTTTCAGCATAGTCAAACAGACAGCCCTGGGATAGAGTGATGGTAAAAACTGACAATGCTAAAACTTGTCGATAGATTTATACAAAGCATTAAAAAATTCTATTTTCCCCACAGAGTTTCAAAAAAATTGACTTTCTCTAGGAAAGACAAATTATATTTTGGGAGCAATTTATAATCACTTATGATTAAAGTCTGTTTTATCCCCTGTCCCACCAAGTCAGTCAAGATCAAAAGCCTCTCTTCACTTGCTGTGCAAGGCTCAAACTAGCAGAACCTTTCTGTGGAAACTCTCCATGAACACGTCTGGAGTCTCTCTAAGAGAGAGAGTATTGCTAAAAGCATTACTAAACTACTAAATTTTTGGGTGGGAGTAGCAACTTGACTGTCAACCTGTCAGCTTTCCTAACTGCAAACAATATCATGTATCTGAGCACAGAGCTAGCAGAGCAGCACAACAATAATTACAGCCCAGTGGGAACCCCTTCTAACCAGAGGACAAGAACTTTTCACTTCCCGTTATAAATATTATAAGGGTTTCAAGTCTCAACTGATAGCAGAAATGCTTTGTGGTGATTTGGAAAAAAGATACTGATAGGTGCTTAGCAAGCACTGAGCTGGAGATACTTCATTTGAGACTCAGCACTTCTCAGGATGAGACCATTTTTGTATATCCTGAGGGTTCACAATATGGCCATCTGTAGCTGAAGCAACTCCAGAAGATGCTAAGTCTTCAAGTGCATCAGGCCAGAGAAGGTGAGAACTGTGTTTCTCTACCCATAAGAACCTGTCAATAAACAGTGGAAATTTTGCAGTGCCCCAAAAAATCAGTTTTCATGAAGCCACAAAGTGGTTTGAATATAACTTTTAAGATTCTAAAAAATATGCCTGTTTTTAAAATTACCATATTATCATTTCAGTATTTTCTATGATAACACTGTGTTTTCTAAAAACTAAAAGCCCACTGTTAATATCTTTATGTTGCAGCCGCAAGTTCTGTCTATATCTCATTCCATTCTATATTAAAATATTCACCTGTTTTTGTTTCTACTAGATTCATATTACACCTGTATCTAGATCTACAAATGGGCAAATGAAGACCCTCTCCATGCTAACATTATGCTGGAACAGAACACAGCAGCCAAACCCTATAGAAAGAAATTATTGTGGCCTAACATTGTAAGTTTACGTAAAGTTTTTTTTTTCTTTTCCCTCAAGGGAGGGAAAGAAAAAAAGAGGGATTAGATCTAAATTCTGAAATGCTTCATCCCATGTCACTTCAACTTCTGTTGTTGCCTTTTGCATTTCTTCAAAAATTTTAAAACCCAAATGTTTCATAAGACTGTCACTGGATTTCCACAAAAGTCTTACTCTGGCTTCTTTGGCACAGAATTACCCCAAAAGACTTACCAGGCTCAGGAAATGAAGAAGCCTAATATCTTCTTGGATTAAGTCTGGCCAATGCATCATTAACAAAAAAGTTGGACAACATCCCATGTTAAAATTTAAAGCAATATTTTTTGTTACACTAATATTTTTTTAGAGTTTTCAATAGAAATAATACTCATACATATAGCATAATATTGCAATTTAACCCACAAGTATAGACCCCTTTAAATCTCTGAAAGCAACAGTAAACAGTGGAAGCAGGGGTTCCACTTAACCCACACACTCTGCTAATACATTTTAGATAACAGGCCAGTGCATTTAAATAAAGTCCAGATCCAATTCAATAGTATTTGTTACAAAGCTTTATCTAATTATATTAGTTAATCTTTATTACTAGCCTCACAAGTGCAGAGAACGCTATTATAATCCTTCTCACTAATGATCTCCTCACTATCATAGTAATAAAACTCAGCTATAAATTAATCATCTGTTTGCAATCATGAGTAAACATCAACTCAATTAACAATTGATAAATAAACAGTCGAGTCTGGAGGCTATTTCTGTTATAAATGTGCGTACTGAAGGATTCAGCACAGCTTTGCTATTTAACTCAAATGAGCATTTTTGTGCATTCAGAGATTTCTGTTCTGCATGGATTAAAAGAAACATGCTACACAAGCGGAGCAGGTTTCCCACCATAACGGTGCCACCTATCTTTTGTGCTGCTAAGCCTGGGGGAGGATATTGTCTGTCTTTTCCAAGGATTGCTTTGTTCCTTTCAGACTAAACAGAAGGTGAACATACAGAACTGTTTGTTTCTCTTGTTAGAATTGCTTAGTAAGCTTTTTCCTTTCTAGAATATTCATCTCATTTTTGAGCCCAATGCCAGATTACAATTTTCCCTCTATAATTCATTTTTCCTCATTTATTTATTTTTTGCCCAGCAGGTGCAGGTGAACAGACTGCAGGTAAACACATCAACTGTGAAGGAAGATACACTGAAAAGCGGGGAAAGTTTTCTTTTGCTTACCTACCCCAATCTAAAATGGGAAGTTCAATTGCTTACTTTGTCTCAGTTTTCAGATTTTTTGTCTTTCAGAGTGACAATGACAAGTGATTCATCCAACAATGTCAAGGAAAGCAGGGCATTTCAACAGCCAAAGCGTCTGGCTTAGATGGGAACTAGAGGACTTCCACCTTACTACCTCACGTCTATCCACTGCTCCCCATATCCATTACTCCCATTACTTTCCTGCTAGATTTCCATATCAGATTTTCTCCAACCACATTTACACACTACATTTGAGACACTGAAAACTGTCTAGAAGACTACATAAGTTTTTGGATCTGTCTCCACTGGTCAAAGCACAACAAGTGCAGACAGACTGGATCATCTAAAAAGCCCTCACTTCCATTCAGCTGCAATAAAACGTATTAACACACATGCACCCCACCTCAGAGTGGGATTACTCCCATTGTTGCAGGTACACTGCATATTCCTATCACAGTGCTACAGCTTATTTTTTAGAAGTGAGTGTTCTTTTCAAACTGTTGCCCGTTTGTGTTACATAAAATATTCCAGTCTTGGTGACCACCCATTTTCAGCTGTAGAGCCAGTGCTCTAACATACTTCTCACATGTTCTGCCCTAGAAACAGACTCCTGCATGAAAAGCTTGTTTCTTTAGGAACTCTCTAGCTTGACTAATGACACCTGAGTTACCTAAGTCCAAACTTGCACTGAATAAATACATGCTTTGACCCTAATATATAAGGGTCATAAGCATCATTAATGCTGCTTGAAGGGATAAAGATAACAATTACTCCTGGTTTTGCATGCAGGTCAGTAATGAGTCTACCACATGTAACACCTTCATGACAGCACATCATCATAAACTGTGGAACACTCTGTAAAGCTACACCTGATCAGTCCTCCAGCAATTCCTTCCCCGGCCAGCATCATTTCTGTCACTCCTAATATTTGTCCTATCTCCAATTTCAACTTCAGGCTTCAATGGAGCAATGTTAAAACTGGTTTTTGTTGTTGTTGGCTTTTCTTTCTTCCTTTTTCTTTTTTTTTCATTCTTTTCATCTTCTGTACCATAAAGACCAGCTTTTTCCAAAATACAAAGCAGTATCAGCCTAGAAAGACTCACATTAAGAAAAGAAAAATATATATATATTCATAAAATGTTTGAGGAAGGAAACTAAACCCAAAAATTGCAGAATCCTGTAAAAATCAAGTAAGCCATGACAAGTCTCGATTACAGTTTTTCTATGGTAGTGACTATTTTGTAACTACAACGTACAGGAGGAGGAAGGTCTTGCTAATCAAAGAAAAAAAAGGCTCATCGTGTCTATTAACTGCCTGTTAAAGTAGTACTGCTGCACAAACATATGTGTTGCAAAATAAGGTGAGGTTAATAAGAGATTCATCAACATTAAAAAGGAAGAGTAGAATTGATAAATAAAGTATAATATTTTTGCATTGTTTCTCTATAGGTGGGCTTTTTTTCCTCCCCTTTAAAGAAGCTGAAACTCTCTTCTGTGGCTAGATAACAAATCCCTGCGTCAGTACTATATAAAATGTCCATTAGTAATGCTGAATGATCTTATATTTCTGACGTTCTAACTTCTTGTAAAATAAATTGATAGCCCGTAGTAATATCATGGTAATTAGCAAGAAAAAATATTTTTTAAACATGCTTCTAAGCTGACACTCTGTAAAGCTCAAAAAAGTACAGAAGACCAAAGGCCTGTTGATTCAGGATTCACTGCTATAACCTCACAATTCCCACCAAATAAGAGTTCAGTTCCACTGAGGAATTTCTTCTATAGAATGCTCTACTGCAAGGGGAACTAAAAGTGCTCAGCCCTAAAATGCAAGTCAGCAGTAAGGATAACTTATAAGGTCAGATCCTGCAAACAATACTTATCTGATGTATTCCAGAAACATAGACAACTTCAAGCCAGTTCCATAAGCAAAAGTCTAAACTTGAGCACATATTTACAACTAAAAAGGAAAGTAGCTTCCCTGAGTCTAATGATTCAATACCATACTTAAAATCATTATTTATTTATTTTTTAAAATAATCACTGCAGCCTTCTAAGATAAAGGTGTTCTTATGAGAGGGCTTTACTGTGCTGATTTCCCTAGGTTGTCCAGTGAAACAGTAGTCATTTAGGGATGACGACCTTCCATTGTCCCTGATATAGGAGATATATGGCATATGACTTGTTCCACACAAACTTAGACGTTCAATGATGCATGAATTTCATAACCTCTAAGGAATTCATATTCTTTCTGCAACACTGAATGAACTGGAATTATACTAATCTTCTACTGCCTTATCTTACATCTTTAACAACTACTAAAGATGGCAGTGACCATTTTATTCATCCATTACTTTTTTCCCTACAATAACTTGGAAGAGAATTATTACGAAGTGCACAGTTACAAAGTCGATATATAAAGATGTGAGTTTCAGAAGACAGAGCAGTGACATGACAATAATAAGCAAACATTAAGCACAAGCACAGATGGCCCTTGACCAAAGCACTGAATACATGCTCTTCTCATCAGTTACAAGAAAGAAACTTCAGCAAAACATCTTCAGCCCCAGTGAAGTAACAGTGACTTCAGCAGCAGAATTCCTCATTAGAAAACTGAAGAGCAAATGATGCTATGTTAGTAAAAACACAAAGCTTGAGACATTTTGGGAGCGAACTTAATATGTCCCACTGTTCAATAAGGCTAACAAAAATACAGGCCATTTGATCAGGAGAGCATAACAGAGGAACTTTCATAGAGGGGTTTGATTTATCTTCTAAGTTTCTTAACGGCTAAGGAAAAAGAACAGCTGTGTTTGTAGGAGAGAAACAGATTACCTATATGAGAAATAGTGTCGGAAAAATATGGAATCTTTGACTCCGGGTTGAATTCAAGGATCACTGAAGACTGGGAGAAATCCAAATCTTGAAGCTACAGGCAGACAGTATTACTTGAGTAGAACAATACTTAGACAGACGAAAGCAGATTATTCTTGGGATGCTTTTAAAATGTGCATCTGTTTGTGTCAATGACCATATACACATAATCCTAATGAGAGGCACTGTAAGCCTATTTTATTCTCAGAGATCTAGCCCTTTGATAGACACAAGCTACTGGCAAGCTCCTAGTGATCAGCACAGGTCTTGAAGACCTAAGGCATTCAAGAACTGTTTCTGCCATAGGGGTTATACACAGATCATGTACATTTCCAGTTGGAGCTGTATTGGAAATCATCTCTTGGCGGGAGGAGAGGGGAGGGGGATCTACAAAGCCTTTTTTCAGAGACCTCTGAAGTTGCTTTAAAGATCTTGCTGTTACAGGTTTCACTACATTACCAAATACTTTTAAGACACATAACAGCTTTTGAAATGCTTTTATTTTATTTTTCCCCCCAGAATCAAGGAATACTTTGTAGAAATAATCTCCTTCTGTGTAAAGATGTTACATTAATTCTTTAAGCGCACAAAGTTTCATAAAATACTTTTATGCTATCTGATGTGCTTTCTTAGGCAGTGCTTCCTCAATTAAAAGGTAAATACTGAAAACAGCAGCACAGGGCTACAGATAAATCTGCCGTTACCTGTCTAGACATATCTTCATCTTCAGTCTGACTTTTCATACTGAATTAAGAGCCAGATCTGGTGAGAGGGTATCCTGCCTTCAAGTTCTCTGTAATTAGAGGAGTAGAAGCCTACAAATATGAGAGCTTGTAAGAGTACGGAAAAATCCTCAGCAAGGTTCAGTAAAACCTAACAGCTACAAAACTCTCTACATTACACACACAAACCACCCAACCCATAATGAAAATTCTTACACAATCTACAGCAAAACACCAACAAGATCTTTTTATTTCTCCCCAGAGTTTTTCTAAATCTTTCAGACAAGAAGCAGCTACTCCACTAAGCATTTGGGCATAGTATTTTTGTTTGTTTGTTTTGTAGTAATGGAACTTATGCAAATGTAGCTGTGTGATTCTTCCATTTACTGATCTATTCAAGGCTGGATTTAAAGGAATAAAACTAATCCCAAACCCTAAAATATTTTTACACTAGTAGCATCACACTTAAATGAATGTCAGTAGTCCATACGTACATACATATAAGCAAATAGGGATCACACTGCCTTCCTAAATGTTTGTCAGGTTTCCTAACTATGGCACCACGTACAGGTGGAACCTACTGAAACCCTCAGCCTAGAAGTCAGGCTAGAATCTCAGGCCAGCTGTACAAAATTTTCGTTTCCACTGCTTCCACAGTAAGCAAGTCATTCTCCTCAGTATGTCTTATTTGAATAAAGGTTATAACACCACCCTGCTACACGAGTTGACAGATGGTCTCATCTCTTCACTTCCCCCAAGAAATTTTTCTGTCTGCAGTCTCTTCCACCTTTTACTTTAATCATCACCATTTCTCCTCTGGCTGTGGATAACAGCTGAATGAGCAAGTTTTACACAGGTTTGGAAGTAGTGAGATTTGTGGTCATTCTGTTCTCCTCCAGAACTAGGCTCCACAGCCTTGAGCCAGCTGCTGAGAAAGCTGTCTGTTGCTCTCACAAGCATCATCCTCAAGGTTGACAGTTTCATAGTTCCTGTGAAACGTAGCTGTCAAGGGAATCTGTCACCGCAGCTAGAGAAAAGCAATTTCTTAGATAGTTTGAGCCAGTTCCATGGAGGGCTTTGAAGATTATGGGGGGGGGGGGGGGCGGGAAGTGATTTTAACCCAATATTCCAGCAGCAATAAGGGTGGGAATCACCAGTGGAGTGCAGTCCCAGTGTCACCAGTCCTTACTATGTTTAATTACAAGAGAATGGCTTCTCTCATGGCATGCTGGCTCCTACTTCAAACCCAAATTAGGAAATGTACAGGTCTACTGGCAAAAAGCCAGACTTATTTCTGTATATTTGAGTCTCACAGAAAAGCTCCAAGGGAATTTGGGATAGTTCTTATTCTGTGAGACCCTGCACCATTTTGACCCCTGTTTTGTTTCTGTTAAGAAAATAGAAATCACACTCATTTAAGACTTGCATCTTGTCTATAATAAAAAGATTGGAGGTACTTCATGAATACCAGTGCAATGAATGGAACACATACAATTCCTCATTTGTGCATGTAGGTACATATTGAGCTAACTTCTTCCACTCCAGAGAGGAAATAAGCTACACTGACATAAGTCATACTGAGTTAACTCCTTCTACACCAGAGAGGAAATAAGCTATAGTGATATAAGTCTTTATCAAATCAATCAACTGTATCCATCCCAGGTTTAGTCTCATTTATTTCCGCAACAGCCCAATGTTCCTAGGCCTTATCCATTCAGGTGTGCAGCTGCACACTAGCACAAGTGGACAGGAGAGCTCTTCATTCCCTCTACCATGCTAACAGTTACATATGTCAGTAGTGAAGCCAACTAGATGTATTTACTTTGATCATTCATTTTCTACTCTGTTACTACAGTGATGGGAATAAAATCACCCCCTCCCAGTCTAACACTATGGAGACTGTATAGCCACAAACAATGTAAATAAAATCTAACACCCAATTCTCCTCAGCACATCCCTTTTGTTAGGGTGGCATTTCTGATAACAGGAATTATGGTCACAAGGAGACTTTTTCTTCCCCACTGAAAGTGTGATATCTCTGAGAGCAGATGATGGTTTCATTACAAAAACTTTTGGAGTTTGGAAAGAGCAGTAGTAAAAGTTAGTTAAAGGTTTTTATGACTTCTTTTGTTCAGAAGAAATTAAGGGAGGAAAAACATTGGTGATGTATGAAAAGATGGCTTGTTTACAATCAGTACACAGAACCTTGCCTTCTTCATAAAAGGAAAGGAAGCCAGCAGGAGAATTACAATACGGAGCACCTCCCAGGATCTCTTTCACCATTCTCCCCATTTGTGTATTAAGCAACAAGGCAGCTGTTGAACAAGTACTATCAACAAAGCAATCTTCTAGCCCTTTGATTTAGGCTATTCATATCTTCTGCCCTGAAATAAAATGACTTTCACAATTAAAACACCGAAATCAATGCTGTATCTATTGTCATGTCTGCAGGAGAAAAGCTTTAATTACAACCCTAGTTAGATAACACAATCATTACACCTCCTTAATCTCAAATATAAAACCAGTACCCTTTCAGTGCTATGCCACCCTTTCTTTGATTTTTTTTATGTGAATGGCTTTTTATCTGAGCACTTTAATTTGCATGCCTTTGCTGCGAGGCAGCTCCCCGTGATATGTTAATTGCAGAGTGCTTTAAGTACGAAAAGATTAACATAAAACCCTTTGCAAACAAGCTAATAGTTTATGATAATTTTTGCATGGCCTTTGTCTGTCTATCACTGGATTGCCTCTAGCTGTAATTTTATAAAGAAGCTGTAAAATATCATTTAAACAAGTTCATTTACACATAATTATTACCAGAATCACATTATTCAATTTAGATACTACAGCCTATTAACAATCCATGAACTAAAATGTAATTAAACTATTTTCCTTTTATGAACCTATTCATTACAATGTGTGGGAGATGGATCTCTCAGTTTCACTGAAAAATTTCAGCACTTTGTTGTTGGAATTGACAAGTCTGGCACTCATTCTATGCTTTTAATTATATTAAAAGTATTTCAAGACACCTAAGATAAAGAATATATTTAGAAAAGAATGTGCAGAAATGCCAAGGTGGTGTCACCCAGAAACATGTATTTATTTCATCCCACACTGTTTGCACCTTCTTATCAGAGAAAATAAAACCAGGATATATCATTTCAATTAAAAGTTCTTAGGTTTTTAAGTTTTTGAAGAAATATTTGGGAAAAAAATGTTCTTTGCTAATGAGATAACTATTTCAATTGCAGTTCTACTCTAAAACCTTACAGTACACAGGACTTGCATTGTGCAGCTGTGGACATTCCTCTTTGATAAGACCTTTTTAACTCAAAAATTTATCATATTTCAACACAGACTAAAATTTATGTAAGCTGCTTGTTTGTCCACTACAAACATTAAGAGTTGCCTCAGTGGGCCAGGAGACTAACTGGCATTCGTTCCCTCATATTGTCAATAGACACTTTTTAGACACGATCAAAAGATGCTATATTTTGCTTTTCATAAGGCATGAGTATCAAGCCTCATTTACTTATTGTGTTTTTGTACAATAAAAACTTGATCTGGATAAGGAAAGCCTTAGTCTTTGTTCAGTGATACAAACTGCAGACCCTTCTACATAAACCAAGATATAGAACAAGTGTTGGCAAAAATCTAATAAAAACCCAAAACAGGAGTAATTTGCCCTGACGATGAAAACTAAGATTATTTGAACCATACAAATTGGCCTGACACTAAGCATTTCCTTAGATCTTGAGGACAGAAGTCAGCACTTGTAAATCTCACTTCTGAGGGGGAAAAAAAGAGGGGGGGAGGGACCCCAAATTAACCACAGACACTACTTACCCCCGGAGTTAAAGTTCTCTCACACCTGTGTCAGTATAGGGAACATATTCAAAATTTAAGCTCGTATTCCTAGGCCATTCCTAACACAGAGCGGAAGTAAAGTTATGCTGCATATGAGGAATGAAGAAAAAAAAACACATTAATAGTCATGAAACAAAAGTCTCTCTTACTGTACAAGAAAAAAAAGTAATTACTATTGCAGTAAGATGCAAGTCTACATAGAAATTCTATTGCAAAATAGGGGATGGATATGAAAACCCCAAAATATATTTCAGTCTCAGTAGGCTCGGATATGTGAATCATCAAGGCTCACATGGTTGCAGCAGTCTTCAAGAGCAAATATTTCCCTCTAATGTTGATCTGAATGTTACCATTTAGATCGGTTCCTAGAGAAGTTAATGACTATAAACTCAGTGGGTGACTGGATCGTTTGAAGAATGACAACAAAACTTAAGACCATTGAATTCTCTCTAAAACCTTGGTCCATAGGACAGAACTACTGCTTCCTTACATTGCTACCTCACAACCTTTTTAGTGGATTTTGTGGAAGTTGTTAGTATTCCCAGTTCGGTTACAAAAGAAAAATCTGCCTTTTTTTTTTTTTTTTCCTTTCAAGCAACAAGGTACAACTTCAATAGGAAATGGCAGATTTTAAATAAATCAAGTCTGACTGTCAGACTGTCATGCTAGAGGACTCTAATTCTAACTCCACCAGAACTTCTAGGTTTGATGCTTGAATTCTGTTATGCAGGAGGCCATACCTGAGGGTGAAAGGGATCTTTATCCCCTCACCTGAGGGTGAAAGGGAAGCTTTATAGCTTTCAATACATTTACAAAATAAAACAAAGAGCAGTGCATTTTCCAGTGTTCTTAATGTTACATGTTTCAGAGTCATTATAATATCTATTTTTCTTTTTTAAGCATCAAGGGAATATAAATGATTTTTGTTCTTTGTATTGCCAACATCTGCGATTTATCTTCATTGACAGAGACTTCTAAGTAGTTTAAGATACAACTGACACCATTCCTCTTACATACCTACTCAGAAGTTCATTGTTCTTTGGTGGAGTAAGATTAACAGTCACACAGAGAAAAAAAAAAAAAAGGTGTTAGGGTAGAAGAGAGATGGCTGCATCACATCTTAGATGCTTGTACTTACATAGAGGATCATCTGCTCAATTCCAAAAGCATCTATGTGGTTGGGATAGAATTGGCAACACTTGCAGTTTTATTCAAAAAATGAAACAAAACACTTCAGGATTCCTGTGTACATTTGTGGCTTCATACAGGCTTAGACAAAGCAACAGGAAGAAAACTGCTGCATTTCTTTTTCACAACACTAGACTTCATCCTCAACACAAGTTAAAAACAGTTGTTCAAGAGCGTGTGTTTCCCTCACGCTGTTTTAAATCAAACTGTTCCTTATGCAGCAGTAAGTTTATGAAGGAACCACGATGTATGAAGAGAAACATTTTTTCATTTTAGTATCTCCAGGTTCATTCCAAACTCCCATTATTTGGACTGTCACCCTGACACTGCCTGAGGCGCATTCCAGCTCTATGCATGAGAATCTGCTTTCCCACTAATGGGGCTGTTCTTCCAATGGCAAATGTAATTTTCCACTCCATTACAAATAGTGTGCAAAAGGACCTATTTCTCACTGCGCACAGATCAGTTCCCAGTGAAATCCTATTCACCAAATATTACAATAGCAGAATCCACTTCAAATACAGGTGCTTTTTCAGGGCTGGACAAACAGCTCGGATCCAACCATGGACACACCTGAAGATTCAGTGTTTAGATATTCATCAATGTAAGAGAAAAACACCCAACTGGTTCAGTGAAGGAGCAAGTTACAAAGAAACGGAGAAAGCAAATATTATCATAAACGCTTTCTCAATAGTTTCCTACTGCCTTACTTTAATAGTCAGCCATAATGCAGATATTATATAGTGACTGTTACTCTATCATAATTAATATACATTCACAAACCCATTAAAACACGAAACAGTGGCCTAAGTGCATTTTGAATGTCTTACCAAGTTCAAAATTAGATATCTGTACAGCAAAATAAAACATAAGAACAAGAAACCCAACATTCCTTAATAAAAAATAGATAAGTCCAGCTATATTTTAAATTTATTAGCCCTTATTTATTTCCCTATATCATTACATCATCAAGACAATCTTACAAAAAGGAATGAAAATCATCACAGAAGAACTTATACACACACAGTGTCTCATATCAGTATAAATTGTTCTCATGCAATACTCCTCAGGAAACAGTACCTCTGTATCCATTGATTAAAAGAAATAAAGAATGGGGCTCTGCAAAAACTCTGTATAAAGAACTGCCTTTGGGAATTCTATGCCTAGAGTTATAAACTGGACATTAAGCTTACAAAAGACTGCAGTTTTCAATTAAATCTGAACAGCCCCAAAATGCAAGTTTCCTAGAGTTCTCCTCTTTCTATTGTATTCCAAAACCAACAATACTAAAGTAACTTAAATGAATTTTAGGAATCTATCATGAAAGGAATAGAAAAGATAACTCCCCTAGTGTTTACAGCATGTACTGAAGCATCATTCACTAGGCAGAACAATTAATAAATCACTCCACTGTATCCACTCAAATACACTTCCAAAAGTGAGGCCACAGTAGGCTGAGAAAAGATATTCCAAAATCAAGAAAAAAAAAAAAAAGGAAAAAGAAAAAAGTGTATTTGCATTACTCGAAGCTCAGTAAAAGAAGTATAAAGATAATGACTTGTTCAGGATCGTATTCACACTTTCTAGTGCCTATGGTTATGCTAGTTCAAGATTTCTAACTTTTTTTTTCAGTATGTCAGTACTTTGCATTTTTAGATTTCAAAATAAATTTAAAAACTTGAATTAAAACTTGAATTAAAATCTAAGAGAGTGAGATCTAGAGTCTTGCAAAGACTAAATATGCAAACATTTTTTTTCTTCTTTCCATCAGTGCTGATTTACTCCTAGACAAATAAACAGCCTACATGGCATGTCTTTGACTCCTTTCACACCCAGACTTGCCATCTTGGATAGCATGTTTTAATCTAACAGTTCTACCATGAAAAATATTTTCAGTATAATTCTAAAGGTATGAAGACACACCATTGTGACAATATGGAGACATCTATGTAGATATCTATCACTGTTGACAGCTTTTTAACTAGGTATTCAAAAGTTCAGAAGTATTAAAGAATATAAAAAAGATCGCATCTGGGGAATCTTCAAAGAATAAGCATCAAATCACTGATCTGAATGATAAAGGCAGATGACAGGTGACTGTAGTAAAAGCAAGAACAGTAATAAAGAGACTGCAATGGACGTTTCCATAATTTAACATGGCAAAAATAAGAAAACCACCTTTCTGTAGCACCTGCAATCTATGCATAGAGCTATTCAGTTTCCTTAGACAGTAAGTAGAAAAACAGTCAAACATTTTAGGCAGGCACTTCAGTGATTTAGTTACTGATGTCTCCAAGGCAGATATAGATACTCAGTGAAGTAAACATGGAAATGACAAAGCACCAGAATCCTTCACAAACTGCAAATGCAACCAAGTCCTTAACTGTGAATGAATTCTTGAGCAAGCCCAAATATGAATCCCTTAAATACCTTTCAATTTTGTTGTATCTCTACATATTTAATATGTTACAGTTAGCATGATCTCTCTCAAATCGTCCCTGCCAGGTCTGGCCAAGAGCATTTCCCCTGTCAATAATACTTCGTTTTAAACTTTAATAAGGACGAGACTTATTTTAGACAATTTAAATAATTCTAATAATTTTAAATCTTGAAATGATTTATGAAAGTTTAGAGGGATATTCTTACAGGAATGTGTATTTGCAGTCATCCCTTGAAGAATAACACGCTAGTAAAGAATTGCAGGATATCTATCATCTTTCTTTCCACAGGCGTGGCCTCATAGAAAAACCCTTTTAAAGCCATTTTAAAATTTAAAGCCTGACTTAAGAAGTAAATTCTAGTTTGATTAGAAAAGATGCTTAACTAAATATACGGACTACTACCTGGCCATTAAGGAGGTGCTATCCCTTTGAATTTAAGATTACAACTCAAAAATAATTACTTTTCCTAATCATACTAAACATACTCCAATTTTATTACAAGGATTCAAATAAGTTCTTTAGTTAAATGACAAGAAAGCAGACAGCCTTGCAATTCAGCATTGCCTGATACGTGCAGCAATGGAGACAAAATATAAAAGTTATATTTATAAATATCTTGTACTCATGATTATTATAGGCTATATGACTATACTCAGCCTCCTTCCATAAGGTACAATACAGATTACCATAAAATAGTGCTTATAATTCCAAATTCTAATGCTGTTTAATGACAAATTGACATTTTATATGATCTTGTTTGTTCAAACAGATTAGAAAGGACATAACTTCTCTCAAGAACTGCCAAGGTATTTTCCATAAATTTTATACTTTTTAAGGAGAGAATTATCAAAAAAAAAAAAAAAAGAGGCTAAAGGCCAGTAAACATGATCCACTACATGGACCTACTACACAGTCCTGAGACATTAGTTGATATAGAAAGGCTTCAATAATTCAATTAGAGACAGTTATGCTAAAACATAGAATGGAACACAACAAGGAAAAATCATGTTATTCTATCTCTGCAGATGGTTGCTTGAGACAGGGCCAAAACAAACAAACAAAAATACCCTCTAAATAGCAACATTAACAAATCCAAAAGAGTGAAAATTAAGTAAAAATGCCACAGTATTCAAATATCTCCTCAGCCTGAGAATATTCTATGATTCATAATGTTTCTGGCATGTTGGATTGACCTCTAAAATGATATCTGCTGGAGTTTGCTAAAGAAATAAAATTACAGGGTGGAATAACAGGAAATATAAACTGTGGAGCATATATTTACAAATCATTGCTATTTTGCATTTTGCTAATAGTCTTACTTCTAACAGAATTGCTATGCAGCTCATTACTTAGGGGAGTCTATCATTTTTCCCCCCCTCTTGTACTAGCAATACTTTAAACCATGGTGTAATTAATGTAATTAAGTTATTAATAAAGATTGAAGGGGTTGGACACTGCATGAAATACTTAATTTTGTGTATCTTTAGCTGACTGACTGTTTAGGTTTGTATTTCAACTGTCAGCCAAATTACGTGTAATTAAGCCAAAGCAGAGATCTGTCTCTTTTAACCAGCGACAATGGCTGACAGATTCATAGTTCTGGGCGGTGGGTGGTAAATCTGCCCACTCTTTTCTATCTGTTCCATTTTCCTGTTATGCCTTATCCGTGTACTACATGTTTCAGTGTATTCATACTTGGAATTTCTCTATTAGTTTGTAATGCAGAATAAATGGTTATGCTGCAGAAATAAAATGCTCTGAATTTATCTAATAACAAAATGGATGAACTCTTGTCCTTACGCAATTTATAGACAGTCTGCTGCTGTGGTAAATGTAGAAGCAGTATGAAACTGCTTGCTCTTGCATTGTCCTGCTCCCCTCTCCTCCACCCCAGCACACTCCAGCTGCACAGAGCTACTCCAAGAAAAAAAGCATGCGTGTCTTTCTCTTGTTCAAGGCAGGTACTGTATTGAAATACTACTTGGAAGTGATTGGGATTACTGGTTCTACAAACAATCTGGATTGGGGACAGATGCTAAACCTATTTGAGAGTCCTGGATCACGTTTCAGCTAGGGTGCAACAGCTACGGTAGCTGCAGATGCTGTGGAGACATCTCAGGAACTCCCCAGCAGTTCTAACTCCTTCCTGTGAAACCTTGCTGTTATGTTACTGCTTGGAGGTTGTGGAGCACATGTTCCGCGCTGTCAGCCACAGCAGCCCACACCAGCATCTCATCTTAGAAGATGTGGTGTACTTTATTAATGCTTCTGACTGATTCCAGCAGGCCTGAAGATTGCTCTTACAGTCATCTCAAAATTCTGCAATTGCAGGTTCCTAAGTATGGGACCAAGATATTTGGCTGTATCTTTTTGCATCATATCTCATGGATTCTAGTGGGTTTTTTTGCTTGTTCATTTTGTTTTTACCTTAGCATCCTTTCAAGAATACCTGAGGCAAAGCAACCAACAAAAATGTATGCATCAAATCAATAACAGTTTACAAGGTGGTGATCAGGTCTTTAAATTATTTAAGGTATAATATCTACAGCAATTGAGTCCTGAAAGAACCTGACATTAGGACATGCCCTGGCTTCTAGACACAGTCAGAGTCATAGAGCTCTTTATCAGTTGTATCAGATGTCATGGGGCAGAGAGGGCATATGGATGTTGAAAGAAGTATGAAAGCAAGGGACATATATTATGAACAAGGCAACTGAAGATTTGTGTTTGTGATCTTTGCATTGAGCACTAATTTACAACTAAATTCTCTTAAGTCATTTACTCAAGGGAATAAGCCTTAATCTAATCAAAAGGCAGAGAAACTTCTAAATATGAGATTACTATCTTGGGCACCTTGCAAAATGTAACAAAGAACTTTATTATTCCTATTCCTCCACCTATAGCATTTTTAACAGCTTCAACATAAAAAGCAATTTTCCAACCCCCAAGTAAAAATTTTCTATGGTTGCAAAACGCCGGCAAGAAACAGCCATCAACATCTCAACTATTCTCAGTTAAATTATTGTGAAAGTAAAATTTAGAATATAGAAAAAGCTAACTTATCCACTTATAATGGACTTGTAATAAATTGATGATTTGAAACACGGCAATACTGGTGACTGCACCGTTCCCAAACTGCTAAAACTACTTCTTCACAGACTTTGTCTTTTATAAATGCAATGAACATTTTCAGCAATTTCTAAGTTTACTGTGACAGACACACATACAAAAAAAATTAAAAAAAAAATAAAAATGATGGTCTTACCCAACCACCATTTGTATCTCATCTCCTAGACAGAATCTTTGTTTCTGTTTCATTTCAAGACACTAAAGGCTGGAGCATTTCACTTCGAAGTGACTGTTGTGCAAGTATCATACGCAGCTTGTGAAGAACTTAAGTAAAAAAATCTGTCTCAAATTTTCAGAATGTCCTTTTCATTCAGTGAGAACCAAAGTGGACCTTTACCTTGTTTACACTCCTATGTTCATAAAAGGTTTATGAAACACAGCGTAGAAAGCTGACTTCACTGCTGAGGCCTATCAGTAAGTGCACTTTAAGCTGTGAAAACCAAACTTTCTGCCCACCCCCACTAAAGGCTCATGAGGCACTCTGGTGAATAAAAGCAGTAGGAGATGTCCTTGATCTTTCTGTGGCTTTTATAGAAGCCAGATGGCTTAGCTCTGGAACATCTCATATAATTTAGTTGCATGAAGAATTAAAGGAAGAGTTCAGAACTAGCAAAATTAAACTGCATGATAAAGAGTTACCAAAAAGTAAAACCGCTATTTTTTTTCCTGCTAAAAAATTGCAGATACTGTGGACACTCGTGTAGGCTTAAAGCAAAACAGTAATGTGCTGAAATAGTGTATTTCACTAGTTCTGAGCAATGTTCTTCATTTAGTTCTTCAGTTAGTCATACTTTGTCCAATATGCCTACCAAGCATACATTTTAAATTATTTTGGTTCAGTCATCCTTTACTTGCAAGAATGAAGCACCACCAGTATCAGATCAGAATCATCAATATCCTGATAACAAGATGGTTAGTAGGATTATACTATGAGCTAATAGAAATGAAATACTGCAAGAAAAGAGTCTTAAGGAGTCACTGTTATTTAAATAAAACAAATAATAAATCAAAATAATCCTTTGTACGCACATAAATCTTTACACCAAGAAGTCTGAGAATGTTTCTTATGCATTAACTATGATGTTGGCTGTCCAACAACCTGGGAAGTATATATTCAAGCTGAAAAACTCCTCAGCCAGAAGCTCTTAATTCAGTTCTTAATTCATCACGTCTGTTTACCTCACAGGCTCTTTTAGGAACTGTATTTTGCTTCTTATTTGCTCAGTAACAGATTAACAAACAATCACATACCTTTCTCACGCCATCAAAAATTATTTAATAAGTGTTCCCAAAACAGAGAGCTTGTTTTGATTCTTTTATTTACTTTGCAGTTCTGTTACATGTCATACATTGGTGTCACGTTTGAATTTCATTCCTGCCCTGAAGCAATATCCCATGTGATTTTCTCTAAGATCTTATGATGTTTATTGAAGACTTTGTTTTCAGAGAAAACATTAGCGCTCAGTTTTGAAGAATTGCTTGAGGTAGAAAAAGAATTTGAATTATACCCTGCTAAAACTGTCATCAAAGTGAATTATTAATGTTTACAATTGTGTTTATTAATTTTACCTGTATCAGTCCATCTAGGTAATACACAAAGAGCGCATATAAAGAGACATTCTGTAAGAGGCTACAAAATAAAATAAATTCAGTAGTTAGAAATGCCAAGATTAATGTTGCTTGTGCAAGTGTAATTGAAACCTTCTTTGTACAACTACTCTTCATATGACAACAGTATTACCAAATCTAAGAGCAGAGCACAGAATATAAACCTTTTTTCCTGGGTTAATACCTGAACACAAGACGACAGTCTCCTTGATTCTGCAGTAATCTATTCTATTTACCTCTTATTCCTGCATGCATCATGCTCTGTCCTAGCAAGATGAAAAGATTGTAGCTGTATAAATATAAATTGGACATAACATGTAATGTACACAAGAAGGAAGAAATTAAAGGAAGCTATTTCTAATATTATACAGATGTTAAGTGCTTAATTCTATCACCTAAAAGGTGCTGTAGTATATGCAGTTTCCATGATTAACAGAGGATAGATACAATAACACTGATATCTTGCAGAGGTCAAAAATTAACCCTGGTGATCTGTACCTAAATACATAGAACCAGCAGTTACACCATTAACACGAGCTTAAAGCTATAATTGCTTAGCCTTTTTCTGAACCAGTCAAAATACTGAGAAGCTGACACACGCCTCTGTAGGACATAAAGAAATGGCTGAGATCCAAAAGAGTCTAAAAAGGGTTCTATTAGTGAGTTTGAAAGGAAATTTTTAGCAAGTGTCTGCATAAAAGAAAAATCCTAGATGCAACTAAGCTGCACCTATGCTTTACAATCACCATGGCCAATATTTGGCCAACTTCTAAGCACGGAAAACAAGCTTTAAAACAAAAGTATGAAGTACAATTTATTCTAGGCCTCACATTTCATCTGCACAGAGATATTAGTCTTATTACCTTCTAATTTTTACCTTGCTATTTTGTATAATGTTTGACTCTGCCAAGAGGCAGGATGATCACCACCACTGTTATATTACCTCAACTGCATGCACTAAAGAATTTTTCACAAGACATACCCAAAGCACTCTTCAAATATAATTGCCAAATAACACATGCCACAGTTCAATCAGCTGATAAAAATACATATAAATTTACAAAGTCCCTACCTAAGAATAAGTTAAAGAATAAACACTTTGCCAATGCCTGTGACAAAAGAATCCTAACCTAACCTTAAGAAGCAAATATGCTGCAACTGAAACTGCAAGGTTTGGACAATTTCAAGCAATATCTTCAACACAATTATAATACATATCAAATCAATCCCACAGAAAATACAATTATACAGATTTTTTTTTCTACTATGATATCTAAACAGACCAGGGGCAAACAATCTTTACAGAAGTATTATTCAGTGAATTTTCTCTACACCTAAACCTGAGGGATATTACTTCTAGGTTAAATTCAACAAGCTAGATGTTTTCCAGGTGTAAAAATGTTTTTGGCTCTGAAAACTCTGATTCATATTAAGCCTATAAAAGAAAATCAACATTATTTTGGGTATATACAAACCCATCTCTCCCCACTAAGCACCTATACGGGAATATGACCAACGAGAGGAGGGGAGACCCAATGCTCCACACAACATGCAACTTGAAAAATCAGATCTACCAAGATAGCTGGTGAGTTTCCTGAAGCAGCTAGTCTCTAGGTGATCCCATTACGCATTCCCATCACTGGGCAGTTTTATTCTATTAACCATCTATTGGAGTTAATTTTCCATTGTGCAAAAATTGTGAGTGCAGAACATAGAGTTCTGTCTCTGCAGAAGGGCAGGACATATAAGTTGCACTATATGTAAAACATGGGATGGACTGATGAATCATTCTCCAAAGCCTTTCTTCATCATTCACAATGCACAGCTCTCAGTGTGTTTCACTATGTAAATCCAGCATTATGTAATAACGATCCTCTGCTCCAAATCCAAGCCCAGTTACCTATGTCCTAACATACTACACATACATCTCTTCAGTTGATCATCCTAAAAACTTGTGAGTGATAATAACTTAGAAAGGAGGAAAATAATCATCCTTTGTCATCCAAAAGTTCTATCAATGTTAGCAATTAGTTTTAGGAAAATTTGACAACGTATTCTTAGCATTATTACCTGATGACATGAACTACTTTCCCTTAAGTATTAAGGGTTATAACTGTCATCTATTAGCACAATCCAAACAATTCACGTGCATCTGAGGAACTTAAGGTACTCTTTTTCATTTGTTAATAAACAGTCAGCTGATATACACTGGTCATTTTCTACATTTTGCATCACTAAGTTGTCTTATGTAAGACTAAGCCCTCAATTTGCCCTTCAGATAAGAATGAAATGTCATTAATTGGGCTTAGCTGTAGTTTTTAGTGATTTTGACTACAAGCTAGCATTGCCTTTTTTTTTTTTTTTTTTTAGTAAAAACTCTGTAAAAAAACCTATACATTTCACTTCATTGTTTCCTCATATGACATGGCACATCTCTAAACAGGAAAGCTGATAAAGAGGAAACAAAACCACACTACTAAAAGGAGTGCTATGAAAAAATACATTTAAAATGCATTATTAATACAATTAATTAAACTAATTAATCACACTAATTAAATAAATTAAAACATAAATTACTAATTCATTACTTGCTCTGGGATTTCGCTATTCATAAAACATTTGGTTCTATTCTGTAAGGTGTTTTTTTTTCTCTTCTTGCTGATTTCATAAGTATACGTTAACTTAAAATAAATTCATAATATTAATACTGTGAAATAGCACAGATAAATGATGGAGTTACAATAAATGCATATCTATACCATGCAATCAGCAAATTCAATAAAATGTGCTCAAAACCCTCAATGTAACCTAGGAGGATGTACTTTCATTTTAAACAGTTACATTCAGATACACTCTTTCTATCTTTCCTAGGCTGGCAAGACATTTTTTAAAATGCTGTTGGACTCTCATCTCCCCTTGTCTCCTGTGTCTGAACACAGGAATTTAGACCAGCTCTTTGCTCCAAGACACTCCTGGAGCCACACACTGCTGGCAGCTCTTCCCACCCCAGTTCTCACAGAATGCACCACCAGCTTTGGTTGCACAGCTCCTGAAGCTGTCCTGCTTCTGGATCTTATCCCTCTTGGTATTTTTCAGAACTACATAGTGAATGGCAGACTAGGATATTCTGGGATGACTACTATGTCAAATGTCAAGGCTTCAGTTTTAAAAGTAAAGTTAAAGAACACTTTGGGATGAACCCTCATTTTTAATCACTTTTTCACTTTCACTTAATCAAGCTTTTTTTCTTTTTTGTCCATTAGATACTTTTCTAATGGACAGAAAAGGAAAAAAGTACATAAAAGAGGAAAAATCTGTCAACGATGAGAGAAAATTAAGATGCTATTTCTAAGCTTCAGACTTTCGTTTCCTATAAATATAAAACAAGCCAAAAAATAGCCTATGTATTTAAAAGGGGGATGTTTACTACATAGACCGGTGCCTGTGGGATCTATTAAAAATAAACCAATAAAAAATAGATTGAATTATTTTCTGTGGAAATATGATTTTCATAAAATATACTTGGTTCTATTTTGTAAGTTTTTCCCGTCTCTGAAATTTTATACAAAATTTAGCATATTCACATTCACAGCAAAAGATTAACCTGATAAAACTTAACAGCACTGAAGCAGGCACTATAGTCTAGGATGTTAATAATTCATTAAATATATAGCATAATATCTGGACAAGGTTGTTTTTGTTTTTTTTATTTTCAAGCTACTGTTTTTCTTGGTTAAAAAAAAAAATCCAAGTTCTGCTGCCAATACTTTTACAGAAAAGTTCCCTCTCAAGTGGAACAGGAAGCCTTACTTAAACAGGACATTAAAAACCACCAAACAAGAACAAAACAAAACAAAAAAAAGGCACAAAGAGCACCAGATAGAACCAGAAAAAAAGCTTAATATAAAATCCACAAACCTCGGCAAAGAACTGAAATATTGAAACACTGCAACTCATCATTACAATAGACAGAGGCAATCGCCTCCATCACACCCTTGTGGATTTCTCCTTTCCCTAAGGTCCTAAGACTCACGATGGGTGTTTATGTTTTTACACTTCTAATGGGCAACCTACTATATTTAATACTGAAAATTCAGTTTTGAATTAACAGTGATGTATATACAAATGATAAATGAAACTATATATATAAGAATAGAGCTATTTGGTTTCATTAACTCAAAGAATTCATTAAACAGTTTTGATACACAGTGGTACAAACTGGCCTGATTTATTACCTCATCCATGACATACATAATGAGAAAGGGGCAGAAAGGATTTAACACTTAGTACATTCAACACATGATGGTTCTATAGTGAAAGATTATAAATCAACACCTAGAATAATTTGTTAATACTCAGAAATGATGTGCCACATAGAAAAGCAAACAAATGGAACTTGCACTCCATCACTTGTGATTAGAGGGTTTTCCTTTAGTTTTCATTAAGGAAATGTTGTTTTTCAGTTACAGTTTCCACACAAAATCAGTGTTACTGTTTTTGTTTTATTTCCTAGTACCATGTTATAATTAAATAAAATTGTCTGTCAACTGTGTGGCATTGTGGGCTGAGCATCATTACTCCAGTCCATTACAGGCTGCGCGTCTTTTGTTGCACTAATGCAGAAATGACTATCCATGTTAATACACCGTGACTTAAAGGTTATTGTGACAGCGATCCAAATCAAAGGTGCACTATCTTTCTTAAAAAATAAAAATAGCTTCTATTGTTGTGATATAAGGGAAGTTCTTTTTAAAAAATATTTTGAAGTGTAAAGAGTAAGACAAGGAAAACCTCAGGTTGAAACTGAATGACATAAGTACATGTTTTGCCCAAAATATATTCCCAGGGGAAAAAAAAAAATCAAATGTGTTGTTTAAAACATTTAAACTGATTTCTGAAACACAATTATTCGTTGCTGAATTTCCTGACTTTCAAGTGTGATCAGAAGCAGAAACATCAAGTCCTTACTTAATTTCCAGGCCAGTATCCATCTAAAAGATCCCAAACATTCATATTGAAATTCATAACAGAACTGTATCTAGAGGTATGAGTTACCAGTATGTCTTCATCACAGGGAAGGAGCAAGTGGATTTAGAAGTCTTTCAGTTTTCTTTAATAGGAGTAAAAGACAACACAGTTAATATAGTTTCTTTAGGTAGTTTTAGTTACGCATAAAGAACCTCACAAGCTACAAAGGAATAGACTGTCAGTACTCTGCTGATACAGTGCTGGAAAACCAGTATGTAAAAATCAGTTCTCTGTGATAGTAATGAACAAATCATTCAGCGCAGTGAAATGGTCCTGGAAGACAAGCTATTTGCAGGACATATAAAGACTACATGACAGTCAAGGTGACTGAAGATAACCTTGCACTTTTCACAACAGTTGTTTCCTATTACACCACTTTGACAGGGATCAAAAGTTAAATTCCAGCAACCAAGTCAAGCTCTCAAACCGAGAAATAGTCAGTAGTCTTCATAGGAATACGGCCAGGGGAACAACTTAAGGAAGCTACCTACCATACAAACACCGTGCTTCAGGGGGAATTCTAGGACCACCCTACCAATCACAACTCCCAAGATCCAAAGCATAGTTTATATTCTTTCCTACTAAATCTCATCTACCTGATGGATCTCTCACTGCCATGAATTCTAGGTTTTATAAGCTTCTCCTTTCCCAGTTTTTCAAAAAGTCTCCTCACCAGTTCAACCACTATTCAACATCTGCAGTCCTTTTCTGGGATTTAGTTTATGCACTTACAACTGAGGGCACTATAATTTTTTTTTTTCAGCAACTTATTTTTCACTTGCTCTATTTTATTGCAGAATATTCCCTTTTGCAGGAAAATATCATTGCTGTCACAAAGAAATCTGAAGAAAGCAAATCTGTTTCTTTCATAATGACGATATCACTCATGAGTATCAGAGTCTCAAACTGAGATCTCAGAAGTGTTTTTTCAGATTCAGCTCATGTCTTTAGAGAAGCAGCCACTGAATACTCAAAACCTTCTTTTGAAAAGTTTTTATTTTTTTTTCAAAAATAGAAAATAAAACTAAGATAAAAAATTAGATTGTTAAATTTTGGAAAAAATGTATTTTTCAGTACTATGATGCACACGTTCCTGAATTTATACTTCTCAGACTTCTCAATGTAAAGAAAGGTCTTTTGAAATATGACAAGTGACAATAGAAAGATAATAAAAATTATAGGAGAGAGTTGCAAACCATGTGGAAATAACTTCTTTTGTAGAAATTATTTATGTAGGCTTTTTTTTTTTTTTTGTAACTCAATAATGGTATTGTTACTAGTTTCTATCAATCCCTCCAGTTAAATCTGAATAAAATAATAAAAAACCCTGTTCCAGTGCAAATCTCTTTCTTCAGCTAAGAAATATATGTAGCCTATCTGGCTGGTTATTTCAGTAATCAGATAAAAAAAATATTCATTTCAAAGTGTGCTTCCAATGATTTCTTATGCAAGCAGCTAATATGAAGGCGGGGAGAGCACAGGGAGAGAGGCACTGAGAACAGAATGAGAATGGTGCTGGAACAGAAGACATAATAAAACAGAAGGAGAGACTGTAAAATTGTTGAATCAATTCTGCTCTTCACCGTTGTAAAGCTGGTTAGCCTGTCAGTTCAAAGACCATTCTCCTATTCCTTTAAGTCCCTGGGATGGCTAAACCAAAAGCTGGATAATTGCTAGTGACAGAGACACAGTCCCAGGATTAGACCCTGCTAGTACCACAGAGGAGGGAAGCTGCTACTTCCACACTGCTCAAGTGTTTCTTGAGAAAACAGATGTTGAGTACGTTTAATCCAATGTTCTCGTTTCCCCTGTAAAGGTACAGGCTTCACCAAGACATAAAAGTAACAGGCAGAGAACTGGTATAACTCTTCTTAAGCTTATTTTTCAATCATCATCTGCTCGCTTTGTCTCAAGGCAAGCAAAGTTAAAAGTTATCAGTGACTGAGAGGGTAGCATGAAGAAAACAGCAACATAAGAAAATATTCACATTGGAATAGAAGAAAAGATTATTTGGCATCAGGTTGAGAATAAAGAGCTCCCAAAGGAAGACAGACTCAAAGGCAGAAGGATGTTATGTAGAAGAATGACCATCAGTTGGTAATGCCAAGTGAAATGTGCAAAAGACTGAGATTCCTGACAGTCCACACTGGCCTTACCATCATCTCAGATGTAAAACTTCTGCCTAGTCAGAAGCAGCTCAGGACTAGGAAAATGCAGCTGTCAAAACACAGCTACTTACAGAACAAAGAGAAACGTGCAAAATTAGAGATGCCCAACACACAAGCCTGGAATTCAAAGTATATAAAAAAGAATATTTTCCCCTATAAGTCTCAGCCTATTTTGTTAATTGAGAAACACGTTATTGAATAACCATCTGTAAACCACATATATACATAATTTCTACCACAGATCCATATGGTGGCCACTTGTAACAATTTAACTTTTAACTTTAATATATAACACAGTAGCTTCATATGGTATAAACACTGGTGGAGTCTACACCACCTTTTTGTAGTAACTGACAATGTAAAACAGTGGGCTGTTCATCTACCATTGTCTAGATGTCAAAAGATTGGTGTGATGCTTGTCAAAGTTAACAGTTAATTGAACCACTGACCTTTTGCACAAATTCTCTAAATGCACCTGTCTTGTCATTGCCAGCACCAGCGTGGAGCTGCTACAGAGCTGACTACTCAGGCAGAACATCCAGCTTGCAAACTCTTCTGCCAACAGT
The DNA here is from genome assembly GCF_964211835.1 of Anser anser. Lineage (NCBI taxonomy): Eukaryota > Metazoa > Chordata > Aves > Anseriformes > Anatidae > Anser > Anser anser. Next base: position 5,953,100 of record NC_139727.1, on the reverse strand, counting down.
GAGTATGCTGCAGACACAGTGAGCTGTAGACCTAAGGACTTCCTCTGAAACACTTGGGACCGGTGGCTTAGACTGGTGACCACTGTTCCCTCAGTTGTTACACTTGGAGTACATAGATGTTAAGGGCTGAAGAATGTTAATACATTACAGCAAATAATATCTCATTTTTTGCATGCATTCAAAGTTGTTGTATTCCCAGCAGCTACCTAAACAAATAAGAATGCAGGAAAAGAATAGCATGCTTATCACATGTAGAGGAATGCCTGCTTAGGAACCGGAGAACAGAAGCATTCTGTGCACACTATAAGATTGTCAGGCTATCACTTTTGCCCACTCCTTGCCCAAAGTTAGAGGCTTCCCATCCCAGACATTTTTCCAGACAGAAAGACCTAAAAGGCAGCAGATGACCTCCTGTTTGGAGAAAAAGGTTCAGTAACTTAGTCATTCTCATCCAGCCCAACTTGTCTTTAGTGAGACGCTTTTTTTTTTTTTTTTTAAGAAACGTCAACATTTTTCTCCACTTGTCCATTTCAGCCCATGATGGGACAGTCATATATCTGTGCACTATAGAGGGCAAGTAGAACTCTTAAAAATTTAACGACCTGCAACTATTTCTAAAGGAGATAACTCATGCTTTTGCAGGGTAAATTACCTAAACCCATTGCACATGCTTTTCCTACTCCTCAACAGCCTTGTGTAATTCAACATAGAGGTACAATAAGTCTGTCCATAAATCACTATACTATAGCTAACTGAATAAAATGATAATACATGGCATTCAAATGTATCATCTAAATTCAGTGTTAAAGTTCCGCAACCTCCACCCCACTGGATCTTGATTTCTTTGTTTTGGATCCATACTGCTACCACAGAGTAAAGTCTCTCTCCTTATTCTCAGAACCAGCAATATCAATGGTTCTCTAGGCCAAACACAATGTTCCCTCTCAGAAGAGGTCTTTTCTGGAGAGGGCGGAGAGGAAGAACAGCATATTATCCACAGAGCCAAAGCTCAGATCTTTGCAACTGGTAATTGTAGGTTGCTGCATCAGCTCTATTCACCCTCGAGGCCCACTTTGTTAACACTCTTAACCATATCTACCACTTGAGTAACTCTTGCAATTTACACCTCAGGGCACAGATCACAAGATTTCCTCAGCAAAACACTAATTGACATCACATGATTTTTAGTATCTTCTTATCAGTGTGCTGGATGGCATTTTTTTTTCTGTAGTGAAACACTGACAGAGATATTACAAATTTCCTATCCCAGTTTATTTAGTGACATCTTTGAAAAAGTTGTATTAAACTCTACTGGAAGTGGGTCTTACATATTTACCAACTAGGTGCTAAAAGTGGTGGTTGATTCACCAACAGTCCTTTAACTTGCACGCTTATTCTTCAGATTCAGTACCATTTCAATAACTAACTACCTTAAATAAATCAATGAACATTAAACTGTTTTTTCTTACATAAAAGTTTTTCTTCTATTTTATATGACCATCTTGGTCTTATTTCAAAGAGTGACAGACTTACAGCTTCAGATTGAGAAAACATGACAAAACCCATAGCAAAAACTGCAGGTAACTGAGTGAATTACAAGATCAGGCAAAACATTCAGTCCCATCAGTAGTGGCTCGTCCCAGACAGTTCATACATAACTACATGAAGGAAAAAAAACACATCAAAATAACTTCCAATTATATCCCTAAAAGGTGATATAATTGGTTTGTGAGGCTTGTTTTAATATCCCTAAAAAACAGATAGATGCCTGAGAATGACTTACACAAAATTCTGAAAATGTGTAATTTGTTTCTCTAACTAAGGGTGTTAGTTTCAGACTCAAGCAAACATTAGTTCCTTTCCACCAAATTGCTTTTAAACTATGGTCTCTCTATCATTCATTTCCAGCTATCCCAACAGACTTGAACACATGCACAGTTAGATCAGACTCCAAAGACACATCAGCTTTTATGCATCAGTCAACAACTAACTGATGAGGTTAAGTAGAAACTTTACTCAGGGGCAGGCGATTTCAATAACTGTCCTCTGTGCAGTTTTTTTGAGTCTCCATTCTGGAACTGGCTGGGATCTGATAACATACAAGGACTGTGCAAGGCAAACATCTTAACCACTTCTTGGCTAAGGCACTAGTTGCACTAACCATACATCCACCTCCACTGACTGACATATCTGCAAATTCTCCAATGCCAATTTTATGAAGACATACTAAAGTTTTAGGCAAGACACCAGTTATAACAAAATCTATGAGAATAAACAACCTGGTGCAAATAATGAAGTGCAAATAAAACAGCATATATGAAATAGCTGCTGCAACTGCAAACAAGGCCAGTATTGATGCTTCCCTCCAAAAATATAATTATTTAAAAATTAATTTTTTATTTGTTTAAAATTTCAAAGGTTTTATATAAAAGCAAACAAAATATTGCTAAAGTAACCCAGACATATGTTGGATTTCAAGAAACAGCTTTATCTACACCTAAATATTTATGCAATGTATCTAAGACAATGAGCAGCATACAAGGCTTTTTGTAAGACATGTTTAGCAGCAATAAATGTGAAAGAGTAAACCTCATATTTAAAAGCAAATTAAATGCTTTAAAATATTTAAAACTATGTTCCGCTATTGATAGTCATAAATGATAGGGCATTTACACTCAGTTTACGTGCTTGTCTTTCAAAATAAGCAGCCCCTTTTCATTAAGGCATACGCATGCGCAAACAAAACTTAGTTCTGTACAAATTACATAACAATTACATTTAGGTCAAGCATACACTAGACCAGGTTATTGTTCCATTTGTTATTCAACTGATTATTGTAATTTGCAGAAACAAATTTTCCAGTTTTCTGACTATAGTTAATCACCACAAAACAGTTAAATACTGTTGAAATACTTAAGACTACATATTTATGTATTAAGGATTGTTTTTCCAATAGTGCATCAACTGGATCAACATCTTTGTTTTCTAATTTTTAAATAAAACATTATGAGAGTATGCAACAAAGAAAGGGTTATGGTAGGATGGCCAAAACTTACATAATAATTCCGGAAAAGAGCTATAAAATAAATTACAAATTTCACATGAAAAGCATTTATTACATTTTAGAGTGCAGTATTCTGTGATTCAAGACCTCATGAAACAGATCTGTTCAATGCATTAGATCTAGCTCTCCTAAATGCCATTTAAATTATAACTTCATGAACATAAAAAAATGCAATAAGGATGAATTGGACAAAAAAAAAAAAGCAAAAGCTAATATGCGTGATACAAAAGCCTCTGTGTCTTCAAGAACCAAGATATGAATTAACTATTTTCACCTACTGCTGGAATATGAACTGAAGAAAAGTCTGGCATCTTCTATGCACAAGTATGAGAAAGATTACTACTGTGTTCAGTGAACCCTTGCCCACACATATATTGAGACTCTCAAGGGGAAAGTGGGTCACACTGTAATCATAAAAACACACTGACTTGTACAAGAAAACATTTTATTACCCTTTAAACTTTTGTTTTTGCAGCTGCAAAACAGCTTTATTAAGAGAGATAACACATACGTGATCATCTGCCATTGTGGTAGCGCCTGTGTAGTATTACACTGTTAACAGTTTCTTTTCAAAGACATGGCACTAAAATGGATGCTTCTAGGGACCTCCTGTCACACAATAGTAGTCAAAAGTAGTCAAAAAATTCAGTAATTGGAAAAATTGGTACATCTGATGAACTCATTGATTCAATAACAATTTAACCCTTTCATAGGAATATACAGCATATTAAGGGATTTTAGTAGGCTTACTTGTTACTGAAAGCAAGAAAAGCTCAACAAAACAGGAAGATTTAATAAAAGTATCTATGAGCCAATCACAAAACCCAAACTCATAGTCATGCATGTCTCCTGATATCATTCTTCCTGAAGAGAACAGGATAACTAATAAGAATTGTCAATAAAAGTAAGATACATAGCACCACACTTCAAATGCATCCTTTACATTACTTTCAAGAAGAGAATGATTTTTTAGAAGAAGAAAATCATGTTTTAACTGATCAGAAAGTTCACAAAGGCCTAAAGGACTTTGGTGAACAACTCCATTGTGCCTTTATTTCACTGCCTTGCACTTCACAAGGAAAGTAGAACTGATTCTCATCCAAATGCTTAGGTATCTCTGACATGGAAGATGAACAAAAATTTATAGCAACTAGACCCTCCATACTTGTCACACTGTCTCAGGACTGTACACCTACAAAACACAGGATATCCACTCCTGTCATATGGTACTAACTCCCATCTCCTTCAAGAACCAACAAAAATATATTCACCTTGCCACATGCTTAAGAGTGATTGAATCTCTAAAGAGATTGACCAGGCATATTTTAGACAAGGATAAGGAGGTGAAAGGCCCTTCCTTGACTTTTTCCGCCCTCCCTTTTTACATGAAGGTCAGTCGCTCAGATATAACTCACACAAGGTTTCTACTTTTCCACTATCATTTCGAGTGTTAAATCAATTGTTAATCTTGTGTGTTTTGTCTGCACTTTGTTCACTTAATCCGTAACTTGAATTGAAATTAGTCTGTGACAGAGAACAAGAGCTGCTTATCTGAGGGAAGAAAAAAATAAAATAAAAAATGAAGTATTTGAATTCATATGTTTAGGATATGGAACACATTTAACCGCTAAGTACTGCTCTGTTATAAGAAGACTGAATTTTTTCTTCAAAGCTAGGGATCCCCAAAGAAAAAACACTCTAGCTATGCATGGAAAAACATAAGGACATAAAACACCATAAAGGATATATGTATTCTGGCTGATTTATTTAAATTCAAAAAGACCTAAGTGCATTTATAACAATTTCTTTAACTTCTATATTTATCAGTGTCCTCAATCTTACCTCCATTACAGTCCTGACAGAATAATTAATTTCAGTCAATCAATCATTTAACAAAAACTCACAGGTGACCTCAAAATAACACATAATCCACCAAGAACCAGTCACAACAACGATCTTTAAACTCCCTTGGAAAGGAAAATTAAGTCAGCTATGTGTGGCTCAGGGCAACCTAAGCTGTAAATCTCTCTTTTCTGATCTCTTCATATAGATGAAAGAGTAATGCCGCTCTGGCTTACATAGAACAATTATGTGTTCTAAAAACTCAGGGAATCAGGTTTCAGACAGCTTTAATCATTACCAATTAACCACATATTTTGCTGTCCTGTAATAGTTCCATCAATGCTTATGAACACTCAAGGATCACTTCAAGCAGCCAATCCCTTACATTTAGGTTTATGGATACTATAAGGCCTGCTAATATTTGTTGACAAATGGAGGTCACTTGCCAGAGTGAAAAAATACCTACCTTCTCCCTCCACTGCATACCTCAGAAGAGATAGAGCTGATTTTAGTTGCTTGAGTAGGCTGCTACTAGTGTGAACACATGGTAGAAACATTTGATGTAGATTTCATGGTTTGCTCCGGCAACCATTCAGATAATACAGACATGTAAATTACCATTTTCTTTTGAAACACCACATAAGGTTATAAAGTTGTTGTAATGTCCATAAAACAAGGAGTCACTATCTTCGGTGATACTGCCTTTGCTATTCTGATGGCTCGCTTAAGTTTAACACAATGCTTTTCCTAGCTTAACTTTACTTCGAAATCTCCCACCAATGCAACACTCCCAACAGGGACAACAGTGTGCACACAGTGCAACGCTCCCAACAGGGACAACAGTGTGCATACTATAAATGACAAGATACCATCAGCTGCCAGTATATTACCACTACGGGGTCAGTCTGAGAAGGGGTAGATGACGTAATGATAAAAATGCTGATGCCTTTTCTACTTTTCAGCTAGAATTCTCATCATTGCTGCCCCACAGGAGTGCTTCACGAAGGAGAAATTTTATGAAAACCTTGGTGTAGATAGCCACTCAGGGTTGCAACAAGATATATATATATATAAAGTCATAACAGTCCAGAAAATGTGAAGCTCCTGAAATACAAAAGGCTCAGCAGTGTAAATCCAGGAAGATAAACTGACTATAATTTGTAATTCAGCCAGACAATGCAGTTATTAGCTAGACATGATGCCTTAGTAAAATTTACTTTTGTTTTTAATTACACATACAAAGCACCTTATGCCCAAGGGCGCCAAGCTTTGATTTAAGAACATTAAAATCCTGTTGCTGTATTCCCTAGCAGGCAAAAACTACTGGGTAGCAAAGCTTTCACAGCAAACTTAAAATCAAGGAAACCTCTCTCAAATAGATAGCAGCAAAGGAAATCAATCCAACAAAAAGACGGACCCCATATCTTCAAGGCTGCTATTATATCAGGTGGCAAGTAACTGAGATGTTGTAAACTCAAGAATACACAATAGACAAGAATACGCTACAAGCAAGGCAAAGAATGTTAGAGGTAATAACTTATTAGACCGAGGGCTATAGTTATGAAAACTGGACAAACCTTTTGACACACATATCATTCTTCACAACTGAAACAGGAGCAGCAACGTTGGAAAAAAATACTAGCTGAGAAAAGATGATTTGAATTTTGCTAGATTTTGCTAATCTGTGAGATAATCTGTGAGAAAAGATGGTTAATATCTGTGGAGCAGACAGGAATGTTAACAAAGAGAGGGTGCCTGGCTCAGACATGCCTTTTTCTTTCAATAAGGAATAAATCAATCAATCAGCCTCTCTGTCTGTGGCTCTAGGTGAGTAACTCCAGCTGAACTAAGAACTGAGAGAAGATTCTTTATGTTTTCATGGTAAACCTACTGGAACTTCAGCAGAAGCAGCACATGTTTCGAATTGCCAGCAAGTCTGTCAGGATTCAGTTCTGTACTGCCAGAGAGACTGTGCCATGACAAATAAATACCATGGCTCTGGCTGTACAACTTCTTGACTTTAAACTGACTTCTCTCTGTCACTGTATTTATATAAATAGTAAGTGAAGTCTCACTAAAAGTTAACTGCTTGAAGACATTAGCTCTGAAATAAAAGGGTTGATTACAGCAACTCCATGAAAAGACTGTGAGTGTATACTGGCTGTAGAACAGCAGCACATCCATATGCTACTTGTAAAGTGAGGGTTGTGTCCTTCAAAAGTTCACAAAACGCATGCTCCCAGCAGAAGTACATCTCCATGGAAGGACATTTGCTGTTTCCCTGAAGAAGTCTCAAAGGAGCTATGCCTTGAAGCACAAGGAAACATGATACGGAGCTCTGTTACCACCAGCACAGTTTTCAGCCACCAATTTAAGGTTAAGCCCAAGATATTCAGTAAGCACACACAGACACACACAAATTATCAGATATCCTCCCCAGTTAATAGGCTGCACAAGCAGAAACAACAGCTTCAGAAACTACAGGAGGAGTTTTGAAACATCAAGTGTTTGCTGTCTCCTGGACAATAACGAATCAATCGATCAAGTGCTAGCAATCAGTACCATACTGAAAGCTCAGTGAGCTTCACCTCCTCCCCTGGTGGAAAAGGAAGAGACAGAGACAAGCAGAGTTTAATCAGTCCGAACACAAGACAGTCTTGAACGTAAGGCAACTGTCACTTCTTAAGAACAAAAATACAATTGAGAAAGTACATATGCTAACACTAATCCACAGCACACACACACTTGTCCCATGAAGTTTCACTACAAAACAAAATTGCTCAATTTAGAGTCGTTTGCCCCATAGCCAGAGCTCTATCATGTGTGATCCTCTTTATTCATTCCAGTCAATCAAAAGTTGTGAAAAGACATAGTCCAAATCTTAACAGGGCAGTGCCAGAAACCCAACTCTGTACGCTACAAAGACCTTTAAGACTTTTATTGAGTTTTCTTGTTCAGTTTTTCTTTTTCTTTTTTGATCTGAAAGAGATCAGCACAGCCCTTTCCCAGGATGCTCTTCAAATGTGCTTCTACTTTTTATCACAGCAACTGAATCTAGAAAAGATGAAGCAGACAACTGCATATAAAAGTTGAGAAATCTTTCATAACCTGTTCGTACAGATAAGCAGCTTTTGTACTGACCTGCTGTTCTGTATTTGAGTAAAATAGGATGGTTGGTGTTTACTTGACAGAAACAGGTGATTCCATTTAAACTAGACAGGTTGCAATAAAACATTTGAGCTACCCATTGCTGACTGCTTACTTCTACATTCCAACCACAAAATGTTGGTACCTTGATAGTCATTAACCACTTCTAATGCCTCAATGAATCAGCCATGCTGCGACAAAAAGTGAAAACTACCACTTTGTTTCCCTATAAATGTAGATTGCAATACCCAAGACAGAAATAAACTAAGCAGTGCTGCTGGGCTGCACTTCTGAAAATTAAGTACTTCTGAGATGACTGAAAATTCCTGCCACCTGTACTTTAGGTAGGCTATTGTAATTCTCTTTCCACATTACAAAAATACTTTTTTTTTTCTTTCCAGTTTTGATATTTGTCAGTGGGGTTTTCCAGTACAGCTAAAACTTATGCAAAGAAAAATTCTTCTTTTGAATTAGTCCAGCAAGTGATTAGCCTTCACTCTTCTGGAGAGATACTTATACAAAACAAACAAGCACCAAAAAAGTGTATACACTGAGCGACCTGCTAACAGCAGCACAAGGGATACTGTGTTTGCAGGACCAAGTACAGAATGAGGACTAAACGGTATGCAATTAAAGAAGCATTCCTACCCCAGACCTGGACTGAGTTGCATGGGATTGAAGACTCTTATAACACCCTTCCAGTGGCTACAGAGTATCAGCTGCTCATCTTGCCCATCTTACAATAAAAATAGCCTTAGTATAGTAGACAATTAACATACCACACCTGGTGGCAGATTATTTTTGATTTATAAAAATCCTCCTCAGTATGGGCAAATGAGACAATACTAGCATCTCACAGTACGAAATATATGAGACCTGTTTAATGAATATCATATTATCTACAGTTATTTTTAACAAGATGCACACTGTTTGCAAAAACTATATAGAGAGTAAGATTAAACAATGTATTTAGTTAAATTGACAATAAATCCCATTTTAATAAGTCATATTACATTGGAGACATTGATATTACTGGACTGGTATTATTCGATTGGTATATTTTAGTATTCTTGGCAGTGAGGAAGCATCAAGTCTTTTTTTTCTTTTCCTCTTTTCTTTTTTTCCATTTTTTTTTTTTGTTGTGGGGGAAGCAGGGAACTAAGTACTTCAATGCTTAAAACATTAATTAGAAACAAAACTTACTTTGTAAGGCTTAAGAAATATATCTAATGTATATGCAAACATATGCAGATACCATGCCCAAAAGGAGGTCTGTACACGAGATCTGTACTTTTACAAATGCAGAAAGAAAGCAGGAGCAACTTGATGTATTTATACATCTCTACTCACTTTCTCCTGACCAAACTTTCATTGGTGTGAGTACAAAATAATTATTATAAACTCAAAATTCAGAAGATATGAAAATTAAGGATTTCATACCTTCTCTACACTGGGTAGTTAGGATCTAACATGCCTTCACATAAATACTCTTGAGCAGTAAATTTTATTTTTTATTGTTTAATGCACCAAAGTTGTTACGCATACACCGTGCAGTATTCAAACATATGTCAGTATATAGTATATCATCGTTCTATGGCACGATAAAATATATCCAGACAGTCTAGCGTTATCATGATCGATTACTCTTCAAAACAAAACAAAAGTTCTCCCTCTTCACATAACTAATCGTGATTACATTGCAAAAGGCACAAGATGACTTTGGAGAATGCTAAATAAATAGTTTTGTAGGCTGCAACTATAAAAACACAGTATTTCTATGAAAACAGACAATGGCCCCAGACATTGGCCCTAGAAGCTATTCTAGGGCCTATACAATGTGCTTAGGTTTTTGTTTGTTTGTTTAAATAAAAACAATATGACAGCAAAACCTTTTCATTTTCGAATAACTGTTCCATCACTTATTTATTGTGGTGGGTTCTTTTGTACTACATTATAGGTATTAATAGTCTTGTGATATATTTAAGTGAATTTTGGAGAATTAATGCAGAGAAGAAAGAGGTCTGACATTAACAAGTCCACAAGTTTAGAGCTCTTCATTCCTTACTGTAATGTGAAATAAGATATTACTGGATTTTCAAAGGTACTGAGTATTCATAACTCCATGTAGCTCATGAAAGATGCAGATGCACAGAGTGAGAAAAATAACCCTACATATCTCAAAGTCAGGTAGACAAAAAATAACTCACCAAAATTAGTAGACGCTTTAAAACGTAGGCCTCAGTGATTTGACTCTAATTAAATGGAAGTTGAAGTCAGAGCCAGGATTAGGAGCCACAGGGGATCCTTTGATCTCAGTTTCTCAGACTAGGCTGCTTTTTGCACTACCGCAATTTCCCTTCACTTCAGCGATTCTTACACTGCCTCTTTAGCAGAAGAGCCAAATCAACTACAGGCATGTGGTTGGGAAGGAATTTTTGGCATCTCTACAAACATCCACAAATGGCATTATCTTCAACAGATGAAGACTAATATTTCCAAAATCACAAGTCATCCTAAAGCTTTGGTCTACTGGACTCTCACAGTCCATGTTTTTCTGAATATTTTATACAGGTCAAGCATACTTTAATTTGTTTACAATTACCCAGTGGCACATCCAAAAATTGCAATATTGCAGAATATTGCAGAAGACAATAAATAAAATCTTAAAAAGCTGACAATATATAGTTACTACAAAGCTAACACTTGGAGGACACTTGGAAAAACACTTGGAGGACATTTCCTACTCTGCCTTTATAACTAACCATTACTCCTTTTGTCACCAAGACCTCTTCCAAATTAGTGCAGACACTAAGCTCCTGAGAAACAGCATAAGGAACATTTAGCTTGTGAACTTCAGATATACTTCTTAATAATTTGGAAGTAGAAACTGTAAAAGCATTCTTTAATGATCTCATAGACAAAAGGATACATATTTTGCCTTCATATGGAAAAAAAATACAAAAATAGAAAAAATTAATTAAAGGAAATTTGTTAGAGAAGTACAAATGGGTTGTCAGAAACCTGTAACATTGTAATAAGTACTAAATTTAGCAAAAAGTTTACTTTTACTAGCCTCCGCCTAGTGGTTGGAACTTTGTGTGTCACACCTTCACTAGGAGTTGAGAAGGGAGCCCCAATGAGCAGATAAGGCTACATGAGAGCACTATAGCAGTACAAAATTGGTGCGAATGCTCCCACATCACACACTTTCCAAAAAAAAAGTGCAGCGGTCAGGGAGAGTGGAAGAGAAGGCTCTTAGGTACCTTAGCTTTCCCCATACCTGTAAGCATGATGTTAAATAAGAACGTACTTTAGCAGATCTAAACTTAACAGGATCATCTTACTGTGTTACAATAGGCTCAAAATTATTCACTATATCTCTCAACCGCTGTCAAAAATCATTAACACTATTTTTAAAAGTCTTCTTTTTAAAATAATATGACCATTTTATTATTTCTAATCCACTAATATAAAAGAACCTTATTACATAATATTCATCTAACTACACTAATTTCTGAGCAGATTTTGTTTTCCGTACAAAGTGATTTTTGAAGATATTGAACAACGTGCATGAAGACTGAACAACACATATTAAGTTGTAAGCAATTTACTTTGAAATAGATCTGTACAGGCTATTTAGAGATTTCAATAGACAACTCACTGATTTTGAAATCATTGCCACATGATATGGGCAATTCAAGACAACTTTTTCTCAGTGGACAGAGATCCAACAATAAATTACTACTCTATTTTCATTATTATGGAAATTCTATTTTAGTGAAAGTACAATAACTTGCTGGGAACATCCAAGAGTGACTAACAGCATCATTAATTTACTTTTCTTCCTGCTCTTTATTGTCCTGGTTCTATACATAAAATTATAAAAAACATCAACAGATTTCCCTCTCAAGAAGTACATTAGACAGTCCTTAGCATTCTTTTTTCATAACTTAAAAAAAAATATATAAGGATATAGGAAAGACTAAATGCTTTGAGTACCAACTTTTGCTAGCATTGCAAGTTCTACTGTGCTAAACAGCAGAACTACAAGAAATGTGGGTTACCTTCTTTGTGAACAGTATCGATTGTCCAGTTCCAAAGTTTTTGTTGTACATGCAACAAAACTAATGACAAAATTAATATTTTCAGATCATCAATATTTGACAATTTCAGGAAGTCTTTGTGCAGCTTAAATGGAAAGAAACACACATATACCCCAGGTTATTCATGTGTACTTTACATGCTTTACACTATTTACTTGCTATATACAACACTTAGAACACTGTTCCAACTCATTTCATCCTGAAAACTTGGTAACACCTAGATTTGCAGATTTAGGTTATACAAATAAAGAAAAGTGCTGTTCAGATACAAAATAAGTTGATTCTCAGAAGGTAAAGTCAATGCTAGTTAATTCTGCCAAGGTCAATTTGTTTAAATCTGTACTAGCTCCACTTTCTGACACTTTATGTACTGTAAATCTCTCAGTAACCATGTGATACTCAGTTTGAGGTATTAATATCATGGTCACGAAAAGGGCAACAAAAATTAAGATAATGCTAGCTTGCTGTGGCCTTTTCTCCAGAACACAAGCTGTTGCTATGGTTTCAGTGATTTTAAATAACTGTCTTTTAAAGAGTGGTCTTTGCATCAAATCAAATTCCTTAAAACTTTCCCAGTCAGCCCAGTTCATTACTTAATCATATATTGTCCTTATCTGGACTTAAGAACATGAGTTTAAATGGTATGGAAAACTCAGCCAAAAACATACAAACATAAAACTCAAAATGGACTAACTTAAGACCTCATGGATGAGAACCCCTGGGACACTGTCCTTAGGGACAAAGGAGCTGAACAGAGCCAGCAACTCTTTAAGGACACTTTTCTTAAAGCTCTCCATCCCCGTGTGTAAGAAATAAGGCAGGAAGGCAGGAGACCACCATGGCTGAGCAAGGACTTGCTGGTCAAACTGAGGCACAAGAAGAAAATTCACAGGCAATGAAAGCAGGGACATGTGCCTTGGGAGGAGTGCAGGGATGCCATCTGGATGTGTAGGGATAGGATTAGGAAAGCCAAGGCACAGATGGAACTGCACTTGGCAAGGGATGCAAAGAATAACATGAAGAATAGGTATAATTATGTACAATTGTCAGAAAAGAAAGGCCAAAGAGTGAGTAACCCCTCTGATAAATGAGAAGGGAGAACCGGTAACAACAGACATGGAGAATGCTGAAGAACTCAACAAGTTCTTTGCCTCAGCCTTCACTGGCAGTCAGGCTTCCCTTGTCTCTGAGCCTCTAGGCAGGGGCTGGGGGAGCAGAGTCCCTCCCACTGAAAGCAAGAGCAGGTTTGAGAACACCTGATCAAACTGAATAGGTACAAGTATGTCGTTGCCAAGCCTCTCTCCATCATATTTGAAAAGCCATGGCAGTCAGGTGAAGTCCATGGTGACTGGAAAAAATGAAACATCACTCCCATTTTTTAAAAGGGGTAGAAAGGAAGACCCAGGGAACTACAGAGGTGAACCTCACCGCTGTACCTGGGAAGATCATGGAACTGATCCTCCTGGAAGTAATGTTAAGGTGCATACAAGACAAGGGGGAATGGTTTTAAAGCAAAAGAGAAGAGATTTAGACTGGATGTTAGGAGGAAATTATTTACTCAGAGGGTGGTGAGGCACTGGAACCGGTTGCCCATGGAAGTAGCAGATTCCCCATCCCTGGAGGTGTTCAAGACTATGTTGGATGAGACCATGGGCAACCCGATCTAGAGGGTAGCATCCCTGCCTGAGGCAGTGGGGTTGAACTACATGGTCTTTAAGGTCTCTTCCAACCCAAGCCATTCCATGATTCTATAATACAAAGCTCTTTCTTACTTTTGAATGACATAACAGGTGATAAAACCCAGCACTTTAGCTTATTAGGAGGGATTTTATTTTTAAAATACTAACTGATGGGACAAAATATATTGCTTTAAGTAGTAGTAAGCCTTATGTTCATGGAAACAGAACAGGATTCTGAGAAGAGAAGCCAGACCTTGCAAAGATATTAGGACTGGAAAGCTGCTTTTCTGGATTAGGTAAAATTTTATCAACACTATGGGTAACACTTCTAGTTTTGTAGCTGAGTTTTTAAACAATGAAGTGTACTTGTTTCATACAAGGCAAGGATCTATCACATATAAAACTTTTAGCAAAAATAAGTGGTTTGAGTCAATGTTGTTCCAGGTAACACTGTCTGCTTTGGGATTAAAATTAAAATTGCTCATTCAGAATATAAGCGGGGGGGGGGGAGGGAAAGCAAGCTCTGCAAAGTCTTCAAAAATCCTTCTTCCTTCTGTGTTTGAAGCTAATCTCACTATTAAAATAAATAAATAAATAAATAAATAAAAGAAAAGAAAACTTGGCAGAACATAATAAATTGGAACAACACGGTTGCAAAGAGTGTCAATTCTTTACCTGGTGCAAAATTATAGCTTTTTCACTACAAAGACATTGGCAAGTTATTAAAGAATTCATGTATATATATAGAAAAAAAAAACAACCCTCAATTGCACAAGACTTTTTGAGCCATGTGAAAGGTTCTTAGCACAAACTTCCCTCAATTTAAAAGGAAATAAAATCACTAGGCACTTAACTGAAACTGCCCAATGAATGGCGTCAATACTCAGCTCAGGAATTTGGGAAAGACACAGTGAAGTCAATGAAAATTCCTTTGAATAGGCTTTAAATCAGAACAGGAGTCAAAAGGATAGAGGGTTAAACTTGATTAATTTCTTCAGTACTATGCAACTAAAAGTACTAAACAGTCTTCTCACTAATATTTAAACTTAAATAAGTGACTTATTCTTCATCTGAGCCCCAGGAGATTAATCAAGAAAACAATAGAAGAATTGAAAACATTCTTCTATCCTATAAGCAATCTTATCAGAAGAGAAGTTATAAATTTACAAAACTTTCACATTATGCCCATACTACAGTCAAGAAGGCTTTACTAAAGGATCAGACTCTTCCAAGTTAGAACAGTGGCTTCACATCACTTTAGTTTCTTAATAATGCCATGTGATATCCAGGCAAGCAGCTAGGTACTGTTTTCTTCATTTATTCCTATGAATTAGTGTGTGATTTTATCTACATTTTCTCCTTTGTGCATGCAAGTGTGTGTGTTGTCATGCCCGAAGCAGTTCTGTAGAGTTCTCAGAGTTGAAGCAGCTCTTTTATTGTAATCAGTTTTCATTACAGTCCTTTGATCTCTCTCCATTCTTTGTATACAACACTTCATCACCTTTATTTTCTGTCATAATTGCATGTGAAAGATTTCTCCTTTGATAGACCCTGAATGCTAAATCAGTATTGAAAAGAGTGTTGAAAAGTGTCATGTGCTCTGCCTGCTTTAGAAGGCATCCCATACACCTGTGGAAGACAAACAATTTTTCAGTGATATGACATATCTATCATCCATCCACCGGATATGAGCTGTTCTGTCTGCTTAATAGCAAGGGGCTATGCATAGCAAAATAGTAACTGCTGAAAGAAATGTGTAGCACATTGCAAACTGTCTGGCAGCCCTCCCTAAGCCTCATCTCATTCTGGCCTGCTGATAATTCACAGACTGTGTTCCCGTGCGCTCATCACTCCGGCAGTAAGAGTGGCTAGATGGGGCCCCCTGTCTCTGCTCCCTGTCACACTGTCATTCAGGTGTGTCTGTCTGCCATCACCTGCTGACAGAGCCACATGCGTCTCAATTACAGTCTGGGCCTCTATTCACACTGCTGATGAAGATGTTCAATCTGTACTGGCTAATAGCATTCTCCCTTAAAGATGTGTCTTTTGGGGTTTGTGAAAACAGATGCCAGGTGAAGTCTGTTGGCTACTAGAGAATAATATTTCTCACCATAGTTTTCTTTTTTTTTTTTCTTTTTTTTTTTTTTTAAGAATTATCAGCAGCCGTCCTTTTCTCTACAGCTCTTAGCCTCTACCATCCCTTACAAGGGTAAAATACAGCCAAGGGTATCAGGGTTCTTTTCCATTCTCTCCTTCAGTGTGAGGACAACCAGTCAAGCAGCAAAACTGGAAAGGCTGATGTGATACAATGTCAAAGTAATTTCTTCCCCCTTTGTATTACAAACTCCATGCATTTTCATAACTAAGGGTGTTTTTAACACTGTCATCACAGTAATGATGAATGCCATATTCTGCTTGCTTAACAACAACAACAAAAAGCTACAAGAAGGGAAAACTGCTGGAAGATGATAATGTTAGATATATTGTATGTGCCTCCATGTGTCCAGGGAGGGTAATACTCACTGGTGGTCAACAGATATATGAATTATTGTCTGTATGCCACATATTCCTTTTGTTATTTTAGATTCCTTTGGGATTCAAGTTGTAATACCTACATGTACAACAGGAAGCACCATGCTACAAACATTTATACTTAGAAGTCATCTGCACTAGGATTATGCAGAACGTGAAAAAATAAATATACAAGTACACTGTGGGACCAAGGTTTAGAAGAACAGTGTAATATTAATACTATTATAATTATCATTAGTAATAGTAGTAGTAATAAGTTGTTATGCATTTTAAGTGCTCAGGACAAAACATGCAGTTTCATTCTCTAAGGTAAGTTATTAGGTAAAATTTTTCATGCATCTATGAAATACTCTGTAGCATGCAAGCCAAAATAGTTTGTATGCAGTCTTGGCTTAAAAAAAAAAAAAAAAAAAGAGAGAGAAATGAGCCCTAGACAAAGAAAGTAATTCTCAGGCAGTAATATCTGTTGTTAGGAAAAAGTTAAGCCTAGATCTCAAAGTAAAAAGAAAAAAAAAAATCACAACCAGATATCATGACGATAATATCATGCTGGAAAACCTAATAAATTTCTAGTTTGCTTGTGTTCTAAATTACTGTTTAGAGCTTTCCATCTGGAGTAACAGGGCTATCTAATCCAGAGACTGAATAAGCCAATGTCCTCTTCGTTATGGAGTACATATAGAAAAAGTAGGAATCCTGTCTGGAGTTCTTACTCTTGTCTTAGCTTAAGATCCAGACATTTACCCTTTTCTCTGTTAACTAAAAGCAGATTAAGCAAGTTAAGACAATAATTTATTCTGAAAAAAAATAAATAACAATCTTAACTCACATAAAACCTTTTTAAAAGTAGATTCTTCTGCTGTGCAGCTCAATACATTTATTAAGTTTTCCACTGAGCTACCCCTTCTGTTTAGTGAAGTGAAACCACATGCATATACAAAAATATGATTCCATCTTTACCATAGATAAGTTTGGAAGATGACATTAAAACAACACAAATTGCTTTTATCATCATGGGAAATAGCCTAATGTGATTATCTTTATGTCCTCTTGCTTTAGAACAGCAGATTATTTGTGTCCAGTTTCCTTTCTGTGATGTCTCACATAGGATGTTCTGCATGAAATATCCGTGTTGGACACCTGTTCAGTACGATGTGAGAACACACTATGGTCCTGCCTTCCCACTAATCCATTTCTACACAGAATTATATGCATTTCAAAATCAACTCTCCCCGGATTTAAATGTTTATAGTAATGCAAAGACAGTAGGAAATCACAATACTTCATTTACTTTAGGCACTTTTTTTATCAGAGCTTCAATGGACTTAACAGGGATGAAGAGTGGGAAGAGGGGGAAGAAGGTATTTAAAGTCACAGAGCAAAGCTGGTAGAGGAGTTCAGAGAAATACTCTATCAGACATCCCTGTGTTCACTGGCTGATCTTCTGCCCATTCATTTTAACAACTGACCAGTGATTTCTTCTAGATGCTTAACAAGTAGCACTGCTGTTTCCAGACAGCACGCATCTATTTACTGATGTTCCCAAGGAGGTGCACGCACACCCATATTTGGTGCTTTATCACCGCAAAGACATACGGATGGCAGCAAATTCCTGATCTCAGCCCATCTATATTATTAACTAGGGAAAAGTTTAGTCAGATCCAAAATACAGAGTGGAAGGAAAATGAAAAGTTGTTGAAACACATTTTTTTTTGAATAGTTTACATGGGCGGAGAAGGAGAGGGGGAGGGAGAGGGAGAGGAAAAAACACCACCACCATGGTGTTTCCTTTCATGGAAAATCAATACAGTAAGAGTTAAAGATGATACAATTTAAAGACATGAAAAGATATTATTAGGCAAACAGATATTAGTAGCATTCCATAAGGACATGTGGAAGAATAAATTTCCTCTGCAGTATCCAACTAAAATGATTCTCCTTCCAGCCTTCCAAGAGCAAAGTGCATTTGACCTAAATTCGGGCTATCTGGACTCTATTTCCCTTTGTGCACACAGGTAGGTAGGCTAGACATGTATAAATATACTGATCTCATTAACTTGTTTAGAAACCTCCTGAAGGTGGTTCTCTGAAGATTTAAAATCTCTGAAGATTTAAAAAACAAACAACAACAAAAAATACACTACATCTTTTGAATCTCTACACATGTAATTAAGATGACCCTCTTATTGACCTGTTCTTGTTTTTAAGGAGTTTGGCTGATAAATGTCATCTATGACTACTTGCAATTTAAAATGGAAAAAAAAAAGTTGATTCTCTGACATCACATTACTTACAGGAACTAAAAATAATAATAACCATCAACAAGCAGCCCAACATAAGTAACCCATATTGAAAACTGAAGCTACAGTTATCTTTCTCTAACTCTATTACAGGGAGACATAGATCTGCCTGCCACGTATATATAAATAACTGTCCTTGATACTTGCATCAGGGCAAACTCCCTTATCGACAGTCTCATTTATGCATTTCTCCTATACATAAACAAAGTAATTGAATGAAAGAATAATTACCATAAACTAAATAATATTGATGTCTATCTTATTGCTCCTTGAACTCAGGTGAGTTACTTGCACAAACTCTAGATGATGACTCTTAAAACCCTGGAAAGCAAGATTATTCACCAACAAGGAATATTTGCAAGACCGAATATAGAAAATGAAACTCAAGGACGGTCATGCAGTCCCCGTCTGGATTTAATCTTTTCAAGATTCAAGATACTAAATTAAACTCAAGAGCACGCATATGCAACTAGCAGAAATGAGTAATCATAATTGGGTGTGACAGGTGAAAGAGGAAAGTAAATCTAGTCCTCCCTCCACCCCTTTTTATTTTTTAAAGGCATAGTTTGTTACCTCAGCTCAATAAATAAGAATCTTAAGTCTGAAATTACTTTACAGTTACATTTCTTGCTTGTTTACTTGTTTCCCACACCAATGTGGACACAAATACTGTCCTGCTAATTTGTTTTGTATTCATACTTATTTCCAGAATTGTCAGAGATAACTGGGGTAAGGAGGCAATAAAAATAAATATTTTTTTTTTAAAAAAAAGGAAGAAAAAGAAGAAAAATAAAATTTGGCTGTCCAAATTGTTAAGGAATACAAAGAAGTAATACATTACTTATACAGAGAGAATGCTATATCCCAGCTGATTATGCACAACTACAATTCACTTGGTGCAGTCATGCAAATTCTGAAAATAGTGTAACTTTAAAAAATAAAACAACAGTTACACCAGAAAGGAAAGGACACACTCAAGTAAGGTCAATGCCTAAGGTCTTCCCCTATCTCATAGAGGAGGATTAGACTCAGTAGGAACTGGAAGCTATCTGAAGAGTAACAAACTTTTTTTTTTTCCTTAAAGAAAATAAAACTTTTAATTTATGCCATTATTTATTAATTCAAATGTAAATACCTGAGACTTGGACAATCTCTCTCTCATATTTCTCCAATTAATCTTCTAATAAATATTCTGTTTCTGCAGCCAAACTTTTGACAAATGTCTTAATTTTTCCATTTCCCACCATCTCACACGTGTCCCAGTTTGTCTCAACTTCTGAATTCTGAAGCTTCTTTTAGTAATATTAAAGCACCTAATCAGATTTAATGTTTTTGAGTTTTTATCTCTATTTTATGTAAGCTATTTTTATATCAAAAAGTATTTACAGAAAAAGCAACTGTCAACAGTATTTATAATGGCAACATACAATCTGTAATCAAAATAGCTTCCAAGACGTTTGAAAAACCTCAGATACAGCCTTCCATGATGTTCAGTTACTATGCACTTATGCCATAAAAACAATGAACAATAATTAAATTCCTCCCAAGACACTCCAACACATACAGAAGCAAAAATAAGTGTGTACATATATATATATATATATAAAAATAAATACACTATTTACTCTAAAATGAATATGATTCTTATATTGTTCATAGCTCAACTGCTTCATGGACTGTGCTTGACAGAAGTCCCAGAGAACATTATAAACAAGAATCTGAAGACATTCTGAAGGAAACTCTGAAGCCATTACTAGTAACAGAGATAGCTGAAGGGATTGATTTCTTTTTCTGTATTACTGAATCAGTCAGCTTTTTCCATCCAATTTTTAAGAAAAAAATAAATAACTGTACTGCTGAAATACTTATCTGGGAGGCAGACTGAATGTTCTAGGAACAGAGACAGGAAAATTGTTGCCCAAATGTGTTCTGTTTTGTTGTTGTTTGTTTTTTTTTAATTTTTTCCTAAGGAGACAGCATTCAGGTCTGGAGACACTTGAAAAGAGAATGCTAAAAACAAGCATTATCACTTCTTCTAGGCAACTGTTTGCCATTCTCCCAAACACCTGGGACATCACCTTGATTTACATGTTGTACCTCCCCTAAGATTTTTTTTTTAATATAAAGGTTTGTATTTTTCTCCACTATGCATGAATATAATTTATTCAGTCTAGTATTCTGATAGTAATAATCCTCTTTTAGCAGAATATCTGAAAACCCTCAACTTTATTGATCTGTAAAGGTCTGTCCCAAGTTCATTTGGTGAATCAGGATGATCTAATATTTTACATAAAATTATTGTTTACTCATATTAATGATTACACTCCTTAGTGGAATACAGAAGTGTGATAGAAAACAGTTCTAGACTTCCAAAAGTCAAAAGCTGAGTAGATAAGGCAAAAAAAAAAGGAAGGGGGGGGAGGGGGGGAAGGGTAGGGGGCAGGGAGAAAACAGAGGTAGACAGTGATTAAATCATTTGCCTAAGGCTACATAACAGGTCAAAGGCAGAAATGTGAACTGGGTACAATTCCCCTAGCTCTCCTATGCAGTTCCTGAACACCAGGTTATCCTGTGTTTTTAGTCTGATACACAAAGGCTCTCTAATAAAAAATTAATATTAACTGCATTGCCAAAAATCTACGTAAATCCCAATCTTAGCACTTAGTAATTATTTCAAATAATCTGCATGCACACGTATGTGCCTGTAGATGTAATCTGGTGCCCCTTGGCTAATCATGAGTGTTGCCTCACACTTCCATGGGATGAGAGAACTGTAAAGCAAAGCTGATCAAAACTGTCACCCTTGGGTCACAAGAGTCTACACTCTTGATTATGCCAGAGGATGCCCAGGGTGCATCTGCTGACACCGTGTAAATCATTGCTATTTGTTTTTAAAAAACACTTCATAAATTATTTTAGCATGAAAAATGTTCTCTATGAGAGAAACACCTCAGGAAAAGGTGACATATTGGAATGATTGCATTTTTTAAATATTTATTCACCACCACGCATTCAGTGTGATGTAACTTGAGTTATGGACTCATCTCTCTCTCTTCATACAGCTTTCTCTGTGTACAGAAATGCCAATATTGTGTTGATGCTATAAACACAACTAAGAAAACACAGACCATAAGAAATGAAGGGATACATAAATGAATAGCACATTTAAATGAATAGGCATAATAAATCGGTGAATAGACTTCATCTACCATGATTCATAAGCAAATCCAGGAGAGATGTCAGTAGAACAGAACAATTTGTTAGAAAGAAAGAAAGAAAGAAAGAAAGAAAGAAAGAAAGAAAGAAAGAAAGAAAGAAAGAAAGAAAGAAAGAAAGAAAGAAAGAAAAGACACAGTATCACATACTGTTCCTGTAACTCTAAGTTTATGGTCATTTTCATCTATTATATCACTACAGCTTTTCTGCACCTGAGAAGATCAGATCTGCATTTGACTTTCTCCACACTTCTTGCAATCAAATCCCAGCATCTTCTAATGCCAGAAGTCCAGCAGCATTTCACAAGAGCCTTCTAAGCTGTCAAAATACTATATGCTTCTGTAAGACTCTTATCAGCAAACACATCCTGGTAGGCAACATACAGAAGAAACTTTTTGTAAGATTATTTCAAACGGTTACCTTGCTAAAATTAACAGCTCTCTTATAGTGAATCAAATTATCACAATGCTGGTATTACCTCATCTAAGAGATTGTCTGTGCATGCAGTACTCTGAAGTACTGCATTTTTTTGTATGTTCAGGTTAGATGAATTAATTGTATTTACCTCTTTCTGCAGAGATTTTATCTCCCACTTTTAGTATAATTAAAATATCAAAGCCTCTAACCTCATTTTTGTTATTAGGCTGCTGACATTCTGCCTAAAAGATAGGCCCAGTCTTGTATAAACTACAGTCAAGACCTAAAGGAAAAGTCAAAAAGCTTTGCTATCTTTCAGCAGGAGACTTACCTACCTGGAGACCAATTCAATTCATCACACCAGGAAAAATTCCTTAAATAAGAATTCCTGCTTTCAGGGCCTTGCTACTAAAACTAGATATGAACTATATCAATATTCAGGCTGGTAAAGTCATAAGAATTTAATAGATGAAAATTTACTATGGAAAAAATGAATGTTCTTCCATAATACGAGAGCAAGATTCATTTAATTTAACGCATTCAAGCTGACTGTTAATGCAGAGGTGAAGTCGTGCTTAGCCCGTGGGAAAACAAGAAAGCAGCATGAAGTACAAAACCAATATTTGTTCTTTCAAAACCAAAACACAACATTATAGAGTTATTTTTAAACGGAAAAACACGGTTTAGTACATCACATAGAAAAAGATATTTAGACAACCTAGTCTACTACACCACCATACTTTTTAAAATGACAGATTCTCCCTCTCACACTTTCATGCTAAATAAGGATTCTTTGTATTCAAAATGCCAATGTCCTAACTGAAACACGTAGAAAGCAATCAGTAGCTACTGATCTACTGCCTTAGCTGGAGCTGTAATGTGCCAAAGTTAGCCAGAAGCAGAGTACCCTGTCATACCCTCACATTATTGCTAGCTTGAAATTTTTGAAAGACATTCAATTTGGCAATAACAATAGAAAGAAGAAGTAGGTTTACTTGTTTATATACAGGCTTGAATAAGAGCACAACCTCTTTCTAGCTGTTATCAAAGACCTATCTCACTGGATATTATTTACTCAGTTTGATCTTTGCTCATGATGCCAGCCAAAAAAAAAAGTCAGCTATGACACAGGACAGGAATGCTCCAGCTCTGTTCAGCAGATCACTAGTGGACCAGGCTGTTCCAGCCATTTGAAAGTATTAGCTGGAACTTCAACATCAGGCCTCATGTTTGTATTACATCCACCATTATAAGAGAGCAATACAACAGTCATTGAAAAAGTACGTACGGCTCCAGTTGCAACATCACTGTCACCCGAAGAGTCAGTTAAAAGATAAAAACAGCTGATTGTGGTATCATAATTTGCACTCGCATCACACAGCACTTTTCTTTAAGGGCACAGAAAAACAAAATCATGCTTCAAACCAATGTATTATTAACAAGTGGCGGAATTAGGCAGACAGTACACTACGAACAAAATACAAATGAAGGTGGTTACAGTTCCAAAGATCTTGTGATATAATAGCTTTATTTCCCTCAGTGAGAACATACACTTTTTCTATATACTACTTTTTCACAGAAATCTTTCCAGAATAATTGTCATGCTGATACCATGCAATCACAAGTAAGAAAGAAGCGGGTCATAAAGTGGGACTTCTGCATAAGCAAGAAAGACACGATCAATGACGCTGTTAAAAAATAAAAATAAAAAATAATCAAACTTCTAATTTCAGGACAACTTCACAGACAGAATGGAGCAGGAAAGAAAATGCTAAAAACTTTCACATCATAAGAAAACAAAACAAAAAGCACATTCCAAAGCCTTATTTATACAGAATACTAATAAACACAGAAGTGGGACCTTTAAAGACAAAAGGAACTGCTTTCAACTTTCAACTAAATAGCAGCAATTTAAATCCCTGCTTTTGCCTGATAAGGTACAAACTATTCAGCTAAGCTGCCCAGAGATGAAACTAAAAAACCTGACACTGGCAGACTCACTGGGTTTAACAGAGCTTCTTCATTAATTATCTAGACATTGGCACTGGTACTGTGAACTCCCAACTATACAGAGTAAGAAAAATTAATTTGGCCACAAGCACTTGAAGGTTAAAAAAAAAAAAAAGAAAAAAAAAAGCTGCATTTCACTGGATGCAGCATTTGTATGCTTATCTATGGGTTTTTAATGTCACTTTACAGTTAATAATTAGCCCTCCTCTGGCCTGCACAAAGAGTGTCACTGAGACAAAGGAAAACGTTAAGTGTGTTAGCTATACTTGCCATTGGTATAAATAGTCAAAGGAATGATTAATGAATGAAGGGGAGAATTAAACAGAGCAGCGAACAAAGACAAAGCCCGTTTGCTTGGCTGCCCACAAATCAAGACAAGCTGCATCCATAAAGAAACTACAGAAAGTGACAAACAAAAAATCAGCTTAATAGACAGCTCATGAAGACTTTATTTAACCCCACATTATGACAGCCTCAGCACTTTATTAACACTCTGACATGTTAAGATGCCAGGGTCATTTGAGGCTAAAACACACATTTGTTGGGGGGAAAGGCGGAGGAAAAATGCACATTTTTGTGCCACAGAAAGAAAAACAGAGAAGGCCCAAATAACTTAAACAACACCCTTCAGTTCTCCTTTGTAGAGCATGCCAAAATCGACATTTTTAAAGAGTTGTTTAGAGATGTCAAACAAAGCAGATGAAGCACTAACACAAACGGCCCAGGAGAAGGAGCTTGACAGGCCTTATCCTTGTCTTCAAATGGCTACAGTTCAGACAGACGCCTTTCAGATTAAAAAAAAATGTGACGGCTTTTAAATTTAAAGCAAGTTATACTTGCTTTTTCCCTTTAAATGAGCTAACAAACATTCCCAGCTACTTTCCGCAGATTACTCCAGACACCTGATACCCTATATACACACCTCTGATTTCTGAATGAAAAACCCAGCAATGAAGTCGATAAATACAATATAGTCCAGCACCCTTATTGTTAAGGCAACTTAAAAACTCTTAGTTTAACATTGACAAATGAAATACCTTCTTTAACATGAGTTCTCTTGCGTTTTTTTAAGGTAGGGCTTTAATTATTATTATTTATATTTTAAAAATAAGATTAGCAACTCTCACAAATAGTCTGTTTCCCTTCAAACAAATCAGTGGCCCAGTGCACTAGACAAATATCGAAACCCTAATAAAATTGGATACACAGCAGAAAAACGTTGAAAAATCAAACAAACAAAACACACACAACACATGAACAAGTGCCATAACGGAAAAGAGAAGAAAAAAGAACTTTTTCTACAGCTTGTAATGCCATAAACGCATAATGGCATAAGTAATGCCATAAGTAGCCACATCGTCAAACAAGACAGCACAGCACGTAAATATTTTGTTGTTACTGACAAATGAGAATAAAAACTTCCTCTTGTTGCTATGGATTCAATATTGGATATCCCTGCAATGTTAAAAAAAAAAAAAACTTTACTCTTTTCACATTGTTAGATAACTTATTTTTTACATAAATACAATTGATCTACTTAGATTTTTTTCCCCTGAATTTTACATTTTTAGTAGAGATATTTGATATTCTAATCCTCTCAAATCATCCTTAATCATTCTTTAGGCTTCCTGTCCACTCCTTTCTTCACTATATAGTACCATCCTCCTATTGCATACCACCTTATACTTTGTATGTTTCACTGTTGAATTTCTGACTGCAATATTTGTGAAGATAAGCTGGAGCAGAAAGCCATTTTATATCATTTACATTCTTTTTTTCTGCCATAATTGTTTAATGCAACATACCTAAAGTTGAAACCTTTATCAAAGGAAGATCTCTCTAATAAACAGCTTCATGGTCTGAAAAATGAACATCAGTATAGACATGGGTTATGGAGAAGAGAAAACAAGAACATGGTCAAAACATGAGGCGAGATCACACACACAACACATTCCACATTTTGTACTAAAGACCTTTTCCTCCCTTTTATCCACTCACCCTCCTCTCAAAGAACAAACTGTTTCAGGCTTCCATCGAATATATGCCATTCCTTGAATATTTAAATTTTATCTATTAAATGCATAATATTAAATGTCTGTAAATACCTAAATGTCTGTAAAATTTTCCTCAAACTACACTCATAGAGAACTGTAACCCTGTTTTGTGAAGTGTCAGCATCCGTCGTATGTTCAACATATAAGGCAATACACAGTTACCTGGTCAAATGTAGAGAAAAAAAATCTAAATCTTCCATTCTGAAACATTCATTTTTATTCCCGGCCATTAGAGAAGGTAGATCAAGTAAAACGAGAACTATCACAATACAGTTTGCATTTTTCTATATTTTTCTGTCTATTTCTTATACTAAAGATAGTGCTTTCTTAATACTAATAAGGGGCTCTAGAGAAAGATATTTAGTATGTGAAGTAAGCAGAGAAGCATATGTCAGTCCTCTTTCCTCCTCTTTTTTTTTTCTTTTCTAAGGAATCTTCAGATATTTGTTTATTGGGTTAAAAAAAAAAAAAAAAACATCAGCTAACAACTAAATCTGGGTCAGTCCAGATCATATGCTATCTGGACTGGCTTATATATTGCAAGAATTTTCTGAGTTTTCTGAAGGCATTTAAAGCATATTAAAAGTTCTCTCTCTTATGTACTCAGATTTTCCCAAGTTTTGATGCTGTTTTATCATTTTATTCCCCATATCAAATACACATATATATTGCAATCACATTTCAGAAAGCTATGTGGAATATACATACACACATATATTTAGAAATAATTCCAATTCCAAGTCAAATCTCCAATTCAATTTCAATAAGAATCTGCTCTTGATTCTTTCGAAAGCTCCAGATGGATTGTATATACTCTGAGCTGAAGCTCTGTTGCTAGATATCTCAACACACAATGTCCTATATAACCCAGAAAGACCATAGAATTTGACTGCAAGTTCCAAACTTTGAATTCTCAGCCCAGTTCAGATTGAATATCAAAGCTGGGCAGATCTTACTTTAATGTAGAATACCTTTTAAAAATAGCTTCTACTCTTGACCATTGCAATTTCTTTCCAAAGCTTTGATATAAAATTTGAAATGTAGGAAAAAAAAAAAACAAAAAAAAAAAAAAAACAGTAAGTGCTGTTCTTCTCCAGATGTCCTAAGAGGTGAGAGACAACTTACAGAAGTGTTCTGTATCAGTTCTCACACATGCCACACACTGTTTTTACTTTAGGGATGCAATGAAAACTGATCATCTGCGTAACTAAGATGTATCAGCTTCAATAGTAAAAGCAGGATTTTCCTGGGGGGGCAGCGAATAGAGGGAAATGAGTAATCTCCCAATATTCAAGTGTGATCTCTACAGGTAACTGCCACATGCAATCGTATATTCACATCTAAGATGCAGAGGCATTTTTAGTGCCTTGTCTTTCTGCAACTGCCAATAAACTCCCTGTTGATCATCTGTACTCCACTATCACTCATAGAATCACAGAAGTTAGAGACAGAGAAGACGTATTAGATCATCTGGTCCATGTCTCTGCCAGTGTTGTACTTAAGTGAATAATGACTGGAAAAGCCACTCTGGATTTTTCATGCTGTGACATCACTCTCAAACAGTATCATTCTCTCACAGATGAAGCTTTAAAAATGATAACCAAGTGTGACACATGGTGTTTATTTAAGAGCAAATAAAATTTAGTGAAAACCAAGACATTTATGCTACAACTGCATTGTCAAGAATTCACATCTCTGGAACAACCAAAACCTTTTCTTAGCTATGTACATTTATTCAACTATGATTTCTTTTTAACTCAAATGTGAATTTCACAAACAGCACAAGACACAAGAGTGAAAGACCTTGTGAGAAGCATCACTGTGTCCAGTCAATGGAGTTGTCTTGTCTTTAAGAAAAGTGCCTTAAAAATGCTGCTGCTAATTTACTCTTTTATATATGTTAACAAGCATGTGCAAACCAAATAATTCCATTTTTAAACAGCTAGATAATATTTGTATCAAAGAATGATAACAAGCATCAAACACAGTTACTTAAATTATTTATAAGTTATATTAGAATGTAGTTGAAAATGACACTAAATTGGGAGGAGCTGTTGACTCCCTCAAGGGTAGAGAGGCCTTGCAGACAGATCTTAACAAATTAGAGGACTGGGCAATCACAAACAATATGAAGTTTAACTAGAGCACGTACTGGAGTCTGCACCTGGGATGGGGCAACCCTGGCTATTGATACAGACTAGGAGATGAGAGGCTGGAGAGACTGAGGCAATGAAATAAAATAATTCAATGTGAGTTCCTTAAACCAAAACAATAATTGAACTTTCCTTCAGTCTGATGCACCATATGCAAAACAAACATTTCTTTAGAAAAGACTTAATTTGAACTAACAACATACACTTATGGAAAGGTCCAAGTGCAAGAAGAATTTATTGTTTTAACATTATTTTCTTGGTGGAGAGGTAATATTTCTCCACAATTTTGATTTGATAAGATTAATTGACGTTACTAACTTCATAATAAAGTTTAGTGCCCGCTATGTCCCCTCCAACTCCTTGTGCACCCCCAGCCTGCTTGGTTGCAAAACCAGGAAGCCTTGACACTGTGCAAGCACTGTTCAGCAGCAGCCAAAACATCAGTATGCTATCAACACTGTTTCGGTCACAAATTCAAAGTACAGCACGATATGGGCTACTAGGAAGTAAACTGACTCCATTGCAGACAGACCAAGTACAAGTTTATATACATAAAGAATTAGTCAGTCTGTGTTTCATACCTGCCTTTTGAAAGGAAGGTACAGAAAACTCCTGGGGGACGGAGGGAGGGTGGGGAATGAGAAATCAGTCACTTGAAACTCAGCAGACAAATAGTGACAGTATAGGCTCTTACAGTGCCCTGATTAAATTTAAATCTGTCAAAGTCCAGTTAAAATTTAAGATCTAAACAAGAAGCTGTATCCATAACAGCTTATTTATTAAAAAAGACAGTAAGAATAAAGTACTTCTCCAAGTCCTTCAGCAAGGCTGAGCACTCATTTTTGAATTTATTTTAAATTCATTTATGTACACTGAGCAATTTAAATATGCAAAGGAAAACATATTTTACATCATTATTTATCATTCCATAAAATAGAACAGTAGCTATAAAATGATCTACTTCTCTATGAATCATTTTCATTCCACTTCGAATGTGCAATCCAATTTTTTTTATACTTTAGATTGGAAGGTTAAAACTGCACTTCTTGCATGCATCACAATAAAGAGACAATGGAATCAGGACAATGGGTTCTGCAACTTGCTAAAGCAGAAACTAGAAAGACTGAAAATGAGAATTCAGTAAAAAATACTATACCAACAGAAATACAGAACTACTTCCATGAAAATGATCGTGCTAAATAAGCGCATCTACGTTCAACCCAAATTTCCTTTGACCAGCTAATAGAAAACAGTAGGCTAAGCATAATGGTTTTCATACTTTCAAAAAAAAAAATATATATATGTATATGTTTACACGCTCATTTTTCTTATGCTACTCGTTCAGACTTCCCTTTTTATATTTTAAACTGCCACTGATAGACACACAAAAATGATAATTAATTTGCCTCTAAAGCCACATGGTGAAGTAGGATTCTTTTTATATGTAACATTACACATACTTTGAAAAAAAATCTGTTTATTAGTTACAATGCAGTCAAGCAGAACATCAAGTTTGATTGGGAATTAATGCATTTTGCTCCTGTGATTTCTATTTACTTATTTCTTTAGCTGCTGGCCACTTCCAGAAATATGTTTTAATCTGGTAACTTCAGTTTTTTAGGAATATTCTATGGCCACAGGGCACTAATTGAGGTTCTTGGCCTGGATCTGGAAATTGCATTTCAAATTCTGTTACATATTGGAAAGTAAATGCGAGCTCAGGTTCTGAATTGCTGTGTCCACCATTTGCTTTCATTCCATGTCAGGATTAAAAGGCAAAAGGGAAGATTATTCCTCCCTTTCTCTATAGAATAAGCTCAGCCTAGACAACACAGTGTTTCCTGAGCATACAGTTATTTCATACGGAGGAAAAAAAAAAAAGAGAAAAAAGAAAAAAACCACTTATTTTCACAGACATCAGGCCAAAACCAATCAGCAAAGTATGTGTAAGATTGCATATAGTATTTATCACACAACCACAGTTTCTGAGACTGAAGATACACATGAGAACTCATTTTCAGTAAATGCTTAAAAACCTAAATCAGGATGAACTAAACAGGAATCCATTGACTCACACCCATAGCAAAGGTCTGAAATCATCAATCCCGCCTTTCAGGACAAGGCCAATTATGATTTCATTGTGTCTGCATTCTGCATTTGGATGCCATTGAGAGAGAACAGGCACAAAACAAGTAGAGTGAAAGAAGCATTACACATCTGTTTTCTACTCACCTTAGCTTTACTAACCAGTAAAGACACTGGGTCAAGATGAGAGAAAGAATAAAGGTAGTTTTACCTTCACTTCCTTCTGAAGAGCATAGTAAGGAAACTGACATTACCTGTGTGTTCCCTCAGATACAAAGAATTTACTTCTTATCCTCAATATTAAGGAAGACATGGAAGCTAGAAGGGCCAAGGAAACCTTAGTGTTTAAACGTAAAGGTTTAGGGACAAAACTGATGGAACACGGTGAAAGAAAGGATTTGTTATCACAAAAGGTTGCTGAGGCATACACAGGATAGCTGTTCTCCCTTCAATAACAATTCACTTATTAATTAATAAAGAGCTCTTAAAAAAACTGATTCAGTAGCACATATCACTCAGGAGCTTCTTCATGAAGTAAAAAAGAAGTTTTGTCAAATCATAGATCTATCTATCTATCTACTTTGAAGTACAAGGTAGAAGAATCACGTTGGTACAGTTAGGTATCATTTTGATTTCTTTATGAAACAAAGAAGTTTAAAGCAGTCATCACCAAACAAGCAGAAAGTCCACTTATTTTCTGGCATCTCATGCCATTTGTTGCCACACTCAATCTAAGAAATTCAACGAAAGCAAGTATCAAAGATTTTTTAGGTTGTTTTTGTTGTTGCTTTGTTTGCTTTTTTTTATTCCAATGGCTGTTAGGTAGGGGCAAGACTAAAATCAAACCTGTACCTTGCTACCTTGCTTTCTTCCAAATTTTAACTAAAATATATACCACAGACTTCAAGGCAGAGGGTTATTTAACAGCAAAAGTGAGATCCTGCTGACATCACTTCAGCAAAGTTAAATGATGCTACATGACAAGAAGATCCATAAAGTGAAATAGCCTTTTTCTTTTTCTGAAGAAATGCATTTGTGAAATATAACAATTAATTCTGTGCCACTCTCACAGAGAAGGTAAGGACTGCTCTAGACAGCAGGAAATTGCTCACTGCTCAATCACAACACTTTGATTACCAGTCTGGTACAACACAGCTACAATTTTGGCTCTTTTAGCCTCCTTAATTTGTTTTCATGGTTTTTGTCTTCATTTGATCATTACTGTTATTTTTTCACTGAGATATTTACTTCTCTAATTTCTTCATGTCAATCTCTAGAAAGCTACAGCATTTGAA
This sequence comes from Anser anser, assembly GCF_964211835.1. Taxonomy (NCBI): domain Eukaryota; kingdom Metazoa; phylum Chordata; class Aves; order Anseriformes; family Anatidae; genus Anser; species Anser anser. The sequence continues at coordinate 5,921,203 of NC_139727.1, read as the reverse complement.
AGAATGTAACCACCTCCTCTGGGCAGCAACTTAGAGGTGCTTAATAATCTTGTGTCTGTTAACAATGATGAGTATAGCTTCACAACCTACCATTTACACTACGCCTCCAGTATTTTTGGACATCAGTTGAATACTCAACAAGAATGATGCATTCCTATTGTATCATCAACTTTATCGGTACTAGATTTCATCCAATAGTCCACCTAAAGTACATTAAGAGCAGTAACAATTCCACTTGACACCATTTTACTACACAGGGCTATAGGGACTGGAAAACAGAAATGCTGGGGAAACACAAAACGTTTTACAGCAGCAATCTAATCAGCAGTTTTTCCATCTATCACCATAGTAAACTTCAAATATATTTCCTCTCTGAGTAATTGGCAATCTTGTATCCTCTCAAATCAGGAGATGAAAAAAAAAAATCAAGACTCTAGGTCATCCAGTACGATGACTAAAACATTTTAGATATTGCTGTAAATTAAATATGTTGTTCCATATTGATGCTTATTGAATGTATTTAGTTCTGGGTGAACAACATGTAAATAACTTTCTCCCCCTTTGAGATCCGATTTAGGCACAATATTAGAATGACAGAAAAATAAAGATGTATTCTCTTAGGAACATCTGATCTAGTTTGTCATAATTAGGGTTTGGGAACTATTTTCACTTCAAAACTGCTTTGTTCTTGCTGTGGAGGAGATAGCAGTTTAAAAGCATTTCTACTCTTACAAATGCTGGAATTACTTTAATTGCATGTATTTCTAGTAATTTTTTTCTTAGATACATTTAAAGTTTAAAGACATGGAAATCTTACATAATTTTGTGACAAAGGGATATTACATCTTTATCTCTTCTGGATGTTTGTATGTTGAGATGAACACACCAAGCTAAAGGGCATTGTGAAGATAAGTTTCCATGACATTTGCTATAACTCTTCTATATTACCATCTGGCTATTTTATATGTAGCATTCAGAGAGAAATATATATAAAAAAAGATGATGTAAAGCTGAAATTATTTCCTTGATAACACTTGTTTTAAACACCATGCCACTAAATAGCTAAAAAGTCTCAAAAGTGAATGCATAAAGCATATAAAAGCTACAAGCCTACTTACATAAATTCTTAAGATTAAAGTAATAACTTCTAGAAAAAGGTGGGAGAAAACATACTATAATAAATCTATTTGTAATGGTATTTGGGTTCCAGCAACTGCTATCATTGTTCTCAAGTGGCTTACATATAAAACAATACATTTGATATATGATTTCAATTCCTTATGGAAAACTGTTCTATCTAGCAGCAGCCTGTCAAACAAAACAAAAACAAAATAACAACAACAAAAAAAAAAAGCAGCTCAGCACTAGGAAGAAATAAAATTCTTTAAAACAAAGTAAGGACTTTTTTTTTTTTAAGTCCATTTCAGACATACACGAGGGCTGGCTCACCATGTAGAATGGGATGCTGGGATGCAGGCTTGGGAAGTCGGGAGAAAGGGCAGGAGTACAGGAAAGCAGAGAGGTAACTGGGAAGGTGTACCACACATCTCTAAAACACCATTCATAGAAGCTGAATAAGGAGAACATGCATTTTTATAAAAAGTCACAAGGGTGGCATTACCTGGCAAGGAGTATTAGTTTCCGGATAAGTTAGACTACTCCAACACAAAGGACTGCTTCAAAGCAGTCTGAAAGAATATAGAAATTAAACAAATGTGCTATTTTCATAGTTTAGTAGCTATACCCTTAGTAATTAGGAAAGATTTTCACAAGGCTGTCTGACCTTTTTCTTTCTTAAAATGATTGCTGCTGATCTGTCATACTTAACAGGAACAATTCATTTTCTATTACCCCAAGACACCATTATGGTTATTCACTCACGTTACAGCACCACCTACATGCTTTACCCAAGGTCAGGCACCACCAGTGCTGCACTCTACACAATCACAGAATAGCATGCAGGCCCTGGCTTGAACAGCATACAGTCTGACTTGACAAGACAGAAGAAAAAAAACCAGCATAAAACACAGATAGAAGTACCTTCTTCAAGGTCACATAGCAGTTTGATAGCAAAGAAAGAAACAAAATTGTTTCTCCCACATCAAAATTCTTTTGCCTCCACTGACTGGAAATTTATGTCTCTTTAAAACTGCCTTTGTAATATATAACCTTGTCTCAAAGCACTATTGTATGAAATTCTTCGTACATATTGATTAATGCATATCAGTTCTATGATCTTCAGCAGTCTCCCTTTTAAACAAGACACTAATGTGCTTACACACTGCATCACAGACAGAAAAGAGCTTACACTGTCCACACCAAACCAGTCAAATGCTGTGTACCTGCATTAGTCTGGTGCTATACTGAAGCTAATAAATCCTGATGAGCAGTTGGATTCACCAACTGAGGCTCAGCAGTGACTACATTTATTAGATTTTCTCTACTTGAAGCACAAGAAAAGCAAGCTTACATCCGCTCAGAACTTGGACGAAAGTAAGTTGCTGGCTCACCACTTACTAGTCTCATGGATTTATAAGTAGAGTAAGCAATTTCTAATTTATTTTTACTAATAGGGCTGCAGCAATCTTATAATGCTACTTGTAATCATCAAAATGCCATGCCTGACCAAAAATTTTTCATTTGCTTTCTTCAGTTCTACTATATCATATTATCCAGGTAGACACACTTGGCTGTCACTCTTATGTGAGGTCCCAGTGTCTATCTTGGAGTAAAGCCTCTTCCTTGTTTGTTCCTACATTTACAAATTCTGTATTTTTGGTAACAAGGAAGTATAAACATACATATGCTGCTATCAGGAAAGATATCGCTTTACGTAGGATACAAATGGTCACATTTTTCTAGCAGATCTATTGAGACAAACAAAATAGCATTTTAAGAAATATGTGAATAGTTGTGTGGAAATTAAACAATCAGCAGCCATTACACATTCTTAATTTTCACTGAAGTCCATGCATGACTGCAGGTTTGGACTGGTAAATAATTTAATTCTTTGCCACTTAGTAATCTGATCCACTGTGCAGATGTATCACATGGCAGAAGGAAGAGAAATGTGTAAAAAATAGAGAAAAAAAAAGAGAGTAAAAAATACAGAAAAAATAGATCTGTTTGGTTGAAAGCTTTGCTCACGCTTGCACTGTGTAAAGCAATGCTATGACTGAGAAAATGATGTCTACGCCAGAAGTGTTCTTTGTTAAGCCATCTAATTCTTCAGATACAGAGCTACAGACCAACAGCTTATATAATAAATTGGTCTCAAGATGTCTCATAACCCCATTCTATCCAGACATGGTAAAATGCAGTGTCAGAAAAACAAACACATAAAATAAATGTTTTTCAGAAATCTTGAAAAAATCCAGAGGTGTCAGAGCATTATCTCTAATTACCTCTAAAAATACTAAGATAGCAGATGAGGAGCACCTGACAATATGGTTATGTAAACAGAGCTTAGCAGTGTACCAGCACTGGACTTTATATACCACTGGAGCATATGGTATTTACTAAAATTTCTAATATTCTTAAACATTCTGTCATGAAATTTTCAACTCGGATTGCATTTTTAACCCTTCACTATTACCATGTAGGTTCAGAGTAACACAGATGTCTATAATCCCATGCTACAATATGTCTTGTAGACAACTCCAGTACAGCTTTCCAAGCAAATACAGAGCATCATACCTAAAAGCCTTATTCCAAAAACAGGAGACAATGAAGAGGTAGTATAGTATCTTACTAGGGTGGAGTAACAATCACATTACATTTCATTATTTTATTAAACTAGAAAATAACATTTTCAGAGCTCACAACAGATTTTTACTTTTCAGTTTGGGACACTTGAAAGACACTAAATACCTGGTGCTTTGGAAATTAGCCTTGTTCACACTTTCAGGTTGGCATTCAAACAAGACCCCTTCCTCCCCCTAAATGAATAGCTATTCCTTAAGAGTTCAACTAGAATATGACATATTTAACCTGAAGTTTGTCTGCAGGCTCTTAACAAGTACAGAACAAGACTGTGATTGAAAGTGCTTCAGGAGCCTCAAAGAAATAAAAATAATATTTTTTTCAAAAAAAAATATTCAAAAATATTATTCTAGGTCCAATTCCAGTTTGAGGTCAAGGTTCAAATTTGATTTCTATGTTACTGTAAGAATCACCTAGATGAAGTATATTTTAAAATAATATCTGGATGCAAAAGTAAAAGTATCTGATTTCTGTAATGGTTCTAAATGAAAGCTTTTAAGAAGACCCCACTGTATAAATTATCAATCTCTGTCAGTGGCGGTTAACAGCATGCCTTGAGTGTGCTGATTAAAACAAAAGGTCAGAGCAAACATCAGTGCTCCAGAGACTCTTGTAGATAGTAGTGTAATTAAAATGTAATTCTAGACTTCTCCATACTTTCTATGTCAGCATCTTTCCACCAAGGAATGGCCAGATAGCCTGGAAAATCCAAGCACCAACAGCAGAAAGTGGCAGGAGATGTCTGATGAGGGAGCAAATAGATAGCCATCAGTGTTATCAACTCATGCTACGTACTGGAACCCAAACAGCCTTTTTTTTTTTTAACGCCTTTCTCTTTTTTTTTTTTTTTTCTTCCTTCCAGTGTGCATGCTGTCCTGTCTTTTGTTCTGGCAGAGATAAGATGTATAAATTATGAGTGGTTGACAAAGTATACTCCAGTGCCTGAGGCAGCTCATCAATCATTTTCCACATGTCGACAGGTAATTGATGCGAGCCCTGCAGGCGCATCTCCATCAGGTAAAAGGAGGAAGGAATTAAATCTTCTGTCATGGTTTGAGCAGATGATCTGTATTTAACATTCTTTTTAATTTAGAAGTTGTTTATTTTAAACTGTATTTGGCTGCTGTGGCTCCCTCCCATTCTTTTTCCCTCTTTTGCTTTCTCCCCAAGACCTCACGTAGAAATTGGTGTGCATTCACTGTCTGTATTCAATGTGCCACAAACACAAAAAAAACTCCCTTCAGCAGGATAAGAGGGTGCTCCAGCATTGGATAGCAATAGACCACCCAAAGACTGCTGGGAAGCAGCTGAGGAACTTACTTAATACTTCACTGAAGCTTAACCTCAAAGACACTGCTTGTCAGGCATTAACTGTCAAGCAAGTTAGGTTCTGACCGATCTAGATGAGCAAGAGCATATAAGATATACTGATTTTTTACTTTGGTTATTATCTTTATTCCATTTAATTACATGTCTCTTAATCTGTTTATACTTCTTGGCTTTGAACAGAGAATTTTAAAATTCAAAACTTGGCACAGAGGTGGAGAGGGAGAAGTACGTGACTGAATTGGGTCTGATTGGGATGGAGTTAATTTTCTTCATAGTAGCAAACGTGCTGCTGTGATTCAGATTTGTGACAAAAACAATGCTGCTAACACACTAATGTTTTAGCTATTGCTGAACTGTGTTTGCCCCGCATCAAGGCATTCCCTGTGTTTGGGAGCATTGTGCTAGTAAGCCAAGGACTTAGAGGGCCCTCGAGTAGGAAATACTAAGTAATAATGCACAGAGGAATCTCCTCTGTATCAATGCTGATGAACTGTTTAGGCACTATTTGCTTAGCTTTGTACTAAATATTTCCAGCTCAAACTGGGAAGATATGCTTCACTGTACCCTGCCAGTGAACAGACTGGGTATGCACAAGAGGTTGGGAGGGGACACAACCACACAAATTACCCAAATTAACCAAAGAAATTATTCCATGCCATATAACATCATGATCAGCAATAAAACAAAGTAAAATGGTTTAGGCAGGTTAGATGTCTTTTACTCAGGAACTGGCTGGGATTGTCTTTGCATCACCTGTTTTGTTTTCCTCCTTTCTTCCACTTCACTTATTAAACTACTTCTGTCTTGACTCATGAGTATCCTTGTGCTTACTCTGTCCCACTCTGGGTGGGAGGCGAGTGAGTGAGCAGCTGTGTGGTGCTTAGCTGCCTGCTACGGTTAACCCTCAACAGAGGTCAATGACTGAAAGTTTAGAGACAGCCTTGGCGAATCAAATCTTGTGAAGTTCTTTCATTTGCAGACTTCGTCGTAAGACCTCTTTCTCTCTTCTCTATCAACACAAGGCTGAGTGACTACAACAAATAGTATGCAGTGCCATAGTCTAACTATATGGACATTCGGGCCACTTCAGAGTTAACCCTATTGAAATTAATCACCCAACATCAGTTCTTTGTAATCTATGCTAGCTACTTTTTACTCTGGAAATCCACTGGAAGACATAAAACTGTTAAGTCCTGCATGATGTGGGATACCACAGCTTCAGAAACTATCCTTAATGTAATTAAGCATTCTACACAGACTGGAGCTGAGCCTTTCCACCACAAGAATTGAAATAGCATTTCTCTGATGAGATGCTGAGCCACCAGAATTGAGACACGGTGCTACTGAAGGATGGCACAGGACCCCAGCACCCATTGTTCCATTTTGGGTGGAGCTGAAAGTTAACCATTGAAGGAAGTTGTATTGATGATGTTCTCTGTGACTTACATCTTCCCATCTTGGGCTGAAAATATTCAGTGCAAAGCCAAGCAAACAGTACCTGACAGGTTCATCAACACTGTCACAGAGGAGCTTCCTCCATGAATTACTCAATATTTCCAACTCATAGGCCTTCCAAATCCTTAGCTTACTAGCACAGTACTTCCCAACACAATACGGATGGACTGTGAAGCCTGCACTTGAAAAAGCATTCACTTCATTTGTCAATGAAAACAGAAAGACAAAAGGCCTAGTCAAAAGTACAATAGTTTTCAATTAGCTTCAAAACCCATCTTAGTAAGGCCCAGAGACAAGCGGCTGTCAAACAACCATGACCATGGTGATTTGCAGAATCTCAGAATTTAAAATTCCTCTGGCATAGTTTTAGGCTAATCTGAGCGGCAAGAAGAAAGTGGAAGACAGATCTATGAGTTACTGTTACTTCCTTTCTGAAATGCTGCAAGAAAATGAAGTTTAGGCCACAGAGGGAAAAAAAAAAAAAAAGTAAAGAACATGGGAAAGTATGATGCCAGACATAGAAAAGAAAAAACAGAAACAACTACACCTTGCAATTTCTAATGGTACTGTCTTAAAGAAACAAACAATATAAAAAAATAGAGTTTAGGTTAAGTGTACTGGGGATAAAGAAATGCACACATATTGTGTGCACACATATTCCACATGTTAAGGAAAAAATATTTCCACTCTTTAAAAATAATTCCACTAACAATTGGACTTTTTCATGTGTCTTGGTCTAAATGACTACCACAAATCAATATTCAGAGAACACCAGAAATATGATTAAGGCTACTGTTGCTACTTGCCTAAAAGGCTTTAAATATATCAAAGATACACGTTTCTTTGACATGTATGTCGTCAGTATTATTTTTTTGGTGCTTTTCTTCTCAAAGCAATAAAAATGCAGATAAAATGTACAAGAATTTTTAAGCAGAAACATTCTTACAAGAATGGTATTTTTAAATGGTAAGAGCTTTCTTCCACAGTTTCCATGAGAGAACTAAGATAGCAAAGATCACTGGCAAACAGACCTCCAAAAGAAGACCCATTTTGCTTCATGCACATTTATAACACATTTTTGACAAATACGATGAATATATTCATTTGTTTCTCTAGAACATAAAGTGACTTCAAATAATTTTGGTATTTATAGCTCTCAATTCAATGAAACATTTGGAGAACTTTAAATAGCATTTCACCCCTGTAGTCAATTGCAACAGTATAGATTTGCTATAGTGAATCATCTCATTTCAGTGATTAGTCAATTGTGATGTATCTTGCTTCTACCAAAAGCCACAACTGCATGCAAGTATCTAATGGAAATAGTAACAACAACTTCATGCATGCCTTTATTTTCAAAAGAAACGATGTGCTTCTTATATTAAAGAAGAAAGTACTGAATATTATATTTTAGCCTCACCATCATATATATATGCCATATACTCTGAATGGCAAAAACTTGAGATTAAAATCTGGAAAATAACCAAGTCATTACTAAAAAAACAGGGACCTTTCCCTACAGTCTAAGAAAAAAGTTAATGAATAATTTCACTCCAGGTCAAAATAATCAGACTTTGATCAAAGTAGAAAAATATTGTTTCTAAAACATTCCTGATCAAATTCTAATGCATTTCATAAATAATATACCTCATTTTATAGTATACTATTGGTTGATATACATTTCTAATTAATTTTTCAAGTTACAAGAGCATGCTTTTGAACCAAATTATCTTTTTAAAAACTCTTTCGACACTGAAACTAATAGATTATAATAACACCCCTGATCTATCTTCAAACCTTGCCAACTTCAGTTTACTTCATAAGTAGTAGTAAACTTTAGTAAAAATTACACACATTGATTTTGCTTTAAGGAAAGATAAAATATAAAGGAATTCATTACTTGAAGACCCTTTTATAGTAAAACACATAACCCTCACAAAATATATTTAAAAAAAAAAAAACGAACACAGAAGTGGAACAATCTCATTTCTGAGATACTGCTGCAATATATCACCCACATTATCCACTGCATCCAACAAGACTGAACCTCTTGCTCAGATAACAATACAGGGCTTGATTGCATGGCACACACATATGAACTCCTGTCAAAGTTAATATCAATATTTTTCAGTACAACAGAAGCCAATCAGTGAGTTATCAAGGATGAAGACTAAGAACTTTTGTTTAGCCTAAAGAGAGCTCTAATTAAAGTTCTCTAGCCCTAAGTGCTTTACGTTGTTTGCCAGACTCAGACTGGCTGCTGACAACTTGAATCTCCTCTTTAGTCCTGAAAAGAGTTTTTTCTGCATTCATTTTGATGTGGAGGCTTTAATCTAGCTGCCACTTCCAACACATTTTATCAGCCCTGAAAAAGGCTTTTTGTTTATTCCAACTGGCAACTCCTTTTCTGACAGCAAGGCTTCAAGTTGGCAAATGTCAAAGGTTCCACATACAACTTTACATTTTTGATTTCTAACTTGACTGGTATTATACAGATAAGTTGAGCCAGTATCATAGACAAGTTTTTACTAGCGGTTTGGTTGTTTTTGCCAGTTTGTTGGCTCCCAGACCAGCAATTCCTCACATTCAAATTAAGGGTACCCTTGATCTCTAGCTAAAAACACCCTAAATATACAGCCTCAAGATGTAAGTATTTGAAACTGAACACCAAATGATTTATAATATACATGAGGAGATATACACACAGCACTCTGCTATAAAGCAGTCTCAGAATCCATCTATAAATCAAATAAATCCAATGAACCGATAGCTTTCTGCCCTTTCACCAAGATTCTTGCTCATCCAATCCCTGAACAAAATTTTGCTGCAACCAGCTGGCCAATTCTATAGAATGCCTATAGACCACACTTGCACAAACTACTTCAATATCTGATTTCATTGCACTGTACTTAACTATTCATTTCTGATAGGTTGTCCTTGACAAACCAATAACCCCAAATTCTGCGTTGCTGGTATCCTACTTCTTTGAAGTTCAACTCAGTATGTCAGATTCTTCCAGGAAGATCCCTCTTGGTTCCTAGCAATGTAAATGAATCAACGGTTCTATGTAATACCAGGTACCTCTCACTGACTACCAAGTTCAAGATTGAGTAGGCACTACTTGTTTCCTAATGGTATAACCCAGCTTTTGATGGCACTTCAAACATCTAAAGGACAGAGCTCTTGTGTCTTACCTAGAGACAGTTCCACCTGCAAACTTGTTCCTGAGCTGGTCAGATCCCCTACGTTATTACAAGGCAGTACTATATGCAGTGAACCAGAGAATCAAACTTTCCTCTAATATTAATCATTATAGTTCATAAACTATGATTCCACACCATTAATTAATTTCTAAATTTATTGAGCATTTGACTGCTTTGCATACTTTGCAGACAACTGTTTGGGGCATCATCACCCTCGTCGGCAATTCTCAAACTGCATGAGCTTACTAATTAAATTAAGCTTTGCTGTCTGCAAAGAAATAAGGGAATATTTTATTCTAACTGTGTTGGTGAAGCAAGGTAATCACCTGATGAAACAAGTTGGTGAAAATGTATTGCCTTTGACTTAGATTGTATATACTTTATACATGTAACCATCACACAGAATAAATTTATGACCTAATAATGTAATTGACCAAATCCCTTAGAAACCTTAAGAACAGACCATGAAATATCTCAAGTGCAGCACCCAAGAAAAGTATTGTCTTCATTACCATACACCTAGCCGCAAATCAAAGATGCCACTGATTTACTCATCATGTAAATGACTTAAAGTTACTACAGTGTTAGTAAAAACATGAAGGTTGATATCACCAGCAATTATGCTTTCATGTCCATGAACTTGTACAGCTTATGAGGGTCAAAGCTGACCCCCCAGTAACCTTACCAATGCAACCCAAACCTGATTTCCAGACAGTTGTGGGGGAGTCTTAGTGGTATAAAAGAACAATTCAGATTCCATTACTATTCAAGCTTCCATTTTTATGCCAAATGTACGATGTTTCTTAGATACTGTACTAGAATTATTAGCATTCATACAAAATTAAAGATAAAAAGCACTAGGAGTTGTCCAGAAGATAAACACAGCTGCAAATTTTTCTGTTTGGTGTGAGGAAGAGGAAAACTATAGAAAACATTCACAGTTTTAAGTAATGAGACATCAGAAGAAAAAATATATATTCGAAACTTTTTCACACAGATATGTATATCATTTGTAAACTCTTATTTAAATGAGTTAATCCTGTGAATTACTCAAAAAATAAAATTATTCTAAAGAATAAAGTTCAGAGAAAGCCAGTATGACTCCAATTTTATTTTATGGTGTGAACAAAATATTTTATGAATAATTGTCTCTATTGCTTTTGTGATGCTCTTGGGCCTAGTAAGGTTTTAAGATTACATGAAAATGTTTCCAAAAATATGATGAAAAGCACTGTTTTAAATTATTCTACAGGTAGGCAACAACTGGAGAATATATCCATCCGCTAAATGATTATTTGTTGGGGGGGAGGGCATGATTAGGAATATATAAAAGATTCGAGGAAACTTCTCTCTACTTTTAAAAATGCCCTTGCTTCATGAATAAAGCTAACAAGCTATTTTGGTTTCATGAATATAAGTGAAAAATCACATTCTGTAGGTGTGGACATACGGTCACTATTTTCAATAAAAATTGTAAAATGCCTTCAATTAATAAGTGAAAGGTTGCACAGACCTTATGGCTGCAGAGACGCTCACAATATACTTTATCCAATCCCAAAATCCAATGAGCTGTTGAACCTGATTATATAACTTCAACAAAAAAAAACTCTCTAAAAAAAATCTCTCTGCATGGGCTGGAGAAAGAGTCCAAAATCAAAGCCTACTGTTTCTCCCAGCATGCTGATATATACAGTGTGTATATGAGTGCACTTTTCTTATTCCTCTTGCATGTTTTTTCTTCTTACATTATCGTTTTAGATAGAAAAATAACTGTCTTTGAAGTTATAGTCAGTCTTTCAGAAAGTTTAGTTAATGGGAATTTTTTAATGGGGAAAAAAGACCATGACACATAACTGAATATATATTACATAACCAAGGGAATCTCTCAGGTTTATTGTGCTTGCTTGTATAAAGAAGCCTCTTAAAAAATTAAGCACAACCTTCTTCTCCCTCCAGCACCCCAACTTCCATCACCCTATTCCACAGTAGAAAACACAATTCTTTTCAAACTGCTTCCAAACCCTTATCATTTTTTATTTTGACACTAATGGAATCCTGCATCTTTGGAGGACTAGGCCTCTTCAAGCATCCCACTAGAAGTGGGCATCAAGCTTAATATGCCAAATTACCCTTACTGTTTAAAAACAGACAGCTTTAAAATTCATACCTTGTTTCCTTAATAACTTACAACCAGGTCAGAAGCACACTGAAAAAGGTCCAAAAAATCCCACTGAACAGTTCACCGACTTTAACGGATCAAGAAGCAATCCTCTTGGAAAGTCAGATCCTCTGCTCCTCCTCCTCAGCTGTATCTCTTAACAGGACAGAGTGCTGGGCACCGTACACAGACAGATCACAACTGCCTGCCTTTAGCTCTTCATTTAGAGCTGCTTGTTGCATTGGCTTAGAATCTATGCTTTCTGCACAAGGTCTTTATTTTTATTTACCTATTTTTGTTAAGACTACATCACAGAATTATTATTGATATGGAAAACCTCCTGTTGCATTTTGGGGTCATCCCATTAACACTGGGTGCTAGAGGCAGGCAAGAACTAAGGAACCAAACAGCTAATCTACCGGCGTGAACTGAATAAGCTCTAAAGAGCTGTTCCATGTGTACATATAACTTATAACATCCCAGTCCTCCTTCAATTTTTTCTGTGCAGTTTAATTAAGTTCATATTCTGATTAATAATAATCACAAATCCAGAAACAGAAACTGCAAGTGTTCCCTGGTTGCTAAGCAGTTGCATGGTAAGTCTGAGTCCTGAAATATTCTTTATGGATTACTTCTGAAACCCTGGAAAAGCTGTATTGGACTTAAGAAACAACAAGCACAAATGGCACAGCTGTAGCATTAAAAGAATAAAAATGTTTGGACAAAAGCTTAAAATGTTTACATGACCAAGTCAGGTTTTTGCATCTCCTGTCAATGAAGATTAATTTTAGTTTACAAAATGTATCCCACTGTGAAACTGGCACTTGTACAATGGTCTCATTCAGCCACATTACCCCTGTGAGTTACTAAACCCAAAACCGAGGCTGGGGATAGCACAGCTTTCATTCTTGTGCACTTAAAAATAATAATAATAAAGCCAACTCTATGATCTCTAATGTTCGGGAGAAGGTGCTGAGTAAAGAAACATAGGCTGGGATGGAGAGTTCACTGAAACAGCGGTTGTGAGGGTAGAGAAGCATAAACCCTAACTACTGCCTGTCCTGTCAGGATTGCCTGTCCTTCACTCTCAGGAGCACCTGATTTTTTTCTTTCTGCTCCTGCCACCCTTTCACTCTTATTCAATGAATGTTCCAGGCACAAAACCTGGTCTTTGAGCACGTTGCCTCTGAGTTTACTGTACAGGGAGTATGTCCATCAAGCTGCTTCACCAAAATACGCTTTAACACAAGAATGAAGGTCCTGTAGAATAGCCTGCAGTAAATTGTAGGGAAACTGGATGCAGCAGACTTGGCAGAATCTTACAGAAATAAGCTTGAAAGAAATATCCCAGAAACCATCAAAGGCACATAATAGAAACCTTATAGTATTACACTTGGTTAGGAAATCACACCAAAAAAAATAAAAAATAAAAAATAAATAAATTAATGCTGTAAAATAGATGATAACATCAATGGAAAGATGTTTTCAGTATTAAAGTAATAGGGAAGAAATTCATCAGCTGAAAGACTGATATACCTCATTTCTCATGCTGTCATTTCCTAACCCAAGGAAAAGCTAGAAATAATTCAACTCTTTCAAAAAAATATCTTTTTCAAAGTTTAAAAAAAAGCCTAAAATAATGTTGCATCTATTATTTTTGACCCATGTGCATTATGTACAGGGTAAGCATTATCATCCCAATGTTGCAGCTATAGCAAAAGACTAGCCAAGATTCTGCACACAGCCCCTGATAATATTAGGTCTGTTGATGCAAATGGGTTTTGCTGAAAGAAAGCAGTCCTCCTTGTGCTAGCATCTTTCCTTCAGCTTTACCAGTTTGCTCTTGCTCCTAGATGTCATTCACTGCACACACACCAGATGTCATTTTACATCACAAATCTTACAGACAAGAAGGCAACAAGGACACTGAAGAAGCTGAAGCCTATACAGATCCAGCAAATTTGGGGGGCTCTTATTTTGCATATTGCGTGTAACTGGTTTATTATGGAATGTTTTTCTCCCAGCATACAAGTTTCTCTCTGCAGAAGACTTCTGCTGTATTTTACTGTGAGCTGGGGCTCTTGGTGACTTTTAGTACTTCTTAATGTAATCAGTAGGTGGGACGGATTTAAACTGGAGCTGATGAACTGAAGCCCAGGGAGACCAGTTTTGCCTTGTTCTAGGTGGCAGAGAGCAGGGTTTGAAGAAATGGAAAACTACCTTTGGCAGAAAGCAAGAAGCCAGGTTTTAAAAAAATGTTAGCGTGTATTAGAGAAATATCTGAGAGGGCACAAAGAGTTTGAAGACAGGTGTGCCACTTGGGGCAGAAGAAAATAACGGTTAGGTTTTCATATAATGACAGATGGCAGGAAAGGGGTCACAAGTAAAAATGGAGAAGCCACTTGCCAGGCAGATTCTTGGAAGGGAAGCTGTGCTGAAAGACTCCGCATTTCAGGAACAAGTACCACACTACTATAAAGGATCTGAGCCAACTCCACAGTACGTAGCTACATACAGCCCAAGAACAGTGTTTCAAAGGGGATGTTCACAGAATCACAGAATCTATTATTTTGGGTCAAATCTATGTTTTTACTGTGGCTGTTACAAGTAACAGCTATGTGTTTAGAAACTCGAAATGAAATTAATGTTTGCTTGCACACACGTAATGAATGCAGCTTTAGTCCTTCAGTCATTATTTTTGAGTGTTGTCCTAAGTCATAGATATGCTTAATGAACAGAACATCTAAGGAGCACTTTAATGAATTTTACAAAGATCCATGAAATTTCACATCTTTGGTCTCCTGAAAAAGCATCACCTCAAGAGTGTTAATTTCTTACTTTATTACAATCTCGATTTATTTCATTTGGCAAGAAACACGTAAACCATATAACTAACCTTACTGAGCTCTGAATTAAAGGGTATTTCCTCTATTGACTATCCCAGTATGGCAGTTTTCATACTCACAACACTGCAGTTCTGTATCATGTTGCCATTAATTACTGTTAAAAACAATACAGATACATGATAAGCCAGAATGTGATGTATTTTATCTAATTCAAGCTTCTAAGAGACTTTTTTTTTCCAGTTAATAATCATTCATAAATGGAAAAATTTTACTATCACTTCCAGACTATCACAGTGCATTATCATAAAATGCTACACCTCTCAATCAATATTTACCTTTTGAGACAACTAACTCTTGACAACAACCTCAAAAAAATAACTGTCTGATGGGTCTATCTTCATTTATTACTCCACATATTAGTACAAAATGGAGACATGTCTCCAGTGCCAGAAACTGCAGAAGTAGCAAAAACTAATGCACCAGCTGAAAAAAACATATCCAATATGCAGATGTATATTTGAAGACCATTAAACAAATGGAAAAAATAAAATAAAAATCCAGTAACTCTAAACAAATACCTTTGATGACAGCAATACATAATATGGACATAGACTTTCAAAATTATATTAACCAGTTCAACTGCAAAATTCTTAGCTGAAAAATTAAATTAATAAAAAAAAATGGGTATATTTTTTCCAGTTGATTAATGGAAGGGGAACAAAGAAGGATGTTGCTGATACTTACTTGATGTGGAAATTTCAAATCTGTGCCACGTTTAATTTTAAAACACTGTTCATGTTCAACAGGGATGCCAAATTGCTACAGTTAAGACATAAACAGAGTTTAGGACCAAAACTGGAGGTATGAACCTTTAAATACACATTTGAGCAACATGCTATTACGACAGCTCTGGTGTAGCATCCTTGTGCTGTTTCCGTAAGATGCAGCAAATATATACCATACACCTTGAAGTTAAAAACTGTAAAACTCATGATGTGAGAACTAAGCCTTTTACTGGTTAAGTGGATAAACTCAGCACTAACAAGCACTTCTGGGTCCAATTCTACTAGAGCTAAAGATGTGTTAGTACTTGCCTGTATTGTTCATAGGCCTTTAAAAGTTTTAAAAACCTCCATGTTGGTTTAAATCCACTTTACCAACTTACCAAATTTCTTTGAAGACTCTATAGACTGATTTATACATAAACAGATTCAACATATACAATGTAGATCAAAGTCTTAGTATTAAATCTTTCAAAGGACTCTGCTAACGAGAAAGCTAACCTTTACTTGAAAAGAACAGCTACAGTTATGAGACAACTGTCTGAAACAAAGAAGACAATTCTCACTAAGTAGAAAAAGCTAGTAATGTAATAGACCAAAACCTTCCAGAGCACGTCACAGGCTGTATCCATATCAGCAAGTCATTCATTCTGCAATATAAGCAGACCGGCTGCTTGAAGACTTTTTGCTTGAGACTTTTCATACTGTCTCCCAATTCTTTTAACTGGATTAAAAAACTTTACTAACACCCAATATACATTTCATCTGACACCTGGATTACTTGAAAGTAGATCACAATCAATAAACAAATACCATGCAACAATTTGTGCCAGATAAACATCTTCTGAACTTAAACTGCACCCTGTTTACTTATCCAAATAAAAACAAGTTGTGGAAAACTTACATAGCTACTTTTGGGAATAAAATGGTTCCTAAAATCCATGTTTCACAAATTTGAAGATTGTTCCTTCTTTTTTAGGAATAATGATTGTTAGTTTTGTATACAGTGACAGGTTTTAATGTATACAAAAGAAGTTTTGCAATAGCAAAAATGTTAAACAAAATAAATTCTATGGCAGTAATAATAGGTATAATGAGTGCTAGAGAGAAATAGCAACCAAGAAGTAGAAGTAAAGAAACTAGAACTCAACGAAGTATAGTTTGCTAAATACATGTATTATTAAAAAAAAAAAAATCAAAACAGATGTAATACTAGCTACCTTCTGAACACATTACTTCATTGTTTGTTCAATAGCTATGACACTTCAAGGGCAGTATGTACAGTCCATAGAGATTCAGCTTGGGAAAAACATTTTCGTTTCATATACACCCACAGCATCAATTTCAGCCACAATGTACTTGCACACTGCAGTGCAAACTACTAATGAAATATTATCGCTAAAAGTGTTAAAATATGACTGGGTACATCATGTTTCCTCCACACTGCCTCTAGAGATGTTGTAGACAAGATGCCAAGCAAGAAATGCAAGTTCCCTCTTCCTATGGCTTCCACACATCCCTATGCTCTTCTCTATATGACAGAAAAATATTTAAGAGTAACAGATTTAATAAAAAAAAAAACAACAACTTTTTTTTTTAACTAGTGAAAGTGTTTGGATGAACCAAAGAAATGGAATTAAGAACAAAAATGTAGTGTTAATATAACATTATTAACAACTGTCTGGCCAGTTTACAGGAAGGAACCACACAAACTCATGCACAGATTTCCAACATAATATATTCATCATAACGGTATTAAAAAAATGAACAATTCCTTTTGCTTTGTCTAGACAGGACCACAGCTGTTCAAGTTCATTTATACTTAATCCATTGTAATAGCTTCCAATCTCAACCAAATATTGCAACATCAGTTTGTTTCTGTACATGGTTTTGACCTGAGTTTTTGGCAACTTCAGCCCAGCTTGAATTCTGAGGTTTGGCCAAACCTTTGTCCAAACACAGAACAAAATGCAAATTTGAGGTGATGGAAAACTCTGCAAATGGCACATCCCAGAATAAGGTTACACAAGCCTCCACATAATTCAAAACATCATTTTTCACAGAACTGTACTTAGATCTCAAATTTATTGCTCCATTTATCCTCATTGACAAAGAGTATTCATCAGTTCTTTGCCCATGATTGACAACATATGTTCCAATTAGCTCCAGTTCCAGTACTGGACTGTCTCATATGTTCACTGAATGCACAAGCCAGGGAGAACAAGAGTACAACAGGACCTAACTACTACCTGTTTGCACTACAATAGACTAAGTCTCCTTGTGATGCAGTGGTCTATATTTAATCCCTAAACCTTACTCCCTTACTCCTCTCCTAGTCGATTAAGCAGTAAATTAAGCATAAAATCAACTGTACAAAAAAAAAAAAAAAAGAACACCTATTCAGACAGTGGCGCGGTCAGCAGCCTGGAGTAACAGTTCTACTCTACAAAGGCCTGGTTAATTCTGGGTGCCTTGAAAAGACAGAAGAACAGAGCAAGTATCTGTGATAACTTTCCCATTATGTTCTTCAAGGTTTCATGGCTCTGCGGCTCAAGGACTTCCTCAATTATAAACGTTCTTTTCTGAAAGTTTATGTGCATCAATGTTTGCTTTTTCCCTGATAGCTATTGCTAATCATTTTCTAAAATCCTCTAAAACTTGCAGCATCAACCACATCTTGTTGAAATGGGATTCACAATTCAAAACAAAAAGTACATCCCAAAACTATCTCCTGGTGTTCACTTTGCACCTGTCATTTAAAACTTTCATTTATGTTCTTGGATTTGCCTCAAAAGAGTTCAGCTCAGCAAGCCACTATCAGCATTATCAAACTGAAGCAGGGCTTCACCCACGAGATCTTGTCAAGCTGATTGTTACTGGGGTGTTGCACAGTCCGTTTGGAATATCAGAAGCTCCTGCAAAACTCACAGCTCAAAAATTATGCACTATAAAGTTCTGGGGGCATTTTGGAGACGAAGACTGCATAAGTCAAAAGAATCATCATCAAAAAATGCTTCTTAAGAAGAGAAACTAACAAGATGAAATTGTCATGTGACAAATCAGATTTAATGCACTTAAGAAACACAAGCGTAAACTACACTTTCTATTGTTTCACATTAGGAAACTTTGAAGGAGATTTTAGAAATACTCTAAAGTTAATCTGCTTTCCCATCGTGCAACACCTTGTTGTACCGTGGAAGTACTATACAATGACAGGATCACATTTAGAGTTCAGGGCTCGCTCACTGTACTAAAACTTACCATAACATGACTGGTAAAAGGTTTCCAGTGCCTCATAAGAGTATAACATAGCAGAACATTACCAACCATTACAGCATCTCATCCACAGCATATCCATGTGCAGATTAACCAGCACCTCAGTTCACTTCAACACAATGTATATCTTTAAGACATTTTTAAGCAAAAGCCATTGCCATATCAAAGTCACTTTAAATCAGAATGACCTGTCTCAAAGAGGAAATCCACAGGTATGGGGAACATCAAGTTATGAGGGAATGGGGGATTGAAGAAGAAGGGTCCTGCACTTTGGTCACAACAACTCTATGCAACTCTATAGGCTTGGGGCAGAGTGGCTAGAAAGCTGTGCAGAGGAAAAGGATCTGGGGGTGTTGGTCAATGCTTACCTGAACATGAGCCGGCAGTGTGCAAAAATCAGTCTGGCTTCAGGTTTTTGGGATGTCTTCTGCCACACTGTAAATCTATTTTGAGCACTAGAAAGACTTTGAACATGGGATTCCTTGAGGGCCATTTAAAAACTATGTAGTCATTTGTAACACAAGGTTTTAAAGATTTCTTAGTGTAAAACTGATCATATTTATAGAAAAAGACAGCCTACTATGTGACTGTCAAACAAAAGACTGCTCTCACTTTCAGGCTTAATTTGTCACATGGTCTTCAAGCATCATCACTGTGGCTGACACGTTTTTTTTTTCTTTAAGGTAGTGCAATTACCATTACTTTCAAGATACAGACATGAACAACACAATTGCCCTATTAAAATCATGGGGCTTCACAATATGTCACAGTAAGATGTATGTGCATTGTCAATAGCCAAACCATCCATGCACAAACAGAGCCACTAAATAAAGACCATCAGATGATATCATAATAGGACTAGACTAGATCTACCTTGTCCACTAATATTAATAGAGGAAAGAACACAAAGAATTAAATTTGTGAAGAACTCCTTCATCTTTACGAAGTGCAAAGCAGGTCCCTCCAGTGATGGCCCATATTGTGGGCACCAGGTGGTGCAGGGTATGAAGTGCTCAGGTGAGACACCTGGAGACAACAAAAAGCAGAAAAAAGATCTCACCAGGTATGCAAACGTCAACAGATCTGGCAAAGAAGCAACTAAAGAGCAACTTTCTAGATGGACATAAGATATTTGCACTGATCAGAGTTCTGGATACTCAAGCCCACATATCCAAAAATTGTCCTTGAATTCAATAAGCTGAACCCTAACAAGCCTTAGTCACAGCTGTTTTTCAAGTGTGGCCTAAAATCTAATAGCTATACAGTAAGACACCATTTCTGCTAGCATTACCCTGGTGACTTGCACCACCCTGAAACATTGCATGCATCAAAATCTTTGCAGGTAAAGCCTCTCCCAGAAGCAATGGCAACTGCCAAGACCACCTACATGACTTTGTCCTTTAACAAGTCTATTTTGGCCACCAGGTAGCTCTTCGAAAAAAAAGCACTTTTTTGAATAAGCAGTTCAGTGACTTCGAATCTGAACATTTTGAAAGTTCGGCAAGCCAGCCTCGAACCTTTTGCCCCCATGTCACTTCATGTATCTGTTGTATATCATTTAACCTCAACAAACTGTGCATGTGAAATTTTCAAATTTTTCCTCTTCTTCAAAGAGATACACAAAGAAATTTAACATTTGCAAAATTCTGGGAACCTCATAAAAGTTATTTTGAGGCTGCTCCACAACGAATTCTTAAAGCTGAGATGAGGAAAGAAGGCAAAGGAGAAATACAGTAACTGCCTAATGTAGACAATATACCATTATGCATTACAAACACTCCTAAATCCTCATGGATATAAATGTTTCTTGATGCAGGTGTTTGCCTTCAGAACCCTATTAAAAAGTAAATAAAACTGTTAAAATCCCTTACTAAAGATGATTTTCATCCTGAGAGGTTCAAAAACTGTCCAAAGCAAGTGAGAACAGATGATTCTAAACTCCTGAAAAACAAGAACATAATCTGCAGTTCCTAGGTATGGTAGACTCAAATATACCACAACAATATACATGATTATTCGTGATTGCACTGCTCACTGAGTTTTTGGTAAATTCAAAAATGTCATTTCTTTTTCAAGTATAGCTTGAAGAAAATACTGGCTTTTTCATGTGGTTGAAGTAGATCCCAAAATGTTTTTAAGTGACTGTCCTTTGTTGCTTGGCTTTTTTAATGACAATTTCACCCAGTTATAATTATATACTCTAGATTACTGGAACTGAATTTAAAAATAAAAATGTGGCTTTTATTCATATATTTGTTCTCTTTCTGCTTTCCATGAAGTGGAAATATTTCAACCAAGATTGTTTTTCCTTTATTATAGAGAAGCTTACTAACTTCACAGTGTTTTTGTGTCAAAACTTGTGGGAGAAAAAGAAAACGTTGCATTTCTACTTTCAATAAAGCAATTCCCATTAGAACTAGTGGGAAGGAAAAGCTATATTCCTTCCTTCTCCCTTTTTCCAGCTTTAATACCATGACAATATTTAAAGTCAGTATTTGTGAACGCCTCCTTTAAAAAGCCTGCATTTGGAGCCTGCCCTGATTAGGCAAAATCCCTTTATTTCTCTGAACTTTCCTAAGCTATATTTTATCCAAAATTAACCCACAAGAAGACCTACACACCATACAGACATAAGATCCCCAAGCCACCAGCTCTGCCAACTAAATGCCTAGTTAAAATTATAGTGACTTATTAATCTTCCACTTCTTTTGAGCCTAATTATCTTTCTCTTTCATGCTTTGTTTGTTAGACTTTGAATTTCCAGCTTTCTTTCTATTCTACCCCAAGAAATAATCAGCTGACTTTGAAATGCCAAGTTTTTCCAGTGTCTTTTCTCCACAGGATAACGTAAATGTCCACTGTGGGACAAAACAGACTTTCCACATTTGGGACTCCATGATATTTTCCAAAACACTCCTGCAATATAATTTTAATATGCACTTACAATGCATCTTCATTTAGATCTACCATTCTCTGTTTTTACCTTTCTTGTTACACAAGAGGCTCATTGTTTCCTTCTAACAATATCGCACAAGCAAACAGTGTAACGAGTAACTGTTTCAGCAATGTCATTTTCTGGTATATTAAGCAGTCCCATTCACTAAATATCTAGAGTAAATTAGGGATCTTTCCTCCATATGCATATAGCTTGCTTTAAGTGTTGCCACTCAAGGAAAAATAAAATACTATGTTGAAAAAAAAAAAAAAAAGGAAAAGAAAAGAAAAGAAAGAAACAGTTATGGCTAGCCAGAGATTTTCATGGTATTATTCTTTTCCCAGGATCCCACTGCATTTTCAACTCATTCCATATGCTTTAGTGCCGACAGACCTAGCACCTCCCAAGCAAAGCAATCTATGCTGCCCTGCCACTTAAGCATGAGGAGCACAAGCACTACCGAGGCTTGTCATCTTGCCTATTAGCTTGATGTCTTTATTCACAGGCCATCTGCACCACTGAGAGATACAGAGGCAGCTAATGTCAATATGAACAAATGCCTCTTCTTTTACAAGAAATGTCAAACATAGGACAGTGCAAGAATGACCCCAGGAATACCAACAGATGTTAGCTACAAGGCTTTAAAAGAACAAAAGAAAAAAAAAAATCAGTCTTTCCTACTGGGACTAATTAAGATGAAATGAAGAGTAAAAGTAAGAAAAAAATCATGTCACATTATCAGGAACTTCATACGTACTTTCTAAGCTTATTATTGGCATATTGCCCTGTGTTCTTTGAAAAACTGCTAAAAAGTGGTATGGGAGCTGGCACAGTACTAGGAAGATTCTCTTTTGTACAGTCCTGATCTGAATTTCACAATGGATTATGCCAAGAAAAATTATACATAGTTATTAGCACAGTACTATTTCAGGTAGAAATGAAGCAGAGCAGCATTCACAGTATAAATGCATACTTTAAAAAGAGTGCTACTATAAAGAAAGTTCAGACATGTTACAGTACTTTTCCTTTTGTTCAGGAATGCCCAAAGCCACGTTTTTCTTTTCCTTGTAACAAAAAACAAGCTTTAGTTAGAAGAGTGCCTCTACCTATTACACAGATAAGTGACCAAAATACAAAACTTAAAGCAGCCATTTTTGTGCCCAAGTCCACAAGCTGATAATTAGCATTACTCCTAATTTGGCCAAGTATACAAGGACAAATTCATCTTTATTGTCTATATAAAGATAACAGGTGAGAGAACGCATTAAAAGTATCCTCCTGGGATTAAACTGCATGGAACTAGAAATTATCTTCCACAGCAGCAGCTCAACCAGAACTCAAACTTGTGCTTACAGAAAACCCAAGCATTTCCTTTCCTGCTGATGGTGCGCTACACTCTTTCTGTAAACTGCAACATCATGCAAATGTCATCTAATTTTCAGTTCATGTTCTCTCTTGGGAAAGAGCACTATGGTTATGAAGAGCAGCTAAGATCTCCTGTGGCAATGTTGGGTCAAGACAGATCCAACCATGTCTTTCAGTCTGCTGTTCTACACGCAGACTTTGTCAAAAGCTGTGGTTCCATGTGTACCAGAAAGAATGAACAGACACAGCTATACCAGAACAGCTGGTATACCTCTATCCACAGGTCCTCACTATGCATCCACGCCAGCCCAAAGAATTGTCTGTCTTCAATACTTTTGGTTAGTTGCCAATGAAATTGGTTTTTCTGAAGGAGCAGGGGTACACGTTGAAGTCACTGTGGGCACAGCTACACTTGTGAGGAGTGCTGTTCCACTCCTCCCTCCCATTCTTTGTACCACCAGTAAATAGCTCAAATGAAAACCAGAAATACCCCTTCACAGTTGATTCATTAGGCAATGTAGCAGCAGTTTTCTCAAAACAGGTCTGGAGAAAAATAGCACTTGTACAAGTTGTATGCATATCATGGACAGGACAGCTTATTCTGTCTGGTAGTATAGCCACTCGAATGAAATATTTCAATGCATCATTTTGTAAAGAGACAGAGATTTGTGTTTTAACTCTATTAAATAAAGCACTATCTTGCATTTGCTTTGGATTATGATGTCCATTCTATTGCAGGTGCTCTTCTACAGGAATCATACATCTTAATTACAACTGTCTCACAAGATGCTTTCACAGTATAAGCACACGTCCTACAAGTTGAGGAAACAGATGTGCTTGCAAAACATTCTATTGAAACCAACATTAAGCTTTCATTAGTATTACTGATAACAACTGAAATAAACCTGTGTATTATGAAATATAGTAAATAGATGCACACTTGTATCTCACTGCTCCTAAGAATCCTTGGTAATTCTAAATTCAGGTCAGGTACCTTAGGCAGAAAACTGTATGAGAGAAATAACATAAGTTGATAATGCAATCATATTCAAAAATGCTCTTTTCAAAGCTCATTGAAGGACTTGGGTCCCTTCAGAATATTCCACCATGATACTGATTTTCTGCATGTGGTTTAGCAGATTATCCCTCAAATTAACACAACCTTTTCTTAGCCTCTTTTGGATAGTAAAATTATATTCATTTTGGTTGCTGAAAATATATGAAATACAGCTTTCATTTCCCCCCAGGGCTGCACAGAGGGTTAAAAAGTCAGCCTTGTCTCTTCCGGTATCCAACAAGCAATTCATATCCAGGCTCTCTTTCTGATTTACTGATCAACCTACCGGACAGGATATACAGTGACAAGCGTTTGATAAACCGATAGTAAAGTTTGGAACAAACAATAGCTAGGCAAACTATTTACAAGATAAGTTGTCACAATTTATCAAAGTCTATCATTTTTGTGGGAACACAGTAAGAGATACCACTTGAAATTGGTATTAAAATCTGTATGCTACTAGAGATTTCTGGGTTTGCAGATTTTCCAACAGAAATAGAAAATAAAAATCAAACAGACCTGGACTTCAAAATCTGGAGAGTTCAAATGAGGGATTTCAGTCCACTCCCTCTGTAGATTTTAGAGCTTATTCTTATAGATATTCTACTTGTCACTTTGTGACTATGCACATACAGGAGTTTTGCCATCTCTGGTCACTGGTCCACCGAAGTGTGTCTGTTTCCTCTATTAATTCTATATTGGGAAAACCACTGTGAAAAATGACCTTTTGCCTAGCCAGTAACAATTCAGAAAGTGTAAATTATAGCATATGGCAGACGATTTGCTCAGGGGAGCATGGCATTTACCATACCCAAACCTGGCTCTGACAGTTTAAACAGTGGCAAAAAGCAGAAAGTAAGTCTTAGAACCACAGAAATAAGAGCACTTATTCAGAACAGCTCCCCTTTAAGTGGCAAAAACACAGACTAAACTTATTGGTTTGAATGTAAAAGCCAAGTGTTGGACCACAATAATTTAGCTTGTGCTGGCTTTTGTGTGCTACGTCAGATTTCTGTACTCCATGTTTCTATCTGTAAAATGGAAAGAAGACATTCTTCGCAAAGATTTGTAAGGCTGAGGAAAAAAACAATCATGATGTAAGAGAAAACTGACATGAAACATTAAACTGGAGAAGGTACTCTGCATATGCTAAAACAGAAGCAAAAGAAACCAAGGTTATAAATGGCTCAAAATAGTAGCAAATATTGATAACAATGGTATAACAGAAATCAAATTTGAACAGCATAAACTTCTTCATTTGGGAAAAAAATAAAATCCTATTCTCTAGTTTCATTTTTTGTTGTTTTTTTTTTTTTTTTAAATATTAACCTCATGCTGCCAGAATTTCCTAAGAATGGAAGTGCTAACATCCCCTCCCTCTGCTTCTATAGTACTACAAAGATATTTTATAGCATTCCTATGATAACAAGGAAAAGGTTTAGTTCTCTGAAAGATGACATTATTAGCAATTCCCTTCCTAATTCTCTGTTGTGTGATACTGCAAGGTAGAGCACATCTAGATACTTAAACTGGGATTTGAACCTATGACCTAAGAGGTGAAAGTACTCTGGATGATATAAAATACCTTACTAGATCACCACCACCTAATAAAAAGGAATGAGAATTTTATAAACTATTTTAACTTCCAAGATTGTCTTGCCCTAAATGGACCAATATTGATGAGGATGAGATAGATTATATATACTAGCACAAGAGAACGCTATACTAAAGCATCAGCTCTATCAAGCCTTATCTGTACTGAAGCAAAGAATCTTCCCCTCTTGCCATAAAACACAGTGTGTGGTATTTTATCTAGTCTATACACACACACGCTAGATCTACAGTCTCCTGTAGCATATCAGAAAGCGTAAACCACTGGCGATAATATGATGTGTTGTGCATTTTACCAACCCAACTTGGCAATGCTATAATTCTTCAATAACTATGGAACATCTGCAGTTTTTTGACACTTACTATGTTTCATTCCCATGATGCTCTCAGTGTCTGTTCGGAGTACAGAAAGGTCAACCAGCCCATCTGGAATCCTCCCCATTCATCCATTCTTGCATGCTGCCTCTCTTGCAAAAGGAGTTTCTGCAGAATTTGTCACTTCCACCTGTTCTGACAGGTTCTCCCTGCCTGACCTGGAGATAGCCCTTGGGGACATTAATCATATAACAGTCTG
This sequence comes from Anser anser, assembly GCF_964211835.1. Lineage (NCBI taxonomy): Eukaryota > Metazoa > Chordata > Aves > Anseriformes > Anatidae > Anser > Anser anser. The sequence continues at coordinate 5,894,850 of NC_139727.1, read as the reverse complement.
AGCTGTGAAAGAAACAAGGCCTGACTGGATACTGTTACAGTCTCTGTCACCTACTAATCATGTCCTGTGACACAGAGGGGCTTAATCAGATGGTCAGGTTTCTCATTAATCATTGTGGCCTCACAATGAAACTCTTCTCAGGGAGATTAAAGTTTAGACTATCTTCTCCACCCCTGTTCCTGTCCAACTGCCTAAATTTAGCACAACTCCCAAGTACTATAATTTAAGCTCCATCTCCTATTTCCTTATCAAAAGGTTGATTTTAAGCTTCTTATTGTGACTGAGCACATGAACCTTTCCAACGAGGAAAAAAAGCTACCAGCACATATATGGAAGGATAGATATATAAAGAAATAAATGTACTGGTAAACAACATGACAAAAATTCACAAGGTGCGTATACAAACAAAGATTTATAAAGATAACTGAGCCTCTATAATAATATTCAGGCAGTACTTATTTGTATTTAATATCAAACGAAACTAAAGAAGACAACTGTAAAAAAAAAATCCATGATAACAGACTTCTTGTTACAAGAAACTTTTGTCCTCCTGTGACAGTCGATGTTAATTTTTTCTATACAGCTGACTGACATTTATTTCAGGATTTAAAAAATAATTCAAGATCATAATCAAGTGATTCTTCAACAAGAAACAGCTGTATCAAAATACCAAATAATTCGGTTATGCACTTTAATCCTGATCTTCTTTCTAGTTTTCTAAGTTTCAAAACACTAACAAGCTGCAACACAGATTCTGCTCTGTCTTGGCAAGTTGGCTTGCACTTCCTCCCTGCGTTTACTTTCCCTGCACCATACAATTACGGGAAACACGTATAATTTTGCCTTCTAAATCATGAAACACACATACTTCATCAACATCTAAATCATCTCTCATCTTGTTTGGGTTTGGGGGGCTGGGGTGCAGCCAGAGAAGAAATACAGGATGGAAAAGGAAGCTATAGCCACCAGATTAACAGTCTCCTACCTGCCTGAACTTGACCTGACAGCTTATTGAAACCAAGTCAGCAAAGCAACACTCAGTTCAAGAGTTACTTAAAGGCTTGTGCTTACCAGGTTCCCCAACAATACACCTCATCTAAAAGCTACCACAAAAGACCTACAACGCTGTCTGACTTAACTTCACAATGCTGAGCTGAGGCCTGTGTTTTTTTTTTTTGTTGTGTTTGTTTCTATTCAGTGATCCTCCATTGCTAGCCTAGAAATGACAGTAGGTGGAAACGCTATCTTTCATTACACAAAGTATAAATAGTGTAATCTATCAGCACTGTCAATCAAGATGATTGATTACAGGCTGTCATAGAGAAGACTGACATATTAGAAAAGTTTTGTTAACAATGCCTATTGCTAGTCAGCCTGCCACAGAAGCTGGTGATTAATGTGTTGTCAGCCTGTAATCCCACACCCCTGGCTAATGAGGCAGGAATTTATCATCTTTACAGAGTGGCAGATGTCAGAAGGAAAGGAATCCAAGTGCTGGAAACAATATACTTTTTCTTACCACGCCTGACAAGTCTGACAGGCCTAAAAAACCACAAAGAAGCTTTGTGTAAGCACAAACTTAAAACGAGGAACTTTCATTTGGCATCTTTGCTTTAAATAGTGCTGCAAATCAGCCTCTATCCCTCAAAAAAGGCACAATAAAAAGCTCTATGAACTCTGAACCCCATCCTTGACAACTAGGAAATCTCAGGAAAGGTTTCCATGGCAGACAAACAGACAGCTCGCTTTGGAACAGAAGCGGCGAGTAACTTTTAACTTTACCTGTGAACTTGTGAGCTACCATAGGACAAAAATTCCTCTGACTGGAGTGCAGAATGTACCGGACTCTAACATTTTATCCATGAAGGCCTTAGGAAACAGCTCTCCAGAAAGTCTGTACCGGTTTTTCATTACTGTTCGTGTTGGGATGGAAGAACAAAGGAAGGGGGACTGAAAATTCTGGAAGCTATTGTTGAAGAAAAATAAAATGTGACACAAGCATCTGCACTGAGAGGCAGCTCTAGTGCTTTGTACTCAAAATAGTTTTACATCTGACTGAAATATGCTCAGATTTGATAACTCGTCCTTCAGAATATTTGAAAAATAGTTGAAAGACTGTCTTTCAGTACTTGAAAGATACGCAGGCATGCTATGCCTTTGATATATCAATGTTACAGGAAATTCTCAATAGAACACGGGTGATCTGCTTAAGTTTGCTTCACTAAAATTACAATGCTCAAAATTCAGGTTGAGGGCAAATGATTCCTCATTTGACTTCAAGGCAACTGATTAAAGAATGCTCATTTCTGCCCTTACTGCAGAAAATATCCAAAATAAGAGGATTATACGGAAAAATTATCTGTTCAGTTAAACAAACAAACAACAACAAAAAAATCAATGTCAGCAAATCTCAGGCAGCTTATGCTACCATTGTCTGGCACTGTCAAAAATCAACAGCTTTTCAATTAGATGTATTAAGAGGTTAAATCTTCTGGTTCTGAAATTTCTGAGATGCTGCAAAAGGGCTGTATTTTGCAAAAAGATTATGTGCAGCTTAGGCTCCTGTCAGTTAGTAAGGAATGGGGGCAAATCATCTGTGTTAAGTTTTGACTAATGTAATCCCTTTTCAAACACAGATACCTCCACTAATGCAGAAAAATGCAACACCAAAAAAAAAAATTATAGAGAGAGCAATCAGGGAATAAAAACACTGCTTTCTGTCAACAGCACCCTTGGGCTAAAAACACAGCAAAACATTGAGAAATTTAATCTCCAAAATGCACCATTCTGGAGTTAAGACATATTTAAGGTTTATGAGAGCCTTGTACTTCCCACACTAGTCAGTGAAAGAGGGGTTTACTGGCCTATAATCTGCACAGCCAGGAGGAGACCAAATCAAAACAAATAGCAATGCCATGAAAACCAGACTCTTCCTTGCCAAGAATGGGATTCAGCGACAACTTATGACCTCCGTGGAAGGCTAAATGTCCCTGACAGCTAACCCAGTGTCAACAACAGAGCAGCATTTTCTCTTTGTTTTAAAGCAAAGCCCTCTCTGGAGATTCTATACACAAATGGTAGTTGGAACAGCAAAACAAGTAACTTTGCATGTAATTTGACCCGTACATGAGGACATGAAAATCAACTTTGAGCCCATACAGTTTTCCATGATTCAACACATGCCAGTTAGCCACTTCAATTCCTGATAAATTGGAACAGCTATATATATATTTTCTCTGTCTTTGAAAGGGAAAGGAAAAGGTAGGCCCCGTGTCACTGTTAAACACAGATTTACAGACAAATGACTCATTAACTAATAATGGGGCTGTGACAGTGAGTTTTAAGTTTTCTTTGGGAGAGGGTAAGGTTAGTGTGAATTTATAATTCTTTTTCTGCTTTGAAAAATCTTGATGGATTCAGTGCAGACATTTTAGACCATAAGACAGTGCAGAACCCTCACATACCTCCCAACTGATGGAACTCTCCTTCCCTCCTCAAATCAGTAAAAACAAGCTTTTTCTGATTTTTCTCTTTGCAGCTCTTTCCCATCCTCCCTAGTTAATGGAAAAATATATCTCATGAATCTGCATAATTCAAAATGTAATTAAACTTTCCAGTTCTAGCTGGAAAACCTATTTCTTCTAGGCATTAGATTAGACTCATTACTTTGGTATGTACTGACCTTTAAGCCCCCTGGCAGCCTCTTGGCAACTGGTGACACTGCACAGACTTCTTTGGAAAGAGCCTTTTGCTCACTGCCCCATGGTTTTGGACTCTACCGTTTTGAACAGGGTTGATATGAATAATTATTCCTCAATTCCACAATTATCATAACATTTCAGTAATTCACATAATGTTACCTTGAAATTCAGATAGCTAGGAATTGAGGTTAAGTTCACTTTTGAAGACATCAACAGAATAGTTTACATGCCTCAGTTATGTTCTGGATTAGGGCCAGACTACTCAAAACTTCATGGGATTCTGCAAAAACCTCTAACTGTCAGCAATCTCAGTTCATAGATTTATATGCCTTTTTTTTTTTTTTTGGAAAAAAAAAATACAAACTCAGTGAGTTCTAGGACTACATGCGAATGCAAATTTCAGATTCTGCCATGGTCAACATATTAAATGCTAAATTATTTGGGAAATGAATCACTACTTCTGTTTGTACAGCTCCTAGTACGCACAGAAATCAGGAAAGAGGGAATAATATTGATGCATCCAAAAGCAATACTTACTGATACTATAATGTTAGGTATCTGTTCATTTTTGTGTCTTTTTAAAAGTAGCATTACATACACTGCTTTTTGCTGCATCTTAAAGACATGGTTATCAAATTTCTTTTCAGTTTCAGCCATCACATGCATAAATCAATTCTTTCTTTAAGCAGTTTGTTCTAATCTCACCTATTATAGCTTTGATGTCCAAGAGATTTCAACCAATGAAAAATAATGCATCTATGTTCCTGCGTCTTAATAGTGTCTCTAGAAAACAGACCAGTAAAAGAAATTAGAACATATTTACAAGCTGGATTTATGGAGATTGGATCTAATAAATTGTAATTCATAGAATTATATTTGAGCTCTTTCTTGTGTTAAGTTATACAAACTTTTTGAAAGTGGAAACAATGTCTTTCTGAAGTTGTGTTATTATTTTGGTCAAATATTGTTTACATTAAACAAATCCAATTTACCAAACTTTGACATGTTTGCACAACTGCATATAATTTATACTGGAAACATGACTTTTAAATGAACTTTCTGCAGTCAAAGCTCTCTACTTTGTAGCCTGCAGTTCTAGATTCTTATGCTGCACCAAAAAGCTTGTCACTGGTGTAAATCATATTCTCTAAGAGGTTTCCAATAAAGTAAATAATGTCTGTAATTTCAAATTGTTCGTTAATACCTTCAAAAGGGCTACATCTATCAAATACTGATTTGACTTTCTTGCCAGGTGCAGCACTTTGTCAAGAAAATAGCAATCTCCAAATTAAGATTAGGGAAAGCAATTCCTTAATGCTGCTATTCTGCTGTTAAGTTTATTTTAGTAGGTTTGATAAATGGAATTTAAATTAGGACTTCATCATTCTAAAGCATCAAAGATTGATTGTAAAATAACCCTTAATAAATACATACCGTCTCCTATAAGTTGATATACTTATTATGGCATACTGCAATTGTATCTGTACTGTCAAATATGCTGGATTTTGTTTTCTTTTAAAGGATCCCATCAGTCTAATAAACATAAACCCAATCTATGCCATAATTTTATGAGGTTTTAACACATTACATACCATGCACTCCCGAGTTTCACTGATTTTTTTGGAACAACTTTGGGCACAAGATATCAAGTACAAATTAAAATGCTAAAATCTGTGGTTCTCAAAGGATTGTACAGTTCATACTTGTGGGGATAAATGTAGAAAATATTCAACCTTTGGAGAATCTCGAAAAACACTGTAAGACAGCTAGTCTTTAAGAGCTACCCATCATTTCTTTAACCATATCTGTGAAGCCACTCATACTAAAATTAGTACTTTTCTAGCTCTGTATAGCTTTCCTCAAACCATTTGCTCCACTCGCAACCTTGTTAAAATATACCATTAAACACAATTACCTCCACTGGTAGGTGAATGGGGTGATTTACTAAGATCTGCATCCTTACAGATATTGGGAAGTGTGCCAGTCAAAATTCTTAATAACTCCTCAGATAGAAACACAACTCACACTGACTGGAGTGGGTATTCAGAAACCGGAGCTATCAAGGTACTTCTGATAATCTGCCTCAACACCCCTATAAGTCCAGGTCCGGCCACTGTAATGAAAGTTAGATTAATTGCATTAGAGGCAAGACCAGTATTTCACTGTCACTCAACTTTGCACTTCTCTCTTCAGTACACAGTGTGAGCTGAGAGAAGGTACACTCCAGACTGATTTAAAAGTCTAAACTCATCCATGATTCAGCAGTATATCAAGTACCCTGTAGATTCTGATGTTCCAAAACTAGATATTAATCTTAAAGTCAAATGTGATTTTAAGACTGACCTGACTTTGCAGGGAGAACAGAAGGAATTAGGAATTTTGGGGGGACTTCGGTCATGCCTTTCCTTTCTTTTTTATTTTCAATTCCTCCAGATTCCTCAAAAAGCTTTTTCAACTGTCTTTATTACAATTTGTACTCTTATCACTTATATGTCTCTATTTAATAAAAAAAATATTAAAAAAATAATTCTTGTACTTTTTTTTTTTGCTTTTTTTTAGTTGCATCCCATGTCACTGTCCTCAGCATAAGTGAAAAGTAAATTCAGATGTAGTTAATTCACATTTACAGGCAGAACATCAAATTGCAGAGAAGTAGCTATTATTTTTAATTTTAGTAAAATCGAGAGTAGAATTGCAAAGCCTTAAAAGGAAAGAGCAGTAACTCATAAAGTGAATACTCAGTTTTAGTCTCTTGTGTGTAGAAAAAGCAATCTTATCCCAATAAACAGTCACATCCCCTCTCTTACATAACAATTAACGTTGCCTGAGGATGCTTAAGTCCAGTTTGCAGGCAGTTCAAATAGTAAATGAAAGCTAAGATTCCTAAAACTTATATTCCAAATTTAGGTTAAGCCAACACTAGATCAGCACACTATCCTTGTGGTTACAACAACCTAAGAAGCTCTGCAACTCAGCTCACTCCTCTCCTCAACAGTTCATTTTTGTGTGGCTATAGATTCTTTGTCTTTCAGTATCATTTGAGTTGCCGTTATAGCCCAAAGGAAGCCTCGAGGTCCTCTGCAAAAGATCCCAATTAAGTACAAAAAAAAAAAAAAAGTTTCCTGAAAAAAATGTTTATATAAAACAGTTTTAAAGTGTAGGATAAAAACAGGTTAGTTTCATAACTTGTCAATCATACAATTATCTGATAATACATAATGATTTCAGCAATACAGGAACGCTTTCTATATATGTTATATGGTTTTAGTGGCAAACCTGCTTTCCAGAAAAGCTTTACTCGATTTCCAATTTTGCATACAGTCTTCAAAGAATTTTTAAATTTGTAACAAAACAGTTCCAAATTTCACATCTTTAGTTCAGAAAGAAGTAAACCTGCATTCTCAACTAATAAAACTCAGACACATATCTTTTCATCCCAGCTTCTGAAGACTAACAGCCCTGGACATAAAGAACCCTTGGAAAAGAAGCCTCCATGAGAAGGTCCAAGAGGGAAAGCCCTTGAAATACTGTAGTCAAAGGGGATAATAAACAGTGTTTATTTTATATGGCTGAACTCCAATAGAAGAAATATGCAAAATAAATACAGATTATACTAAACACACCTTCCTGAAAAATGAATGGAACGCACTAGAAATGCAGCATAGAGCTCACATAAAATATAATACCAAAGATGAATTCATTGAGACAAGTAATCTAATTGCTTTTTTGATAGCACCTGGATTTGCGCCAAGTTTGCAATAAGGAAGAAAAAAATGCAAGAGGAAATATTTTGTCTGCTTGGATTTTATAATTTTGTTCTCTTTACTAGATCCACTGCACAGGAGCTAAATACTTTTCTGAAAAGATATGACCAAGTCAGATCCTACTGGTCTACCTATTCTGACTCAGAGTTTATAATTTTATCTCTTTGAGGTCTTCATTTTACAGACAGTTCTTTTACAGTACTATGCCTTTCTAAGAACTGCCTGATATTAGCTATATCCAAAAAGTAGCTATATTCAGTTAGTTGCTTTAGGCTAAAAGAAACAGGAAAAATAATTGCTTCCCCCCCCGGGAGAGCACACAAGCTATTTTTTGGTATTTTATACCTTCCACCATTCTGAGCACAGATTATGCCACAATCTGCATGCCTCTATACTATTAAACTCCAGGATATATCAGCCCCTTGAAGATGTCTGAATCTGGGGGCTATGGTGCTGCAACTAAGTTTTGATATACAAAATGGTGAGACTTAACTGTGGAAGTTTAGAAAGCTCTCGCTGTTGCTCCTTATATGAAACTAGAACCTGTCTGCACACATACTCATCCTGCGCTACATTTATGGGAAGCTGGAATTAAAGTGACCAATTTAGAATTAAGACCAATATGCAGCTCTTCTCAGGAGAAACATCACCATGCTTATGCAATTGGCCTCTGAACTTGAGTAGGAAATAGAACTGCTACTCCTGCTTCCCAAGTGAAGTCCTTGGAATGATCATTCTGCTCTACTTTACCAGCATCTTTAAACAAGTTTAGCTGAGAACAAAGCATAGCTGAGGATGCTAAGTACAGAGAGGAACCATTTTTTGCTGTGACTGCTTCTCAGCTGTGACTAGCATGCATATGCATCCTCTGCTCCAATGGTATCTAAACATAAGATCCTGAACTGCTAGGATCAGTCTCTGATGAGTCTCCTGCCTCCCCATAAAGAATCATATCTACAATCAAATAAGCTTATCTAGAACACTAGAGCACAACAGGAGTGTGTAAACGGGCACTGCTAAGAGGCAGTATTTATCATGGAATCACAGTCAGCAGGACCCACCTCCCAGGAACAACTTCAAGGCTAAACTCTGATGGCCTAAACTTAAAATCAAAGCCCAAATCAAAACTGTAATGTACATACAGTAAGAATTGTCCCTGCTACACATATAGCAGCTAGAGGTGTCATGATTCTACCTTACAAGGTGAAAGCTGACTCTTGAGAGGAAGATCTTGAGCACCAGAAAGGTGGCATGCATCTCTGTTTGATAAAAAACAAATCTGAGAAGCTTTGTAGATTTCAGGTCACTTGTCATGGATTTATGAATGTAGAAACTCTCAGTAACCATTCCACATTTCCCAGAAATACCAATGCACGAGTTGAATAGTAGCAACATGAAATGAATGCTGTGCATGTATAGAGACATTATCAAGCTTTCCAGAGGTAACAACAAAGTCTCAAGTGTACTGAAAAATTGAACAGATTTTCTACAGAAGTTGAGGCTTCCACTTGAATCAGCTACTGAATACTATTCTTGTCTTACCCTTTCAGTCAGAAAAGGTTATTTTTTGAACTGAGAATATACACACACACACAAAGCACATATATATAGATATATACTTAAAAATACTTCTTGAAGTTTTAAATCTCTAACAAGCTTCAGTAATTTAAGTAATCAAGTAACTACTGTAAAAATTGCATCTGTTAAGGTAAGTGTGCAAAGGGAGAATTTGCTTATACTTTCTTTACTTCTCATGCTGCTCACTTCATAGATCACAGGACTTGTCAGCCACACCCTGAGAAAGTTTCAGGCTGTTCTGCCTTGGGAATTTCTAAAGATGACTGTAGGCATTTCAACAATAACATAACACTCAGACTCACTGAAATGGGAGGAAGAAGCTCAGAAGTATACTGTGTTTTGTCACAGGAATATAGCTGCTGCTTCAAGGAAGAAATGTTCATTACTGTTTATAGTCCACATTTCAACCTGGGACGCACCAACACTCAACAGTATTTGTACTTCGTGGAATACAGGCCCAAAGAACCAGACCTACATTTAAAAGTAAAAAATATTGCTACTTGGAAAACTATATGATTCAGTGATATCAGTAGCATTCAGGTTTGTTGAACTGATTCAAGTAAAATGGTGTATTTTACATAGACCTTGCTACTACTTAGTGAATTAAAATCTACTTGGAATAAAACTCTGAAAAGCACACAAAGAGACAGCCACAAAATAATTCACTGGAAGCTGATCTACCAGGATACTAAACTGAGAATGCAACCCAACTCCCTCTGAATAGTATGTGGACAGAGCACAGAAAGATACCCAAGATAAAAGACTAAAAATTTTAGTAATGGAAGCTGAATCTTTGTAAATTGTCTTTTCTGTAGCATATATGAAATTGGGATTCATTGCTGAAATTATGAAGTTCTGTTTTTGTTTACTGCATTCAAAAGATTGATATCCCCTCTTTGCCTGAGAAAAAGAAGAAAAAATCTTAACCTGTAGATGTTATCTCACCCTACACACTGTAATTTTGCTTAGCATAAAGTTAATACAAAACATACATTAGCATTCTATTTGTGGTTAGAAAGATGCACTTACAATTTGACTTTTCATATGCAAAGACTTATAATTTATGCTTTTTATGTTCCTTTTCCTCTGCTCTTAACTGTTAGCTACCTACCTTATTTAGCTGATTAAAGTCTAGTGAGGTATGCAGTGGTTATTTCTTACCTATGGAATGATTATTTTTTATTGTGATGAAGTGGAAAGCTCATACAAATCTTCTGATAAAACACATTTTAAATGGAAATTCTGTATACTTCTTAGTAAAAATTACATTTTAATTTGTATTTTCCTATAACACTTGAGAAACAGTATAATGTTATTGGTTTTCTGTCTCAACACATATTTATTATATTCCTTAGTTTACATTTTTAAGTAATATGTATCTGTCTTTACACATATTCTTTACATCAGATTTTGCATTATTTTTAGCTACTTTCTTCACCATATGTGCATGTTTTTGTGGTTTATAACAGCAACTCTTCCAGCAATCCTAAAATCACAGGAGTTTTCTGTACAGTTGTCTCTGTACAAATAAATCATTCAGTCTTTTGCATTTATTTTTCAGTAATGTCTTGGGCAGAGGTTCTAGGAAGAAAAAAAAGGTGTCTCAGCTCAAAATTATTTCTTATTGTCAAGTATAAAGCTCTTGAACTGGGGATATAACTGAAATCCTGACAAACCTAACTAGAAGCTTATTAAATTAGGTATGAAACTTTCCATTCTGTGCTAGATCGGGGCAGCGTGTCCCTCCAAAAATAGTGATGTCCAACTACCTGCCAAGACCTGGCCACTGAGAGTAATTTCTAGCTTGAATAATAGTAGGCTTTTTTTTTTTTTTTTCTACAGCCAATTGCTACTCTGCAGTCCGATCTTAATTGGGAAAGTAAATTTAATTATTTCTCTCCCAAGATGGAATTCAGACTAGTCAAGACTAGTCACATATCTGAGAATGACAGCATAATATTAACTCTGGAAGCTGACTCCAATAGAACCTCCACATGTTGCCAGTGACCCATCACAGCTTTCTAAGACCATCACCAAATAAGACAAACTGCCTATAATAAGCATACTGGGTTTTATTCAAGTGATTTAGAGCAAGGTTTATGGTAAAAGATTTTCTAGTATAATTATCCTAGAACGAATCTTCAGATGAACAATAGCTCTGCAACCCAGGAGCACTATCTCCAGATAACCTACCCACCTCACAGAGACTATGAGGTTCGTACAGCAAACAACAGGTTTTTATAGAAGTAATTAACTATTATTCAACCATTTAGTATGTGACATAGATTTAATATTGTTAAATAAAATCAATGTTTAAAACATTCCTCAGGAAACGTAAATAAACTGTAGATTTTTATGTCTCCGATGTAAATACAAATAGCAATAATGTGCCTTGCATAACGCCAAAATGCTAGTTTCGTCTGGCATTTAGCAAACTTCAACAACCAGCACTATCAGCTCTGAAAGGATTACTTCATACCACTGTTTGAACAACTGGTGTAACTATTCTATTATGAATTTTACTATGACAGAAAAACACTGAGAAATACACTCTTACAACAGAGCCAAGTGATAATTAGGTGATTTCTTGAAATCTTCAATATTTATGGCAAGCATAGGCTTTGGGACATATCTTGACACACTATACATTTTAATTACTCCTATCTTCAGCAGATTTTTTTGTCTTTTTTTGTGTTGTTGTTTCTCTTTCAATATAACTATCTTACGAACTACCAAAACCATACTGTTATTCAGTGAAATGGTTATGCAAGTGCTCTACAGGCAGGCTCATTTATCTAAAGGATACTGAGTCCAAAATCTAGAAACAATACCTCAGACTGTTAAGATGATTAATTATTTCATCACCTTACACTGAAGTAAAAATAAGCTGCAATTACTGGCTTAGCAAAAACAGATGGATTTCCTGGAAATACGAGGAATTTGTGCGTGGTTACTTTAACAGAACTTAATCATAGGGAAGGTACAAAAAAAGAAAAATGAGGGAAATTCTCTGACAAAAGTTGAACTTGTGGGATATGAGAAGGTCACTGAAGAAATACTAAGAAAAAGTGGCACACTGGAAGGATTGAGAAGAAACATTAAAGTAATAATGTCATTCCAAGTGAAAAATCACGTTCGTGATGTAAGTGTACATTAAGATATCTCTTTGCTTTTAATGAAGGACAGGAAATCCTTAAAAGGTACAGATTTTAAAGAAACTGAATCTTAAGAAGAGATGCTGCAGAGTATTGCCAAACTTTCAGACGACAGAGGCATGCAATATAAGACATTTTTTGAACTGGAAAGGTTTGATAATATTTCTTCACATCACTTAAAATTTTTTGGAGAAGTTTTCTACAAAACCCAACATTATTGCTCACTTCAGCTGTTGTGAGAATTTCAGTTCATGCTTGTATTTTCAAGGGCCTAATGTAAATATTTTAAATAAATTAAAGAATAAATTCCAATTATATTCAAGAACCACAGAACAATGAGATATTCATCCTTTTACTTCTTGAGCCATCATTTGGAATCTACCACATGATCTACAGTGGGCTTGATCTATTATAATACCCCTCAACATTCCTGAGCTACATAACAATTTGTGGGGTGTTTTTGTTTTTGTTTGTTTTCTGTTAAATACCTATCAGGCCAGCAAACACATTTAGGTTGGATACTAGGAGAAATTTCTTTACTGAAAGGGTTGTGCGGCATTGGAATAAGCCGCCCAGGAAAGCGGTTGAGTCACAGTCCCTGGAGGTCTTCAGGAAATGTGTAGATGTGGAACTTAGTAGCATGGTTTAGTGGTGGACTTGTCAGTACTAGGTTAAAGGCTAGACTAGATGATCTTAGAGGTCTTTTACAACCTGAATGAATCTATGATTTTTGACAGTATTCATATCTGCTCACTGAACATTGTGCTTTTAAGAATTCCAACAGAGAACCTGAGAACTGAGCTGTTACACTTCCTGGGGTTTTGCTCCATATAGGACACAGTACCCTAGCATAGCACACCTGTGCAGAGCAAGCATAAAGTAACATTGTCCATCACATGTATAGACAGTATTTAACTCCTCTTTGCAATGCTGCCTACCCAGTGCCCCTCGAAAGATGTGAATTCACTTCACTGTCTTCCACTAATTTTGACATTTAGAACCAGCAAAGCTTTAACTCCAAAAGAGAATCTAACCTGTATTGGATAATATAATAAAAACTAACTGATCTCTTTTTACGTGCATTAAAAGGCTGTGTTAATATTACACTTGGGGCTATTATAAATGTCTTACATTACACACATTTAGGCTACATCAAAGTTTTATCACAATCATTATAAAAATGTCACTTCAAACTATTTTTACACTAATAAGATGGTCTTCAAATGAATAAATTGCAGTTACAGAGTGATTACCACTGTTTCAACTTACATCTAGTTCACAGGTTAGTACAGTGATGAATAACATGCACAGAAAAAAATTAATGCATGATTCAGCTTTACAGTTTGTCACTAACCAGGTTGATTGAAGTCCTAAGTAAAAGTTGAAATGTCAAATCTACTCGGAAGATATAAGCTAATAGACGTTCCATTTGCTTCTGAAGTGCACAACCAATAACATACTATTATTTATTCAGATAACACATTCTCTTTGCTCACACTGCAACATATTTTGTCTCAAATTAGCCAGCAAATCACTACTGCAGTTGCTATTAACAATCATAAAGCATTTTGAGTTTTACAAGGTGTTCATAACAGGCCATTCCATATGATTTATATGCAAACCGTGACTCAGCTCTTCAAATACAACTCATCTGTGGATGCAAGGTTTGTTGTGTGACCTCTTGTTATCTTTGAGATGATGTGTAAAACTTATAGGGTTTTGGCAATCTTTCTTAATGTTATTCAGACAAATGCAGTGCTAAAATAACATTCATGCAGTTTATATTAAAAATGCATTCACTTTTGATGAATGAGGCTTACATAGAAAATGCTATGTTTTAAATACAACTTAAAGAGGTTTCAATATTAGATAGAATTAAACTGACACAGAAGTACTCTAAAACAGGCATAACTATGATTACTTGGGGGTGCAGTTCTCTGAAAGATACAACCAATTTGACGTGTTGAACTCCAGTTAACGCAAGTCCCTGACTTTGATAAACATATATTAACTTTGTGTATTTCAGCTATTAAAGTGGTTGGGAAACACGCTTCTTTAAGGAGGCCTCACTAAATTGTGCTGACAAGGTTTCAGAGAGGGCTTTGCTCCTGTGCAACTTCTCTGCAATGGAAACATCTGCCATTTTCTTAAATTTCCTTAACTTCACTCAAGATAATGCACTTTTCTGATACCAAAAAATAAATAAATATAAGTTGCTGTACTTTTCTAGCTTCTTCCCATCCAATTAACATCGTCTCATCTTTTCAACTTTTTTTTCTTTTTTATTTTTTTAATAAATTTTTAATGTCCTTTTAACATCACTTCTAGGATTATTCCAGAATAAAAAAATCTACCATTTATATGACAGTCAGTCCTCCATACTTTGGAAAACAAGGATGTGTCAAGAAAGATAGAAAGGAACATGTGAATATTACTTTGTTCCACAGAAAAAAACGAAGTGTGTGTGTGGTGGGAGGGAACTGAGGAACTGCATCCATCAATTCTTGTTTCAGAGACAACAATTAGGACTGTAGATTCACATTGCAATGATTCTCTCTCAAAAAAAAAAAAAAGAGAGAAATTTTTGTTCTTCATTTTTGAAGGTGAATATATATGTATATAGATTAAAAAAAATAGTATGAAATGGACCGAGGAATTAGGGATGAAGCTTGAGTCCATCTATTCACTTCTTTTGTAAAAAAGATAGAACAGTGAATATAATTTTTTTGCCTATTTGCCAGAATAAACATTGCTTGTGGATTCCTTCTGTCTAGAAGACATTATCGATGTCTGAGAAGTTGTAGTACATCACGATTGTTCACAACAGACAGATCTTCAACCGAAGAACAGACTGACTAACTCTTTCCTATTTTTGTTGTTTTAAAAGCTAAGCCATCTTTCCTAGATGGGCTAGTAAAGCTAGATGATTCTTATCCATGACCTTTTTGAACTTTCACATTAACATCTGGAGAATGAGGTATTCTAGTCTGCTTGAGAAAGGAAAGGACAGAGCAAAGTACGCTATATTTAACTGGATGGCAGAAATGCAGAGGTCATTATAATCATTTGATAGTGCTACCATTTATTATACTTCTATATTCCACTTTTTCACAGCTCTGTAAATGAAGTTCAAAGGTGTTTTTTTTTTTTAATTTTTTTTCTTAATTTGCTCAGGGGAGGGGGAAAGGAAAGGGGAGTTTGCTTCTTTTACTTGTTTGTTTTTTAATGTTCTCCATTCTATGGAGCTCATCTACGCCACAGAGTCCAGCTGCGCTGTTTTCTTATCTGGCTCAAATATTCTACCACTTTGGGTAATCTGCATGACTTCCACTTTCAGGATTTTTCATCATTCATTTCCTTGCTACTTCACCTTGTCCAGTAATTTCCTAACCTTTCTGTCAAATCCCTTCCTTACTACCACTTAGTGGCATTAATTGCTATTACTCTTAAGTAATGTGTTTTGAGCTCTCCAGCAAGATAGAGGATAGGTCTCTTACAGGAATTTGTAAATCTGTTCATTTGAAACCAAAATGTTCTAGATACAGGAAAAAAATAATAAAAAAAATCACAGGAATCAAGCAAGAACTGTTTTCTGGAATAAATAAACCTCAACTCAAGGATACTTTTAAAGTATGACAATGTGATGGTTTCAGGAGCTACAGCCCTGATTCTCATTTATACTGGTGCCAAGAGAATACTGTAAGATTCTAAAAACGTATTAGAGATTCAGGGGATAATAAATATATCTAACATTAAGGGAAATGGTTATTTCAGAGGTCTGTGGTTGGATGGTTACTGTAAATAGAGATCCACAAATGCAATGTCTCTACGTTTTTTTCTTTATACTAAAAGCTAGCAGTAACAAAAGGCATCCTAACACTGCTAGCAGTGTTGGACTAGTACTAGATTAGTGGTTCCTAACATGAGAAAAAGCATTTCATTATATATATTCAATAATATTTTTAAGTCTTTGATTATATTAAACAAATGAGTAAAACAAAGAAATTGTTATAGGCTGTTAAAACTAGACCACTGGCCTCACTAGAGGACTAATTAATACATGAGTATTACAAATATTGTAATCACTACATTATAATTATAGAATGATTTAAAAAGACTTTCAATTAAATACCACATGATAGTTTAAACAGGTTAGATTTCTAGGTTTATGCCTCTTTTATGAAGGTCACAGTTCCAAAACTCTCTTCTGTACCTTTAGAAAAATACATGTACTGAAAAAGAGAACTAAGCAGACACAGGAGAGAGAGAGAAAAAAAATGCCAGTCTGGCAGGAATACAGCCATTCCTTAGAAAAAAAGCTGCATAAAACAATAAAATTTCTGGTGTTCTCATTCATGTCACAGGGATTATGGCAATGTAATTTTGACTCAATTCAAAGTGATATGTAGGTATGTTTGGAAACTGATTTTAGTATCCCTGAAATATATCAAATATTATAAAAGTAATAAATATTGTATTAAAAATATTAAGGCCTTAGTTTGAAAATCATTTATTGTTTTATAAAAAAGAATGTTGCTTTTCCCTCAAAAATTATCCCTAAGTAAGCATTATGGAGTAATAATTTGCTAGACCAAGCCATTTTCAATCATTATATTGCAGAATAATGAAGCCATACAAAAATTCAAAAACCTTCTAAAAAGAAGAAATAAGAAAAAGAAAAAAAAAGAAAGAAAAAGTGTATTTACCACCTTCCCCCAAGGATCTATTAAAAAGTAGTACTTTCAACATTTCCCAGTAACTTGAACGTCATGGAGAGCAGTGGTAAAACTGCTATGAATACAACGAAACCCCAGTCTTCCAGCAAAATTGTTCAGACAAAAAAGTTGTTAGAAGTTTTATATTTTAGTACTTCAATGAGGTATCTAACATGAGAATCAAGTAAATTTTATATAACAAGGTGTTAGCATATATGAACATGCAGTGTTAATGGATTCAGTTTCAAAACCAAACAGACTAATATGACTACCTGGATGTTGGTTCACTCCGCTACTACGGTGTGCAAATTATGTGTTGCAAATATTCATTGATTTATAAATATCTTCATGAGTCAACTATGAATCACAAGATACTTCTGCATGAAAGTCATAAAATCAGGAACAGTGTGTATTTCAGAAGGAGAAAAAAAATGAGCATTAGCTGCCATGCAGTCTCAGACCACATGCTCTATTGAGAATGGGAGTAAAGAAGGCAGGGTTGGCTGTTGATGACCTCATCAAGGGTCTGCACATATGGGAAGCAGCTTTGATATTAACAAACATGTTAATCTCCCTCAAATCAAACAGGCAATTACTCTGCTATTTCCATGAATTCTGAGGAAAGTATAATTTGATAGACATAAAGTAAACCTGTTTCATGGATCTTACCACCATCTGATAAAGAAGATTTCTTTTACTATCTCTTTAATGTTATTAAATAAAGCAAACTCATATCTGGCTAAATAGGCTTCACAAGTGCTAATCTTAGCCTAAAGCATTCTAACGGATTGACTCTTCATTACTAGGGCTATATAAATATTTATAAAGACTTCACACGAAGAGCAGATCTGACACAAGGCTTTAATAGGCTTCTCAACATATACAGAACCTGGAGAAGGAAGAGATTTTGTAAAGACAATGCAGCTCTTAAAAAAAAAAAAAAAACTCTTAAATCCTGGAGGGATGGTAATAGCATATAAACATGTCTACAGACAAGATCACATCAGGGCCATGCTACCAACCTCCCAGTAGTGGTACCTCAGGCTTATTTGTAGGATTTTCATCTTAATTTGCCCAACTGTTTTTCTGAACAGATAGTTTTTCCATGCCCCTACCTAACAAAGGAAAAAAACAACTATGTTGTTCTGTGTTCTAAGTGGAGAAGAACCAGAACAGAAAGCCTACAAGAAAGCCAAACACCCAGACCATTCTCCCCGTTTTTTTTTAAAAAAAAAAAAAAAAGAAAAAAGAAAAAAAGGAAAGGAAAAAAAAAGCCTTCTCTAATACAAATTATAACAGATAGGTTAATGTTTCTTTGAATTGTACAGAAGAGAAAGCACGTAATACTGGCTTGACTGATAATGCAAATTGTTTCTAGCCACTGCACTACAGACAGGATTTGACTACAAAGAGGTGCCCTTCAGCCTAGGCCTAGAAATTCAGCCACAAGATTTATTTTATTCCCTATACAGCAAGTTTCTACCAACTAAAACAATTCCACCATGCCAACATTATAGATGAGAAAATGATCCATCAGCAGTTTAAGCTCTTGTCCTTCTTGACATCAAGTAACTACCATTGTCAACATATATGGTATATTAGCATTTGATTAATCTATTCCTTTAAGAGAGTATATAAAAGAATAATATTTTCTGCCACCTCAAAGAGATACATCATGTATCCAACTATATGCTAGCCCTGATAATGCAGTGTTTTCATCATTATTACCAATACCAGGACAGAATAAACTACTCACATCTTAGAGCAGCTATAGTGTATGCAAAAATTTTCAGCTGAACCTTCTCACCACATACAAGCCAAAAAAAAAAAAAAGGATATCTTATTTTTCTAATTCACAATAGCTGATCTATCATTTGCAAAAGTTGGACAGCCTGGATTGGCTAGATTGTGACATAATTGCTTTCCAGCTGTAAAACTGAAAAAAAAAAATATTTAGGCATATATTCTTGTTCATCCAGACCACACCATCCTTCATCCTACACTTCACTGTACCGGTATTCCTCAAGATTTATAAGGCCTGAACTGGGGCATTGTAGGTTTAATTAGAGCTCCATGAATCTGAGTAATTCCACTGAGATACTGCAACAGGCAGTAATCTTGGGTTTCCCCTGAATTGTGGGCAGAAGTTAGAAGACCAGGCTGTAAAGGACAAGACAACCATTGGCTCTGTATGCAGCAGATTTTACAAGCCAAACCATATTCCACTAGAGGTTTATCATAGGAAAAAAAAAATTAGACTTCCTACTTGCCAAAATATGACCTCAAGAGGACAAACCAAGCAAGTTCTCTATCAACAACGTATCTATTCATTTCTACTTGGAGGGAGGGGTGGAGGAGGGAGAGGAGAAAAAGAGCACTTCATATAAATAACAGTTCTCTCCAGAGAAATTGGAAAACATATGGGAGGAAAAAAAAAAAAAAGACCCAAAAGCTATGTTGTTGTTGCCTTGAAATCAAGAAGTGGCTATCAAAAAACAAAAAATTGTATGTCTAGCTTCATGTTTGAAAATAAATCAGGCAAATAAAATCCATTCTGTTTTGTTGGGTTTTGTTTCTTTGTTTTTCTTGTGCAATTCACCCCCACACACACACTTTGCAATTGTCAATGGCCCTGCAGCAATGCTTGCCAGAATGTTAGGTGTGTCCTTTACTTAGAAACCATGTGACAGTCTGGCCTGGCCCATAAACTCAATTTATAGATATTTTTCTATCCACGATCTCAGTTATTTTCTCACCATGCAAGTATTCTGCACTATTACAGAGTTAAACAATAAAGCCCAAAGTATTCCTATCAGCAAATTACCTGTATAGCTGCTGATGAAAATCTTGCCAATACAATATTTCCTTCTACTTAGAAAATGATTGCTTTTTTTGAAAGTAGAATATGTGCACATATTTTAGGGATTTCTGCTTTAGAAAGACCATTTGACAGTGCACAAATCTAACTTGTTTTTCTTGCTCACATTGACACAGCAGACTACTCCTTCAGCAGCTATTCAACAGGATCAAAAGTGGGTTCAAAGTTTGTTTGTTTTTCTTATGAAAGAAAAACTTTGTGCCACACATACAAGGCTTTTGCCTAATCCTGTTATACCATTCCATTTTTCAAAATTGCAGATATCTTTGAGCTGTTATTTACACGTAAATAACACTGAAGATCCTTAGCCAGACTATAAATATATAAAAAATCATCACACAAGAGAAAGCAAAGACCAGGGATGTGGTACAGAAGCAGCATAGCTATAAGTCTGAGCAGATCTGGGACGATGGACTAATACTGTGGCCTGGTAGCCATCTCTGGAACAATATGCAATATGAAATAAAGCACAAAACTCCTGCCAAAATGCATGCAAAGTCAGTGAAGCTCTCCAAGAACAGTTCTATGACCCAGTAGTGCAAAACATTCAGGCTCTCTGTACGGCAGTCCAATGGACTTGACCTGTAGCTAACTGCAAAACATGCAAGTGACTTCCACTTTCAAACTCAGGAATGCTATTTTTCCGCAGACCCATGAACAGTTCCTTCCAGTTTGGGCTTGATGAGAGCAGGTGTAACAGAAATTTTGCGTTGCCTCTACCACTCCATTCTTCTTCCTAGAGAGCCTACTTCTCTGGTGCCAGTATCTCCACCTCTTACTTTTACACAAACATTTAATTTAAGTTTTCTGTTGGCAGCTAATAATACTAGGCAGACTGGTTACCCAGACTATGCATTTTACATAAATATCTAATGACTGGTAATTATGTATTATCTATGCGCTACAATGAAATGTGCTTAGTGGAAAACAGCAAAAGCAACATACCAAAGCAAAACTGTTAGTTTCATATATACACAAAACTGTATAGTGAGAGTCACAAGCACCAGTCCGGTGGCAAAATAATAAGGAAAAAAAATTGCAGAAAGCAGTAGTAAAAGACCAAAACCTGCACACTTATGCTAGAGTGGATCCACTTTTTTGCTTACAGAATTACCAGTTAAACTCAGTCACATTGAAATAATACCACTGGAGCAGGATCCTGACCCCACAACGTGACTAGAGATAGTTGTATATTATTTCAATAAAGTTTTTCTTCCACATTCACATGCTACTTGTATTCACACTAATAGTCTTTCTGATAAAACCCTCCAGAAAATAATTACCTTTAATAGCTCTTCTGTGAAGAAAATTTCACAACTTGGTGCAAATATAAATGAGCTTATAAATGAGCTATAAATAGCAAAATTTAAGCCTTCAAAGGAATTATAAGAAGGAAAAAAAAAAAGAAAAAAAAAGATTATAGGTTCAGCACTGTTTCTGCAGGAAAAAGTATATAAATCCCCTAAAAACTACACCCATTGAAACTTCATGTTTAGTCTGATTTGCTTTCCAAATCATATAGACAGCACAGTTGCGTACAATCTTTAAACAAGTACAACCACAGAGAAATGCTAAGAGATTTAAGAGAAATAAAAGCGTGATCAGCTAGCTTGTAATCTTCTTTTCTCTTATTCTCCTCCCTATAGCTGCATTAAATTGCCTGTTGAGAACAATAACATATTTGTGCTTTTATAGGTAGAATGATTTGTATTATGTAAAGATTTGGCTAACAGAGTAAGGATGCATTCACACTGAGCTGTATTACATGCTGTTAATAATTTTCTGGATGCTCTAGGGGACCCATAATTCTAGAGGACTGCAGATTAGCATTTGAATATACACTTTGTAATACATCTCAAAGCAGACTTTTTTAATTTACTTTTGCCATTTTTCTAGAACCGCATTAACCAGAAATCAAATATCTGAAAGCATTTTGGAGAAAAAAGTATACCACAATGAAGTTTTTATCCCCCACCCCCACACACTCTTAAGAGTACACAAAATCTGTCTTTTCCTGACTCCCACACCATTTCAATAGCTTTCATTAGAATGTCAGACTACCTAGAATCTGTGATCGGGCTTGTGGTACTGTTCCATGCACATTGAACAAACGTGTAACTCAGCAAGCAATTGTTTGCAATCCATTGTCCTGAATAAAAACTGAAGCTATCTAGAAAGCTGGTTTTGCTGTAGGCTACCTTCTGTTTCAGAAACTAATCTTAAAATAGATTATTTTAGCAAAATGAATGGTATACCTCACATTGCAAAGAAACACCCCTGAAAACACATTAACATTCTTTTGTTATTCAGTTTAAATTCAGTATAGATCAGACTCCCTTATTTCTGTTTTCATGAAACACTAACCAATTTTGGCCACCATTTGCTAAACACTGAAATCCTTTGTAAACTGTGTATGTCTTTTCATAATTTTTGAAATACTTAGTCCTTTAGAACAGTCTGAAAGTATACAACTCTCTAATAAATGTTATATCCTCGGACAAATACAACTGGGAAGCATACTATAGCAGTTCTTATTTAATAAATTACTTTTCTTAACATTATAAGGTTCACCTAGCAAGCACACATTCACTGGACAAAATACACTTTTCATGACCTTTGGTCCTCAGTTATAATTAGTTGTCTGGTCCCTGTTGCTTACAGTGTAAACAAAGACTGATAAACCCACATTGGCTGCATGTATTTATTACATTACCGCACAGCTGCCAACTGTCTAACCGTTCTAATAAAAAACTATTTTCTAAGGTTTATGTTTTATTGCATGTGTGACTCCCTTATTGGTTAGCATTTTGGAGTTGTGGAAAAGGTTATGAATTTAGAAACTGACTGCATTCATATCATATTTAAAACTTAATGCTATTTTATTAAAGACATATGGGCCCCCAAAGTACACATATTAAATGTCATGTAAGAAAAGTAGCAGTTTAAATCATGGTCAAATTCATTTTTGACATGACTCCTGAGGCTTCCCAAGATCTGAACTATTTCTTTGTAAATCTGGCAGTTTAACCACACTCATAAATCACTTTCAAAGCATATTATTTCTTAATTTTACTGCATTAGAGAGCATTTGGCCTACACAGTGAACTGTTTGTAACCGTTATGTGAACAAAAGTTGTATATTTAGTCTTACAATGTGGGAAGGAAAAAAAAAAAAAATCAAATTTTCAATCCTGAATATACTTCTTATTTTAACCCAAATGATACATTTCCTAATGAAACTTGCCAGAGTAAGATATGAAGGATAGTTTGCTGTATTGATGTAACAGAAAGCTCTATCTCCTTTTGCTTCAAGCTCATAAATTAAAAACACAAAGGCAACTGTAATTTAATCATTAAGTAAATATCCCACAGGTTCTTTGATGAGAAAAAATGTCTAAGGTGTTCAAGCCCCACCAACGCTGAAGAGAAATAAATCATCTTTGGGACAATTCAGAAAGTCTCATGAGTTTACTAGGCACTTGGATATAATGCCATTTGATGCATTAGAATGAAGCATACCTTCAATACACTTAAAAATTGAACTCTAATAACTTAAGGACAGATTCACTGCCTGCTAAAATCACACAAAACCTTAGCTACAAAACGTACCATTCACAGAACAGGGTTCAAAAGAGTGCTCTTTTTGAAACATTATTGGAACTTTATTTGTTAAGAAGTTAAGATGTTCCTAATGGCAGAGTTGATTACAATATGTGTGTTTTCCTATAAATACTTTGTCCTTGGATGCTGTGAATAACAAAGATAAATTCAGACAACTTCTTCTAAAAGCTTTATACTCTCCCTAATTCCTTCAGAGAGAATACCAGTCCTCCTGTCACATATGTTTTTGAGCTTTTTTCCCCACACGATGAATCCCCTGAAACGGGGACATGTAACCAAAGTCACCAAATCTTGAATGTTTTATGTCACTGAATTTGGGGGGGGGGGGGTGGGGGGTGGTATATGAAAATTTTAATTTCAGAGAAATGACAACAAATAATGTTGGTGGAAGTCTTCTTAAGAGTTGTAAAGGATGCTTGGATCAGAATAAGCTTGTATATGCATTCACATAGATCAATAAAGATTTCAGGTGTGCAAAGACTATTCTACTGCTCCTAAAGTCAAGTGAAAATCTGTTGTTTTGTACAATACTGGGTAAGATTTTCAATGGCCAGCCTGATTAGGACAACCTATAATTAGCACTGTGTTCTGCAACCCAACCAGGCACGGAATTTAATAAAACTATTTTCCTTGTATATTAACACCATGAGGTTAGTGTTATCTTCAACTAACATTCAGGAACTACAACCAGAATCTGTAAGCTCAGTATGATTTTAAGGGAGCAGATGCAACTGTGCTGTATCCTTGCTTATACAAAGTGAGCATTTTTAGAAACCCATTAAGCTAAGTTCATTATTTCTTACAAAATATCCTTTTGGCCTATATATTTCTGCTAAGAGAGGAGATGAGAGGAGAAATGTCAGTCCTTCTCTGGAAACAAATTAATCCTTTTTCCTAAAATAACTCATAAACCAGTTACAAATTGATCATGTTCTTAGTCATTAATGAAGAGAGAATGAATGATACGCCTGAGCTTTTAGGAGATGACCTCATCACTACCAGCCCTGTGTACCTCTTGGACCACATTTTGGCTGACTTTATAGTGTGGGGGAGGATTATTACTACAATGCTCTGGGGTTCTTGACCTGGCAATAATTTACAGCACACAGTCTCTCTTGTAGAGCTACAGGAAAAGCAGGATTCAGCTGCTTAAACACAACCTTCTACTGCCACATTAGCCACCCTATGGTATGTAGGCCTGGCCTCCTATGGTGACAGTGAAAAGGCTTGCATTCCCATAGGCACTTATCCTATAGGGACCTGCTGTATACTTGAAGGTATCTAAAGTGACATCAGATGTCTATTTTTATACACTTGTATTGTTTCCAAAGTGACTAGAAATATTAGCCAATATCATGTACATTCATTTTACTTCCCCTTTTGTTCTTGTCCTCTCTTTCCACCCATCTAATTTGACTATGTCAACACTAAAAACACTATGTTCATCTCACAGCAAGATGCTGTATGATGTGTTTGCACCACTTTTTATATGACAAAGACATGGTCCTTTATCTCTAGGTCTTGGCACCTTAACTTGTAACCTGTTGATTGCTGTAAACCACAATTCCATTGATGTCAAAAGGAAACACCTGTAAGAGAAAATTCACTTTGTGGAATCAGGGCCTATTGCGTTATCACAGATATCAATCAAAATGTCACAGTGTAACCAAAAACATTTTGCTAATGGCAAGTAAATCCAATAACTAGAGGAATAACGATTTGTAGAGAATGACATTTTGAAGCTGCTCTATTTCTTCATTCTTCGGACTGGATATAGTAACTTCACTACTACAAAGTCAGCTACATCACAAGAGAAAATTTCTTGAACGTATTACTGTAATGAAGGTTAGTACTTCAAGGCAAAAAAAAAAAAAAGGAACAAAAAAGAATCCAGTAATTTGAATCACACACAAAGACCTGGTAAATGCTCCAAATAAATACTTTCTCTTCAGCTTCCATGCTCCCCAAGAATTGGGGGGGGGGGGGGGGGGGGGGATGCTGAGCAATTAAGGACGAAATTTACAGCAGAATAATAAAAAAAAAAGTACTGTGAAATATAAGAACAATTACCCTGGAAACACTGGGCATAATTTCCAGTAATTGAGATCCTAGGATTTATACAAAGAAGAGACAACTGAAAACAGAAGAGAACATAGAGATGCAAAGGCAATGACTTTAATAATGTATGCAATATTAAATGTAATTAATAATGTCATGGATGTTGAATTGAACATGGATGTTAAATTAAACAAATTTTATTGTCTAAAACTGTATAAACCTACCCCCTTTTTTTTTCTTTCTTCAACACATCAGCAACCTAAAACTATGTGGCAATGTTAGATAAGTTGGTGTGAAAGAACAACTCATAATTGTGAAAGCATGATAAACAAAACTATTAAAATGTTCACATAATTCTGCCTTCATATGTGAAAAATGCCTTTCTAAAAAACACTCAGTATAACCTCTACCAATGAGAATATCAAAGAGCTTGGTTAAGTTCACATACAACTCTGTTTATATCATCATCTTCCATGTTGTCCTTTACTACAAGATACACTACTGGGAAGATCACGACAAATTATTTTTGCCTTCATTTGCAGTGGCCCCTGTGACCATGTTTCTCTCTAACAGTTGGTGACCTTTCTGACTGTTCGGCAAAACAGCAAAGCCAGTTTAAGAACACAGCATGCGTACACACTGTAGAACTTGCCATGAAAACTACTTCACATAGTCAAAACAAGTAATAAATACAAACTCAGCTGTGACGATTATTTCCAAGTTTTGAAGCAGATGCTTCACATTTACAAAATTACAAGTAAAACCTTTTCTGATTTTCTCTCTCAGAAATCTTGCTATGACTTTATACCATTATAATTGGACCTTTGTTTTATGGCTAGGAATTAGCATATATTCTATCCATTACACTCAATACTACTACAATTTCAACGGGAATGACTCATCAATGTGATTGAGAGCATGAGACATATCAAGCCTCGAAATCTAGGGAAAAAAACACTACCTATAGGAACAAAAGAATAGACACAGGCTAGCCCAGAGTTTTGCCAACACAATATTACATCCAATTTATTTTATTTTTTTACAAAATGCAGCATATTAACATCTTCTACCCCCAACAGTATTGTCATCTGATCCACTGCATTAGTTTTTTCAAAGGAGGAACAATGGAAGAATGCAGTGAGCTCTGCTTGTACAGCAGCAGTATTTCCATTTCCAAAAGAAAAACAAACAGAACTTTAAGATAAAATTCTAGCCACGCTGATCCATTGGTAATTGAAAACAA
Source organism: Anser anser (assembly GCF_964211835.1). Taxonomy (NCBI): domain Eukaryota; kingdom Metazoa; phylum Chordata; class Aves; order Anseriformes; family Anatidae; genus Anser; species Anser anser. The sequence goes on along the minus strand of NC_139727.1, from coordinate 5,868,137 downwards.
TTATGATTCTTGCCCTAATGTCTGATATCATAGTATTACATTATACTGAATGACAATTCGTTAACTAGACTAAATCAGTAAATTATAAGACAAAAGCCAGACTATATGCTTGCAACATCTAATAACTGAAGTTTCCACAGTTCTCAACCCACAAATAGAAAATATATACATATATTAAAAAAATAAAATAGGTGGTAAACAAGTTGCCATGCTAGCTTCTTCAATTAAAAGTTAACGATATACAGTACCTATTGCCATTCACCAGAGAACCTCCAAGTGCTTTACAAATATTAAATAAGTCTTATAAAGGATCAATTTGTGCACTGCTGTTGAAAGACAGACACCTTTCAGGTGCAAAGTAGCAGCTGGTTAACTAGCACAGTGCAACACTACATAACATTTTAGGGCAGAAGGTGGAGAAGAATGCCTTAGTAAATTGAGATTGCAGAGAAATCCATGGAGGCAGAATGCAATTACCTGAATTGGAATGAGGCCAGGGCTCCAAGTGTAACACCCCTTCTATGTGAAAAGTGCATTGGGATCATTAATGGCTAAGAGGACACTGGCTTCATGAAAATCATGTACTTTTTCAAAAGGAATTATTTTAGGAAAGAGACATCACCTTTTGCATACTGTTACCTTCAATAGTAATTAGATACCGAAATGTAGTCTACATAATTCCATCACAAAGAACTATACATGTATCACTTTTTCAAGAAATATCACCATGAGAACAAACAACGAGGAAAAATTTTTTCCCCTACCCTAACAAACCTATGATCCACGTGTCTATTCTTTTGTGACAGATGGAATTACAGTAGGTTAGGCAAAGAGAATACATTCCTTTACTATTTCAACAGATGCATGCTATCAGCTTAATCCCCACTGTTTCAACTCATTGCTTTTCTCTCACTTCACTGACTGATATCTCTCTCTTTAATCATGTGACCTATCATATGCCAAGACAAAAAAAAAAAAAAATAGAGCAAAACGCAATCTACTGCTAAGTAAGTAGATTGGGTGCTACTTAGAAGTTGGTACTTCCAACTTCTTCACAGCTAAGATTCCAATCTTCAACTTCAATTTCACAACTTTCTTCTGTTCTTTTTTTTGAATACTGACCCTTCTCTTCCCTCCTTTGACTGCTTTTTCCCAAGCCTGACTTTCTGTTCACTTAAACACAGCTGCCCTTGCAAGCATTTGGAAGGCAACTGCTTACCTGCTGGCCTTAGCAGACTGTTCTAGATCGTATTACTAATTCCAGGAGCAAAAGCTTTCCCCACATGATGCACAAATTCACAGCCAGATCAAATTTATTATGAAGTTTCTTCACTAGGACAGCATGCTGCATAGCTAGTGCTACACTGGTCTGCTATTGATCCAATGCAAAGAGATCTATCGCTCAGTAACTTCAACCAGGGAATCAACAGCTCCATTGCTTGTTGCCCAGTAACTTCATATACTGTAAGTCCACATTTCCTACTGCACAGTTGCACAGGTACCTTCTATAGACCTTCATCAGCCATTTGAAGAACTACCAGCTTTCTGTTTATTAGTCTAGTTATACAACTTTTCACACAAATTCTCAAGCCCCTTATTATGGCTTTGCACAGCCACAATAATTAGATTTACTGTTTCTTTAAATCCCATGTCACTGATTCACCCTATAAGCAGCACAAGATGTGATAGATTTCTTCTCTCAGTATTGCATCAAGCCATATCCATATTTTGGGAACTCATTTTTGTTACTGCAAAAATTGAGGACAGCTTTAGTGACTTTTAAAGTCTTCTAAACAAAGTATTCTTGTATTTATGAATATGACTGCTCAAGTTCCATTTCTGGATTCACTGTGCTAAGCTAACATACACAGAGATGATATATATTTAAGAAAAATATTGCTTTTTTAAAAAAATAGTTAAGGACAAAAATCACTAAAAACACCCCTTATGCCTCATCTGATTTTAATGAAATTTTAAAAAGCATTCATCCCTTTGATAAAATAGAACTTTATATGAGTTTAAACACAATACTGACAATGATACTAAACCAACACTATAGATTTTAGCTTTCCTTATTTCTTAAGCTGTACCACTAAATATTTACTCTAGCATAAAATAAATTCCCTCTACCCTCCAAGTAACAGTGTGAGCACGAATCACATACCCTCAATAACATGAACAACAGATATTAGATTTGTCTTTCTACTTGACGGTGACGGTCTCCATTTAGTTCCTTAGAGAAAGAATGTTATGTCAGGCTTTATGATTATAATTTGTGAAGAAAAGAATACATCTGAGGGGAAAAAAAATCAAAACACTTATACTGCCATCTTTTGTTGTACAGAGTTTCCTTTATATCCACTGGACAAGATGTGCTTGGTGAAGATGCTATGAAGCAGAATAACTTTCACATAATAAAATGTCGATTACTTGGAAGTATACCCATGTATACCTGCTAATGATTTGGTCCTATGAACTACAAGACTGTTACATGTGACTAAGTGCACAATGCTTGCTTTTGCCACTATAAATACAGCTAATAAAAATGTTAACCTTAAAAATACAGGAAGCCAAAAAAATTGCTATTGGGCAGAGGGGTTGCAAAATACTGGGAAGTATATGCATTTTATAAAAAGCAAGTACTAAGCAATTAAAGTTATATTTAAAGAGTTAAATACAGTATGTATTTATTCATAGCAACATGTTTTAGATATAATGGATATATCCACAGTTCATCATCTAGATTAAATGATCATGAATATAGACCTTTAAAATTCAAAGTTATGATATGCTCTGATACTTCATCATTTCATTTTGTTTATATATATCATATACAATGTAAAAATATGGAGTCTTAAAATGGATTTTCAAATTACATTCTGTTTCGCATCTCTAAGTTTTAAAGATGAAACGTTTAGAAGCACAATTCTTATACAATCTATGAACTAAAGGAGGGTACAGTTTTAAATGATTATGTCAAAGAAATGACAACTGTACTCTTTGTAGGGACAGGGATGAATAATTACAAAGCTGGCACATAATTAAGCAATTTTGACTGCTGTATTCTTGAGCTGTCGTTTTGATGTGAAGTGCTGTCATGCCCAGAAACACACTTCATGCTGGACAGGCATCTTCCACTTTGATCTACACTTATGCCAGTGAAATAAGGTCATGATCTGGTCATTAAGCGAGGCTTCCACATCTTGCTCAATGCCTCCTATCCCGCTAGGCTTACCCAATCTTTATTAAAATCAGGCATGATAATATGTTCAATATTTTGACAAAAGAAAACACAAACATCACAGAAAAAAATGAAGTTTAGCTCACTTACATAGAGAGATGGAACACTGCATTGTAACATTAAACTGTTTTCTAATAAATGACTGCATCTTTCCATAAGACAGTCATATCACAAACAGATGCATTTTAAACAAAGGATGAAATGAAGCAAAGCACAAGAAAGTGCAGTGTTCTTTTAAAAATATGAAAAAACAGAAAAATGAAAGTCTAAAAATTTATACAAAATAAAATATTTATGACTTAGTGATGACTGGTGATTGCTAGATACTTTTGCATTTCAGTAAACACAAGCTAGTCAGATGGAAATTTCTTGCTTTTATTCTCATTTTGTGTATTTTTTCTTGGTGGGGTATTTTGCTCTCCCAAGTATTTCATGTCAAGACTAAAATGAAAACAACTCCCCACATCACAACCCCTTTAGATCATCAGTCTGCTTTTTATGCTGAATAAGCAATACCATCTCCTGCTTACCATAATGGAGAGGGGGGGGGAACATGACTTAGATTTAGATTTTTTTTCTCTGAAAAAGCAAGTCTGATTGGTTCACTGTTGACATTACACCTGGCAGAACAATACGTCCATGTATCATAATTGCATTCGCTAATATGAATATTAATCATACCAACTTCACTCCTGGCGAGTACAGTCTGAGATAGTGACCACTACCTTAGGAGGATGGAAAAAAATGTTCTCAGGAAGCTCATTATCAGCAGGGTCTTGCATCACTAGGTCAACATATTAAGGAGTTTTTCTGATGACTAATACTCAGTGTGCTGCAGCCTTCCTCTATTTTGGATCAAGGTGTATTATTCTCTAACTAGTTTCAGAAAGCTTGGAATATATTACCACTAGCTGTCTGATAAATTGGGCCAAAGCTCATCAAAATTCTCAGCAATTACATGGGAGGGGAACTGGTGAACATACAGAGGGCACAAGGCTCATTTCCTAAGGAAACCTGAAGGGCAGAGAATAAAAAAAACAACCACATTATATATTCAATATATAACATATGATATAATTTGAAACCACAGTTATTGTGCACATCATATTTGTAATATATAAAGGAATGCTGCTTGATGTCGTCTTTGAGTATAGCTATAAATAACTGTATACATACATATCAGCATCTGAAAATATATTCACACAAAAGACTTTTAGAGCGTTGTCACACAAAGTTTGCATGCATATGTACTATAGCCATGAATATCCTAGGGAACATGCACAAATTTGAAATAATTTTAAGATGTTTATAATACCTCTTAAATTAGGTTCTGCACCCAATTTCATGTTTGTTTTAAATTAGCCACTTCAGTAATACGTATATAATATTGTATGATGAGGGTAATTTTGCAGCACCTTAAGAAGCATTAATTCGTGCCATGAAAAACATTTAGAATGATTTTACCATCAGCAATTTGTATCAAACCGTTTATAAAGAAGTAGAAAAAAATTTAGAAGAAGAAAAACTTTTGCAAATTTGATGAAATAAATGTAGGTTTAGTCATGATATAGTGGGCAAATAATACAAAACCACACAAAGGATTCAATTAGAGATATAAAAGATAAAGATGCTATCCCTACTTTTGTGAAGTAATTTACCCTTAGCTACTGGCATTAAAAAAGGTTTCACCCAGAAGGGTCTTACACACTTACACTATTTAGTTGGTTCAATTTCTAACAGCAAACTCAGATGAAAAATATAATTGCTAATAAAATGAAAACAATACTTCACCAGATCTAAAATCTGAATAAACAGAATTATAAAATCACTCAGCATACGTATGCCGTACTTAACACATTTCAACTGTTGCATTTGGCCAGATTCAGTGAAGATATTCAAAACAGCCCAGACATCAATTGTTTCATCTATCACATATATAAAAGCTGAAATAACTAAAAGTAATGGTAAGCAATATTTCAAAGCTGTACTCGTATCAGAAGTGTTAACATTTTAATAGTTACAAATTAATCAGTCTGAATTAATTTATTATGCACTGCAACTGTACTTGTGATAATGCATTTATCTAGCAACACTGTTATGTTACCAAACAGTGCATTTCCATAACTGCTGCATTATTATTCAGGATTACTGAAAATCTGCAATAAATTATTGATGGTATGTTTTAGAGAACAAAACAGAAAGCAAGTAGACCAAAAACTTGAATGGAGTTTTGAGATCCACAGCACTAACACACTCTGAAGCTCAGAGTGTTATTATCTTCTGTTGATCAACAGTAAAAAAGAAGGTAAAGTGTAGAAATCACATTCTTATTCTGTTTACCTCAGCAGTATGCCCAGAGTTTATGCAAGTGGTATCAAAAGCTCAGATTACTGAAACTGTATCTCTGCTGTTGTGAATGCTTATTAGCAGGACACCACATTAAGTAACATCATACAAAATTAGAATCAGCTGTTCCACTAAAAGCCAATAAACACCATAGGTGTGAGCACTGCAATAGACATTTGTGTATAACATACATGGCAGGGCACAACTTGTCAGAAAAATTGCATTCTTTCACAATAGCACATCACACAGTTGTCACGTATCTTTAAATAAAGATAAAAGGCAAAAATATTCTTTAAAGCTCACTGTCACATATTAGTTACTTTATTATATGAAACAGAGGTTGGAACCCAGAAATTTGATAATGTAACCAGACATAACTTAAGCAGACATAACAGCAAAGTTTGATACTAAACCAACAAAAATTATGAAGTTTTTTGTCCCTCACCTGACCATATTTACCAGTCCTTCGGTCTGAAAAGTTTTTTTTTTGTTTTGTTTTGTTTTTGTTTTGTTTTGTTTTGTTTTAAATAAAAGACACAGACAAGCTTTGGGAGATGTTTTAAAACAGCATTAATGAATAACTTATTGTTACATTTGTTTTTAATTTACTCTCCTACCTTAGCATCCTTAGGTTTAACCACTTTCATGAAGGCACCTCTCACTAGGGCTTCCTCTCTCTCTCTCCTGGTTACTTTCCGAGTATCAAGAAATTTCAGGTTTGTCAATTTGTGCAGAACGAAGTATCTGACAGACAGCAAAATGAACACTTAAAATCCAGTAATAAACAAGAATATACTCACAGAATAAACGACTAAAACACAGCAGCAATAAAAGGCAACAGCCTTTTCTTCTTTATCTCTGTTTGCCCTTTTCATGTAATGTAGCTTATGTAACAAGTTCTTATAATTTATTGTCTCAAAAGAAACTTCTTTTAAGTGCCCATGGCAATTTAATACTGGGTAGATCAAATAGATCAGGAATTCATCAACAGACATGTATGTCATATGCAGCTATTACTGAGGTATAAGGCATTTTCATGAATAAAATAAAATGGAAATTATTTTTAGATTGCTGGTTTAGACTTCCAAGTAATTTTAAGAATTCCATCCCATGTTGCAGGGAAACACCGATCTGAGGCATTGGAATTACCAGCTATCTGCCTGGAAAGAATTCTTAGCAAACAGTCGTATGCAAACACTTCAGATTTGTTTTACATTTTCCTAAAACACAAATGACCAGTGACATTAGAGATCCATGTGAACAGCAAATCAGAGGGAGGTGTGATTTGTCTTCTGCCATACATCCTGAAACGCACTCCTTTGTCTTGATGGGAGTGCATGTCAGTGTTCAAAACTCTTTAAAAACAAGAATTAGTCTAGAGAAGACATCAAGAGTTATTCTCAGGGCGTGCTCTCCAGAACTAAATTTTGACACAGGCACCATTTGGAAGCAGAATTCTGATGTGGTCTTGCTAGGAAGACAAGGTGTTCTTACGGCATATAGATCCCAGCTCAGGATTAAATGCTGAAGTACTCAGGGAGAGACCATTTTTTGGTAAATATTTTCATAACTCAACGTTCCTGTTAGAATTCATCAGTATTCTATTTATCCTTTTTGCTCAAAGTACAGCAACATTTTAGCCTCAAAAAATAACATTGGCTCCGTGTATGCAGAAGAAGAGAACATGGCAGATCAGAAACAAAATAAGGCACACAACCAGAGAAAATCAAAATACCAAACCACCTCAAGTACGTTATTTACATTTAGTCAACCAAATGTGAAGCAGACATTGCAAAGCGAGGAAGTGACAGACTTCCTAGCAGGGGGTAGAAAGGTGATTGATAATGTCCCCCCATGCCTAGTTGCTTTCCATAAACCTGCAGTCAGAGAGACTACATAATCATACCAATTCCTTCTGGCAGCAGCAGAATGAAATTGTAGTAGTAGAAAACTCCACTTAACATAGTATTTTGAAACAGAACAATGCTAAAAAAAATGTGTTTTAAAAGGTAAGAGTTATCTTATTATACTATCCCTGAGGCCAGAGAGACAATTGAAAAAGACCATAAGCATCCCCATCTACAACCAAGCAAAATTTAATGCTGCGAAGAAACCTTTCAGCCAACTACACCTTTCCTTTAAGGCAACAGCCCCATAAATTGCTAACAAGTGAACTGAAAATGCTCAGTGCTGAAATGCTCAGACAATTTAAATGTGAATCCTGATTCTATGACATTTTGTGATATCATAAGAAGAGTAAGAGAGTCACTTCACAAAACAGAACATGTTCTAAGACCATTTCTTAAGCAATAGCTACTGATCTAGGAGCCTGACACGTTCTCAGCCTCCTCCCAGCTTTCCTGGCTGCCCTTCCAGTCCTCCCTGGCATTTTGCTACCCTTATCTTTCAGTGGAGAAGAATCTATCCATCTTGTATTACTGGCAGAAAAGCTCAGATGACAACAGATTCTTTCAAATGAAGACATGTACAGAAGGAAACAATATGTCAGGAATGAAGAAGAGTGAAGCTAAAAATGAGTAAAGACACCCACTAAGTGTAGGGTGAGAAAAGATGAATATTCAGGTGAAGAAAACATCAGTATTAGAAAATCAGCAAATGTTTAATGATGGAATGAAATATGCCATTGAAAAGCAGGCTGCAACAAAAATGACAACAGACTAAGACAGCACTGTCATCTTTGCTGACTTTGGATCACAGCCCTAATGTCAGTCTCCCAATCATTTAAAAAGAGCTTAAAATTATAATAGCATTCCTTGATACAAATGTATTTCTTATTTTCAAGCCATCCTGACTGCACTTCAAAAAAAAACAGAATTAGCACCAGTACTTGTTAATTCCAAAAACAAAACCTAAAAATCCACTACCCAAAGAAATTAAGCCACAAACTACATCACGAGGTTTAGCGTTGATTTTTTTAAGACCCTTTAAGCAATGCAGATATTAAAAAGTTGCATTGAAGTTATCTCATCAGTAGAACCAAGGTATATCAGTGATTAACTCTTAAAAGCTGATTTGAAATAAAATGCCACTTATTCTGATTGCTTCAACTAAACAAGGGATAAAATGGATCTGTATTATATGATACTATGAATATGGTACTTTTTCATTAAATGAAGGAAAGCATTTGACTTCCTGGATATATTTTATCTAGAAATATGAAGATGCAGCTTCAATCTAAATGTAACAGAAGTTTGCCATAAAAATACAGGAAAGGATAACTAAAGCCCTGGAATGAACACTTTACAATATCAATTCAACCCTTGTAAATTTAATCCAGGGTTATTTGTTGCACAAAATCTCTTTACTGTGATGTATGACTTAGTTACTAAGGTTATCACAGCAGTATCCTAAAGTTGCGTAGTACATAAAACATTTCAGTTAACAATGCAGGGAGGTTAACTCCCACAGATAACCTACTATCAGAGGGTTAGACCAGATGACATGCCTCTGTCAGCTTTCAGGAGCTATTGATGGTTCAATCAGTCTGTTTTGAAGGTAAAGTACAACAAAAGGGCACTAAACTTATTCAAACTGTCAACAGGGACTATCTGGAATGTTGCTTGCAGGTAAGTAATTTTGGGTGTTTTAAGACCATTATCAAACACCAATGGCTGCAGAAAAAGACAGCTACTAATAACACAGAATGCAGCCATCATAAAATACTTTATGACAGGTACTAGGATCCATAAATTTCATGACACATTGCACCTGTTTCAGACTTGTAAAATCATTACTTAAGAGAATGGTGTTTAATGAAGAAAGATCCATCTGTATTTTACATTATAAGTTTAGGAAGATTTATTATGGGTTAGAGGCTGGGGGACAGGGTTTCCTCCCCCCCCAACTCCTACCCCCCTTTTTTTTTTTAATCATTTGGTAAGTTAGCACTGCTTCATGTACTCTGAGACTACTATTACTCAGCTTAACATCTTTGTAGTGGCATGAAAGAAGGTTATCATCTTCAGTGATGAGAATAAAGATGAGCTCTGGAGAGAAAAAATAATAATACAAAAACAAGGGCACTAGTAAGGTGCTTAGAGATCCATTTCTCACTGCCTGTACACCAATATTCTGCTTCGTGGTGGATTAAGGAAATGAACTATGTAAGAAAAGTTGCACCTTCTTCTGTCCAGAATCATCTCCTTGCACCTTAACCCCCCTGTGCCAAGAGTCCTGTGAAAATAAACTAATAACAGATATACAACACAAACAGGAACACTAAGAGATTGAAAAAAGCAGTGAAAATCACATTTCACGTTATTTAAGTTTTAGTTAAGTGAAAATGACAATAAAGATTAACAACTCATTTAGCAATTACGTGTTACACGTAATTATTAGTATTTTTTAACAATTTTTACACAGGCTTGTCAGGATATATGAAAAGTGGGATAGGCTTGAGGGGGCATTTGCAAAGGAATGCAGTGTGTTTGGGATTCAACTGCTATTGACATTGGCTAAAGCTCAGTGGGGCAAAACCTTCCTTTGAAGAAACTTATTGGAGTTTAGAAAGGGACAGGACAAAGACAGCTTTGAGATAAGCTATTGCAATTTATTAAACAACACACAATTCTAGTTTATGTAAAGAAATACCATGTGTGATACAGATTCTTTTTACAGGCAGTTACAAATCACAGGCTTGTATTCTTAACTCTGGTAACAAACAGGGAACTTAAGACCTATCAGTTGCCTTGCAGGTTTATTCTGGTTATGTTTGTAGTTCTCTACCATGTAATAGTCATTACTTTAAAAAATAGTCCTTGGGTTATTCCATCACCCCAAAAGATTGATGACGATTCGTACAATCTTTGGAGATAATTTCACAAATCAAGCAAAAGAGTTCAATAAGAATGCAAATGTGTTCCTTAAAAAAATCACCCAGAAGAAAGGAAAAAATCTATTTTAAACATATGTAAGAAATTTGTCAGGTTTTTGATCAAAGGTGTAAATGACTTTTATATCAACTCATTATTTTTGTTAAATAGCTACAGCATAACTTCATTCAGATCTGTTATTTTTAGTAGCCATGTAAGTTCAGGCATAAAAATTCTCAGAAAGTTTTAATCCGTTTCTTAACACTACTCTTTACTATTATCCAACAATTCCAGGAAATTTCTATTCTAGAGCTGTGAACACCATAACAAGAAAAATCACATCACGTCTCATAGCATCTAAAGGCCTAGATTCATTTATTACCTCCCTTGGAAAAGCAGACAAGTTGTAGAATATGGTTGGCCTCGTGATACTGACAGATACCAGCATCATCCATGAGCCACACTACAAGAAAATCTTAAAAGTGGCAATAAATTACTTTTGGAGATAATGTTTTATTTTCTACTACTACAGGAAAAGAACTTAAAATTTGGATGTGCTAGAGTTTTAGAAAAAATAAACTGTTCCACTAAACCTTAATGGAATACTATGCTTAAGAGCTAGATTTTGTATAGTCCTTCATTTTGTACTTGCAATAACAAAAACTGGAATATAAAACTGTAGTACATGCTTTATATTTAAAAATGAAAATTAATCTGAACTTAAAAAATACAGAAATATTTACTGAGAAGAATGCAGAAATGTCTAGCTCTACCTGTATCATAACTAACACCTACTGGAAGATTCAATACCTGTGTTATTGCATTCCATCTTTTTGATGATCACTGAACATAAAACTAACAGACTTATTTCCAACTTTGAAGGGCTGATTATGCTCTCAGTTACATTACTGTAAACTAGCAGTAATAAATAACCTGAAGATGGCAAATCTGCATCAGCATTCAAATAGGGAGAGATGAAAAAAAAGATCCAAATTAGGATCAAGCAAGTTTATGAAACTGAACTAGATTTTCTTCCATAATTATTTCTTCTGCACCACCAAGATAAAAGAAAAGTTTTTCCCTACACAAAGCAGCACATTGATGGCTGCAGAATTTCCATCTGTAACAAAGCTACCTCAGCACAGAGTTAAGGAAACCAGGTCATGACTTCAAACAACCATCTTCCAGAACAGAAGGCATGATGTTAGAGGTTCACATAGCCTCTACGCAAACTTGGCACTAGTTGGTGATGGCCAAGTAATTCTTCAAATCATTCAGAAATTCAGACCCCTCCAAATACTTTAACCTCTTCTGCTCTAAGTCAATATAGCAATCTGTATGAATTAGAAAAATCTCCATACACATAACAATAATTATAGATATGCTTTGACTTATTGCATTAGTATGGACAAATTTAGGTATTCTGCACTTCAATTTATCTAGCTGGAAAAAAAAAAATATATCACATTATAACAGCCCTTGCTCCTAAATCCTTAAAATGGCTAACCTAAGTTGGAATTTGTGCAGCTATCTGATGTCTATTAAATGTACTGTCTATTAAATGTTCCAGGTACTGTAGAAATCACAAGGCCTTATGTAAACAGTGAAGTAGTAGAGATTCATAGATTATACAGATATACAGAAATGCCCTAAATATCCCATGACTACATAAAATGAATATCACAGTGCCACAAACTGAAATCCCTCCTTCTAAAAGGGAGCCTCATTAATAAGTTCAATGACAACTGACCAAGCACATTAGCGTTAGTTTCATTGACAAGTGAGGACTTCTGGTCTCCTACTGCTTCTTGAATATGTATTTATATTACCATACATTCAATAACCAGACTATTTAAAATAAATGAGGTTTTGTCTCAAAATTATATATATATATATTTAAAATAGCAAGAAAGCTGGAAACTCTATAAGAGGACTCAACATTTCACAGAATCAAATGGAATGGGAATAGCTGATTTAGCTTGAAAAGCTAATCCATACAAAATGCTTGCACTTCCTTTCTTACTGTTATATCTTAAGAGGACTTCATAAGGTTATCACCATTTGCTCCCCCTGCCAAAGATAGCGTATCTAGTATATGTGCTTTTAAGCTAATTTAAAATAAACTCGGGCATTTGTTTCCACTTGCCCTTGTTTCCATGTCAACAGCACTTAATGAATGCATCATTCCAGGAAATGTCAATAAGGAGGAAAGAAGAATGAAGAAGCACTGAAAACTTCACACACGGCATACATCCTTCACAATCATATCGCTTTAATGAAAATAGGTGAGGTCACCTGCAGCTTTAGCAACTCCTATGTAATACGTTCTGACCCAGATGATTTTTCACAGTTCAGTAACATCATGTTTGAAGTTTTCACTGCAAACAATACACCCAAAGGACTGACCAAGTGTGGGTACAAGAGAAGCAACCAGCAATTACTGTGTTGACTTCTGTTACTTTGATCTCCAGGTCACGACCTTTGCTTTCACGCAATCTTCAAAGTAGAGATTGTAGAATAGGTTATTTTAGAACGTGCACTGTTTTGCAAGCTATTTTTTTCTGTGTGTTTGTTGCTTCCTGTTTAAGGCAAAAGCTTTTTACATCTTTCCTATCACCATTAAATTTTAGTTATTTGGCTTTTAATTCCAGCAATAAGGAGCAGTTTCTGAAATTTTCCCTTGCCCTCACCCCCAGATAACCTTTTACAAAATGTCATCTCTCAAAAAAAAATAAAATAAAATAAAAAAATAAAAAGTAAGGACTAATAGTGCAATATTTTCTTACAAAAAAGAAACTGTAGCCATTTTTATAATGATGAAAAAAACATGACTTTTTAAAATGAAACATACAAGTTCGCTATAAAAATAGCGCTGAATGAAACTTTCCATTTTCATTTTCCTCTCCAAGCAAAAGTTTCAAAGGTAAGTACAGAAAAGTCATCAGCTTGTTCTCCTACAGATTTGGAAGTAAGGAGAAATAATAACGAGACATTTGAGGGGAAAAGAAAGAAATAAATAAACACAAACACTTTACAGTTTCTCTTCTATTCTTTTTCAAAAAAAATAACCCACTCAAATGTTACCATGTTTCTTAGAAAAAAATAACCTTTTTGAAAAAAGTGACAACAAAGGTTTTGGATAAAAACCTATTTGTAATGAAAGAAATAGTCAAAAGCTTTAGCATTGACCTTCTCATAGAAATGGTACACCCATGGATTACCTGAGAATCTAGATCTTTACACCTTGACAAAAAAAAGTTTTACACATTATCCAACTAATTTTAATAAACTTATTATTTTTAAAAACGTGTAATATTCCTTTTTATCTCTGTTGCTAACATCACAGCAAATTAATAGACAAAGTTTTTTAAGAAGTTGATCTAGTGCAATTTTTTACGGATGAGATTTTGGGGGTTTTGCAGATCTTTTCAGTTTGCAGGAATGCAAATATTAAATAAAGCTTTGATTTCTAGCACCTTTCTCTTTCTGGTTGAGGAATTAAATAGCCTGAACTCCAATTGAACTCAGTAGGAATGAAATTAAAGCTCAATGAAAAATGAAGCTGTGGTTCCAATGGTCACTGAGAAATTTTGCAAAAAGTTCCTGTTCAGAACAAAACAAAAACAGTCAAAGTTTTTGGTAAAGTAAAATGTTTATGTTATATGGGTTCACTGAAATGCACTGTTTTGATGCTTCCTATGTGAGAAATTTTCTCTAAAGTCTCTAAAAACTAAAAATCTAATGGAAAAAATATTATTTCAAACCCTTAAAAAAAAATCAAAATTATTTCAAATGTTTGCTGGTAAGATTTGAAGCAATGCATTTTTTAAAATAGAAATATTTTCAAATCCAGACAGCTTGTTGCTGCTAATTCTAGAGATAAACTTGTAAACTCTAGGGAAGGAAGAAAAAATTCCGTGTCTTTAAGATGCTTTAGAACATGTATTCAAAACTGAATAGCTAGTACAGTCCTTCTAATCAATTCCACCGTTATTCCTGAATAGCGATAGGTGAATATATTCCAGTGAAGACAAACATATATATATATAAGCACACACACACACACATTATTTTTATTTTGTTGGTTTTGAATGTAATGCTGTCTGTCAAACATTTTATATAACATAAGAAAGTTATAGAAAAGTATCAGGAAGCTTTCATTACAGCAACAGAACCATAAATCATTCAACTAATTAGAAGTCCATCCTTCTTTCTTGAAAGAGCTTTAATTATCCCAAGTTTATATGGAAAAAAAATACCTTTTTTTTTTTTTTTTTTTAAATTGAGGGGAAAGAACCTGGAAGCAATGTTGCAGTTTCCACCAGTGCATAAATAGAATCACTTCATGGTTTTGACACAGTGGTTTGCCATGAAGTGACCTAAAACTACCTTGACCTCCCTGAAATCAACATTTTGCACTGAAATGAAACAACAGACATGCTTGTTTTGATGTATGGCTGTGTGACATATTATAAATATTACATCACATAACCACAGAGGATGTCAATCAATAACGAATTTTTTCAGACAGCACTAAATGAACCATGGGTTCTTGCCTCTGAATGGCTCCTTTAACATACTACTTTCGCTTAAATGATTAATAGGAGACATATTGTCAGAAAACATACTTAAAGTGAAAAACAGTAAACTGTAGAAATATCATTCATTTTTTAAGCAATTCTCCAGTGCAAATGTCACATAAATTTACATAGAGACAACACTGTTAGACTCCTCTAAGCTGGATAGTAGGCATACCTTCTACTGGGAAAATATTTTTTAAAATATTTTCAATGGGAAAATATTTTATTAAATCTCAGCTGGTCTACTCGTTTAAAATACTACAGCTGTGCTAGACTCAAAAGTTGAATTGTTAGGAGGTGAAAATCTTTAGCCTAACAACAACCAAGCAATCCTTCTGAAAAGTCTGGAACGAAGGAAAAAAATGTATCCACACCCAGAAAAGCTGTGTTGCTGTTTCAGTCTACAGCATTTATGAGCAATAAAGAGCTGCATCCAATTCATGCAACTTCCCAATAAACCTGCTCTTAGTCTCCTCCACTTCGTGCTGTTTCATACTAACTCCCACAGAATAGTTTGGATTATGTGAAGATATTTTCAGAGTTTTATTTTATATCTGAATTATTTATATCTGAATATTGCAAGTGATCTGCTAACAAGAACTAAGCTTGGTCTCTCAGTCTCTGTAAGGTTGTCAGCACACTGACCACCAGCGCTGCTTGGCTCTGACTTGCCTCACAGAGACCCATTTTCAACTGATTTGAAAAATGCAAATACACAGAGACTGAAATCTTGTATCAGATGTGACCAAGGAAAGGGATTTTTTTTTTAAATGATCAGTGTCTCACTTGCCTAAAGGTTATAGCTATGAAAAATTGTCACTTCAGCAGACATACCATAAGCTTTGGACCTATACTCAGAGTCATCATCAGTCACAAGTATTTTTATTTATTTTTTTTTAAATAACCCTTGTAATTTTTAACATTGCAGTTGGACAGGTAGTATTTTATCAGGCTTCCATGTTAATTTCCAGATGACCTTTTGTGTAATCTAGCTGATTAAAACTGCATTATAGAGATAGCTTTCTTTTTCTGATTTGATTTTAAACACTGACTGCTCTCAGTTAAGAACCACAATACATAAGGAGTCTTTTCTTCTGTGTTCTTTAACAGTATCTTGATAACTATAATAGAAGAAATGCATCACCATAATCAAACGTTAGCAGTAGACAATATAACTGGCTAAAAGTCACTACTCTCTATAGTGACTTTTTTTTTATTTATTTTTAACTGCCACCCTTAGTGTATGTAACTGTTGCCTTGCCTTGGCCTTAAAGAGGAGAGGTGATAGGTAAACACATATGAGCACCCACATTCGAGAGAGCCTCTGAACACCTGCTCAATTCAAACGTGCTGTACCACACTGAAGTATTTCTTGAAATAGGGCTCCTGAGAGTGATCACATTGAAATGGGTTTACTGAAATTCATAGGTGTTTCACAGCAGTACATGGCAGAGTGCTTTCAAAATAGAGTAAGTGATACTTGCTTGGGACTACAAGTTGGGTTTAGTTCAGTATTTCTTCATTTTTAAGAAGCAAAACTGACATACCGTATTATATTTACAAGCGAAAACACTAACCTGTACCTCTGGTAGTCATCTTCATCCTTTTCTTTGCAGACCAGTTCATTGGGGCAGGCCACATTTCCAAGCAAGCTGAGGTACTGTAGTGAGGGCACAACTTCAGCCAAATGATCCAAAAGGCTTTCTAATTCTGTTATGTGTCAAAGGTTGTGGGTTAAGGATTCAATGACATTAATGAAAAAAGCATTTAGAGTTGCATCACTGCTGATTTAAACATACATTTCAATAAATGACAATCAAATTTAGTATGGCATTCAGGAAAATGTCACATTAATTGTTCCAAGGGCAAACAGGGATAAACTTCAGTCAGTTTTTTGGCATGGAATGAAAGAATTTGGCTGTTTTGTCATTCTTTTCTCCTCCTTTCTTTCCTAGGTGGTTCGCTACAAAACATTAAAACTTTGACAAAATGATGGATGCTGTGTGGTAAAATGGCTAGCAATTGCTGGAGCCATGAAACTTTTCCAGCATGGAAACAAACAGTTTCACAGCACATTCATCACTAATATATTCAGTCCACTGGAAAATGAGGTTAAAAAAAAAAAAGTCAAACCACAACAACCCACTTTCACTCTCAGAATATAAATGCTTTGAGTACCACGGTAACACATTTGTAATTACTCAATTAGTATATGTGAATAAATGATTCTCTAAGTGCAACTTGAACACTTAACTGTTATAAAACATGTATTTTACACATGAAGCTTTGAAGTCCCATAAAGTATTAGACTATTCATTAAAATAGCCTTATATTTTGGTATTATGAGGTGTTTCAACTGAAGTGTATTCCTCAGAACATAAACAATGATGACACACCTTCAATATTGTGAAATACATTAAACAAACAACCAAAGATTAATCATTTAACCACTGCAATATTGGTAATCACAGCTTAGGTTTCAACTATTTGCACTTTATTGATTAAACAAACAAAACAAGTTATTTTGTTAAAGTGTAATGTTATAGTCTCTGAGAGACTCTTACTACACATTTGTTTTCTTCCATTTATACGCAAAGGAAAAGTCATGGTTCTCAGAAAATATGCCATATGTATGCTTGTATACGGTTTTCAATGTTTAAAGCCTGAGTGGCTTAGACAATAGTAATAATTATTCAAGCCATTAAAGGTATTTCATTGTTCTGTTTTTTATCCACTCCTGCTGCTACAAACCACAACTGTTGTTTCAGATCTTCAGTTCACCTGTGTTGCTATTATTTATACTTGATTTATGTGTTTCTCTTATCTTTGCTTTTTTTTAGCTGATGGAATTTATTTCTTCACCTCAATATCTTAAGGGCAACAGAAGCAATACAGAATGGAAAGCTCAGCTTCATTGGTAAAAATGTTGTCTTCCTTTTGTTAGCCTGAAATTTCATTTTATTTCCAAATATATAAGAACATGCTGACAATTACTAATTTTATTATATTAAAATCAGTATATCTATACTCATGGTTAATATTTTGTCCCATAAGGTCTGAGGAAATCATACTAAAATATTTTGCATGAGCAAGAAAAATTGGGTTTGGAATTAGTTCTATGAATGGCCACAATATGGAATGCTATACTCTATCAAGCAATCAGCTAGGTCCCAACTAGAAAAAATGTCTTGCAGCAACATACAGTATAACTCTTCTTTGTTAGCCAGGATGAAGACACCACCAAAATTTTCAGCCTTTCACTTCTGGACCTTTATATAAACTTTTAACATTAAGTATTTTCATAGCTCTTTCAGGAAGTATGTGGCTGTGATGGGAAGGTCACAAATTCTTTTTTCACACAGGTTCAAGTGAGAGGCTTTCTAAAAATTTCCAAGGACTGTTAGAGAAGTCCTTGAATCTGGCACCCTCCCTCAGCCAGGAGAAACACTTAATTTCTTGCAGGACTTTAAATTGCACAAAGGTTCCCTGAGAGAAATAGTTTATTACTAAAAAAGTCAGTTATTTCCATAATGTTAATCACTCACAGAGTTAACTGTTGCAAGGTTTAGATCCCATCTGCCCTACTGAGGGGACACAAGACCACCACCACCAACTTTTTGCTTCTTTTATGGAGTAAAAATATATACTTATTACTTGTCAATTCAGTAGAATTTTTATGGGGTAGAATTTTTTCTCCCCAGTAATTGGTGAAGGTTTATCATGACGGATGTATTCTAACTCTCATTTAACCACACAGACTTACAGGCAAATACCAAAACATATCTGTATATGTACTATAGAAGAAAAGCATCAACTTAGATTTGCAAAGTATAAGATTAAACATCAAAGTTCCTATTGAAATCAAAAGGGAGACATACCATGCTCACTAAGGCTCTTGGGTAACTAACAGTAGTTGATAACCTGCATCTCAAACATCTAAATCTCCCCAAAGTTGGAAGGTAGTGTCTAGGTTTTAATATTTCACATCCAAACCGTAAGCATGGATTTTTGATGCAGAAACTCTCCCACAAAAATTCTCTCAAGGAAAGATGACCAGGAAACACACACAGGCCTCTTACCACACAGTTCTGTGTGAGACTCTCCCAGATCTTTTCTGTGTTATCATTTATGCATTTCCATCTACTAAAATAGATGGATATTCAGCATCCTAGCATTATTTCAATTTTAGCTGCAATAGAAGCAGAAACATGACAAACCCCAAGATCAGACAATCACCCGGGATACAGAAGGTCACTAATTCACATAAAAGTTGAAGCTTTGCAGACTTGGGCAGCCTAAAAATCACAGGAGAATAGTAATACTTGAAAACCAACCAACCTGTGACTTATGATAGTCAACTTGTAATGCCAGAATTGGCCATCATATCACAACTAAAATAACCGTACTCAAGTTCATTAATTAAAACTTGTGTTCTGTAGGACAAACTCTTTTTCTATTCCTCTAAAACAATAATAAAAAAGTAATTGAAAGGAGTTACAGAATGTTTTTTCCAATGAGCCCCATCCACCTGCCATCATGGTTATCCTCCACAAAGCAGGTAGGAAGAAAGGATATCCTGTTCAAATTCTCATTAGCATTTCTCAGAGATGCTAAGTCATGGTGCACTTCTGGTGTACTGTTTGGTTAATTACCATATCATATACTTATTTTAAAACAAAATAGTGGAACTACACCAATGGAATCCCAAAGTGTTAAGTTTTTCTAAGAAATGCTAGGAAAATACAGAGGAAGAAAATCAAAAGCAATTTTGAAGTTTTATTCCCAGTTTCCTTTCCATGGTTGCAGCCTAAAGAGTGCCATCTTGGTGCAACCAGAGCCAAAGGGCTGCAAAATCCTCCTGTGCTAAGACCAATTTCAGCTCTGTTCTCTCCAAAAAGGAAAGCCATGATTAAATCCATGCACAGTGCGAAGGAAACATTATTTATTTATTTAAAGCTCAATGACAGCAAATTTTTTCTGAACTGATTTTTTCCTGACAGAGGTATCACTGGTCACCAGATGAATACGTTACAGTGATGAAAATACTTATACGTAGTCCCTATCATCTGAAAATTGTTTTAAATTGTCACTGTTATGACAATTAAAATGCCATGGTGTACCAATCCATCTCCTTATTCAACAGTGTTATCATTACCAATTTATTAACATTTTTCTTTCTAGGGGATGTTTTATTATTACAAAAGTCAGTTAAACTCTAAGTTTTTTGTTTTTTGTTTTTTTTTTAAACTCTCCAAACCTTTAACTAATAAGCTAAAACATTAATTCCTAGCAATGATACAACAACAGTCCCCTCCAAAAGCACAACCTGATCTCCATGAACAATTAACAGAAACATACTAGATGTATTTTAAAATTTCATCCTCATTAAAAGATAATGAGTTCTTGCACCACTTCCGGTTTTAAATTAGGGAAACATTTACAAGAACTGGGTATCTCTCATATGCATATTAACTTCTTAAAGCTTCTTAATTATGTTGCATGTATGCATACCAACACACTTGTATATTTATAGTAGACTGTTCACAGCATACCTATGCACAAGCACACGCAACTGGTTACCATATCCTTTTTTAAGAAAATCAAACGCTACACTACATGTTAAAACAATATCAACGTCATTACTTGGAAAATGCCGTACTACAGTCGGCAGTCCAATTAACCTGCTGAGCAAAATTTATCCTAGAAATATGCATGTTGGACTTTGCTACTTTCTTTGTCCATCTCATACCTATTATGATAGGTTTTGAGGTTCTCAAGAAGGCAAAAAAAAAAAAAGGTAACCAAAAGCCTGGCAAATGACATATCTCCCTTCTCTAAAACTAACGTGGTTTGTAGCAGTCTTGCTGCTCCAAGTGTTCAGGACTGATGCTGAACATCCCCAAACTCCATACTGTTTTCTCTCTTACCAATATGTTTGGTTCATAAATTGCTTTTTCAGCGGTTATGAACTGCTGGTAAAACCTACACAGAAACACAACATCTGATAACAGTTTCTAAATGAAATTATTCTACATAACTGCATAAAAATGCTATGCTAATGTAACTGTCCAAATAAACTAACCTATATATATTTCATCTCTCACCACTCAGGGTTTTTTGTTTGTTTGCTTTTGTTTTGTTTTTAATACAGTTTGAAGTCTGGAAAGGAAACTGGAATTTCTTTCTGTAACCTTTTCCTCTGCCAGCAGTTCTTTTTACCAGTCACACTCAAATTGACTTTATGAGAAAAGTAACCATTCTTTCTCTCTCTCTCTCTCTCTCTCTCTCTCTCTCTCAGTGCTTTCCAAGTTGTACTGCCATTTGCTTTCAAAAAACTTGTATTCATCTTCTCAATTTTTTGGCCATCCTGCTTTCCCAAAACAGTTGAGAAAGGGCATTCATGACCTTCTGAAATTACAGTTTTTGGAAGTTCTTGGAAGCAATGGGACAAAACAAGGAGCAATCACCTTTATATTCAAAATATTCACAAAATGTTTGCCTAGAGAATATCAGAAACATCACACAGAATTCTAGACCACCACACAGAAAGACACAAAGCTGCCACTCAAAAGTCTTCTGTCAACCAACGATGTCATGCAGATGCCGTAGTCAACATAGCATTAAAACAGCTGGATAGCACTTTTACCAGAGTCATAAATGAGTAAGGTACCTGTATTTATTCACATTTGAAACATTTGCTTCAATTAAATTTATCACAAACATGATGTAGCAATCACAAGCGATTCCCCAGGCAAATAGCCTTGAAGCAGAAGTTACCAGTTCTCCTCTGAATGCAGTATGAAAAGATCTTTGCCACCTGAACGCTTTTCCATTAGAATGTGCTAGGTCTTCAGGGTTGGATAACCACAGAAATAGCTTGCAATATGCAAGTATACATCTTCCCCTTCTCTGTGTGCAATAGGATGTCACACACAGTCATTTGTATGCCACATTCTGGTCTGAACCCTGTCTGATGGGGAGATAAGGCCTTGAGATAGGGCCTTGTTCACTCACGTTAAAACCACAATGCTCAAGAGAGAAAACGTGCAGCACAGGTGGTAATTAAGTCCATATATCTTGTGGTGAGCTTGCTACATGCTGAATAAATACTGTCTACTGGAGTAGCATTAGCTTTCTCTGCATAGCTGAACTTTCCAGTGATTTTAAGGGTCTCTCAGAAAGCCCAGGGCTCCCAGGTTGCAGATTTTAAGATGTTTTTAATGTTGTTAGGCATTTAATTGGAGGTATTTGGATAATGCCCTCAATAATATGCTTTAACTTTTGTTTAGCCCTGAAGTGGTCAAGCAGTTAAAGCTTTGAGGGTCCCTTCCAACTGAGCTATTCTAGTCTATTCAAAGATGAGGAGAAGGAAATGTGCTTCTATTTCTGCAATCAAATTACATTTCTGGTGCTCTAGAGCAGTCCGTCCTGAAAACGGATATCCTTTCTTTCTAAGATATTTTTTTTGACACTATTCCTTCCACTTGTTGCTCAAGGTTCCCAAGACAACACAGACAATGAAGAATAAAGCAGCAGCTCACCATTTATAAAAATTCTGACAACTGCAGTCAAACTGGTCCAAATGACCACTGTAGAAGAGGAGAAGGAATTGCCTGGACTGAAGACCACCTCTCTTTTTCATTGATGTTTAGCATTAGGCATTCACGTTACTTACTTGTTGCTTCAGGTACATTTCATTCTAGAAGAAAGGTGGGGTTTAGTGTGGTTAAGAGAAGGAGAAAAAAGGCTCCAAATTCAAGTAAATTCAAAATATGTTACAGCATTCATTTAGGGTTTTGGTTCATCAGGTACTGTGGCTGTCTAACAAGCCACATTCAGATTTAACCAAATCTGTCACTTGGAGAGTTCTCAGAACTATATGCAGGAATAATGCTCTAATATTTCAGCTTAGATTTTTGTTTAGTAGTGATAGGGATCTGTGAATAATAGAAGATATATTATGTCTTTAATGTATTCACTCAATCTAAACATCAAGTCCTCAGCACTTAACATAATGAGATTCTAGTTAAAGACTGGGACTTCTAGGTCTTCAAGCACTTCAGAACAATGTAGGAACAAGCACACTGGCAAAATAAATGACAATCTACAGCTTGGGGTTAGACATTATGATAAGAACTCCATGAAGACAGATTGTACTACAGGTATGTACTGGTACATTCTTTAGCTGAGGTACTCAATCCATGCTTTTTTCAAAGACTCAAGAACATATAACCCCTAGATCTGAACCACACTGATAGCTCCCCTTGTCATAAGTAATGCATATACCATTATTGGGCATTATGCCCAGCTCTGTATTTCCCACTCTGTGGTGTGAAATATTTTGGTTTTCCTCTAAATCATTCCAAAACTAGACTTGGATTCAATGTTTGCATTCTACATCTACATTCAACATCTTTATTCTTTAATGTTAAATGAATGACCAGCTTACTGGACTAAGCAAAGAAAGCGAGCTTTTACCTGAGAATCTCAGACCTGTTTTGTGTCAGTCCTGTCTCTTTTGAAATGAGGAAGTGAACACCAATTAATTTTCAGCAGAGAGGTGATATTTTTCAAAATATATTTAAAAAATTACCATTGCTGCTCCTTTGGGTAGCTTTAACAAATATTAAAAGGATTGAAACATCCAAGGAAATTTGAACATCTACACTATAAAGTGTAGATCCCATTGTAAGAACAGCCACTGTCAGCACAGTGAACAGCCATGAAACCCACTGCTACAACCACTGCCATAACACACACACCTCAGAATAAACCTATGCGGAGGTTTCCTGTGCAACTCTTAGTACCTAGTGAATACAGTTAAAAGAAGTGAGATTTCATGTTGTAAGTATAGGCAACTGCAGTTGTGAGTCCCCCTCCAAACCCAGCTTCCTAACAACCACCCATCTTAGTCTGTGCTGCTTTCTGCCATCCATTGTGCCTGACAGAAGAACTAGGACGACAGGTTTCCCAAAGTAAATCATACTATACACATTAGTGACATGTAAACCAAAAACTGCACAACGTTGGTAACAAACCTTTATGTATTCCACCTATATATTAGTCTGCATTTTAAAATATTTTTGAACAGATTTCACACTATACGAAACTTCAGGTATCACACTAGGAAACTTTTTAAACTGTAATTTTTAAATCAGCTTCTTCCACTTACAGGAGAAAAACTGGTAGTGGACTACCTGTAGCTGAAATACAAAACCAGTATTTAAAGACAAAAAATAGTGGAGGATTCTAAGTATTTTTGTGATTTCGAGATAAGCTTTCATATTTGTACAGTGTATCCAGACAATATACGTACAGCACCATACAATGTGTGAGCCATGTTAAAGGAGCAGAAAGCTCTTATCAGAACTATCTGGATCAAAACAAAACCACAATAAAAGGAGAGAAAGAGCAAACAGAGTACAGTAGTATTAAGAGATCCCCAGGAAAGCTCTCACATGAGACTGAAAGTTTGCATGTTATTCTAGTTTTCACATGGATCAATTTCGCTTTTTATTTGTATGTCTCTTTCTGTCTCTCCATATGCATATATTTATGTACACTTGGTAATATTACACCAATTCCAGTGTTGTTTCCGATCTGTATTCTTCACTCATTTGTGTCCCTTCTGTAATGCCACTGTCATATATTAAGTGATCTTTCCTGTAATGTATTTCATTTATTTCTATTAAATGTAGATTTGAACATTTAAAAAAAATTCTCTAAAGAAATGATTCCTTAAAAAGAAGTGATCCAAGTTCACAAGAGCCCTTTTGCAAATATGCTATCCACACTGAAGAGAGGAATCTGGAAGGCCTCTCTGCTTCTGCAGACTGCTTTATCTTCCCTACAAGAGATCACAGTTCCCTAGGGCTCAAAACATTAATGAAGAACAGTGGTTATCTTCTCTTCGCTGGGCAGTTTGTATACGTTAGATGCTTTACAAAAATTTCTGCAACTCCTCTGTTAAATTATTGGCAGCACGCTATAAAATGCATACATTATTTCTATAACCTGGGTAGATCAATATTCTCAAAGCTTCAAAATCAATCTTAAAATTATGAAGTTAAAAAATGCTAGAATAGATCAAACCTTGCTTATCACTGTCATTGACTTTGAGAGCTTACTAACTTGACAACGGTATTTTAAGTATGTCTGTGAGACCAACAAAACCTCTTCAGAGAATACTACTGACAGGATTTTTTTTTTCCTCTGATTTTGTTGACTGAGTTCTTATTTCGTATACCTGTCTTCCCTTTATTAACTGCAAAACTCCTCCTCGATACCCCTCCACCCAAAACAGACATCCACACACACACACCACACACACTCTAGGATCTCAGAGATGAATTCACACTTCATGCTTTGTAGATGGAAATACGCTGCATCAAACATCAATAGCATCAGCAAAAACGTTCTTGTACGTTCTTCATCAAAGCATGACCAATTCACATTTTACTGTAGCAGCAAATAATAAAACAAAACAGTTACTCAAAACCAACCCACAGAATCCTGGTATTAACCTGAAATCTAGCCAAATACCGAGTACAGTTATGACTTTCATGGCTCAAGAGACACTCTTGGCAAATTTCCAGGGCCCCCAAGTATAAAAGTTACTCTGCTGATTTTTATTTATTTATAAAGTCAAAAATAAATGCAGAAATCATAGAATCTGTAGTTATTATTATTCTCCTCAGTAGGAGGATTTTGCTTTTTAGTAGGAGGTAAATTGTTCTCTGTTTACATTGTCTGTAATAAAAGCCTGCAGTTGAACAGCCTTGTCCTCACTCTGCAATTACAAGGAGAGGGCTTTCATAGTCTGTGCTCTAAGACTCTGCAGGCCTCAGCTGGCCTTTTGGCCACAAGTTGATCACCCTTCACTTTTGTAAAATCATATATTACACATCTCCAAATCTCCATAAGGGTCAAAGTATGGGAAAATGATTTAATAATCAAGTCCAAAGCCAGCCCTTGCAGATAATTAGTTTTTACAGACCATTATCTATAAGCCTACAGACTGAGAGCTCCAATTCAGCAGAATGTTTCGGCAAATGCTGAAATATTTATTATGAATAAACATAGGCAGGCACTAACTTCAGACATATGCAGGAGTGCCTAACTGGTTATGAACAGACTTGACCATCCATCTAAATATTTTCATGTATTAAAGACCTTGATTTGGACAGCATTTCATTTGAATCCATACAGAGCTGAAACACCAAGAATACACTGACTCGCTTTTAATTGCTGCTACTGCACAGCAGCTACCACATTAAACCTATTACCACCTTCATTAACATAAAAAGAAATATTGCTTTTCTTTCTTTTTTTTTGTTTGTTTTTACTTTACTTTATTGTTTTAACAGCTATTTGAAATATAAAAACTTAATATCATTTCACTGCACTCTGTATTCCACTAGAGGTCAGCCTGCAACAGAACCCCAAGCAAACACAGGAACTGCAGCACTCTGGTAGCACTGGCATTATTTTCTTTTTCTATTTTATCTATTAAAAAAGATTTCTTCAGAGCCATAACTTAGATCTCTCACTAAAATGGAGCAACAGGAAGATATAATGGTGCATTTCATTTATGAATGACCTATAATAAATTACTATGAAGTATTCCAGGTGCCAAGCAAGAGAATGCTTTGTCTGCACATGAACTATATTTCACATACTTTAATTTGGCTGACACATAAAACTCATTTGACATTTTGCAGGTATTTCTTTGAAAGGATATTTGGTTCTTGTTGAGCGTTAAGGTATGGAGGTGGGGTAACCTGGGTAACAGAAGGTCATTTCCGAGTAGATTGTTGTCCAAGATCAGCTCTTCCAAGTAACTGAATGTTTTCAGTCCTTCTAGTGACCTGCAAACGACAAAGACAACAGGAAAAATGATACTCCACTAAATCAGGGAGGCCATTATGAGCTGAAATAAATATTTTAACCTTCCCTTTCAAGAGTGGGAATAGTTTTGGTTTGGGCCTGTCAGAAGAGTGAATGACAAGCATTAGTGGCAAAGGGAGTGCTGGCACTGCAACACATCCTTCACATGCTGGCAGGATGAAGGATGGGGGTCACTTAGTGAGTAGCCAGGATCCAAAACAAAAGGCTTCAGATATGGGGCCTGCAGGATGAATTTGTCAATGTCTTGTGCCTTCAGGCACCCAGCCTCGCCTGACCCTAACCTCCATTCCCAAGATAAATAACTCTGTCACAGTTCACCTTCATTCCCTGGACACAAATTTAAGTTGTCATCCATCATTTCTGCCAAGAAATATCATACCCCGCTAACAATAATAAATACAACTTCAAGTATCATTTCTTAGCAGTTACCCTACATGCAATAATAGGAAATGGAAAATGGTTTTTTTTTTTCTTTTTATTAACCACTTAATTTGCTTCTCCATGAGTCTCTGCAAACAAAATAAAATGTCCTCTGCAAAATAAAATGCAGAATTACTCCAGACAGAAAAGACATTTACTTCCTTTTTGGAACTTTCTGTCCCACTGTCAAGCCACAGGTCAGACTGCAGAGAGCAGCTTTAAAAAGGAGCATTTCACATCCATGGAACATGGATGATAGGTTACAAATAAACAGCATTCTAGAGGTATTTGTTCCCCTGATAGTAAAGTATAGGGGAAAAAAAGAACACCACCATTTCTGGTACCTATTCCAAACTTGATTCTTAATGGTTGCACATTCCAGTAGGAAAAAAAAAAAAAAAACACGCATTAATCAAGTAAGGCTCATGGTATATGGAGCATATGCACAGACACACATTCACAGCTTATTCACCTACCAGACATCTAAAGATATGCTGAGATTGCATGACTTGACAGCTGATCTACTATGCCTACCAGTGGGAAGATCATCACTGTATCTCTTGGCTGTTTTATAAAATGTGATGAATAAGGGAGATACGGTCTATACTATTTATTCACTTTCCAATGACATTTATACTGAAGGGATTTCCCCACCCTTCCCTAGCTTTTGGCAAAGATCAAAATACAGCTCAGGTCCCCGTTAAAGAGTTCTATGGGCACTACAACTGGAGGAAAACACAAATATTATTAGAAAGTATACGGATTTCAAATTAGACAATTTAACATTCATCTGTCCAACAAAAACAAATTACAGCTTTTGTAGATGCAACTTACTGGCCACTTATAATTCACAGTTAGAGGGTTCAAACATTTTTCTCCAGAAAATCAAGTCTGTGACCTTTGAACGGAGTACTGTACATTAAACATTTAAGTAACACTTAGCAAAACACAGAAACAGTATATTCCAAATCCAAGGACTCCTAAATGCTTCAAACCCTGTTGACTTGGCATTCTGGAAGGGAGATGCAACTACTCCTAATGCCAGGTTGATACCAGGCAGCCAGACCTGAAGAAAATTTACCAAGCCTACGCCCTACGGCATATCTATATTGTTACCACGTTCTGAGACTACCATTTCTGAAACTGCAGGAACAAAAGCCTTTATTCTAAATGTACTGAAACAACCACCACAATAATAGTCACAGTTTTTGCACTTGCCTTTACACAACCTGTTTGGAAAAGCTTGATTCAGCCTGCATGATCTGTACAGTGCTGCGCAGCATGCTGTATTAAGCTAGCCATTTCAGCAAAGGGGTCGTAACAGACTTGGTTTTGCCAAAGTCAAGATAAGGAGATCAGCAAACATTTCAGAGAGTGCTTTCCCCCCCAAGTACCTTTTAAAGGCAAAATAATCCAGAGGAAGTAGCAGTGAGTTTATCAAGCTGTTAGGAGTTTTCATTTCAGTTTATTTGACAAACCTAGTTTAGCAAATTCCCCTTAAATACTCTTTATTATATAAATAGTGGATTATTTCCAAACCTCACATTTTAATGTAAGACTCTGACTTGCCAAAGGAGTTCAGAGAAGGCCACCTCCTTGTCAACACCACAGAGCCTTATGGGATGTTAATAGGTCCTTTGTGAAAAAACATTGTTTGGTCTCTGGTCAGTGTCAACATCAAAATACACATTGTTCCTGAGTTATGTTATGCAAATATAATACTCTTATCATGAGAATCAGCAAATGGTTGGCAACTGGCAAGGAGAAGAAAGCACACATCCAAAACTGCTGCAGGGGAGGCATAAAACAAAATGACAAGCCATGAAGTGGGACAAAAGGCCTTGAAACACTAGAGGGAGTTGCCTATTGAAACAACCTTTCTTTCACAAGCCTAGCCTGAATACAAGGGTACTAGTTTCATAGATAGGCAGAGAAAATTGTGCGCAAATCTCCTTACACCTGTCTGGTTTTGATAATTTTTGCCATGTAATGTTATTAGCTGCTCAGTTAAAAAGGAGCTGTGTTACACAGGGGGTTGCTTATTAATTGTTGTTTTCATGTCATCAGAGCAGTGTGCACTTGGTGATTTAATCAGCTAAATTCAGAGCCCAGGGAGATGGGAGGGGTTGCCACACTACTGAAAGAGGGTGTAGACATTAACATAAATTTACATCCATATGTTATTTTGGTATTCGTTGAATTCTGCTTTTTTCACCTTAAACAGATGAAAAAAACTAGCACCAACGTAAAATTGGAAAGACAGCTGGTAAAGAAAGAATGAAAAATGTGTTCATAGTCATTCAATGATACTGCCTACAAAATCCAAGGCAACAACATCTATAATCATAATATATAAGGAAATACTGCCCAGCAATTGTACTCTGAAGTTGAAAAGTGTGCATACAATCCATGGAATAGGTTTTAGGTGACTTGCTGAAGTTTGCACTGTAACTTGCCATGTGCCTCATTTTCCCATCTGCATTACCTACCTAAGAAAGGATTGCTACTGTGAATTAATATGGAAAGCATTTTGAGAAACTGAGGTAGGAATCAGTACAAAATACCAGCATTTTTAACGAGTTATATTAGCGCACTCCAAGTATTGTCATGAATCCATTACAAAATAGGAGAGGAGTGCATACGCATACATACAGCACAGTAAAAAACATGCAAACACCCCAAAAGGGACAAGTATAAAAAGGGAGAAATCCCGAGGAAGGGAACCAGACTAAAATTAGATCTGGCATGTTTTCTCCTAGTTCACAGCAGAAAAATTGTCTGAAAGCAAACAATCTTACCACTACAACAGAACCAGCACTGAAAGGGCAGTGGCAAGTAGCAGTTCCCCAGTTTAAGAAAGCTAATAAACATCACTAAGGTGTATTGCAGGTTGCTTTTCCCTGCTCTAATGACATGAAATACCCATTATCTCACCCACAGGTACCATCTCAGTTACCTCATTGCAGGGCTCACACTCTGCTCCCAGAGGAGAGCAAGTGCTGCCAAGAGATTTCCATTGCAATTTCCCAAGTCACATCAAACCGACAAAACATCACAACGTATTCAGCATCATCTCATTCAAATAGAAAAAACTTTAAGTTTCCACTGTAATTAACCCTATCCTCGTTAAGATAATTATGATCAAGCTCCCTGTCACAGCTAATATCACAGCATCATTGCCTATGGCTCACGCTTTGCCCTCATTATCTTACAAAAACATTACGCTAAACAGGAAACTGACTCCCTCTGCAAAAGGACTTCAGATGTTCTGTAAGCAGACAGTAAATAATCCTTTAGAATACAATGGTCTCAGAAATGTCATTTTATCCACGTCCTTCAGCTAATCAGTCTGATTTCTTCCAGCTTTCTCTTCCGTAATTCATTCATGATTTGTAACAAAGTTTTAATCATAAAGGAATGTCATGGCAGAGATTTTTCCCTCTATGTGTATGCATGGCAATTGTCAACTACACTATTTCATACAGTCCCTCTGGCCTGATGGGGATTTGGTTACAATGAAACTAAAGAGCAGCTCTTCATTTTGGTAATATTTGACAATGAAAACATGAGAGTTTATAAATGAAAAAAAGCAGAAGCTTCTCGAGCAACGGACAAACCTTGGAAGTGTGTAGCTGTCCCTGTCCAGAGCTATCTGTTCAGATGTATATTCTAAAAAGGTGTTTCTCACATCCTACCCCACCCCTCTGCTAATAAGACAGCTGACTCAAGTCTAATGACTTTTTCCTCCTGTTTAACAGGAAAAGAGAGAGCAGTTAACAGTATGTAAATGAGAGTGTTTGGCTTTTGCCTTTAAATTGATTTGTACTCTGTTGACAAGAGATAGCCATTACCAGAAGTTAAAGACAGAGCTGTTACAAAACAGGAGCTTTTTAAAATGTCTTTTTTCTTGTCTTTTA
Organism: Anser anser; assembly: GCF_964211835.1. Classification (NCBI taxonomy): domain Eukaryota; kingdom Metazoa; phylum Chordata; class Aves; order Anseriformes; family Anatidae; genus Anser; species Anser anser. Next base: position 5,836,894 of record NC_139727.1, on the reverse strand, counting down.
TGTTTTAACAGATTACAGGAGAGCAGAATCAACATGAGAGCCCTAGCACTAGATAATTTCATTATTTAAAGAACATAAATGTAATTTCAATTTCTTTAGCACCTGACAGCCAAGGCAGACAAATGTGTATATATATATTTTTTTTTTTTTAACATTAATGAATTACTCTTCAAAAACCTGCTGAGCTTAAAACTCCATTTTGTAGTAAAGCAGAGAGAGGTTAAGTGACTAAAAAAAGGTGACCTCCAGCAATTTTCTAAGAGACAAGAAATAAACCCCAGAGCTCCTGACTTCTAGTCCTTTGACTTAACCTCACTGAAGCAAAACAAAGAGTAATAAATAAATTATATGTATATAATACATATACATATAAACATAAGACAGACACATAAGTTTAGATTTTGCATAATTCCCTGGGAATCCAAATCATTTTCATTTTTACTTGGATTGATTCCTGTTCAATTTTAATTTCAATTTAATCAGAAATATAGCACACAAACAAGGGAAAAAATAAACAAGCTGTATCCAACTGTTCTTATAATGGAAAGGGTTTGTTGAATCTTCTGTGCAAATTAACTTGGACTGAAGCCTCTGTCCCAGTTCTACTCTCAAACTTGTTTTGGGCGTTCTGTTCTAGACACACCTCTCACCTGTAAGAACAGAAAAAATACACAACCCATTTCGAAGAAAACAGAGCAACCAGAATTCTGTTCCAATTCCAAAGAAAACTACTGTATTATAATTACAAAAATACTCCAAATTGAAGTTTTGTGCATTTCCTATACATAAAGATAGCAATAGCAAATAAAGATTGATTTTTTCAAGGTGGTTTTCTAGTTTCAGAAATCAAGCAAGCAATAATGGAGAAGTCTTTTTTTTTTTTTTTCTTTGTATAAACCAGTTCTCCATCAGGAGAATGCTCTGAAATAGCCGTACCTACATGCCTACATGCTGGAGACCATTTCTAGTGTGGGCCAGGCCGAAAATTAGACCATACAATTCCTAAAATAGGAATCATGAATTTCTGTTCAATGGAGAACAAGCTTACCAATGTTACCAAAACATAAAATGCTTTGGTTTTGCCTAATATCAGAGAGAATATGAGTATTTTGCAAGATGTATAGAGGAAGCATTCAGCATCACTTCCAGTCAATCTGTTTCCAGCATTCTGTTCCTATACAGAAAATATATGGAAGCAGCTCTTTGAATAAAACTTAAGGCCAGTCTGTGAATATGATCAGCAAAAGAGAAGATGGAAAGAAATGAATTGACCAGAATCATTAAATATCTATCCTTTATAAAGAGCTTACTATTGAGATTAAATCTGCATATTTGAAGTACAAGCTTCCAAAAGAAAGAAGTAAAGATCTCCGTAAGAAAAGATTAAACCTGTGTTATGAACTGAATCTAACCCTAGTTTCTGAGTCTTTTCATATTAAAGGTCATAGTTAACTCTCAGACATATAATGAAATGAATATCCATCCCTCATTCTTTTCTTTTCTTCATACACTGAAAGCACATGAGATTACCTGGGATATTTTATTACCAAAAAAGGTAGACATAAAAACATCTTGCAGAAGAATCAAACTACAGCTACGTAAGCACATTTAAATGGGGGAGATTCATGTAAATCCAGAATCAACTGTTTTTATAGTCTTGCTTTGAGTCTTAGACAGCAAATTCCATTGCTTAAAAAAAAAGCACAAACTACTTGGCCCCCACAAGGCACCACCCATCGCTAAACCTTAAAGAAAACACAAACAAAAGAAGAGTCAATAAATAGACAAAAACAAGATAATCTGGCTTTCTGAATTCTAAATATTAAGAGTTCACAATTCACATTTTGAAACCCTTTCCCACCAATTATAAAACAGAAATGCAGAATTTTTAACTTTTTTTTTTTAAGAGAGAGATTTTGCTATTAAGCAGCAGCTCCTCAAACAATGGAAAATAACAATGCAGATTCATCTATCTGTAGAAACCCAGTTATTTATAACCCTTCGCAGCTAATGACAACAGACGAGCACTTCCAGAAGCTGAAGCAGACCTTCAGGTTAGGCTCAGTCAAGTACATATGTTAGGGAGGCATGAACACAGCCAATATGTCCAAAGTCTTGCAATGAAATAAGAAGAATTTGCAATTTTAATGTAATATAAGCTGTTAGAGCTGTACCTTGTAAGGGTGCACTATATACCTGGTGAAGTAAGTTACAAATCCCAATTACAGTTTCCAGTAGCTCTCATAACCATATGATGAGTCAACCATTGAGATCTTTAACCACCATTCTCTTCTACCAAGACTTTAGCCAAAAAATAATAATAATAATAATTTCTGGTCTAACTCTATTATGAAGCAACTAGACTGACTGGGTTGGGACTTAAATTCTCTGCTAATTAACCTCTCAAAGTCTCACATTTCACTGTGTGTGTCTAATACAGCTCTACTCAAGAGGATTTCCAAACAAGAGAGCTCAAGCTATATCATTCATATCAAGCTTTTTTTTTGCTGAACTACTTTTTTATATTACATCTTTAGGATCAAACACACCAAGATTTTATATGATATTACTGCTACAATTTTGTGTAAATTTAAATAAAATGACAATCAGTGTAATAATATAGCCTATGGCAAGCCAGTTTTCACATAAACTATATAAAATATTTTAAAATAATACAATATGGATTACAAAATGAGCTCTTAGTCATCTAATGATTGAGCACGTAGCATGTAACAAAACACAGTTTGCAAGACACAGCTAAAAATTACGCAGCATAGAGCAAGTGACTGCAAGCATTCATATTTTATCAAAGGGCATTCTGGAAAAAGCACCACTAGGAATTCCTTGCAGTTCAATGTATGCACCACTTTGGTAAGTATGGCCTTTGCAACCTTCTGCTAAAATTTCCTGAAAGCATGAATGACAAATAACAAGGATAGAAGAGTTGAGGGGAAAAGCTTTGGATGTCAACGTCTCTTGCTTCATGTTTTCCCCCAGTCTTAACATGGAATTCAGTCACAATAAAACAAATGGCCTCAAAACTCATTAAAAGAAAATGTAAGAAACTGCTGTTTCCTGAACTCAGAAGAATTCAAGGAAATATAATTGATTAGAAACAGAAAAAGAACAAATCAGGGTTTAAAAATTATAAATCTACCTGTTAAAAATAATAATAATAATAATAATAATACAACTAAAACCCTAGAAATGTATTTATTCTTAAAAGCTCTTCACGATTCCACGTGTTAAGTTGAGAAGCTATTTATAAACCTTCTAAAAACAGTATTATAATGGAAATATGAGCAAATTTAAGCACAAAGGCAGTGCCATAATGAAAGCTGTATCTTGGATCAATCTGTCACTCCGCAGTTCAGACAGTAACCTGACCCCTCCCCTTTTGCACAGCGAAGGGGGAGTAACAAGCCTGTAGAGTGAGTAGAGTAAAGCCCATTTCGACTACTAGTCTTCAGTGAGAAGGGGGAAAAGAAAAGTAATTTTTCTCCCATCTTCCACAACAACCAAGGCTGAGGATTGACAAGCAAATTGACGCACTGCTCAGAGGGCAAAAGATAAATGTTTGATGAATTGGCCATTGCTGGAGGAGTGATGGGCTTCATATGTGCATAATGGACTAGCTGCCGTTCAATTCAGATTGCCTGCCAAGATAAGAAACCATAATGAATGGACCAAGCGCAGCCTGTGCCATAAGAAAGTATAATCTGACTAGTTTTAATAAACTTAATAAAAAAGATGAAGCAGAGAGAGGCAAGGGGACTGGCCTTTGTGACCAGCTCTAAGAGGTGAGAACGACTAATAGACTGCTCAAGCATGATAGCAGAGAATTGTTAATGGACGTAACACTGGGTCTCTTGATGTTATAAAATATCTTTAGAACAACTGAAAATCACAGGGATCTACATATGCACATAGCGTAGACACTGTAAGCACTTGTTACACAGCATATAACTGTCATTTATTCTTTCTTTCTTTCTGCTACCTACCCTGCACTTTTTCTCCCTTATTTCCTCTATCCCCTTTGCATAGTATCTTACTCCATACAACAAACCAATAATTTTACCAACAACCCTCCAGAATCAAAATAACCTTCTAAATAAAACCCAACTGAATGCAGGCTGTTTCTGACAGAAATGTTTTGGCTGTACAACTATACCACTAACATTCACTCCCAGTGGAGAAACATCTTTTACCATCAGAAGTGTTCACGGTGCAATTTCATTTGCTTTTGCAAGCTGTTTCCACCAAATATTGAAAATTTGTCAATATGTCTATAGCAAAAACAAACAAGCAAACAACAAAACTTTCTAGCACAAACAAGACTTAATTGCCAGTGCTAGTCCTTTTGGTCATGTATTTGCTAAATCGGAAATGAGTTTCCAGCTGATACTGTTCCCCTCTGTATCCACAACCTCTGTTCTGACCTTACGCAGCACCAGCCAGCACTACAAAAAAAAAAAAAAAGAAAAGCTAACAAACAAAAAACACTCAAACACAACAACAAAGGCCACCCATATAGTATTTTACTGTATATGGGCGTATTATACTCTGGTAATTATCACGATTCTCATGGTGAGTAGCATATACACACAGGACCATTTTTGCTTTCCTTTCTCACTATTTAGCCACATGAACAGCAGTGGCTCACTTTCTGAACCTTACCAGACATTCAGACTTGAATCTGTGACTGCAAATGCTGAAGAAGTCAACAACAGAAAAATCAGTCCTGACTTTTAAAGCAGCAAGATTAGGCCAACGATCTATTTCTTTGTTAAAGATGCTAAGGGCACGAACACACCCTTTTGTGTGCATGTAACACACAGTACTTGGCCAGGCAGAACTGTTCTTCTCTAAAGCTAGACGAGACAGACAGAAAGACAAAAAAAGAGGCAGACTGCAGAAAGATCTGCTTGATAAAGGAAAGCTAGAAAACTCATCATACAGAATAACATCATTCTTATGCATGCTTGCTAGTTTGCTTGTTTTTACTATTTTCCTTTGATGATGACAAATAAATAAAGAAACACAAAATCCTCGACTTTAAGTATTCAGATTACCACCCCCTTGATGTCACTTATGTAGCCTGTGTCATATTTTAAGCAGAAATGATTATATGCAAGATGGATGTCTAGTTTTCAGTATAAATTTTATCCAACTGCAAAAGGAAAGTAACTCATTATCAAGCAGCTCAGTAAGGCTCCCACTAGTGAAGAAAATAAAGTTTTACGACAAGAGGGTCTCTCCTGTCTCTCCCTGTGAGTGAGAAAGTGAGTGCAAGAATAAGACAGAAAGGGAAGGCTCAGGAGTGCTGTGTGAATTATAGACTGCCTCTCAAGATTCACAGCTCTTCATGGTAGGAGGTTAATATTCTCACATGTCATTAGGTCTGCTGGCTCTACTGATGGCTCATTGAATCAGGCAGCAAATTATTTCCTCATGCTGCAGAGGACACCACACTTCAAAGGGAAGGAGCCAGGGTCAAGACGGCTCTCCAGTTCGATTAATGAGTTGGGATCAGCAAAGGTTGCCTGTAGGTAAGAATGTGACTGAAGCTTTTGACAAAGCTGACTTTTTGAACAGGACTTGACCCAGGCCCCTTACTCTCCTCCCCACCAAATTTTATTTCCAACATTTGCCTCTGACTGACCTGCTCAGGCCTGTTGGGATAGTTTTGACCTCCTCAGACTTTGTTACCAGACACAGGAGCTGTCTGCCTATGTTTGATGAGTCTCTCCCTAAAGGCCACACCAGGATCATCGGAATACTTTGGAGCTGGACAGCAAAATAAAATGAAGTAGATTGATATATATATATTTTTTTTATTTTTGCAATAAATTTGTTGAGAAGAGGGAAAAAGGAAAACAATAAAATATTTCAGATTTCAACATTAATATTTCTAAAAACTATCTGCAGATAACACAAAAATTGTTACAAGCAAATATATGTTCCAGCTTACATAGATTTGCTAAGAATATTCCTAGCAAATAATGCGTTACGAAGAATATTCCTCTAAAAAGTTTTTATTTTTATTTTCATGGTGGCAAGAGATAACAGAATTAAAACTCAACAGACACAATATTCACCTTCTTCTAAAAGCTCAAAGGTATCCTTAGGCTGATGTCTCTGAAATGCTTAAATGCATATTTAAATTAACAAAGCACTGAAGTGAGATTCATTGCATTACTTTTATACATACATATATATACAATCAACTTAAATTGCATTTTCTCAAACAAAAATGAGTAATTGAATCAACATGTAAACCACTGTTAATAAGCTTCCAAAAATGACATCACTTCTGATTACTGCAAGAAGTGTTTGTTGTTGTTCTTGTTGTTTAGTTTTTTATCAATTACACCAACAAAATTGTTCACACAAGCTTCTAAATATTTAAAAATTTTCTTATTTTTTCAGGCTCAAAAGAAATTTATATGCTAAATTTGCAGCGTATTTTAAAAGTTTAAGGTAAATTATCAGTCAAAAAATGTTCATGGATGGCAAAAAAAATCTCTGTTCAAGATTTGCAGGCGTAAGTTTTATGTTAGGACAGCTGTCTGTATTGGAAAGCCACACTTCTAGTTTTGAAATTAGAGTACTTTTATTTTAAAATGTACCAAGCAAACAACAGTTCTGATAAACCTCAAAATACAAAGCTGTGAGATTAGTGCCTTAAAAAGATCAAATCACTTAGGCATCTAATAACAGTTTAGGAAATTTAACTTTCAGTGTATATTTAAAAATCTTTTAGTGATCTCAGAGTGTAAGGCAAATTTTCATCTTTAATCTTCTATGTTTCTTTTTGCATTCAAAGCATTATTTGTAATGGATTTCCTTATTGTAACTAGCACTTAAGCCCCAAAAGGGAGTAAACAGATTATTGGATCCATAAAACTTAGGATAAAAGCATAGAATATATGTATATAACTGAATCAAGTAAGAGTAACTAGAATCCTTTCAAGGAGACTACCTAACTGCTAAACAGTACGTCTCCCATATGGATGTGCTTTAATTCTAAAATGCAAGTATACACAAGAAATAGAGACAGCCTTTTCTTTCCCTGATGTCTGTGCAATCTCTAATGAATTGTATACTATGCAAGTGGAAGCTTGCAACACCAGAAAAGCCCTAAGAGGGGAAACACTTCTTCATGGGCTTGTTTAAACAAAATAACTTCGTTACAGGGTCTGTCATCTGTGTTAACGTTATATCCTGTTTCATCTTTTTTTTCTAGAAAGCTAGCAGCATACCAGAGATCATTTGTGAAATGTATATATGTCTTATATAATAGTTAGCAGGAAGTTTGAATCCTATACAGAAGAACAAGTCCAGCTGCAGTAGCATGAATCTGGCCATTTTGACACCCTCGGGAAGAAAGAGAAAATAGCTGCGTTTGGGGGAAGGAGGAGCCACTCAGTAGATACAAAGCAGAAATAGAATCACCATCAGTTTCCAAGCATCATCACCAAAGCTTCTGGTTTTAACTCCAAGGATGGCAAGAAGGGATAGCTAGAGACAGCACTAAATCGGATGGTGACAGAACTGAGAAGATGCACTGCTGAGACACCTGGATCTGAAGCAGAATCTCCCAAAAGCCATTTCAGGAATCCTAGAGAAGATGGATTCAGCAATTCCAAAGGTGCTAAGTATATTCATGGGTCAAGTTTTGTATTTGTTCTTGTTTCTACTCCTAAAACTAAAAGTTTATGGTTATGTCTTACTAAATGTAAGTTTGTTTTGCTTTCAGGCATATCTGGTGTTTGAGGAGAAGGTAGTACCAATTAACAGGGTGCAGTGTTTCTAGAGAGGCAGCAAATCTAAATAAAGACAATAAGAACAAGGAGTCCTGTACCAAACTCAAGATGAATTAGAAGGCCCAGCTGCAACGAGTACTGTTTTATACCAGCTTGGATACAGTCCATCTGGGGAACTGTCGAGGCAATTATGGAGTTTTGGAAGGAACTTGTAAACTCATAAATCACCCTTGCAAAGAGCAGAAAGCAAGGAAACACCCCATGACTTTTGGGAATCATTACCACACACTGGACTCAATCAAACAGCATTGCATGATTACTGCCCAGGACTGTTTGTACAATTTTTTTAGTGTGTGCAATTGGACCTTATGGTAATCCTGTAAAGATTTATATATATAAGTTCAAATTCAGAGATAAGCATGTGCTTATAACCTTCCCTGATCTTAATTTCTGATAATGCTTCAATATAGTCTGTTCATTAATTCTCTCTAGTCAATGTTGGTTTTTGTTTGTTTTTGTTTTTACACTTCAATTAAACAATTACTGCAATATGCACTAACATTGTTTACATAACTTTTTACATAAATAAACAGCAAAACCATGGTCAAAACAAAGAATGTTCTTAGTTTACTTTTAATGTTCATTTTATTTTTAGTTATTTTTCCCATTGCTCATATTATGCAAAATAATGAGTGATATCAACACATTACCTCAGGAATGGAAGCAAATATTAAATAGTTAAATGCATTTGTTCAAAAGAACATGCTAGAATTCAACCTCTGAAAAGACAGATTGTCACTCTTGAAAAGGTGAGCAAATAAAATTTCCTAGAAATGGACAGGGTGGACATTTCTTTCAATTCATAGGTCATTAAAAAAATGGAAGACACACCTCAGAAAATTCTGGATAGTGTCCTGTTGTCAGAGTAATGGCGCTGCATTGCTACACAGCAAGTATATTTAAAATCGAACCATATAAAAAATAGGCAGGAAAAAGTAGAAGGTGATAATCTTACAGCCCAAGAGGACAGACTAGAGAATCTAACGTTGGGGTCGGTTTATTAGTGGTGCCTCCTCTCCCCTCCCCATCACTAAATAAGTAAAATTGCATGAAATCTGATTAGGAATGTCCAGTCCAGTATAAATCCCACCTTTAAAAGATACAAAACCATGTATTTGATAGACTATGGATGAAGAAGGGGATGATGAGCAAATAACAAAATACACTTCGAGTTGTCATGGTGCCTGTACTTATTCAAATATGCTTCACACCTGAGAGCAATACAAAAAGTCCTACAATCACCTTACAGAGCAAGGGAACCACCCTAAAGACTCCCGAAGCAGCAGAAAATCCTGTAGCACCTTGTGTCCTCCTGAGCAGCTTCTCAGGGATGCTTACGCTGGTCAGTGATGGAGTGCCCTGACAGGAAAGAGTCACACTGAAAAAAGAAGCTAGTGTTAATGCTCTATGCTGCCCTGGAAAGAGGCTTGGGATGGAGTTTTTTCCATGTCTAACAAAGAGATACAAGCTTCTCCACAGCATACTTGAAGACAACATACACTACAGGTTAGGAAAAGGGAAGCAAAAGGAAGACAACACTGAACTTTGAAATCTTCTTTCTTTCATGTCTTACCATCATACCAACACATACAGAGCCAGCTGAGGAACCAGAAGAGGTCATTCTAAGTAGCATTATTTTAGAATCAACCATATTTTCTATCATGTCAGAATAAAAACAAAGACCATAAGAAATGGAGATTGAATGCTGAATTACAGGTAAACTAATGGCTGAGAATGTGCTATTATATGCACTATCAAGCAATTCTTTAATTTTATACGCACTTAAGTTAACATATTTTGAACATAAAACTCAATATAAAACTCAAAGTCTGTAGATCAAAGCTGTTTTTTTCAAGCTTTAGTTGCTGAGTAAACACTGAGTTAAAAATTTAAAGATGTAACCAAGAAGAGAGGCCTGATTATTTAAGCTGCCACGGCCTCCAGATTTTCAGTCTTATTATCTGTAAAAAGAAACACACAAGTGATTGCAACTTACTGTGCTTGAATCCTCAGAGGGTGAGTAATACAACCTTTAATAAAATTCAAATTAATAAGAAACCCAAACCCTACCTCTTCAAAGAGTACAGATAGCACTTGACTGAGTTGAATCATAAACCCGATGCCACTTCAAAATGCACCTGCCTTCCCCTCAGTGAAATGGTTGGCCTTGCTGTGTGGAAGTGCTGGAGATTCCTAAACATCAATTCATCCATTTGAAGTCTACACTGCAGTCATCAGCATAACTTCAAACTATGCCATATGCTCACTCTTTGCCCATAGAGGAATCTGATGACAATTAGATTTCTGAGGTGCACATAATTTGCTCAAGCCACAAAAATAAAGATGCAATTTACCTCACGCATGCTAATGTGAACACAGCCAGTAGCATGTTGAAAGAAAATACACAAGTCAAGTATCACAGCACACACGCGTATGAACTCGTCCTTACTGACGCAATTAGTTTAAATAAATAAAAAAAATTAAAAAATAAAAAAAAATTAAGGCAGCAAGTCCCAGTCCTCACATTACCGTACCTCCAAGCACGGTCACAGGGACCATGAGTCGCCAGTGCCTCTCCGTTTCCAGAGACCACATCAAAGCACTTTTGCTGCCTCATGGCCTTTTACACAGCAACTTCAGCCACTTAGGAAAAAATGGCTAAATAAAGGCCTGGACTTAAAACATTGAAAGAAATAAATTGACAAGATTTTGTCTCAAAACCTTGTCTTGTCCTTACTGAAGGCTAAAATAAACGTAATTTTTGTTAAAATTAAAGCAAAAATTAAATCATCTTATTATGTAATTGGAACTAGGCCTCCGGCGCTAGCAGTAAAGAAGGGATTAAGGCCTGCACCACCTGGGTTGTCATTCTCATGGGCCCCATTACCACCCCCTTATTCGTTTTTATAGCCAACAGATTAAAATGCGAGCGCCGCAATCTTTGATCTTTCACTTGCTGACACAAATCCTTTCAAGCCTCCAACGTTTTCTGCTGAGGTAATTAGTACTAATTAAAAGGTTTCCAACAGCCTTTGCTCTACTTTTTCCCTCCAAAGAAATTGCTTTTACAAGTGCCTTCCATCTTTGAAATGTATGCATCGTTCACTTTCTTCTTTATCTGACTCTCAGAGATCAAGTAGATTAGTGACTCCATTATTCCCCAAGACAAAGCCAAACAACAGGTTTTTACTATCTCCCTGACCTGTTGAGGTGCAGGGTTTAAATTCAGAAACAAGTGGCTATGCTTGTATTAAAAGACAGTCCAATTATGCATTAACAGATACAATGTGGGGTTTCTACATTTAAGAATGGGCATCATTTAAAGATGTAGTGTTTTCTCAGAAGAGAAAGAGACAACCGTTCACTAATCCAACTGACAAGTTGTAGAACTAATAAGAGGTCTTGCTTTGTTTTCTTTTTGTATATTTGTGTATCAGGTAAGATGCAAACAATTTCTTTCTCTTCTTTCCCACTCCTCCCACCCTTTCCTCCCCTTTCTTCCCCAATTTTAATTTTTGATTCACATTTGCTAGTTTAAAAATATAGTTTAGGTAGTACCTCCTTGAAAGATTTTCAAAGGAGAGAAAGTCCTGTCTGAAGTAGATTTTGTTACTATAATTAAATAATGTGCCCTGTTACAAGCACACTGATGGCTGCAAAAATAATTACTGAGATGAAAACACTGTTTTATAGTATGTCTGAAGTACTAATGAAAGTCCAAGATTAAAAAATCTAAAAGCTGCAGCAAAAAGGAACAATGCTTTGCATTGAGAAAGGGCTATGTTTTGAATTTACAGGTTTTCAAATGATCGTTCAATCGACATGAGCACTATATGGATCATTTTTCTTTATGAAAACCTGGAAGCTTTATGCCTGCTGTGATAAAAATAAATTACACTTCATGCAGCAAAAGTGCTATTCAAAAAAGAGGACAGTTCTCAAGCTCTTAAAGTTCTCACTTCCTATTGAAAATGACAGCAGCTCTCTCTCATGCTGTAGTATCTCTGGCACAATAGATCAGAAATCATACACAGAGCCACAAGAGGCTATCTAACTTATCATTATATGCACAGGGGTCTATTCTCCTCTCGTGATGCAAGCACAAGGCTCCTGCTGGCACTAATGGGAGCTACACGTGCGTATCAAGGACAGAAACAAAGCGACAGTGCACCAACTTTCCTAACCTTAAGTTAGAAAAGTTTTTAAATAGCCAGAAAGGAAAGTCAATAAATTGTCTCCTGTTCGTGCCAGCTCTTCTACTTCACTTTCACAATTTTTCTACTACAGTAGTAATTTCTTTTTGTGTAACTTTCCTCAAGAGGATCTAAAATCACTACAATCTCATCAGTTCAGCTTGTGTTATTATGCCCCTGTGAAGTCAGTTTTATCTGACATATCTTGCCCAAGGTCATATGGAAATTATATGACAGGGCCAGGAATTGCACACATTGGTATCCTGGTAGTTCCCTGTTTCAACCAGCAGGCCATACTCCTCCTCTATGCATGCACTACATCCAATAGTAGTCTTAGAAGCTGGAGCTAGGATAATCCTTACAGCCATGGAAATGCTGAAAAAAAGGTCCTTTACCTTTTTTGAAAGACCTGAGTCTTTCAAATAATTTGTTATACATTCAAAATACTGTATGAAGCAAGCAAAATCAAAACAGTCTGTGAATCATCTAATGTAGTGGTTCCAGTCTCCTCACCTTCTTAGCACATAGTCACCATTACCATAAAACATGAGGCCATCCCTGCAGAACCAACATGAGTTAAGAGAATACCATACCTTAGTTTTAGGCACACACAAGCGAAGCAGATCATGTGGAGCCCTCAGCCAAATCTGGACAGATGTCAGAGCCAGACAAACATATTCACAGTCTCCTCCATCAGAGATGTCTTTAGAAGCAGTATAGCTATTTTTACGATTAACATAATGTATGTTAATACAGGTTTTCATGTCTATTAAATGTTAAATTATTAAATTCCAATTAAATTACAAATTCTGAAATTTGTAAGGAATTGGAATTTGGACCATAGCATGGAGGAAATTGGATTTAATGAAAACAAGGTGAATATATACGTATGTATGTATCTTTCCATATGCCAGAACAACATTTTACATCACTACTGAGAAGGTGATAATAATGTAATCTGATGGAAACAACCTGCCATATACTCGCCTAGTACTAAAATAGCTAGTGATTTTAAGGCTAGGTTAACATTACCAAAAGACTTTTGAGAGAGTCTTTGGGTCTCTCATCTTATGTAATCAGAATTTATGAGGAAAGAGATTTCACCTGAAAAACAGAAAAATTCTGAGAAAAGAAGATGACAGAGAAGAAGGCTATATAGAAGGGGGGTGCCTGAGATTAAAACTATAGCAAATTATCTATCACTTCAACAGGACCACTCTCATGGACAAATTTGGATGAGTAACACCACAATGTACAAAATAATTACTCTGCCTTTAAAATTATAAGCTGCAAAATTACTGCCACTTCTTTAATTTGAGCTTTTCATGTTTATTCTTGGTTTTGCACATACAAACTGCTTTCATGTTCACCAGAGATACCTTTTTCTCAATAGCTGTAATTCTCTCAAGAGCAAAAAATTAGAGATGCAACTTTAGGGAAAAGAAAATCCATAATCATGAAGCTCACAATAAAATGACATGCTTGCAGCACAGTAGGCAATGTTAACATACATATTATAGCAAAAAAAGGAAAATGAGTGTCGTGTTTAATGCTTCAGAGACTCTGGAAATGAAGCTATCTCAATATTTACTAAATAGATCAAAAAAAGTAAAATGACAACATCTGATAGACTTCTTGATGAGAAAGTTGTTTGGCTACTTTACAAGCTTGTTAGGTAACTGGGGATTGGTTTAAATTCCAATGGTATCAGATCAATAAAGAAAAGGGACAAAAAGTCACTGTCTTACGTAGGTATTCAGTTGAGACTCTTTCCAGACTGTAAACAGTTGCTGTAGCCTTAAGGTTTCATCTGTCGTCTACTATGGGATGCAAGGACCATTAGCAGCTAGCCTTTTAACATATAAGGAGAGGAAGGGAAGAAAAGCCCTCCCACAAGAGATATCAGATGAATTTTCGGAACTCATAAAAATCTTTAGTATTGACTGAGGTGGGAGTGTGATGAGGGAATACATTACATATACTGCATCCTAAGTCTTCTACCTGCTTCTTCCCCACCCCAAAGGGTAAAAAAAAATAAAATAAAATACATTAATAACCTTCAAATCTGCCCTGACATCTCAGTACAGCGTGCATGTGATGAAAAACCAGTAAAGAAACATTTCAATTTGAAGTTTCCAAGGGGTAATTATAAACAAGAGGGAGAGAAAAATATTTTTGAAATTATGAAAAATACCTTGACAGTGACTCCCTTAGACTCACATTTAGCCCTTGAAAAATATTCTGCCAAAGGGTGCATTTTGACAGGGAAAAGATGAAGAGTGGAGAGAAGAGGCAGCAGTCTGTCATAATTGATGACACTGCAATGCAAGTTGAAGTCAAGACTGAATATTTACAAAACTCATTCAGGGTGAGACTTTTAAAAGGGGGAAAAAAAGCTAACAAGCAAACAAGGATGGACCCAACCTTTTGAAAACACAGTGGGACTACACCAACCAAGATTAATTCAATACAGTCAATACAAACATATCACATATGCAAAATAATTCAAGGGACTTTTTCATAATTCAGTATTGTATGAGCTTTAATACAAACCAAAAATGCTGGAAGATTGGGGGGGGGGGGGAGTGGGGGGAGGGATCTGTAATCTGTAGGGCCTTATTTGGAGATACATTATTTTAACCCATTGAAGAATGACACAGCTGAGCTGAGTGACTTCAGTTACAACAGGACTCCAATGCTAGAATTTTTGACCCCAAATTATTGGTTTAAGCCAAGCTCAGGCCATCAGTTTGCAATTTTACAGTGTCATAATAATTAAGCCAATCTGAGTATAGATCGCTACATTCTTAAATTCCCATTCTTTGCTTTTACTATGAGACCTCACCCCTTCCCTTCTGTGGCACACTGACTCACATGAAATGCTATGGTTACACCATTCAGGGATAAGATCTAGTCGAAATTGGCCTGAAAGGAAAGGCAAGAAGGAGAACTGCAGCAAGCTAAACTGATCTGCCTACTTTGTTACTAAAGACTATTTGATGGACAAAGTGACTGTGTATTTTGCAGTCTCAGTCCAGCTGCAAGTGGGGAGGTTCTTGAAGCAAATTCATCTGGTACTTTTGCTATCAAATTCAAAGCAAAAGACAGATTCAAAATGAACTTGGAGACTAAACTTGTCTAATTATTAACAGTGATGTGTCCAAGGTCAGGGCAGAGGTTCACCAGTAAAGCAAAGCAATTCTGTTCCCTGCTCCATAGAGATCGTGGAGCTCATCTTCAGAAGTTGTCAGTCTGGCACTTTTCAACAACACTGAATTCAACTTCATTTAAACAAATACAACTAACCCTACTCCCAAAGTGTGATGCATGTGTCTTAATACTAGCGATAAAAGTTGGGCACAGATGTATGCAAGGCAACAAACCATCTAAATGTGAGTTGACCTAGCACTTATAAAATTGATAGGAATTACAAAGACTACAGGAGTAAACAGGGTTCGAACTAGTAATAGATAGACATCAATTATGATGCCATATTTATTACTTGGAGTGTTAAAAGTTCACAATTTGGGAATGTAGTTAGTCTCCATACTTGCCATGTGTTCTAACTACAGGACAAATTTGTAGCCCCATATATTTATATACAATGAGCCTTTTTTTTTTTTTAATAAATAAAAAACTGTTTAATGTATGTTTCATATCACTAAAGAAACTTGTCAAAAAAATAGTATCTTTCTTTTCAACAATTGTTAGGTCTAAATTGCCTGAGAAAAAAAAATCTCTCCATGTTCCTCATATTCATTATTTGCACAAAGAAAAGGCATGTATAAACATATAACAATAAAGCATACAAGTGAGCATGAGATATGTGCCTTTTAGTCCTGAAGCTGTAGAGGCGGTTTTGGTAAGGCTGCTCTCAAGAAAACCCAGTCACCCAAACTTTAACACACTGTATGTTTCTAATTTTCCCATTAATCCAGCCTCACCCAAAATACTTAAAGTTTAGAGCTAACAGAGCCCTGGCAAAACATCCATCCAGGCCATCAGATTGTGTAGCTCCCATATAACATAACTTCAGAAGTACACAAGAAGCAGTTATCCCTGCATTATAGCTGCCATTTCACTAAAAATAAACCTAAATAAATTCAAATATTGCTTCTTCTCCCAATAGGAAAAGCAAAGCAAAGAGGTAATATATTTGCCCTGCAAAAAGGTAATATATTTTTAGGTTTTCCAACCACTTCTAAACGAGGAAAGGAGATAAGAAATTAGCCTTACGCTGTAAGGTTATATTCCAAGTATAGCAAGAAGAACAATGCAAATAAATTGGATTTTTTTTTTTGTCTATTAAAAGGAACAAGAACAGAATCTATTAAAGTAGCTAGGAAGCTAAAAGAGGTATAATTTCTGTAGTGTTTCATTTAACTTTTGTTTGCAGACCTCTAGATTACCATGATTCTTCCCCAATATTTCAAAATGGAATATATGTAAAAATACATAGGTATGTTTCTGTTTTTTCAATGCTACAGATGCTTTGCATTGGTACTTTAATGGTCACACTGTCTAATAAACTGAGTGGATTGTATGAAACAATTATTTTCTTACTGATGTTGGAATCTCAGATTTATTGTTGCTCTAAATTTCACATATATCCAAGACTGCATTTGTATTATTTAAGAAGAATAAAAAGGAAGTGAAATTTCAGTTGTTGATGTATATTGGCGGTTTTAAAAATGACAGACTACGTGCATTATTTTAGAAGATTTCAAGTAATGAGAGGCATTTTTAATTTAAAGAATGAGCACAAATGAAACTTGACTAATAAGAATATACAGAAGTGCCAAATCCGTAAAATAAATGCCACAGCTGATACTAAGATATGCACAGATTATATAACAAGAATTTTTGCACACACTTTTCACACAAATTCATTATGACAGACATATAACAAGAAGATATTGCAAAAGCAAGTTATTCATATAAAAATATCGTGGTAACATTATTGAGCTTGAAATAGAAGCTAGTAAGATTTTTAGCCCATGAATGGAGTTACACTCAGAATGAAACAAGTACGACTGCACAAGAGATTTGCTTTTAAGGTGCATGCACTACCATAAACCTGCTCTAGATCCCAAGTAATGGGCATTCTATAAAACCTCAGTTATTTGAATTTTGCTGTCAATTGCTTTCAATTTTAAAAGGATTTTCTTTAATCCATTATTCTTGAACAAAGTAATGATTTTTTTATTTATTTATTTATTTAGAATTGTAACACCTTACCATTGCCACGTTAGGTAAGAAAGTGTTGGGTGTTCTTCCAGATGCAGTTTATTTGTATTCTACAACTAAATCAAAGAGTATTCAGGGTGCCTCCCACATCTTACACTCTGCTTACTACTTGCAGACAGAATGTCCTTAGTGAATCACCAAGTGGAGTCGGCACCATCTAGCAGATCGCAAAAGAAACACTCATGGATTATACTTTCGTATTATCCTCGAAAATATTAGAAGAATAGTAGTAAAGCATATTTATTCAGTGTTTTAAGACAGCTTCAAATGATCTGATGCAATAGACATTTTCTTCTGAAAAATAAAAAAGGATGAGATAATGCATTTCAAGGTCAATTGAAACAAGGGTGGAAAGGAAAAAAAGGTGTTTAAACCACAGCAGATTTAACAGCTTAACCAATAAAGCTACTCTAGCCTTCAGTCAAATGGGAATCAAAACAATGATTTCAAACTATTTTATTCAATCTACAGGCAGGATTACTAGGTGATAAAGCTTTTTCCTTCTTTTCTTTACTAAAGAAGCAAACGTTTCTCCTATTTTTGAGGATTTCTTTCAGTAAATTATGCACACTTTTCAGGACTACAGCCACAAGGACACAGACTTTCTTTAAAGTTTGTAGGTGTATGTCCTTGCATTTATTACCACAGGGCAAAAGTACTTACACGTATGCTCTCTGGAAACCTGAAATTGCAAGGAAATTTGATATTACTCTATTTACTAAAACTAATTTTCAAACCTCCAGTAAGACCCCCCCCCAAGTATCTAAACAGCACTTCTTTTTTCCTTCCTCAAATGAAGCCATTTGCTAACATAAGCAGAACAAAGGTTGATGACCCAAAATACAATAAATTACTGCATTCAGATTCTTTATGATCATTGAGGGTTTTCCTTAATAATCTAAAAAGTACCTATGAGGAATTTAAATCATCACGTTTATTCAAAGTTTTTCTTCTCTCTGCTCCTGCCTTCTCACCCTCTCCATGTATATGTCGACTTGCTGAAGTTTATAAATCCTTCAAAATAATATTTCAGCTTTTCATAGCAATTAACATATCAAATATCAGTGTACAAGGGGACTGTACAAAGCAATTCCATAGTAAATTAGTCTGAAAATTGCCTTAATTGTTACGCTAGAAGATGTCCTCTACGTTTTGTCTCGGGAGAAAAGATCTTTCTGTCTAAATGCCATTATGTGTCATCCTAGCTGAGCCTCCTGCCTAGCGGGGACATTGAAGTTGTACAGCAGGAGCCGCTTCTCAGGCTTTAAGAACTACAGTAAATCTTCAAACAATTTATCCAAACAAAGGCCAGTGTGTGGAGAGAAAAATACACGGGAAGCAGATGAATAAGCAACATCAATTATGGGGGGGGTTGACCTTTCTGCCCCACACCATGGCACAGATTTCACACCAAATCGCAGCAGATTGAAGTTGACATGCCTGGAGTGAAAACACTGGTCCTCACAATGTTGCCACTCTACATTCACAGAGCTGTAGTAGCGAGAGGAGGGAGAAAATGAAGAGAAGGGGAGGGGTGCGTGAATGAAAAATCACGCATAATGGACCTGGGTTTATTTTACAGAGAACAAAATGGCTCAATTTGAGCACTTAGGCTGTCGAAATTGGCTAGTGTGAGATACGAGAGGTTCATCCAAGGGGACACTTGAATCAGGTGACTTCAGTAATATGACCTAGGAGAAAGGATGGGGAGAATAAAGGCAGTTCTTAAAAACTTGTTAATGTTGTTAAAGAGCACACCATTTCACATGTTATATACATATATACGTATATAATTTTCTGTACACGGTTACAGCAGCTGAGATTTGCCTCCAGGCAAAACAGAAGTGACCGGCCTAAAACTATTTTTACAGTAGCAAAAAAAATACTCTCATGCAGCATTATTTTGCCACAACACAAATGCAATTTAACAATAACAAATCTGCCTACAGTTATCATAGCTACATTTTGAAAGATTCACTCCCTACCCCAGGAAGAAATTGCCTTTACAGCCAAGGAAAAGCCAGACTGACTAATGTATACTTCAAACTACCTCAATTAAAATTCAGGTTTTGGCCTTTAGAACAGTCTATTTAAAGATTTCTTTTTCTAGATTGTCCGTAGACAGATGATTATTAAATATTTATAAGTCTTTGAAAAGGATTGAGTGCTTTTGCTTTGTTTATTGTGCAAAGCTCCCCCTCCCTCTTCTTTCCCCCACTCCTTCTTTGAGGGATCTATGAGTGATCATTTTATTTGAATACTTCATCAGTTGGTTAGTGCAAAGACAGATCAGTCAACCCTATGCAGGCCATTTCACATCAGTGGAATCTGTTAACATGGCTGCAATAATAGCCCAAGGTTTAATATGGAGTCAGATCAACAGCTTTTGTCTCATTCCGGAACGTTTCAATATACAATCTGCTACTATTTCATATTGATGGAACTAAACACCAGTTCTGGTTCAAACTGGAAAAGATTAAAAATAGATGAGCTTACAATAACATTTACATTGATACTAATCTCGGTTACTGTTGTTATAAAAATTCAGTATCAATTTACCAGTAAATTTTACTGCTTAACTCGGAAGTAAATGTTTAAGGATTAATATTTGTGATATCAGACCTTGGAAAAGTAAACATTTGCTTATTGATGGTGATAGCACTCTGAATTGGATTTTTCCGTTTTCATCGCTGTCAATAAAGCTACCACCTTTTTCCCAAGTATCACATATCTAACACACTTTTGCAAAGTCCTCATATCTTAGATGTCCATTCAATTTGGATGAAAAAGAACTGTGAAGGAAAAGTCACAGCACATGTAAATATGCCACTGTGCTTTCTCAAAAATCTGCAAATAATTTCAGAGTCTGCCAATGAAATCTCATAACATGACCACACATTTTAGATTCTCTCCTGCTACTAGGAAAAACCACCTTTGCCCTTTATAGGTAAGTTATCTGCAAATAACTATCCTAAATACACCCTTCTATTTTAAAAGTAATGTATCACGTATTACAACAAAGGGACTAATTGCAAATGTTAGCACACCTTATAACTTCACAGTCAGGATCAATGTTACTAGAGAGTTGAGAGCCATTTTCATAAACTTTAGAAGCCTGTCAGGCTGGCAATACAAATTTAATGATTTCTAAATACAGCAATATTATAAATTATTTGATTAGGCCCTATCTATCCCCATCTATCCCCATCTTGAGAACTGCTGTTCACCTGTGAAAGCATAATGAGCAAGAATACCTTTCTGCTGAGACTGACCAAGAGCTCTCACAATAGCTGTCAGAGGGCATCTAGAAAGCACTGTAACTAGAATTTACAATGGTGGCAGCTACAGGGTAGACAAATTGCAAACTCTGAGTGGATAAAGTTCAGTACAGTGTTCTGATCACTAATGCCCTGGTTTTCTTTAAGCAAACATTGCCCTTGCATATTTTTAATTACTTTTTCTAATTACTCTTTTTTTGATTATTTTTTTTTTTTTGAGAAAATTATTTGATGGAGAGCTTTTGGTCTGGTTTATGTCTGTTGCTGAAACTATACTGCCTCTTTGCCTTTGAGCACAGCTAGATAAGAGTCTGACTACCCTACCTGTCATGAATCTTGAAAAGGAGGACTCCAAGAAATTCTGTTATTCCCCCTCTAATTCACAACAGGTCGGTATCACTTTTGCTCCTTCCCTATCAATTCCACATATTGTGCCAGCAGGTCTGCTGGTTGGCTGATATATTTAAACCACCTGGTTCTTTGATGCTCTGCCACAGTGACAAGCATCTCAAAACACATTGTAGCTCTCCAGCCCTCGCAAGCACAGTGAACCAAGGAGCTTCACCCTCAAATTGTAACTTATAGGCTACAGTCAGCAGGTCAACCTTTCACAATTACAACGTAAACGGGACAAGACTAATCATCAGGAAAGACAAATTAAGGCAGACACCCTGTGCAAGATCAATCCTTGTTAGTCAGCCATCCAGCCGGAGGCACATTTGACAGGAGCTCTGAGGAATCCTGAGCTCTGGAAAAAGCGCTGAGGAGGGCTCATTGCCAAAAATGGACCTTGAAAAGAACCTAGAAAGGAAAACCTGAGCATTACTTAGTACTCTTGGGTACCCTGTTGTCTAAACTACCTCCCACAGAAGCATAATATTTTCAGTTTAAAACTATTATAATCACAAGGTCTGTCATGTCTGTAAAAAAAAATGGAAACCCAAACCAACCTGCTCAGCTGAAAGATGAAAGTGAAAACTCTCAAAAGATGAAGGCAGCTTCCGCAATCATATGGAACTGCTTGGACCTTTTGCCTCTGCTATTGTTCCTTTTTTTTTTTTTTTTGATTAGATTGAAATCAAAGAGCTGGGGGTTAAGGAGAGACTTTTTTTGTTGCATGCTGAGCTTGGGTCATTTTCCACATTACACATGCAGGCATCCTAGAAGGGAGATTGCTTAGAAAACAAACAAACATGAAAGGGTTGTGCATATCCTGTCTGAACTAATCCTCTCTGCATCAGTCCTACAAGTAATATGGTCCCAAGTCTACAGCATACTAGAATATTCACACAGGTATCAATACATACACAGACAATACACATATACAAGTACATATTCACTTGTGAAGTTATATATTAGTATGTTCTACACAGAGAACAGACATAGAACAGACATAGGTTCAGTAAAACAGATTCTCCAAGCTACATCTATAGTCCATTATTTTAAAAGTTGCCAGTCATTTGACAGGACTAATACTTATGCAAGGCATAGTAGTAGAAACTGTCTTCATTTCTAAGATTTCACACATTCCCTAATTAATTCAAGGGGACTTACAGTTTTAGATAACATTCTTCCTTTTATCACTTGCCATCTAGCAGTTGGTATAATGTCAACACTTACATCTCTTTTTCCAACTGAAATCATTTTTAGAACATTTTTATCCTAAAATGTTCACCTCGATTTTTCAAAAATTATCTTAAAGATAAGAGATTTCTTTCCATTTCAGTCCCACAACAACGAGAATGTCAGCACAGCTTTTTTGACAGACAAATTATTGAATCAAAGAAAGAATATGCCATTAAGCCCACAGGTTACGAAGTGTCAGGAATGGTTTAAAGAGATATCCCATTTATCTTCAAAACATGCACGGAATGTCACTAATGTGTGTTTATCATGTATAATCAGACAAAGAAAATATCGAAATAAAGTACTCCTGCATACAATAGAAGTCTCCTTCCATCTCTCAAGATATCAGTGCTATTCAAATAGAATAATAATGATGAAACCTCCTTTCTTGAAAATGGAAATCAAGTGAAATGTAGATAGAAATGATTTTTTTTGTAGTTGATGTACATTTCTAAAGTGCATTAACAGGAAATCCAGAACTTTTTAGGTCAATTATATTGTCAGTATTGTCAATGCCACTGAAATGAATACCTAAGCAGTGCATATTCTTGCTGGAACAGGGTTAGAGAAGAAATCCTGTATTCAATTACTTGAAGGAAAGCAACTGCAGGCACACACTTAAAGGTTTGCTTTGTTCCCAACTTATTTTTGTTTTTAATCAATCAAAAGGCATCCAAGAAACATATAATTATATATGTTTTAAAAATCCACACTGTACAATGTTTTCCTTTTTAATTTTTGTTTTCCATTTGGCATCTATTTCTTAAAGCCTATTTCTGGTAGCCAAGTGCATCACAAAACACTAAGTCAATGCTTTCATAATCAATTTTCCAAGACATGATGTGACAGGTTCTCAGAGTTAACTAACATATAGGCTTAGTATGAGAATAGTAGGCAAAGGTTTTTTAAACATCTGAAAGGTATCGGAAATCAAAATGGTGATGACATATTGATGGGATAGGAGTTTTTGCCAGGTGAGCTGAATAAATGTATCAGCTGAACCCTTTGGAACATGTAATTACTCATCCAAACAAAAATTTAAAAAAAAAGTATTCCTGTAGATTTGCGAACTACAGTTCCAGCAGCAGACAAAATGTGTACCTGCTCTTCTGCCCATTCCAGTACTATTTATGTGAACAAATTTCTTTTATCTTACGCACAGTTTTAAGGGGGTCATATAGATGGCAAAGTGTTCTCTGTGAGACGGTGAAAAAAATAAGGAGTAGGTTATGTAGAACACCACAGAGTAAAGCAAAAATTGCTGACCAAAACCAAACCAAAACAAAACCAACATGTGACATCTTCCACATACAGGAGATTTCCAACTAGTCTCATAATTAACCGAAAAAGCAAGAGGCCTCTAAACAGACCTACGATACCTTTTGTGACACCCTCACAGCAGTATCTTTTGTATTTCAGTGAATGGCTACAACCCCCTCTGTCCATTTATCTCAGACACAGCTCAGTGTCTTCACCCACTGACCAACTGTACCTGCCTCAACAGGGCTCTCTCTCAAGTCAGGATCTACATTCTTTCTACTGCAGTGCTGATAAGAAGCACACCCGTTATCTGCAAGGCAGTGCTTCCACACCCTCTTGACAAATGCCCTATATCCAGCTTATCATCCTGCCATGCAATTACATATACATGCATGTCCCAATCACTTACATCATCCTGAGGTCCAGCATCTTCACTGTCATGCACAAATCTTGCTCAAAGGACAGAAAACCCTGAAGCAGAAAGGATGTTCCCCAGAAGATAAAGAGGAGATGCAGAAGGAGGGAAGCCTGTCCAAGAGAGCAACAATAGAAAGAGCAAATAAGCAATCAAAGCTTCTGCAAATAACTGGAAAAAATAACAGTAAGAGAGACAGCAACAGATAAAGACAAAGCAAAGGCGTACAAGGGAAGGGACCACCACAAAGTCCCATTAAGCTGTGTTTCACACTCTCCGCTGGGCCTTTCTCCTTGAATAAGGCACCAGCCACAGCTTGATGCCTCAAGAGGTTGTAATGCTGCACTTCAGCAAGAGTTGTGTGATTTTATCAGCTGCCTTCATCCTGTACAACCAGTTCACCTAGCTATTCAGGCACATTTTGTAATGGTATTCAATCTCTGTTATTTGTACCACTAAGTAAGAACTTATTTATTTATTAAGTTACAGAGTTAAATCTTTTCGGTGTGTGCCTTCTCTTTTCCAGTCTGCAGCTCCTCTCAAGAATTGGATGGAAAAAACAGCCAAAAGGAAGAAAGGAGCAAGCACGTAAAAGTTTAAGTGTGTTCAGGAGAAACTCAGCAGTAATATAGAGGTTGACTGTTTCTAAACAGTGCATTTTAAACAGTTCTTAATTTCACCTTGGTTTATTCAGATATGCTACTGACAATTCTTTTGGTCAAAACTGGTCAAATTGCTCCTTTAAAACACTCAAAAATTACCCTGTTTTCCCAAGACTTAAGAGATCGGATAATATTCCTCTCAGGACCATATGAAAAGCAATTACAGTAAAGAAAAAAAAATCCACTTAATGTATCTGTGTGTGTTTCTAGGACATTTATACTCTGTACATGCACAAACATGCTAGTAATACATGTTGAGATTTTTTTATTATTATTATTTATTAAAAGCTATAAACAATTCTTTATACCCAGAGAATTGTTTTTGGAGAATATACATGGAAATATATACATTCTTTTTTAATAACAAAAGTAATGTTTTTCATGTATTCTAAACTACAGTATATTTCTATTTTTTTAATTGCATTCACTTGCAATATACAAAACCTAATTCTTTACTAATAACAAAACCTAAATATTTTCCAATATAGTAATCATTGTGACCATAAATACACATACTGTGGCTTGCAAGCCTAAGTTCAAAATACCCAGAAAATTAGTGCCTATAGCACTGTTGTTTCTGAGGTTCTAATATGTTTAGGTCAGGTTTTAATATGTTGATCTTTGCAAAAATAACACAGAGCTTCACTAAATGTCTTTACTGAGCCATGAATCTGTACATATAAGGTGGGGAAAACAGAGGCACAGGTTGCGTCTTAATGGGACAATTCTATCAACTTGCCTGAGTCAGATTCTTTAAAAAAAAGAAAAATCAGAATCTTATCTTTCTATGTTTCCTTTGCCCAGAAATTCAGTTTGAGATGGCAGAAGGTCTTTGGACATGCATACTGATATGCATCAATGCAGGCCAGAACATTTACCCAAGGAATAACTAGCACCGAAAATTTAAAATATGTTACTTGCACCAAAATCTACAATATTAGCGTTATTTCCATTGTGGACCTCTCTTTACTTACTAATCCCCACTTTTGCAACAGAAATTCCCTGTTGTAAAAAAAATGGTTTATTTTGTCACTGAGGAGTTTGAAAAACTCCTGTAAATAAACTCAGTTGAAGTCAGTCTCTATATCTGACAGTACATAGGACTGAAGGATTTGCCAAACATTAAGCATTCACTCACTCTACAAATCAATTCCTACAAGATGAAGCTACATTAAGTTCACAAACAGAACTTTGGCCAAATATTTCATTACAAATTTCCCAACTGCCATTTGCACCAAAATCTCATGATTTAAGTTTAGAACTGGAAGCAATCTTCCCAAAAGCCGCTGATTCACTCCACATTTTCCTATGGAAAGATTACTAACAACTAAGCCACTCTGTGGTCCCTTGCAGTATACTAGAGGATGTGATGCTTCCAATATTGCATGATAAACTCATACTATAGGATGTTCTGCTATACTCACTGCCTTCAGTATTCTGAAAATACAAGATTTAGATGATAGATTTAGATCTCCTGGATAGAGGCAGGTTAAAAGATACACACACACGCATATATACACACACATACGGATTAAAAAAATGAAATACAATAGAAAAGTAAATAAAAACTAAATCAAAAGAGCAGTATAAGACAGCATTCAACTCTTTGCCTCTTGAAAATTTAAATGAATACTCCTTGAGAGCAAACTACAAAATGCTAACCTTGAAGTGCTGAGTGGCAGAAAGAATTATGGGTTATTGTACTGTCAAAATGCCAGACAGCTGTATGTTGAGTTACTGTGTTATTTAGACAATCAGAAACTTGGAAGCTAATGTGACATATTTTTTTCAGTGTGAAAGCTCCTGACATGCGTCATGATAATTTCTAAAGGGACAAAGTGTTATATAAAAAACATAGTGCCTTTATGAAACTGCCTCACAGGTACAACACCATTGCAAGTAGAATTCATGTTAAATAATATAGATAAATAGGATATATTCAGGACATGACTGAAATTGCTATTACATGGTTTGTTTGTTCATTTGTTCTATAAATTTTATTCTTGTCATATTTGGAGGTACTGATATAGAGAGAGAGAGACGAGAATTAGCTAGCCATTTCCTTTATATCATTACTCAGAAATGTTTCTAATTTTATCCCCAAAAGAGTAAACCTGTCGTTAAATATTTCCTGAAGAGAAAATGTGCCACACCACCCACTTTGAAAATGCCCAAAATCACTGCCATTGTGAACCAATGTGGCTCAGAAGGCTGCGAACACTTTCATGATCCATTCCTTCCATTCAGAAGACTCAGTATTCTCTGTATCTAAAATTAACTCAGGCTTCATCACAGGAATAGTAAATGCTGATATTCCATTATGAGGTTAGGTTGGCTTAATAATAATGGGTCAAAACTGCACTAGGATTGTCACTCACAGGTCATCGTTCCCCATGCTGTCTTGAGCAACACTAAGGAAATGCTTCAAAATAGACTAGGCAGAAGTTAGGTTTTCGTTTCAACTTGAATTTGGTTCTAACTCTGAAACAAGTTTCTTCACCATTTCCAAACACCCTTGTGTCAAACAAATGATTTCTTTATTGTTCATATAATCTTGCCAATACTGAGGTTTGTTGTTTTTTTTTCTGTTTCTTGACACCAATGACACCCCATACCAGACTGCATAATCTAGTCACCTTTCAAATGAAAGTATAATTAATTTATCCAACTGCAAATGTAACCACACACACACTTTTTAACTGCTATTATAACGGCAAAGCTCTGTACATACCTTTTCTAGACAACTGAATTATTTTCATCATCTTTTCTTATTTGTGCTTATTCTAACATAAAGCTATCATAATATTTCCTTGCTGCATTCATGAGTTTTTCCACATCTTGTGCCATTTATTATCACTGTTGTGTGAACTCTTTCCTGTTCTGTAATATCTCTTTCAAAAAGAGGAGGTTGTACTTTATAACATGGCTAAACGTGAAGTTATTCTTGTAGAAGCACAGAACACAACTGGACACACAGCCATGTGGAGTCCTTCCAAGCCTCTGAAAAGACCTCAGTGTAATGATGGCTAATCAACTCTTCCTGAGTTACACAACACAACACTGTGGTCAGAAGGGATTACCGGATGACTGAATGGGTATTTACAGGAATATTAAGAACGAATAAGGAAACTATTTTTATATCTGGAACAAGTGCAAGGAAGATGTGAGCATAATTTTCCACTGTAACATCTCCAATTAGAGATTGATAAACTTGAAAGGGTTTTTAAAAGAATTGCAAGAAAAGTTTAGAATGGTAGATAATATGGCCTATAACAATTTATTTCAACCCTAGTAAGATATCACAAAGGAGTGCCAGTTAGCAAATGTGTATAAATAAAACTTGAGTTATGCATTCTTCAATGCAAAAGACAGCATATCAAGATTGAATTCCTAGAGAATGAAGATACCCAACTCCAGACTGGGAATAACAAGCAAGGTTTTTAATACAGATGTGTTTGGAGATCTCTTCAGTACTGCGGTTTTTGGTTGTTGGGCGTTTTTCTTGTTTTTCTCCTTTTGCTTTTGGGGGGTGAGGGGAGTGGGAGGTGCCTTTTTTCCTTTTTTTTTTTTTTTTTTTAATTTAAGCCAAAAAAGACATACTGTGTTTTACATCTGAATTACTTTGGGATAGTTTTAGAATCTGTTACTTTGGGAAAGTTTTAGAATCTGTCATAGTCAAAGCCAAATTGTAATTGCAATAATTGCATACATTTATAAATCTAGGATTCAATATATCTTTGGAGGTAAGGCCACTCCACTGTGAAGTTTTAATAGCCTTTTTTATTCCTTCTTTCCTTCTACAGATTCTTGTTTTTCAGATGAAATAAAACTCGGATCAACCTCCGTAGCTGGACAGTTATATTAGAATTGTTAGATGTGTGAACAAGTACCATTATTTTTTCAAACTAATGTGAATTATTTTCACCAACAATGATTTTTATATGCTGTCATGTTGCTTACGCATCTATCCTAATTATACCTGAGAAAAGGTCTTATAACTAACCTGAAAAATATCACCAGCAACAAAATTATCCTATTGCTTACCCTCACTGGTACAGGGCTACAGAACAGTGAATTATACTACCTCCAACCTTTCAGAACAGTGAAAATTAGCCACTTATTTCAATCTTTTGCTTTATGGTAATTTGCCAATTTTTGATCATGTCAAATTATTCCTACTATACTATTAATACTTGGGAGAGGGGGAGCTAGTAACCTCTTATTAAAGACCTCTGCCAATGCAAAACATTCATACAGAAAATACAATCAGCAGGACAACAGCCAAGTTTGAGGACAGTCAACAAGTGAACAAAATGCTTAATTATATTATATAAAGTAGAGGCCTGAAACAGGTGCTTTTAAGATCGCTTATTCAGCTGTTAAATGAATTTTATCAGAATATGCAGTACATTGCAGCCCATTGTTCTCTTTCTATATATATACACATTGAGAGAACATTTATGACAGTAATGCGTTAGATATTTCCATTAGAAGTGTTTTCGGTCTTTTGTCATCACACTTGAAAAGAACAAAATCTTAGCATCTATAGTGCAAGGTTAAATAACTTATTTAGCAATTATATGCTTTTTTTTTTTTTTAATAGATCTTTCTGAACTACCAGTTACTACTTCAGTTGATTGTTTCTAAATGCAACATGATGTAACATCACTCATCCCCAGCTGCACCCCAGTGATCATCAGACAAAATATTTTTGGTGCTCATTCTTTGTGTGAAACCAGAACAGAAATATTTGCTTGCTGTTCAAGCTCACAGTCCATTAAGAAAAATGTTGTTTACTTTTTAATTTTAAATTAGAAACAGGAAGAGGCCATTTTAATTTCTGTAAATTCCTATTTTTCATCCGCTCATTGGAAAGAGACCCAAGTTTCTCTTGTTCTCCATAACAAAGCAGACAAAGAAATGGTGGAATTAATGAAAGTAATACCATGTATTCATCACACCAATCTGTTCATTTTAGGAACAAGAGGAAAAATTTTCTTGTTATATTTTTAAACATATTTGCAATGTTAAAACCTGTTTATGTAAGGCAGAAATAAGATCACAACTTTAAAAGAATCTGTCTAGAGTAAGTTATTTTATATCTTGAAACTGCAAAAATAGAAGCATCAACAGAGATGTGTGTTTTAACATTAGAGGGAATCAAGAGAAGGAGCTTTCTTTAACTTGTTTACCTAGCACTTTTTACTCCAATGCTGAAAATTTACAATGCACTTGCAAGCTTCGTGAAAACTACAATATTATCACTAAATCTCATTATGACAAGCAAGGCATGATCAGCAACTTTAAAATAAATAAATATAAAAACAACAGGAAAAATGCTACACATTGACTTAAGTGTTACACAAATACATTGGAATTATATACAAAATAATTCTGACAACAAAACCAAGCAATTTAGAAAAACATGCAGTCAGCATTGACGAACAGGCTGCCTCCCTACAAGTCTTGAAAAATTAAAGGCTTGACTGATTAAAAATATTTTCTTGCACTAGCGAGTAGTTGAATTCTTGATCAAATCACAAATCAGATGAAAATATATATATTTTCAGTATTTCAAATGGAATAACAAAGACATTAGACTGAATTTGCATGCTTTCTTTCCTCTGATATCCTTAATTTCTTAAGGAAAGACATCAAAATGGTATTTCTTATATCACATTCCACTAAAACCAAATAAATGAAAGCATAGCCATAATATTCTGTTGCTCTGATCCTTCCACAGAATAAATACCTTATCTGGTATCATCTAGTCCTAGACACAGATTCAACCAGACAAAATCTATCACAGTTGCTTTAATAGTTATTAAACTGTAAACCCAAAATAGTGTTCAGCAGCTCTTTTCCACAGTGTTTTTTGTCTTTAAAAAAAAAAGAACAGCAACAACACCATTGCAGCCAGATGCCCCAGATCCACACTGTCTCTAAGGGACCACAAAAGAAATGGCACTAGAAGTTTGAAGACTGCTATCTGTGTGGAATTTTTAAACCACTAACCTGTCTGAGTGAAGAGGCAGAGACCTCAAGGTTGAAAACTTGCTTGATCTTCTTTAATTCCAAACATATGCTTCTTGTCAATGAGATTGGAGGAGGAAGGCTGGACTTCATCAGCATTTATACCTGATAGTTTTGTACCCCAGGAATTATTGGGCTACCATAAAAATGGTATTGAGAGTTGAATCTTATCTGAATTAAAGCTAACATTTCTACTAAAAGACATTTCAATTACGCCAGATCAGTTAAGGATTTTAAATGAGGAATGTCTCCTCTTCTTTCTTTTTTCCAGCTTATTAATTTTTATTTTTATTTGACAGTTAACCTAATGCTAAGATAATACTGTGTAACTTTAGTGCTTAAAATTGATATATAGCCATAGGGCATGCTTTGTGATGGATGGGCTCTGCTTTTATATGAAGAGCCATGGAATTTGATTACTATTGTTCATATTTAGCATTGATGATGAATATTTTCAAGATTAACATTTCATTGAATAAAGCATACTAAAAAGAAAGTTACAAAAATACAGAAATGCCATTACCTTTAAAGAGCTTCTTTTACATGTTCCATACAGCGTGAAAAGCTCAGCCAAATGAACAAAAGCTGTAGCGCTATTTACATTACATACAATTGTTCCCTTTTTTTGCATCACCTCTTGATTTATAAATTCTATAACATTCATCCACACTGATTCACACAGCAATCTCTGTCCTCTCCTGGCTTATCCTCTATTATATGCCCCACAATTGCTCATGGCTTAATTTTTTGTACAGTACTTGTATAAATAGAATGTCTTTCAAAGGCACTAATGCTTCTCCCTCTCTCTCAGTCTCTGTGGATCACTCGAAACATAGTAAGCTTCATTAGAGGTTTCCCTGGGTTTGTACTCTTCCACTACTGACCACAGTCGGAGACAGATTATTGGACTGTATGGACCCTTGGTTTGAACGCATTATTGCCAGTATGTTCTATTCTATAATTTAAAAAGAAAAAGATACTACTGATGAAAATGAAAGCTTCACGTGCTTTCCCCCCAGGAGAAAGGAAAAGGACGGGTTTTATTTCACAATGCAAGAGACTGTAAACTCCTCCCATGCTGTACCAGGCCAAGAACAGAAATCAGGCCTGTAAAGTGAAAACCAAACCATGTCAGAATTGCACGTCCCTGTCTTAGTTTCAGCTTTTGGATGTTCGTATCTGACACAGAATGTGCACGTGCTACCTGCCCTGCCATACCACATGAGCTCAATCATTTGATGGGAACTCACTGTTGGATGGAGTACAGTATCAGCTTTCTGCAGAAAAACAGAGTCCATGACAGTGTATCCAATACATGAATCAGGTTATTTATTTTTATCTTCTACACAAATATTCCTGATCATTTTCCTTCATACATAAAGTTCTTATTTCTTATTTATGGTTATAAACAAAAAGCTGTAAAATCATATTTTACAGACAATTGTTCTGATAGCAAAAGACACTTAACTTTAAGAATCACCATTCCTATTTCTACGCTCATTTCATTATAAAGGGGTTTACCATAAATACTGGAATTTGAATTCCACCCAAGTAATGCATTAATAGATACTAAACCATTAATAACTCCCGAACTTTTTCATAAATGGGCAAAGTCCAATAAATAAATGGGAGCACTTACATGTCAGAGCAGGGTTAACAAGCGCCAAGGAGATTTCAAAGACAAACTGCGGGCAGCGGCTGCCAGAAGATAAGATTCATAATGATGCCACGAATTCTGGGGACCCATTTTTTACTGTCCACTATGGCAAGTATCTAAAATTAAATGCTAAGTAGAAATTTGTCCTGAGCTCTGATATACAGTAGTTTAAGTAAACAATCTCTAAAATTAAAAACAGATTCTTGATAATAAATTCCAACATATCTTGATAACAGACAACCTTCCCATATAAATCAAAATCCCTTCTTTCCTCACAGAAACCTTTACAAATTAGACCAGATGACTCACCTGAAATATTTCATCCATCTCCCTTCTTCAGTGAATACCAGCAATTAATGCCCAGTTGGTAGAGTAACAAAGGAGAAATTTAAATATTAAATAAGAACTGAAAACAACTATAATATTAAGAAAAATGTGATGCTCACCCAAGTGACACTATCCCGGATTTTCTATAACCTTAATGAAATCCTTTCAGGATAGTTACTGGTATTTTGTTTCTTTTGTTTTATAACTCCTGTATTTTTACTAGTACCTAACACATTACATGAGATGAACAAAAGCTCTGACCAGGAGAGCTATGGCCTATCCAGAAGCAATACTACATTTCAGTTCTCAGCTCTTTTAACATTACTAACAAGAAGAATCAGAGGGAGATTTACTGAGGGGAAGGAGATCTGGCCTCTTCACTGTTAACGCAACAACCTTGCTCTCTATCTCCCAAAACAACATTACAGTCCCCTTGTTGCTTGCACTCTCTGCTCCTTCCCAACCCAAGAGGGTTGAATCCAGCCATGTTGGATCATGTTGGACTGATCCACGTTGGATTGGTCATAAAATTAAAGCCAATGGTGCTCTAACCCAATTCAACCATAAGAGAATGTTCCAGAACTGCTGTGGAGGTACAGAAACAAGACTGAAAATCTTTGAGATCTAGTAACAATACTCATTTGCTATATACTTGTTTAGATAAAGTACAAAATACCTTTAGGTAAAGGTACAGTGCTCTGAACCACCTGGTGGGTACAGCACAGCATATATTTGTAATACCATTGGCTGATCTCTAAATAACATCAGAATGTTACAGGACATCTGGAATATATCAAGTTCCTGGCAACACTGCTTTTTGAAAAGCTATGAAACAAAAATCAAAAAAGACCCAAAAGAAAAAGGGAAAAAGGGAAATAGTGAACAGTATCCAGAGCACTTGGTTTAAAATCACAGCTTACAAATAGAGCCGAAAGCTTGTTGCACAAAAAATGCACTTTTTAGAATCAGTATAACAAAATAAAATGATAGCTCAAAGAACTTAGGTCAGCCAACCTTAGCTTTAACAAGAAAAAAAAAAAAAAGGTAGTTAGAGAGCTGGAACTATATTTTACCTGAAAAATATATTCAGAAGTAATGACAAATACAACTGAACACGAAGAACAATCTTTTATCCTGCTTCTTAACAGATAATGACTTCAAGGTCATTCCATTAGTGATCACTGCAGCTTTTAAATGAAACACATATAACCCTAATCCAATTAATGACAGTATCCTACATCTCTTATACGTGCTAATGTTGAATGAATGCTTAAACCTTGGTCATTCACCAGTGCACACACTATAAGTCAAAATCAGAGAAGCACAATAATATTAGTGACAAGGTATGGGGCTGGTGGGAAGTAGGAAAAGAGGTGGCAAGTTGCCCTAGTATCTTCAACCTCGGTTAATTTTAATGGTGTTTATAACATGCAGTGATGTTGGATGGGTGTTGTTAATGATTTTTGCCAATGCTTAGTTAAATGATTTACATTAACTTTGGAGAAATCAGTGGTTCATTCTCAAATTTCTGTGAGAGAGCTGCCTTTTTTGCCTTTTCTTTTCTCCATTCATTCAATACTTTTTCTGTTCTCAGTCTTTTACCGTCTGTGACCACTCTGTATATAAATTGAGAAAACATCAAAACAAAAGTTTTCCAAAGGTATCTTATGTGAGCAGCCTTAAAATCATGATTTCTGGACAGGAGGCATGGAATGGCACTGCCTCAGCAGGAGTATGCCTGTGCAGATATTACTGCAAGATTCGGTGAATAATGCTTGCAGTGTTATTTAAAGGGATTCAATCTCTTAATTCGACTGGTACATGTAACACCTTAGTAGGGACAAGACAAATTTATGGCAACTTAAAAAACTTACCTATCATCAACTGAGCATTAGCAACTCAATTTGTGCATTCTTTTTGCAGTTGGAATGATGTAAGAAATTTGACAGTTTAAACCACTTAAACCAAGGAAAAGGAAAGAAACTGAAGTTGTAGGTTGGTTTTGTATCTTTACAGATAGGATAAACTTAAAAGCATGCAAACAGTTACTGCAGCTTAGCTGATGCTCAGTAGCATTTAAGTTCACCATAATTTTACCAAACACCGCAAGAACAGGGGTAACCCAAGATCATGTGTTGTTAACTGCCTACGATATTGTTAACATACCTATCTGTTTTGAAACAAAATAATTTAGGGAACTCAAAACATATATGTGAGGACTGCATCGATGAACTTACCAAATGTGTCTTCTTGTCCTACAGACAGGGGACATCTTTGTGTCCCTTTATCCTCACTTACATATATTTTATTTTAAAACATTAAGCTTTAAATTCAGTATCTCAAACAAAGCCCTACCAGTTATCAGAATCAAAGCAAGCCCAGGGAACTGATACTGTTTAAGTTCAGTTCCTCTTTTACCTTAGTTCTCCTCACTGCTGCCAGTCTAACACCTTGTATCACAGAACAGAAAATTTCCCTAAGTCTTGAAGTATATTTAGTTTACTTGAAACTTTTTTCCCCATTGTTTTTAAAATAAAATAACAATACATGGATAGATAAGGTCACATCATTACAGTAATGAAGATCACAAAATAGCTGTAAGCAGTTGTGATAAGCCACACACACAAAGGAAGAGAAGTAGCAACCCCTACAGTTGGTTCCATTTGACTTCCATAGGCTCCACCTTTCACACAGGAGGAAACTAAACATTAACAACAAAGAATATTTCCTGAAGTTTCAGCAGTGTTGCTGTTTTGCAGTGTATTGCATCCAAAGCTCATTTCTCAGATCTCTCATTTAAATGATGCCTGCTGAATTAACAGAAATAGTTTTGTTCAGTGGCAAAACCAAGATTTATGCTTCCCAATGTACAAAAAAACAACAATGCCCTTCCTGCAGGAAAGATGCTAATGCCTTCTTTCTCTTTGTGTCCCTCATGCAGAAATGTGTGTGTCGAGACAGTGACAAATGACAGCACTTGTTAAAGCAGCAGGACCATCAGGTTCTCACCACCTCACTGCAAGTGGGATAAGCCCTTGTGAAGTACACACTGACAGAATCTACATCTCTCTTTTTCTTCTCTCCATGATTGAAGCCTCCACTGCCAAGGCAGTTCAGCCTAGCAAGGCTCCCTTGCTCTTCTAGCTGTTTCACAGCCTGGTGGTTTGGATCCAGAAATTATCAGCGGATTTAAATGCTTACCCACACATTTGGATGTAATGGTTTCAGAATAACATTCATGATGTGTGCAGCATCATAAGCATATCATCATCAAGCATAAAAATCTATTAATCAGCCATTGAGAGCCTTTAAAAAATAACAGTAAAAAAAAAATAATTGTAATACAGGAAAGGTGCACTCATCTCCTGCCACAGCATGTGCTTGCAGAGGTCTAAGATCTTGACAGCAATTCACCATTAATCAGTGCAGAAAACGCATAAAAATCAAGACAAAACCATTTTCTCTACCCTATTTTGGTATTTTTCTTTCACCACTGACCCTTTAGAAGTACAGATGGAATCTCCAAATGATTACTTCTAATTAAAAGCACTAAAGAAATTCTACTTCACAAGCAAAGACATGATTTAAAATAGAAACAGAAGATAAATCTTAAAACAGAACAAGGTATTGATAAAGAGGGCACAGTCTTCAACAGTATCATCAATTGATGCTAGCACATAAGCAAACTATTAAATGCCTAATATACTTACAAAAAATGGGAATTAGTAGCTATGAAGAGCTTTGTGCAACTAATGTATTTGTATAGACAGAAGAACAATACTGAATTTGCATCACATTCAAGAATTTGCTGAAATTTATTATGATAAAGATACAAATTTAACATTTTCCCAGACTGGACCATGAGCATAAAATGTTAGCTACCTATATATTTCAAAAGTAAACAAAAATCACCAATGTGCATCACCTGAAAATTCTGTTTTTGTAACAAATTCTTACTAAAAAGATAACTGGTCAATCTAACTCTTCCCACTTATAGGTGCTTCCCCAGTTTTAAAAATAATAATAATTGAAGGTTTGCTTTTTGTGGTCACCAGATTGTTTTTCCCTTTAAGATTCGATAAAGACATTTTGCAAACAGCAAAGAAAAGTGTAACATTACAGCTCAAAAGACTATCTGGGAAGGTAGAAGAAACTTTTTTTTTTCTTTTCGAAACTAACCTATGGTTTCAGCACAGACACACACCTATAAAGCATTTCCAAATCTGAAATGTAGAGAAATATTAATCTTACTTCCATTTAAGCTGGAGGAGAGCATGAACTTCTCATTTCAAAAGCAAGATAGTTTTCTATGGGGGACAGCATCCACGTTCAGACAACTTAAACCTCTGAGGATTGCATTTCCTTTTGGCTTTCTCTGAACAACCAGAGACAGCCAAACTGAAACACCCTAAATGGGCTTCTAGACAGAACTCAGGCAGCCAATGGATTTTTTTAAGTAAAATCATTGAAGATTTTAGGACTACAAAGCCACGATAAAGCCATGCATGCTCTAAACTTCTGCTTATTAGAGTCACCCACAACTGATTCAAAGAGATTAGTCACATACATCCAGTTGATGTGCATGACTGTGGCATTGAAGCACAAGAGAATTCAAAACTGCAAATTGTTATTTTAGTAAAGTGTTGATGTTTGTAACGAGACTTGCAGAAAAACATACAGCCTGAGCCAAACACCTGAATATGCTTCTAAAACAATCTACTGTTGTTTTATGCAGTAAGATTCAATTTATTTCTATATATATTATATATATTAATTTTGAATTAAGAAGTGTTACTACATCTTCTGATCGTCCTAGAAATAATACAGACTGCACTAGTTGTTGCATTAAATACTTGGCAAATACAAGCATGTTTTTAAACTCTCTATTACAACTTGGTTATAACAATGCCATGCTGTGTCTGTGGAAATCAAAGGAAATTTCTGCCTCCTATCTTATTATTTTTTTAATGTATTTATTGCATCGGAAATGCAGGAGATACCAAACTGCACGTTGCTACAGTTCTACACAGCACGTGAACAATGCTGCTTCATTTCATGTTTTCAGTAAAAAGAAGTTATTTGATAACATGAAAGCAAATGAACATGCATTGGTATAAACTTCAGCAACGTGGAAAAGACACTCTTTGAAAAATTATAATGCTAGCCTAAATAAATATGTACTAAATAAGCTGATTTAGTGGTCATTCTTTTCCAACAAGTACAGTTTCAGTTGTAGTTCTACAGTGTCATATCAATCAAAATTCAGTCTGCTTTTCAAGGAAATATTATTAAAAAATCTTAAAAACTCTCATCTCCCTGTGATTGGAGAATGATTGCACTGTATTGCAGGAGCAACTTTCAGCCAGATTTGAAGCCAGCAGACTGACACAGGCTTTTTCCAACTCATTCTCAGCTTACACTTTGCAGCAACCAGCAGTACCTGCGACCTACAGCCTGGGCCCACCGGCAGGCAGGCAGCCCTGAGCAGCACCATGCTGCCCGGAAGGAGAAGCAGGCACTGGATCCGCAGGACACCAAGTGCCAGAGGCCCAGCTTCTACTACTGCAATTAAATGATGAATAAATCATTTTTTTGCAAGTATTTTACTGCTCACACACTCTCCTCACCTTGGGAAAAACAAAATGTACAGTGCCTAGGTAAACACAGGCCTTGGTCTTGACTGAGTCCCCCGCAGCCACTACGCTACCATGGTACTTGCCAATTGAATGCACACAAGCATGCTGTGGGACAGGGGCTCGGTGGCTCGCTTTAAGCGAATGACAGCAGTCACCTACGATTTCAAGTACCTCTACTTCTCCTCAGATTGGATTTCATGAGTACTTTAATGGAAATGCCTTACTGGAATCAGGTATCACTTAAAATAATACATACATACACACATAGCTTTTCAAACTGTGTGTGGTGGCACGTATTTGACATATTATGACAAGATCAGGAAGTGCGGCCTAGATGAGTGGACAGTGAGGTGGATGGGTAAGTGGCTGGATGGCAGAGCTCAGAGGGCTGTGCTTAGCGGTGCAGGGCCTAGTTGGAAGCCTGTACCTAGCGGTGTCCCCCAGGGGTCCATACTGGACCCAGTGTTCAACTCACTCATCAGTGACCTGGATGGTGGAACGGAGTGCACCCTCAGCAAGTTTGCTGAGGACACAAAGCTCAGAGGAATGCCTGATACCCCAGAGGGCTGTGCTGCCATTCAGAGGGACCTCAACAGGCTGGAGGGCTGGGCCGAGAGGAACCTCATGAAGTTCAACAAGGGGAAGTGCAGGGTCCTGCACCTCAGGAGGAATAATCCCAAGCACCAGTACTGGCTGGGGGGTGACCTGCTGGAGAGTAGCTCTACAGAGAGGGACCTGGGAGTCCTGGTAGACAGCAGGCTGGCCATGAGTCAGCAATGGGACCTTGTGGCCAAGAAGGCCAATGGTATCCTGGGCTGCACTGGGAAGAGCGTTGCCAGCAGGTCAAAGGGGGTGATCCTCCCTCTCTATTCAGCCCTGGTGAGGCCACACCTGGGGTACTGTGTCCAGTTCTAGGCTCCCCAGTACAAGAGGGACATGGAACTACTGGAGCGAGTCCAGAGGAGGGCTATGAAGATGATTAGAGGACTGAAGCACCTGTTGTACGAGGACAAGCTGAGAACTGGGCCTCTTTAACCTGGAAAAGAGAAGACTGAGGGGAGACATTAATGTTATGTAAATATCTGAGGGGAGGGTGTCAAGAGGATGGACCTGGTCGCTTTTCAGTTTTGCCCAGCGACAGGATGAGAGAAAAAAGGCATAAACTGAAGCACAGGAGGTTCTGGCTGAATGAGAGGGCATTTCTTTACTGTGAGGTTGACAGTGCACTGAATCAGGTTTCCCAGAAAGGTTGCGGAGTCTCCTTCTCTGGAGATACTCAAAACACGCCTGGATGCCATCCTGTGCAATGTGCTCTAGGTGATCCTGCTCAGCAGGGGGGTTGGACTAGATCTTCAGAGGTCTCTTCCGACCTCAGCCATTCTGTGATTTTGTGATATTTTACCCTTCTTCAGCAGTAGCATGACAGCACATTGGGGAAGTTTACTGTTCTTAGGGAATTTCTGCAGTAGGCCAATACATAGTGATGCACTTTACTTTCTATTGTGTTCAGTCAAAACATTAAAAAGCACCTTAAAACATTTAGAGAAAAAAAACTCACATGTAGTACATAGTGATACATGAGGCATGACAGCTAGCACCAGCCTCCAAACCTACAGTCTTGGGCTCTAACACAATTTTGCTTCAACAACAACAACAACAAAATACCATCCCAGACATCCATGTGCCTCTGCACAGGCGAGTTACCAGAGAAGTAGTAGTTTCCTTTTCCATCCAAAGGAGTCAAACTGAGAGAAACTGATGTCTAAAGTTTTTCCTGATCATCTGAAAGAAATAGCATTACTTCGCCTCACATTTTCATGTGGACAAACGTGAATGCTTTCCTGTTTGGAGCTGAAGCTCACTGTGGCGGGATGTGGCCCAATGCTTACAACCACACCAACCCGCTCCCTCCCACCCCACACCACCTCCAAGAAAAGGAAGGGGGAAGCAGAAAATGAGAAACATTGGCGAAAACAAATTCTTCCAGTCCAAGTGAAATTCGATAGGTCAGAGGTGCTATTTGTAAGAAAAGTAAAAGGCCACATAATTCTTGCAGGACGGACTAAGACATCAGTTTATGACATCACAATAGCAATACACCATGTTTCTAGCATAACAGACAGAGTAAATCATCTGATATTCATCCTCTCTGTATCCTAATGGTGGCACCACTCAGCTTCATGTTGAATTTGCTTGAGTAACTAAAACAGAACTTCTTTAATACTAACCTCAAAAAAAGAATATTTTTTTTTAGATGCTCACAGCTTGAAAGGAAATTTAGAAGTGCATGTCTAAGCAGTTGTCTGCTCACCAGCATATGACTTTTCCTAGGCTGTTACAGTC
Organism: Anser anser; assembly: GCF_964211835.1. Classification (NCBI taxonomy): domain Eukaryota; kingdom Metazoa; phylum Chordata; class Aves; order Anseriformes; family Anatidae; genus Anser; species Anser anser. Next base: position 5,796,391 of record NC_139727.1, on the reverse strand, counting down.
TTAAGGTACAGTGTGATACTTGTGTACAAATGAGAAGGTCTGTGGAAGGAGTAATATGATTAAATGAACCTAAGGAATATAACAGTGTACTCTTCATAAGGAATGATAAATGCTGATACATTATCTTAAATTTATTTAATTTCAGCCCAAAGCTAAACATATATAGTCAGAGCACTTGTGGAGCAAAAAGTAACACCAATAAAAATGCAAACATACTCAGATGCCCAAATAAAAAGCCTTGAGTAACCTGGACAAATACCAAAAGGATGCAGAATTTTCCATTTCTTAAGTTTCATCCCCTTTCAAGTGATGTTACATCACGCTTCATTTATGATCGGCTGCTCAAAATAGTTATCCAAAGTATGTTCACAGACCCGCAGGTACAAGTTTTTCAAGAACAGTGAATGCTAAGTCAGGCAATTCAAAGCCAAGTCATCCCTTGAAGCCTGTCCTTTTGCCCCACTTATACTGACAGCATTTCCAACACAGGACCGCCTGTAATTATTTCGAAGTGCACATCATGCCAGATGCTGAAGATGTTTGACTTTTTTTTTTTTCATGATTGGCCTTATTTCCTTATGCAAGCATGCTGACAAGCCATCCTTGCGTACGTCTTCTGAACCATAACTTCGGGACCAATTCACCAACTTCAGCCAAGTTTGAAATCACTCTACAGTTCTAGAAATACCGTGATGATAAGAGGCTGAAAGAGAGGAACACTACTGAATCTCTCCTTATCAGGAGGAAACACAGATATGGCCACCATATATTATGCCAGCAGCAGCTGAACAATCAGGAGACAGGTAGCTCCAAACTTGGAGAGAATATGACATGACTTGCTCAGGAAGCAGCCCCCAAAACTGTGCAAGAATCCCAGAGAAAGCTGAAAGTGCCATAGGGGATACAGAGATGGGAGCTGATCTCTACTGCACGGTAGGCAGTAGGACATAAATGTGTAGCTGAGCAGGCTTTGTAACCTCCAGTGCTCATACAACAACCTGCCATCCCACCCTTGCTATGGACTGGATTGCTGTGCTGAAGAAAAAACTCTTTCTGTGGGCTATTTAAACTTAGAACATCAGGGGTAAACCTCCTTGGGATGCTTACTATGTATCAAGTTTCAAATAAGTTTCTGGGGAAATAAATTTGGGAAATAAATGTTTAAAAGAAAAAAAAAAGAAAATTAGAAAAGATTATATTGCAGAAAAATCTCTTTTCCTATGTATAGTCCAGCACATTGTTGATTTTGTATCTTATTTTTTTACTTTAAATTATTTTTAATCTTCAGATATTTTTGCATGAAGTCAGCTAAAAAAATCATTTGGTGGCCACTAGAGAGTTAACTAATATTTCCCGGAGTTGGCAAATGTTCAGTCAAAAACCTGGCCAACTGCCTGTTGTTTACTGAAGCTAGGGAAGAAGCATCTGCAACATTACGAAAAGCATATTGTAAAAGGCAACACATGCAAATTAAACCTCTTGAGCTATGAGTAAATTGCTAGGAAAATTTATAACTCATTTAATAAAACTTGAAATAAATACATCGCCTTGGCTCTCAGGGAAAACAAAATATTTCCCATGATTCCACGTTCAAAAAATGATCATCAAACCAGATTTCTACAATTTGAATATAAAATCAAACAGTGATATAAAACAAGCCTCCTTCCCCCCATCCCTTCTGTTCATGTCTTTAAACAACTTTGTGAATAATTTTGTGCCAAAGAAGTTTCAGTGATTCATGTGTCTTATATTCACCTTTTGTATGCACTTAATATTCATTTTTTCATCTGTATGTGTGTCATTAGTAACATTAGTATTTTTTGAATTTGACTACTTTATTTTCAAATAAAATGCTACCTTGCAGTTTCCCAAGAAATAGGGGAGTTATTTATAAAAACATGGTCCTTTGAAGCGTTTTTTTTTCCATCCTTTCCCCCCCCCCCACGCAAACGGTCCCAACATACATCCTAAGAAACTGAAAGCAGTAAGATTTTCCTGGAGCCACAAGTTTTTAGCCTGGAATAGACAGTTCCCACTGTAGCACAGACCAGCCCAGATGGGATGCACATGTGCTATTAGAAGTAGAATACACTCTTAGATTGTCTTGCAGATGAACCTATTATTCAACCTTATGAGTTTCACAAACTCCTCAATTTTCAGCCAGGAGTGGAAATGAAACCAAAGAAAGCTCTGAGCAAGATTATGCCACGAAGAGACAAAGTAGCTGCTATGAGCCATTCCCATAACAGCAGAGGCAAGGAATCCATGCCCCGTGCTGAAGCTGTCCCATGTTCTTTTCAAACAAACAGCAAAGGCAAGTTTTTAAACTTATTTCTGGATAACATTAGAGCATGTGTTGAATCCGTGGCCCCTCAGAGGCACTTTAAAGACTTATTCAGAATGGAAAAGATGAAACTCTGCTCTTTCGCTTAGCAACATTCTTCAAAAAATTTACTGGAATCTGCTGGCTTTTCCCCAGTACCATCGCTTCTTATCCCCAAAGAACGTAGAAGGTAAATATCCCTGTGCCCTCCGAAAATCCTAGGCTGTAACAGTTGCCAGCTATCATCAAAAAGGTGCCTCCCTTCACAGCACTAGTCTCCACAGGACCTACATTTAATAATTACTGCACACTGGTGGGTAACATGACAGCTCTCCTGATACATGACCCAGATATAAAAGGGTTTGCCAGTATAGCTGCCAGAATATCCTCCCTGGAATCCACTTCCTTCTGGACATGCAGCTCGTATCATTAAGAGATCTTTTGTGGGTACAACTTTTATCAGTTTCCTGCTCAGAATAAGTTATGTGCCCAGTTATCTGCTCCGAATAAGTTATGCACCATTTATGGCATGACTATATTCACATTCAACAATTTGCTGACAGTTATGCCACTTGCAAGGATTTAAAAAACAACTGAACTCACACACCACTCATCATCATATGTACCAAAAATAACCTGTTAGGCTCTACAGCTCATTTAGCTGCCAAAAAACTTAAAAGATAGGTACTGTATATTGATGTCCGTAAACAAACAAGGCTTTACCCATCAGTATAGACAATGTGGTAATAATGGAGTGCAAGTGATGCGTCTGTTCAGCCTCAAATATTACTGCTTTATCTTTAGCAGGCATGCACACCAGCTACTAGAATATGCTGATTATCAAAGTTCAATAGGTTAGATTTCTTGGCATAAATGGAAAATTCAATGGTCACTGTGCAGCACTCAAGCTTATACAACTTGGTTTATTTTTTTCTAAAAGTAATTCATAATAAATTTCACGCAGAGGACCAAGCTGGAAATACACTCTCTCTTGTATTTTCTATCACCTTCTGTATAGAAATTCTGCCAACATGAAAGCCTGATACCTACATCTCCCTCCCCAAATATGTGTTTTATTTACTTACAATATAATTGATGTGTATTTTACTTTCCAAGAACACACAAAGCTGTTTCAAGGAAAATATGACTCAGATTCTTTTTGCTATTTCTCTCAGCTCCTTCCTTGTCATGTAAGGCTCAGTTTGATGGGAAATTAGTCACTTAAAAGGAATTTTGAGAAAAAAAAAAAGTGAAACATTGGCAAAATATTGTAAATACTGAACTGAGAATAAGAGTCCGGACAACTTTCAGTATTTAGGTTTATGATCTAAAAAATATAGGTATGTCTATACTATTCTATATAATGCCAAAAATAAATGGAAGACCGACAGGCAAGCAGGTGCTTTTCTAACTTCTTATTGTACTTACAAAAATAAAAGCTTAAAATGATTGTTTTAGACATAATGTTCAATGCCCTTTTTACAATTCTCATATATTTTGCCATCAATCACGATCATCAAGATACTGTGACTGCTGTCTGCTGACTGACAACAGAAAGAGAAATTTAGAGGTGTGAGTGAAATGACAGAGCTGTCATGGCTGCTGCAAAAATTGCTCTTCTTAAAGAAGGAGAGAGAAAACTTTCAGAAAAAAACGCAGACAGCACTGATGTCCCTGTCAGCATGTGAGGTAGGGGTTACTAAAAGCTTAAGGGAAAAGAAAAAGTTGTCCAAAACTTTGCCTTCTATTCTTAACAAAACCTAATAATATTTTTATAAAGTGTTTTGGTTTTTTTTTTGCTTGTTTTTTTTTCTCTTGAAACCACTATAATGCTGCAGTGGGGCTGCACTGATAAATTTGTGACCTGATCTTGAAAAGCATTACAACTCATACTGGAATTATGAATGCTGACCACCTCACTGAATTAGGAATTACGTACATCAAATCTACTGGTCAATGTTGCACATGAAACACGGAAAGCAAGGCTCAGTTCAATCATATATTCTACCCTTGGAATACATTTGTGATTAAAATCCTCACCTTTCCCAGCTTCTAAAAACCAAAAACAAGCAAACAAAAACACACACACAAAACCAAACCAAAACAACAACACAACCAGAAATTATCACGCGTTGTCCTATAATATCAAGGTTGTGATTAAATCCTGAATGAGACATATGACAGGGTTGTTTTTCCTATAGCAGGAAAAAACAGCAGGACTGTGTCCAAACAGTCTTCCGGTATTTGCCTTTCTATGCAATCATAATTTCTTTTAGCACCAAACCAAAACAATGAGCTTTACTCAAAATAGGTGCAATATACAACGAACATGCACGTCACAAAACCTTTCTTCCTCACTAATCTTTCAAAATTTTAACCAAGTCCATTCAAGAATATTTGCAAAACAGCCCTATTAACCTCACTTCTGGTCTACCAGCAAGATAGATTAGACTTGTTCTGTCTTAGCAAAATTCCAGTTTCTTGAGCCATTACTGAAACACAGCTGCCGCTTTTGAGCGCCACCCAGCAGTTCTATATATAACTGCAATTAAATTTGAGTTTTCAAGTAAGAACTGAAAAGAAGTGATCATCAACCTTGAAATTTGGCTACGAAACAGAAATGGACACAACTGTTACACCAGTACTGCTTCCTGAATAGTCTAAATTTTTCCATGGTTCCAATATCAAAATAATAATCAGAAAATCCACAAATAGGTCTTAAGTGTTACACAGTTTGCTTCTATTTGTGAAAAGATGACTACTGTACAATTGGTTTTATTTTTATTTTGTTAAAGGGGAGATAACATTGTCCAATGTTACACCAAATACACAACATACCGCATTGTTATTGCAGCCTGTTACATTAAGACAATTCACCTCATAGTACCTCATCTTCCTCATCTTTAAAATGGACAGGGACTTCCCAGCCAAGTGCACTGAGATTTGCTGACCACACAGAACAAGCCTGTACTCCTTTTTGCTGGCGTTGCCAGTTGCACTTAGAGATGATTTGTTTACACAGACATTTTAATGCCACATAAGGAACACAGACTTTGGACACTGCTCACTTGTCAAACACATCCCGCATATGATCTGTCTAATTAAGGGAAAGGCATTGAGAACCAGCTGTGAAAACTGATATGAAGTTGTAAAAGTTGGGCATAGTAAATTGAAGGCAAGTTCCCATTTAAGTAGTTTCAGTAGGGTCTAGGATAGACATAAATGCCAGACTAGGAAACCACTTCACAGCATGTAAAATGCTCTGTTAGAACCACAAACTTCTACTAGATTGCTGATTGATGTAACACTTGGATTAGAAATACACAGCATGAAATACCATTTCCAGTGAGGAAAGGGAAGTTCTTGATGAGACTGGTGAAAAAGCAATAAAAGCTTCACTCAAAGCCTCCATTTTAGTATCAGATTGTGGGAAACTTCCATTTAAACAGCCCAGCAAAGCCCATTAGCCATCAATCTACAAGCACTAAATAAACCCTTAATGCTTCTTCTAAGAGGCTACAACATCATCATCCAACCAACCCTGTTAGAATCACCCTGACACAGATGCTGATGAAGATCAGAAGAAATTTGTAGATGGGAGAAATTTCCTCTCAAGCAGCTCAAAGCATCTCTACAATGAAACTGCACCCTTTCCCATTTCCGCCCTTACCTTCACACATAGCTGCCAATGGTATACACAGGAAAAAAGAAAATGCTACCTCATTAAAGAGAAAAAAAGGTCAAAAATAGGGGTGAGATGGAGGAAAGTAGAAGAAGAAAAGAAAATGTTTTTGTCTGGCTTTCCATGACTGGAAAAAAAGCTTTGCTAGTATCCATGTGTCACTCACTGCCGGCCTCTCACAACTAGGACATATTTCTTGATAGTTAAAAAATGACTGAGATACTGGAGCAAAATACTGTCACAGAACAGTTACAACTAAGAACTCCTTCCAGCTTGGAGGTATTTTCTCCTCCCTGATGTGGACAATATATCTGAATAAATCAATCTTAGTATTAGTATTTCTAAGGGAAGAAATAACTCTTTGCCTCCCCCCCCCCTTTTTTTCTTTTTAAGTGGGAGAGTATTGAGGACTCAATTTAAATTTGTTTCTAAGATTAGTGATTTGATTTTCAGCCTTCACTGTCCCAGATGCTCCCAGTTCATCATGAACAATGTTTATTTTGAACAAGGTCAAAATTGATACCTGCAAAATTACAACTGTCTTGACAAAAAATATGGAATGAAATCATTAATGTCAGAGCAGTAATTCTAAAACTGAAGTTAGAGCACATGGAGACATGGAGTTAACTCTGGGATCTTGACAGCCACCTCGGGTGCAGCTCTGTTGCCTGTTCATTCCTCTTTTGTCAAAGCTTTTTCCTCTGCCTGGGATGGATAACAAAGCTTATTTCACCTTCTTCCATTCGCTGTTTTAACAACTTAGAAAAAATGCATATTGCTTATGGAGTTCATACTGATATTCTCGAGTGTGAACTCTAGTGAATAAGACAGATCCCACATATCCTATTCTGTTAGCCTTTCTATGGTATGTGGGGTATGTGACAGAACCAAATCCATCTATTATCATACACACATCAGAACCATCATAACTGACATTATCATCTGAACCTAGTAACAAGAAAATCGTTTGGAAGAAGCATTATCCTCCCAAATGAGAAGAAAAAATACATAGGTAATAACTGGATTTTCAACTTTAATGCAGCAGACAAGCCAAAACAGGTCAAAAAAACAGAGTAGATGTAATGCCTGTTTTGCAGGGTTATGTTCAGAACTAAGAGTTCATTCAGATCTTCATTGTCAAAGACAGCTAACTTCTACGCCATTTATTGCATGGGACTCTTGGACAAGACACTAAAAATGTAGGTCTAATTTATGTAGACTTAAATGACACTTAAGCCAATCATCAATTCAATGGTTTCACTCCATTTCGATCGCAAAATTGTTAATGGCTGTTCACCAGAAAACAGACTAACGTGGCCTACTTGCTCCATGGCCAACTCAAGCACCTAGTAGGACTCTGGACAACATTTAGTTCCAGCCTTTAAAAAGCTGCACACAACAGTACCAGCTGTGGAAAGAAAAAGAAGGAAAAAACCAAAACACATCTACCCTTCCCCCCTGCTTTTACGGCTATAAAACAAGGTTTTATCTATCATATGGTACATCTGCAGAATCTTCTATCAGAACTGGAAACAAACCTACCTAACACAGAATTATTCAGATGAATACATAATACTTCTGTTACTCTATATTGTTCTCTCTCCTTGGGGAATAAACTTTATAGCAGATTCTCTCCTATATACATTTAACTCTGTTAGCATACAAAAAGAACGTCTGCTTCCTCTT